>NC_045497.1:7103400-7703400 GCF_009650955.1 Corvus moneduloides
CATCCCAGCCCAGAGGAGAAGAGGAGCCTGTCCCTGACCCACACCATGGGCAGGACAAGGGGGGCCCTAGCTGGCTTTGCCTACTCCAACACCAAAGCTCTTGGTCCCAAAGATGGGGCGAGTTCAGTGGTTTTTCCTGTCCTGAAAGAGAGCAGAAAAGGGAAGTTAATCCCACTGTGGAATCCAAGACTCCTGCATTTCATAGTTCTGCTCTGATTGCTCACCGTGCAGTTTTATCCATGGGAAAAAAAAGGAGAATGACACCATATCAAATAAAAAGTGCCCTTTTCCAGCATTTTTATTCCAGGCATTAAAAGGATGCTCATTTCTCTTCTAGCATTGTTTCCCTCATTTTAGGAGAACCGTTTTCATCCCAGACCCCACTCGTCAGTTGTTCAATCCTCTGGCACTGGATTTGGACAAAGGAAGGGACGCACCCGGATCGCAGGAAATCACTGAGAGAAAACCCTTCCAAAACCTGACAGAGAAAAACAACAGGACATGCAGGAAGACACATCCCTCATTTGCACGTCCGGAGTGCTTTTCTAAAGACTTCTCTGCATCTGGATGCTCTTTGCTCTTGGCTTTCTTCACAAGAATGCATTTGCTGCTAAACACGTCTCAGACCCTTATTTGATCGGGATAAGGTGGGATGGAGATGAAGACTCACACAGGGAATAGCCAGGGAGATGCAGGGCCTGGGAACATCAAGGACAGAGAAGAGATGGAACAGGGATTGTTTTTCTTGTTTAGAGCCAGCAGTGCTGTGAGCTTGGAGAACACACGGCACCGCAGGGATCCAGGGCAGGAGCGGGATAACTCCGGGATAAGGGGAATCTGCTCCCACTCCAGGGCTGTGCCAGTGAAGGAGGGGAATTTCTTCGTGCCTTCATTGCACACAAAAACCAAACCCAGCACCACCGAGCTGGACTTCCATGAGCTGCAACACAAAGCGGCCCCTGGCCTTTGGGGGAACACAACCTCCCCGAGTCACGGAGCCAGGGGATGACACTTGGGAATGATCCTTGCTGCCTGCAGGCAAATCAGATGAGGGAGCCACAGGAGCTCTGGCGTTTCCTGCTCTTCCTGCAACGCCATCGGTCCAGACCAGGAGACCTTTCCTGGAACAGATCTTCCCTGTAAAGGGAGCTGCACCAAAGCTCAAGCCCTCATTTAGAGACCCTTGGAAAAGCAAAGGTGAGAGGGGATTACCTGGAGCCCCAGGGGACCGAGGCGAAGGCGATGAAGAAGCACACAGCAAAGTGCTTCCACTGCTTCTCACTCCAGCAAGGGGAACATCCCTGGAATTTCATGTCCAGCGTCGCTCCCAAGCCCCACCGGTGAACCCACACGTACTCCAGGACTGATCTCCTTCAAACTTCCAGCAGCACAGACCCACCGGGAGGAACTGCAATCCAAGGACACACATCAGCAACCGTCTTCCCGCTTGCCGCTCTCTCCACATTTTCCCTTTCCAGTGGGATGCAGGTGCCACCCCCCAGAGGCAGGAGAACTGCCTTGCAATCCGCTACAAAACCTGCCTGGAAAGCCCAGGATGCCCGCAGCCAGCAGCCGTTTCTCCTGGAGCGCCTGCTGACAGGCATTTGAAGCCTGCTGTGCCTCACAGCTGCTTTTCTGCCAAGGGCATTCCCATCTTTTCTTTTTTAGCCCAAATAAAGCTTTGCAAAGCTGACTTTTGTGAGAAGTGCTTCATATTTGGATTATTCTTAACTTGGAGTTTCCCTCGGCACCAAAATCAGGGGGTAAACCCAACATGGCCTCAAAGGGCCATAAGATCCCAGATATGCAATCCCCAGTTCCCTCAGGATTGGTTCATTAAAGCTTTTCAGGGGTAATTTGGCAAACTTCAGGGTTTGCTGATTTCACCATCAAAGCCACATGAAACCTGTGCAAAAGGAACTTAACTAAAGCTGGCTAAAAGTGGTCCCTGCTGATGACTCATTAAAACACCCCCTTAAAAAGGAGCCAGGATTGATTCCACACTCACAAACCCCCCTTGCCACGATCGGCGCTCTCTGCCCGCCAAGGACACGGCACCGGGCAGGGACATTTCTCCCACTCCCCGGCAGAGACCTCCTCCTGCCACATCCAGGGAACCGCAGCCGCTCAGGGAACACCAACTTTGTCCTGGGCTGGGAACAGGACAGGGACAAGGAACACTTTGAAGTCATTCCCACCTCGGTGCTGTCCAGACCTGGCAGAAAGCGCTTCCCACACCTCTCCTGGAATTCTCTTCCCCGGCCCTTCCAGCTTCGGAAGGCTTCCGGGGGAGCCTCAACTTTCGGTGCAGCTCAGAAGCTGCACGCGCCTAAAGCATCCCCACGGGAACACGAAGCTTCCCTCGGGCATTTCGTTTCTTTATCCCAAATATTCTCCCCACTCAGCCACAATCTAGAAAGAACAAAAGGGAAAAGAAGGAAGACCAATTAATTCTGACGTAAGGAGTCTTGACTATCCCGACACACTGCCACGTGAAAAAACATTCCTGCCCCTCTAACAAATCCCTCTGATACTGGCTCCTTTCAGGATCAATTATTTAAACGCTGTATTAAGGAGCGTAAGGACACAACGCTTGGAATTCTCAACAACGGCTCAGCTCTCGGCTACTCCAAGCACTTTCCCACCCGGGAAGCTGAGCTGTCCCAGATTTAAACGCCACGGTTGATCCAAATCCGACAGAAATCTGATCTTGTTTGGCTACTGAGCTTTCCCAAAAGCTGTGCAGTCAAGCCTGGAAATCCTCACTGAAGCTTTGCCATGTCACATTGGGATTTACCCTTGGGAAAACCCCACTCTGAGCACTTGGGTTTCAAAAGGTTGCACCCGATGTTACAGACACAGAATTCCTGTGGGGTTTGGCATTTCCTGCACCTCCAAACACGTGAAAAGAATGAAGTGCAGAGTCCCAAGGCTCCATTATTGCCGTTCTCCTCACATCCCTCTCCTCAGCTGCACGTGGCTTTGTGCCTCCTCTGAAGGGCTGGAAAGGAATTTGGGAACCCCCCCTCAGCTCCTTCGGTTTTCAGCCTTTTCTCTGAGGCGGCCCAAAAGGCAAACAGGAGAAAAAAAGCCCCCAGAAGTGCACAAAATCCCAGCCCCTCCCAAGATGCAGCTCCTCACACCAAACCTTGGGAGAATCCCTGGTGCTTCCAACACCGCTGCAATCCCACCTGGAGCTGAGCCTACAGGGTGCTCTGCCTAATCCACATGCAAGCCTGGATAGCCCAAAGCCTGCGAGAAAAGAGGAGGCAAAGTGAAGGGGAGAGGGGAAAAAACGGAGTTTTGGGTTTTCCCCGTGTTTGCAACAGGATTGAAGGGCAGGATGGAGAGGTTTTGTGGAAAAGAAGTACCAAAGGCTGCTTCATTCCCAGCAATTAATTAGCGCTGCTCAGGTTGAATCCAAGAGGACAAATGCACCAGGATCAAACAGGAGCGGCCGACAGGATGGGTTATGACACAGATCTGTGAAGCTGGAGCCTTCTTTCTTCTCCCGGGCTCTCCCAGAAATTCTCCATGGCCGGACGTGCTCCCGCTCTCCCCGCTGGGGAGGATGGACTTGGATAGCCCGGCTGACTGGTGAGCCTGAAACAAGAAAGTGATGCAGTGATCCAAGTGTTTTTCCAAGGAAATGACATATTCTCTGGACCTGGGATAACCCATATCCCATGGCCTTCTCCAGGAAGGGTCCCAGCTGGATATGGTCTCCCAGAAAGGATTCCATAGGTGCTCACCTTTTGCCTGGAGCTCGGCTGAAGTCCTCAGCAATGCCAGGGAATGTGGCCATTGGAGGCTTTGGGCAGGATTTGGCTCATTTGCCTTTTTAGGCTTTGTTTCCTTCTCTCAGCCTTCCCACTGGATTGTGGTCTCCGAGGAATACGTAAAATCCCATTGGATTCCTGCTCTTTTGGACATTTTTTGGTACCGTTCCTGTACAAAACGAGGCCCCCTGTTCGATGCTTTTCCCCACCGTTCCCCGGCAGTTTTATCTGCCACTGCATTCCCTGCGTTGCTTGGGCTCTTCCCAGGTCTCTGAGCTCCTTCACAAGGCAGGAGATCGATTTGGCCCAGGAACTAAACCCTCCCGAGGAATTGTCTGATGCCATCTCCACATTTGACAGCTGATCCTTGTGCTCAAAGGATCCCTCTTTCTTCCCTTCAGCCAATTCCAAGGCTCGCTGCCCCCAGCTGGGATCAGTCCCCAGTCTGATCCCTGCAGTCTTCCCTGCCAGGATCCTGCTCAGGAATCCATGGGCTACGAATGTAAGAATTAATTCTTCCCACCCCTGCCCACTTCTAATTCCAAAGGATTTGGTGTCTGCCTTACCCGGCTGGAGCCTGCTTCCAACTCTGTTCTTGCTGCTTCTGCTGCTTTCCATTTCCCAGGAATTCCACCGACGGAGCGACAGCGTTTTCCACCTCCTCCAGGATTCCCTCTGTTGCGTTTGAGTGCTGGAAGGATATCAAAACTTTATTCCTAGTGCTGGGCTCTGCATATGGCCGAGAAAATCCCGGCCTCCACACAGACCCAGATTCCAAACTTTTTGATACATTTTAGCAAACTGAGAAATTCACCTTCCCTGCTTCTTCTTAAGGGCATCCTTCTCTTCCCTTACCCGGCGGGCTCTCTCCCACTGGGGGTGGGTTTTCCCCTTCCCGTGCTAATTAGTCCCTACTTCTAGGAGGTTTAGGTACCTTTCTTCCCTGCGAGGGATTTCTTAACACAGCTACCGAGGCTTTGGGAGTCTTCTTTTTCTCCTACTTTCTGCAAAAACACCCTGTGATCCACAAATGCCACAATCCAGATGCCCAACTTCAACAAGACATCCTTTTTACCTAAAAACACTCACTCTCAACTCTTAGATCTTTGGAAGTTTTACCCCCGCAAAATTCCCCTATCTTTCCACCACTGAATTCCTCAGTCCTGCTTCCAAGGATTTCTTGAATACCACGGGGCTTTTCTCAACATTTACCCCCACGACCTTCCCTACGTGCCCACTGCTCATCACCTCATTTTTCCCTCAATGTCTTCGTTCTCCACCCCAGAGAGTTTGTCAAGTGTTGCCCCCAAAATGTTCCCCATCTGTCCACTACTCAGTTCCCCATTTTGCCTCCAAAATATTCCTTCTGCCCCCTCCAGATTGCATCCACTTTTACCCCCAACATTTTACTTCCTCTACAATATTGATCAAACCTTTTCCATCCCAAAAATGTGCACTCTCTCCCTTAAACAGCACCTCAGCTTTTCCCTCAAAAACGCCCCAGAGAGAAACTCAGATTCAGCCCCCAAACTCCCATTTTCCTACACAAACAGTTCTTGTGGCCCCTCTCAATTCCCCCAGGCTTTCAGCTAAAGGAAGAACTGGAAGCCTATTCCCTCATCTCCGCCCCTGTTTTGCTTTCCCGGAAAACCTTGCGATCCCACGCTTTCTCCAAGAGATCTGCTGGGAGTACTGCAAGGTTTGCTCTGTCAAGAGTGCATGGGGGGTTTACAGCACTTGTTCCTCTGCATCTTTATCCTTTCATCAGCTTTCCCCTGGAAGGGTGTTGTGGGAGAAGCTTGGAATTACCAGAAATGGATCAGGTTCACATTTTTTGCCCCACCAGTTTTTATCTGGTTTGAAATTCCTGGAATTACCCTCAAATTTGCCCAGGAACACTGCTGTGAAAGGATCAATCAGAAGAACAGCCTGAAAGCAGAAAACCACCTCCAGCAGCAGCCAGAATGATCCCATTTCTCTTCTTACCTGGTCCTGCCAGAGCTCCCAACTGCCATTCCCATTCCGAAACAAGAGCTATGGAAGACATTCCTGCTGTCCGTGAGGGTGAGGTGGCAGTTCTGGATGGTCTTTGCGGTGGAACCAGACAACAAACAGAGTGTAAATGATCTTGGTGTGGTCCCTTCCAAGCCAAACCACCCCGTGATTCCATGCGTGGATCAGCACCTGTCCCAGCTCCATTCCAGAAACCTCCTCCCATTAACCCAGAACTTTCCTTTTGCTGCTCAACATCAGGGATTTGCTGCCGAGTGCCCCGGGCAGGGGACGCCTCAGCATTCCCTGGGACCGCAGCATTCCCTGGGCTGCCTCAGCACTCCCCCTGCGCTGCTGTTCCACGCCGATCCCGTGGTCCAGCGCCTGTGCGGGCTGCAGTGCGGGGCTCTCCCCACAAGGCGGCAGCACCGGGAGCGAGCAGCCCCGGCCGGTCCCGCTGGCTCGGGGCAGCTGCGCCTTGAACCCGCCCTGAGCCGGCGGGGCCGTGAACACAGCGGGCACAAACCCCACCGGTGCCCTTTATTTCACCCTCAGAGGCACAGGATCGCAGCATTTCCTGGGCTGGAAGGGACCCGCAGGGAGCATCGAGTCCAAATCCTGGCCCTGCACCCCAAGAATCCCACCCTGTGCCCGAGAGCCTTGTCCAGACCCAAACTCTTCCCCCAAGATCCTGAAAACACAGAGGGGCTGGGAGAAGGATGACCATGGAGGATTTTTTAGATAGATCTCCTTGTACGATCGTTACATAATATTATTAGATAGTCCAGGAACCCATCCCTGGGCCGGGGCAGCCATCCCTGGGCCGGAATACCGATCCCCCGCGGCCCCCACCGTCCGCTCGGGGCTGTCCCCGTTCCCCGCTCACCTCCGAGCCCGGAGCACCCGCGCCGGTGCCCCCGGCCCGGCCGCGCTGCTCCCCGGGCTCCCCGCCATTGCCGCTCCTGGCGAAGAAGGGCGGAAGTCACCGGGACCGCACCAATGTGGCGATTGCGTCAGTGGCTATTCGACCTTCTCAAGATGGCGGCCGGAAGGACCCCGCTCCGTCTATTTGGCTGCCTGAATGCTCCCGCCTGCCCCAGGCGCCGCTGACCCCACAGGCGGTGTCCGCATAGCGGGAAACGCCTCAGAAAATTGCGTGCAAGCGCTGGGCTGGCGTCGGCGTCGGCGTCGCGTTCAGGCAGCCGAATAGACGCTGCTTGGGGGGGGCGGGGCTTCCCTGCCGCCATATTGAGAAGGTCAGAAAAAGCATAAACGACCGCCATCTTTAGCGTGGCGTGACATAACTTCCTTCCTTTGCCGCCATCTTGGGTGCTGGCAGAAGCCACTTCCGGTCGAGCCGCCATCTTTAGTGTGGTACACTTATGGCCCCCGCCGCCCCTCACAAGGACTTCTGTCTATTCGGCTGCCTGAATCCGGCCCGGACTCCGACGCCGGCCCCGCGCTTTCCGCGCGATTTTCCGCGGTGCTTCCCGGCGCGAGGACACGGCTGGTGGGGTCAGCGGCGCCGGAGGCGGGCGACTGCTCCGCGACCGGCGGCAGGCATCGGCAGGGACACCTCTCAAAGGGGCCTAGTGCGTCCGCCATCTTGAGTGTGGCGGAAGTGGCACCAGCTCTCGTCAGGGCCCTGGCAGGTGCTAAAAAAAGCGTCACTTACCGCCGTCCCGAGAGCGCCCAACTGCGCCTTCCTTTCCGAGCCGCCCCCTTGAGAGCGGCACGCGGGCGGCTCCATTCCGACCGTGCCCGCCCGGTGCTCCCCGCCCCGGGTCGCGCTGCGACCGCGCCTCTGCTGCCCGGCAAAACCGGCCCCGCCGGGCCGCCCCCCGCCCTGTCATTCCTCGCGGTCGCCGCCCCGCACGGCGCCCACTCCTCTTCACCGCTCTGGCCCCGCTCACGCACGGCCGTGTCCCTCGGCGCTCCGAACCGCCCTTCGCCCCTCCCCTCCGCTGACAGACCCAGCCCCGCTCGCTCCCGCTCCTTGCCCTTGCCACGCTCGGCAGCCACCGAGGCCGCCGCCCTCTCGCCTCAGCCGGCACCGGGCGGCAGCAGCGCCGCCCAGCTCAGCCCGGGGGCAGGGACAGCAGAGGGAAAAGCCGGCTCTGGGCGCTCTGCAGCTCCTGCAGCCCGAGCGTCTCGGCTCCTGGGGCCAGGCACTTGCTTCCTTCCTTCCTACAGAAAAACGCCGGCTCGTTATTCTCAAAACTTGCTGATCTCTATTCCCAGCTTCTTATATTCCTGTATGCGACAGAGTAGAGAGAGAGGGCTGGCGCATTTCAAAATGAATTTACATCTAAATCAGTAGCATTTGCCTAGAGATGTAAAAATGAAGAACTTAACAGGTTTTAGGATTCTGCACACATCCCTCGCTGGGAGGAATGGAAAAAGTTAAAAACAAATGAAACTTAAAAAGTAGAAAGTTAGAAACAAAGTTACAACGGCAGAAATTTAGAAACAAAGAGGTAAAATACAAGAAACAAACAAATTTCTAATGGTAGAAAGTTAAAAACAAACCAAGTTAGAAACCAAAAAAAAAATTAGAAACAAAATTAGAAAGGTAGAAATTTAGAAACAAAGTCAGAAAGGCAAGTGTTGAGCCTTTGACAGGGTACCACCCTTCCTTCTCGGACCAGGGTGAAAGAGCAGAGGAGGCTGCTATTCTGCTAAGTTCTTTATTTCACAGTCTCACAGCTGTCTTGAAGGCAGAGTTCGAATGGGGTTACATGATAAAGCCAAGCAGCAGCAGCAGGCAAAACCAGCTTCTTCTATATGCTCCGTACACTATATTTTTTCTTACAGAAGTGTGGATTATATTTGTTAATTGACCAGTAAGATTAACACACGATTCTAGTTTTCTTTTTCTTAACCCATCCTGGTCTAACAGTCGTAAGCCTCACACAAGTGTTACATCTGTATTACACAGATTTGCATATACAGTTTCTATCAGCTCTTACTGTTTATGTGAACACTCCATCTAAAAAAGGTGAACAGTGTAATTTGATCTAGATTTTGTCTAAAGTAAAGAATTCTGTGAAAAGGTAACACTGCTGCAGCAAAAGCTGTGTTTAAGATCTCTGCTACAGCTTTTTCATGTTTAAGGCACTTAGCATATATTTCTACTAAAAGTTAAAAATCTGTATTTCTATTTCATTTTGGTGTGGCTTCATGGATGTCAGCTTGTCCAAAGGTTTTAATTCACACCTAATGCTTTGGCTTCCCTCTGGGCCTGAGGGAACGTCTCTAACAAGAAGGTTAGAAACAAAGTTAGAAAGTAAAAAACAAATTTAGAAAGGCACAAAGTTAGAAATGTAGAGTGTTAGAAACAAACAAAGTTAGAAAGGTACAAATGGGGAGAAAAAACAAAGGTATAAAATTTCAAAGTTACAAGCAAAGGCAGAAAGGGACAAATCTAGAAAGTTAGAAACAAACAAAGGTAGAAAGTTAGAAAGGTAGCAACAAAAATGGTAGGAATGTAGAAAGGTAGAAACAAGCAAAAGTAGAGAGTTAGACATGTAGAAAGTCAGAAAAGTAGAAACAAAGAGAGAAAGTCAGAGATGTAGAAAGTTAGAAACAAACAAAGGTAAAAATGAACAAAGGTAAAAAGAGAGAAAACTTAGGTGGTACAAAGTCATAAAAGTAGAAACAAAAAAGGTAGAAAGGCAGAAGGTCAGAAAGGTAGAAACGTAGAAATGAAGAAAGTTAGAAATGAAGAAAGATGGAAAGACAGAAAGTTCAAATGGTAGAAACAAACAAACATGTCAAGTTAGAAATTTAGAAAGGTAGAAAGCAACAAAGGTAGAAAAATAGAAAGGTAGAGAGTCAGAACCAAACAAAGGTAGAAAGTTAAAAAGGTAGAAATGAACAAAGGGAGGAAGTTGGAGAGGCAGAAAGTGCAGAGGCTGGCAGCAGCCATTCCAGCCTTAACGAGAGCCCTGAGTGGGAGAGCAACTTGTTCCATTGATCTTCACTTTGCTAAGCGCCTTCTGCTCTCTTGGCAAAGATGCAGACCAGGCAAATGACTACAGGTAGAAGCACCAGGTGTGACTGTTCTTCCTTCACCTCCCAGAAAGCTGGGGGGTTTCATGTCTGAGTCAGTGGCCTAGAAGGGGCAGAAAGTCTGCCCTGACAAGTGTGTGGGCATGGATCGGTTTTGTCTTTCCCTGTGCCCATTCCCAAAACTCTCTTAAAACTTTCCCAAAATAGAAACGCAGGAATACTGGGGCTTGTGTAATAAAGAGGGATCCTGCCTGAAGAAACAGTGGTCTCTGTTTGGTTTTTTCCAAGCTACTACAGAAACAAACAAAGGTAGAAAGGTAAAAATGAACAAAGGAAGGAAGGTGAAAAAGGTAGTTCAAAATCTGTTTATGGCCCCATGAAAAAGAAAGTTGCTTTGAGCTGAAAACCTAAGGAGGCTTTAGGCTCTGTACAGTCCTGAATTAATGAGAGTTTCTGTTCTATTCCTAATTTTCAAAGCTTTTGAAGTCCATATTAATGTTTTGTTCCAGCCATTACCTGGCCTCGAAATCTGGGACCTCAGCCGTGCTGTTCCCTAATCCCAGGGATTACCCAGCCTTTCTTTCCCTTGCATCCTAAATACCACACAAAAAAAGGGCTGAAGGGCTCATTTCAATTTTATCTGCAGTGGTTTTATCTCAAAACTTCCTCAAGTGTTTCTCCATTTCTCTTTGAATCCGGGGGCGAGGGGAGCAGCTCCTTTGGAGCTGTGATTTTCCCAGATTTCCCCGGCTTTACAGGAAGGGGAGGAACACAAGGTCGTTTCCCTCAGTCAGGAATTTTGGTGTGGGAATTCAGCTGCTCTCCAGGCAGTTCTTCTGTCAAACCATTAATCAGCTCGGAAAAGTTGATTAATCCACGTAGGGGCTGTGGCGAGGACACAAAGGAACTTTTCCATGATTTTGAGGCCTGAAGAGGGACTGAATTTCCCTCGAAGCTGGGAAGAGCCTGAGGATGATAAAGCAAAGGAGCAGCTTCATCTCTCCCTGGCAGAGAGCTCTGGGCTCCATTATGGATACAAATCAATCCCAGCAGGATTTCAAAGGGTTTCTTTAGGATGTCAGGTCCCTCTTTATCAGATCCCTGCTGGGATTCAGGGCCTGCCTGGTCACGGGGTGCTTTGATAAGGGCTGGATTTAAATCCCAGATCTGAGAGCAGACATGAAAGTTCCCTGGGTTTCTAAGGGTTGAAAAGCTCGAGCTGGCTTCGCTGCAGAGCTGAAAAGTCAGGATAAGAGAGAGCAAGGAGTGGCCAGCAGGCTCAGGCTCCTGATCACGCCCCTGGGACCCATGGGATCCATAGGATCCGTGGCCTCTGGCACGCTGCTCCAGCACCCTGCAGGGTGACTGACAGCCGGGCAGGGGAAGGAGCCACCAGCAGCTCTGCGATGTGCACCATCATTCACCTTGCACGTGGCCTAAACAGCCACCAAGCACCGATGGACTGACTGAGCCGAAAATATCGGAGAGATCTCAGTTTGCACTCCAAATTCCCTGCAGCCTGTTCCCTTCCTGATCCATCCCTTGAAGCAGCAAGAGTGGAATTCCTCCCGTGGTTGCTCTTTCCCTCCTGTTTTCCACGCAACAAGAAAAAGTGGCCACGTGAACAGGAGTAAAAGCCCCAAACCCACAAAAAAGCACACATTCTCAGCATCACTAATCCCTGCCAAATTGCCAGGAACCTTCCAAAACTACATCCAAGCTTGGAAACAGGGATCCAGCTGTTTGTTTAAGCAGCTATTGATCCAGTCTCTTCCAGCTAATTAAACTATTCACTATTTAAACTCATTAAACTGCTCATCCTGCTCCTGGCAGCCAGAGGCAAAGAAGAAATCGTGTCTAGATTAAATGGTGATGGTGAATGTGCCCATGCCAGTCCTTGGAGAGGTTGGAATTGCATCCCTGTTCCTCTGCTCTCTTTTCCTTCCTTTTTCCTGCAGTGATTCCCACCCGGATTCCTCAGCTCCAGCTCTCTGAACAGCCTCAGGGGGAGCATTTCATCCCCTTGGAGCCAACTCCATTTGGTGCATCCTTCATGCCTCAACCATCCCTAAAAGCAGGGAAGTGCTGATGGGCAGTGCAGCTGCTTCCACTCGGGAATGTTTCCAGTGGAACAGGGAGGGAATTCTGAGAAGCTTCCACCCACTGCATGTTATTGCTGGATAAAAGGTGAGGCAGCAAAGGATCAACAAAGGGAGATTTCAGCAAGACAAAGTCCAGACAGAGAGGCTGCAAGTGTGGCTGGGGCTGCTAAACTGGGAAAACTGCAAGGTCAGGCTGTGGGAACATGGATTATACTGAGGTCTGGAACTGGTGTTGGGAAGAGAGGGAGAAGGAGAAGGAGAAGGAGAAGGAGAAGGAGATGGAGAAGGAGAAGGAGAAGGAGAAGGAGAAGGAGAAGGAGGAGAAAGGGCCCAAAGTAACTGCACAGCGAATTTCCTTACCATGAGCCAGGCTCATCATTCCCTGAGCTGACCGATATCTCTGAGCTCCCCTTCATGGCACAGCCCTGCCAGTAAAGAACAGAAGTTCCTGCCGCTCCCACTGGAATTCTGTAGCGTGCCTGGC
This sequence comes from Corvus moneduloides, assembly GCF_009650955.1. Classification (NCBI taxonomy): domain Eukaryota; kingdom Metazoa; phylum Chordata; class Aves; order Passeriformes; family Corvidae; genus Corvus; species Corvus moneduloides. Next base: position 7,115,769 of record NC_045497.1, read on the forward strand.
ATTCTATACGTTCTGCTGCCTGAGAATTCCTGCAGCCGTCCTTGGGAAGAGCAGTTCACTGCCACAGGAGGAACAAGAGGAAAGCAGTTGCCACTCTCGGGTTCTGTGCTCTGTAAAAAGTAAAACCAGATCAAGATCAAAGCTCCATAAAGCTGGAACCATCTCCAACCTCGGGACAGCCCTTCTGTGGGAAAAGCGTGGATGGGCAATTAGGAAGGAGATCATCATGCAAATGGGCAAGGGGGGGAATTAAATTCTGTTGCTTTCTGATTGAGGCCTGCTTCAATTTGCAGCCTTTATAATATCAGTTTAATGGGACTTTTTGTGCTTTAAAGAGGTTTTTATTAGCTGGGGGTTGTCCCTGCCTGGACTGAGGCACAGCACAATGAGTCTCCTGCCTCCTGAAGCCGTGTCGTTATCCCAGCATCTGAAATTAAAAACCAGCACTCTGGGAAACCTCCCTACTCTGAGGAGAAGTGTGAGGAGTGTTTGGGTTTGTGGAGAGCCTGGAACAGCTCTGAGAGACACCAAACATCCTGTGGATCCCAATGAACAGCAAAACATTCCAGCAGCTCCTTCCAACACCGCCCTTGTCGGGAACTCTGTCACCCCAGTGGGTATTTGTGGGAGTAAGGAAGAAATCCCACTGATGACCTCAGTGTGATCACCTCTGGTTCGTCTGGGGATAAATCTCCTTTATCCTTCTGGGAGAATAAAGGAATCCAATGCTGCCTTAATCCCCTGCTCCTCGGAGTCTGGATTTCCAGAATCCCTCTCCTGGCCCAGCATGGGAAGGGTTGTCCAGCGCTGGAACAGCTGCCCAGGGCAGTGGTGGAGTCACCAACCCTGGAAGTGCTCATAAAATACATGGATATGGCACTTGAGTGTTCATAAAATACATGGGTAAATACACAGATAAATATATGGATAAACATATATGGATAAATACAGGGATAAATATGTACAGATAAATATGTACGGATAAATATATGGCACTTGAGGTCATGGGTTGATGTGACCATGGTGGTGGTTAATGTTTGGACTTGATGATGCTAAAGGCCTTTGCCAGCCTCTACAACCCCAGGATTCCATGATTTTCTGCCTTTTTCTCCTGCTCTGGGGCTGAGAAACTCCTTGAGCAGAGCAGCAGTGGGAGCAGGGAGCCACAGGCTGCACATCAGAGCTCTGCAGGCACTTTTAATCCACCTTTCTTCGTGTTCATGGAAGATGGCACAGGAAATCTCTCAGCCCCAAAGCATCTCCGAGCTCTGCACATCCAGGACAAATACAAGGTGAATGATCCCCTCTAAGCTCCTTCCAGAGCCATTCCAGCCGCAATCAGAGGCAGCAGTTCCTAGAGAAACGGCTCCTATCCAATTTAAGAGCCTTCCCTTGGGGAGGAGACATCCATTTCCCCTTCTACCTGTCATTCTTCTTCATTTATATTATGACGCACGCGGCAGGGGGCGGTGCCAGGGCAGAGCCAAGGGACCCCGCCAGGATTGCGTGATGTGAGCCAGGGGGGCAGCGACTGGGGCCAGGGGGTGGCAACCAGGGCCAGGGGGCAACGACACATGGTGAGGTGGGAGCCTGTGACGAATGGGGGTAGAGCTTAGGATGAGTGATAGGTGTGGGTGGTGTGTGTGCACACACTAAAAAATTGGCTAATTAACTAATTATCCAATTATCTAATTCAATTAGTGCTCCAGCTGGGAGTAGCTATGTAATGATTAATCAATTCAATGAGTTACGCCAATGTGGAGCACTAACTACAGGCCCTATATACTATATATAAAAAGAAGAAAAAATAATAGAGTCAGGTGCAGCAGTAGAACTTTTAATGCTCCCTGGGAGTAAAAATTTTATATGTAAAACTTTTTTTTTTTTTTTTACTCCCAGGGAGCATTAAAAGTTCTACTGCTGCTTTTTTAAAATTTAAGCTATAAATTAGAAATAAACTTTATTTTAACATAAAAGTTAGAAATAAAGTTAAAGTGAAAGAGAAAGAGGAAAGTAAAGTTGAAAAGTTAGGGTTAGAGGGAAAGAGAAAAGCAAAGCTAAAGAGAGAGAGAGAGAGTGTAAAGTTAGAGAGAAAGAGAAAAGTAGAGTTAGAGAGAAGAGGAAAGTGAAAAGTAGAGTAGCACAGGAATAAAGACAAACAGGAACAAAGAAACAGAGTTAAAGAGAAAAATAGAGAAGGACAGAAACAGAGTTAAAGAGAAAAAGAGAGAGACGAAGCAATAAGGAGAAAGAGAAAAGCAAAGAAACAGAGTTCTAGAGAAGCAAAGAAATGGAGTCAAAGACAAACAAGGAAATAGTTAAAGAGAAATAGGAAAATAAACCTAGAGAGAAACATAATTGGAGAGAGTGAGAAGAAGAGAAACTGAGAGACAGAGGTAGAAACAGTGAGAAAAAGAAAGACACAGAAATAATGATAGACAGGGAAAAGTAAAATGAGGAATAGACTAAAAAGTAAAGCAAAGCAAGAAATACAGTGAAAAAATGACTAAACCACACCAAAGAAAGACGGGGGGGGGAGGGGCCTGGATATCTTTATTAGGGTTTATTCAACTTTATTGAATGGATTTTTGTATTTACACTCTAGCACAATATACGGAAACAACAATGTATACAAATAAAGTACAAATACAATCCATATACACCCTGGTAAAAGTCCAATTTGCATACAGAGCAATACATGGAAATGCAGCAGCAAACACAAATACAGACCAATACAGAGCAACACAAGCCAAATACATATCAATACAATAGAACAATTTTTCTATTTCTGGAAAACTTGCTACATTTTGTTTTATTGTTAGAGGAAACCCAAAACAACAGCACCACAGGGAGAACATAACAGTCATCCATCACACACACCTCTTTCAGGTTCCACACAACCCCACCACTGCTCTCATCTCGACCACTCTCCTCACCCTGGCCCCTTGGGAACGGGGTTCCCGGGAGCCTCCAAATCGTCCTGCCTGACAAAACCCCGGCCCCAGCACGGTCCGCACCCAAACTTTGGCAATGAACATCGCCTCGCAGACCAGCCAGGACTGAGGAAAAAAAAAACCCAGCTGGGGGGGGAAAAAAAAAAAACCCCCCCAGCTGGGGTTTTTTTATTCTAAATTTAAAAGTGTGTTGAAAAACCTGAAAGGCAAAAACCAAACACACAAGGTTAGAACCATTCCCCACACACACACACACACACACACACACTCTCACACCTCTTTCAGCTTCCCCACAATCCCACCGTCAGCTCAACCACTCTCCTCACCCTGGCCCCTCGGGAACGGGGTTCCCGAGAGCCTCCGAATCGTCCTGCCTGACAAAACCCCGGCCCCGGCCCGGTCCTCACCCAAACCTTGGCGATGAACGTCGCCTCGCAGACCGGCCGGGACCGAGGAAAAAAAAACCCAGCCGGGGGGGGGAAAAAAAAAAACCCCCCCAGCTGGGGTTTTTTTATTCTAAATTTAAAAGTGTGTTGAAAAACTGAAAGGCAAAAACCAAACACACAAGGTTAAACCCGGTCCACACACACACTCTCACAGGCAAACACAAACACATAGGCAGACACAACCTCTCACACACAGATACAGACAGTCACATGCTCTTCAGCTTACACACTGACTGCAGCCATTCATCAAAACACTCCACCAGTGAAGATACTTTGATACATCTTCCGTGGCTGCCGCTCCTCAACGTCGAGCCGTAGATTCTGGGAAAAATCGGTAGCGTCGGTGACCGTGGAGATCCAAAGCTGCCTCGGGACCTGCAGGAAAATGTGAAGCGGTCGGAGAGCGGCCCGTGGCTAGGAGTTATCCCCACGCCGGGCCCATAAATTTTCTGCCCAAAACCCCATAGAAAATAGATGAACCCTTAAGTTTTATGACCGTTCTACCTAACTGTGACTCTACGTGCCGGGGCGGGGCGGCTCCGACCCTAAGCGGCGCGCGGACGGGCGGCAGCCCAAATTAAAATAAGATGACGCGAGGGCTCGAGACGAGTCTCCGGAAGATTAGTCCTCGAGCGCGATACGCTTAGAGGCGACGGAACCTACTGAAATGCTGCGGTCACGGAGGGAGGGTCCGATACACTCCCTATAGAAGTCCAAGGGAATGGTATGTGAAAAGAAGCCGGGACCAAAACTGAGAAGGAAGATGGACGAGAACATCTTGCGTACTTCCTCCGCTCTCAAGAAGTAAAAAGGTAAAGATGCCAGAATAAGCCCCATCCGGGCAAGTAGGCAAGTAGAGTACAGGCAATACAGCCCAGAACAATGCAAAAAAAAAAAATCACTGACATGCAACAATGCCCCGTGACACAGAGGACAATGGACACTACAGAACATAGACACAACCTACAGAACACAGACAGAAGTTGAAACTGCCCAGCAGTTTCACCTGATGGACCCAAGATTCCTACTGCAAGATGAGCCAGAAGCTGATGATGCCAAAGGAAAGAAAGCTCTATGGCAATAGCACACGATGGCAAAACATAAGTCCCTACAAGAAGTTAGTACCAAAGCTGTTAAGAGGATGCTCAAGAAGCTCACTCAGTAGGCCTAGAGAAGAAGGCAACAACTGCTAGGGGACCGGGGCGATCGCTCCGGACCCGAAGGCGAGCTCCTCGGGCGAAAAGATCCGCGATGACGCGGAGACTCGGAGAAGGCCGACGACGCGAAGCTCGTGAGAACGCGGAGACGGGTCGGAACCGTCCCGCCCGGCAAAAGGTCGGGCGATGCTGAGGAGAAACCCTCTCCCTTTACTTCCGAGGGACCTACCCCTCTACGGCCCTCTCCTCTAAGCTAACTTCAAATTGCCTCCTGCAATTCCAAAGGGTTTTCCCTTGTCCCCCACCACCGGTCCCGACACTTAGCTTTTGGAAGACGAGCCGACAAAATCCGTCCTCGATGGAAATGAACGCACGGGCGCCGTGGATGTCGATACGGTCCCCTGGGTCTGTTTCGGCGGCTGCAAAAATTCAGAAAAAAAATTCAGACCGCGATGAGACGTCCCAAAAGCGACCCCTTGCGCAAGGCCTCCCTCCCTCCTAAGTGCCGAGGCTCGTCGCTTACCTGCCGCTTCCAAACTTCGGCTCTGCGGCTGCTCACGGTACCTAACACGACAAAACGGAAAACGTCACTGTGGCCCTCGAGAATATTAATCCCCGGGAGTCATCCACACCGGTACCCCGGCTCACCTCAAATCTTCATCCGATTCCAGAGGCGGCCCGGAAAATACCTGCAAGGCAAAAGGGTACATGCTTAGTTCACCGCCACATACCGCTCACCTATGACTTGCCCCGCTTAAAGGCCAACTCACCTGATTGTGAGTATTTCTTGGCATGTCCAAGGCAGCAGCAGCACCTGCAAAGAAACAAAGCAAAAAACACCCTGAAAGACTCTGAAATCCCAACCTCCCCCTTCCAATTAAAGCACACTGCACCTATACCTTAAGCTTGCACCCACCTGGCTGCCAGCGTCCCAGACCGGGACATCTTGCCGGTGGAGCGCCTGAAATGCACAAAAAATAACAGATGCTTAGAGCCGCACCAGAAATTGATAACTGAGCGAGAAAAACTAGTTCGGTCCACCGGTCACCGCTTACCTCGCTCGCTTCACCTTGATGGCTGAGATCCGGCTTGACCTCCTAAAAATAAAGACAAAGAACAATGTTGGAACACAGCCACCATTTGCACTTGCCCCGCAAACACAAATGGTGACCGACCTTCCTGCGGGAACCCCCTCGCCCGGTCCGGGGCGCTCTGCCATGGATTTAATCCCTCCGCATCTGAAAGAAAGCCATGACAAAAGTCAAAAGGGGTGCGTGAGAACTTAACAGCTCCAGCAATCTTGTGTCAATCTAAGACTGCCATCTAGAGGCCAAACTACAGCCTACATCACAAATTACAAGTCCCCGGGCCTCGTCCTATTACACCCGTACGCCAGACCGTGCGGCAGGGCAGAGCAGCTCCGGGCCAAATTCGTGCGGACACCCGTGACACAGGAAAGGACAAAGGAGGGGATGCGACGAAGAGGGAAAACCCTCGGCGAGAAGAACTATCGCAAGGACCGAGAAAACGAGGAATGAGACGATCTAGGCGAGACCGACGGTGAGCCGACGAGGCTCGAAGAACCCTGGCAGAAGAAGGACTTATTCTGAGAACCGCAAAGACGGATGCCCGAGAATCGTACGGTCAGAATGCTCTACCGCTCTTCACATTCTGACAAGTCCTAATCCGCTATAATGGATCGTTGCGGCATACGGCTGTGAATACAGCTCAGAACAAGACCTTAAAAGACATCCGACTCGACGCTTCTAAAGAGATATGCGATTCTGATGCGCCTCCGAGCTCTCGAGTCAAAGGATCGATGGTATCGGCACCGGGCCGAGGAGCGCCGAAAGCAGAGTTGCTAAGAATAACGCCCAGCGTTTCCGATAGGCATCTCAAAGGGCTAAGGCAAAAGACCTGCAACAGCAGATGCCCAAAAGACACAGAACATACAATAGAAAGGTGACACGCACCGGGACTGCTCTGCTCTGCGCACCTCGGCATCGTGATCAAAAGGTGAGACTTGCCCTTTATGTGGCCTAAGGGGCCCCTTCCTGGACATCCCCACCTCCAAAGCTGACTCAAAAATCCCTCCCGGCAAGCCCTGCCCCAACACCTCACATTCATTCCCTCAGTGGATTGTAGCCCTCAACTTATGTCTCAGACATCTGGAGATGGGAATCCTCCTCAGGCACAACAGAAGGCCGGCTCACCCTCTGGGAAGCTCCTGTCGTCACCGGGCTGTCATCTCCTAGTCAGCCACAATAAAGAAAACCAAACGTCACTACGGGAACTTAGTGGCGCATCTGCCAAAGCCCTGACAATTCCGCTACTCACCGTCTCCTAAGAAGGCCGGGGTCCTCCGGCGGCACGCTTCAGCCACGCTCCGAGGCCGACGCCGTCGTCACGGGGCATGCCTGGGTTAAGAGGAGACAAGGTGTTGTGGCATTGCTGAAACTTAAGTGGACCCTCCCTCCCTCCCCAACTCATCACAACTCCTCGGCCATGGATGTACCAGAAGGGACCTCAGAACAGAAAATGTAAAGGCTTCATTGCAGAGTCCCGTAATACTTCCAGAGCGCTCACGACAGTGGTGAAGCGGGTCCATCGGCCGATCGGCGAGGGGCTTCGGCGTAATACAAGCGGACCACCTAAAACACACAAATGACAATGGATGCTTAGAACTGCACCAGAAATTGATAACCAAGCAATAACAACTCATTCTGTCACTGCTTACCTCACTCCATCGACCTTGACTGCTGAGATCTGGCTTTACCTCCTGAAAGCAAAGACAAAGAACAATGCTGTAACATAGCCACCATTTACAGTTGCCCCACAAACACAAACGGTGACTGACCTTGTGGGAAGGTGGGAAAGACCTCACCCGGTCTGGGGCGCCCTGCCACAGATTTGATCCGTCTGCATCTGAAAGAAAGCGATGACAAAAGTCAGAGTCCTGCATGATAACAGCTCCAGGCATCCTGTGTCAATCTAGGAATACCGGCTAGAGGCCAAACTACACCCTACATTACAGATTTCAAGGCCTTGGGACTTGTCCTACTACACCTATACACCAGACTACATGGCAGGGCAGAGCAGCTCCGGGCCAAACCCATGCAGGCACCTGTGACACAGGAAATGACAAACGAGGAGATGCGATGAAGAGAGAAAACTCCGACAAGAGGAATGGCCGCAAGGACCGAGAGAATGCGGAGCGAGATGATCTCAGCGAGACCGACGAGGCTCGAAGAAGATGCTAACAGAAGGGCTTATTCCGAGAACCGCAAAGATGGATGCCCAAGAATCGTACGGTCAGAATCCTCTACCGCTCTTTGCATTCTGACAAGTCCTGATCCTCTAATGGATCACTGCGGTGCATAGCTGTGAATATAGCTCAGAACAAGACCATAAAAGACCTCTGACTCCATGCTTCTAAAGGGAGATGCGATTCCGATGTGCATCCGAGCTCATCAGTCAAAGGTCCGACAGTATCGGCACTCGGCCGAGGAACACGGATGCTAAGGATGATGCCCGGCATTTCTGATAAGCTGGCCCCTCAAAGGGCTAAGGAAAAAGGCCTAAGACACAAGATGCCCAAAAGACACAGAACATACAATAGACAAGTGACACGACACGCACCGGGACTGCTCTGCCCGCCTCGGCATTGTGATCAAAAGTGAGACTTGCCCTTTATGTGGGCTAAGGGGCCCCTTCTTGGACATTCCCGCCTTCAAAGCTGACTCAAAAATCCCTCCCGGCGAGGCCCGACCCGGCACCCTGCTTTCATCCCCTCTGTGGGTCGTAACCCTCGACTTATCTCTCGGACGTCCGGGATGTGAATCCGCCTCGGGTGCAAAATAAGGCTACCTCGCTGTCCGGGAAGTTCCTGCCATCTCCTAGTCGGCTACAACAAAGAAAACCAAACATCAGTACATGAACTTAGTGGCACGTCAGCCAAAACCTGACAATTCTGCTACTCACCATCTCCTAAGAAGGCCGGGGTCCTCTGGCAGCACGCTTCGGCCACGCTCTGAGGCAGACGCCATCATTGCGGGGTATGCCTGGGTTAAGAAGGGACAAGGTGCTGTGGAATTGCTTGAACTTGAGGGGACCCTCGCTCCTCCTGCCTCCCTCCCCGACTCGCCACAACTCCTCCGCCGTTGCCAAAGGTCACCCGCAAGGCACCTTGGAACAGAAAATGTAAAGGCTTCATTGCAGAGTCCCATAACACTTTGGGAGGGCTCACGAGGGCGGCGAGCCGGCTCTGTCAGCCGGTCGGTGAGGGGATTTGGCATAATACAAGTGGACTGCCTAAAACATGCAAATGACAATGGCTACTTAAAGTTTAGAGTACCGGCACTCGGCACCCGAGCAATAACAACTTTTTCCTTCCACCGGTCACCACTTACCTCACTCACTTGACCTTGACTGCTGCTATCCGGCTTTATCTCCTAAAAATAAAGACAGATAACAGTGCTATAACATAGCCATCATTTACGCTTGCCCAGCACAGACAAATAGTGACTGACCTTCCTGCGGGAATCCCCTCACCCGGTATTGGGCGCTCTGCCACGGATTTAATCCATCTGCATCTGAAAGAAAGTGATAACAAAAGTCAAAGGGCTGCATGAGAATTTCACGGCTCCAACTATCTCGTGTGAATCTAGGAATATCATCTAGAGCCCAGCTACAACTTACATTACAAATTTCAAGTCCCCAGGCCTTGTCCTATTACACCTACGTGCCAGACTATGCAGCAGGGCAGAGCAGCTCCGGGCCAAACCCATGCAGGCACCCGTGACACAGGAGATGACAAATGAGGAGACATGACAAGGACAGAAACCCTCTGCAAAAAGAACAACCGCAAGCACATCAAAGGGCTAAGGCAGACGACATGAGATGCAAGACGCCCAAAAGACACAGAACATAATAATAGACAGGTGACAACACGCACCGGGATTGCTCTGCCCTGCGCACCTCGGCATTGTGATCAAAAGCCAGACTTTCACTTTATGGGGCTTAAGGGGCACCTTCTTGGGTATCCCCACCTCCAAAGCTGACTCCAAAATCTCAACTTGACACCCCGTTTTCACCCGCGCTGTGGATCGCAGGCCTCGACTTATCTCTAGGATGTCTGGGGACGTGAATCTGCCTCGGGTGCAAAAGAAGGCCACCTTGCCATACAAGAAGCTCGTGCCATCGCCGGGCTGTTGTCTCCTAGTGGGCTAAAATGAAGGAAACCAAACGAACATCAGTGCACGAACTTAGTGGCACGCAGACCAAAACCAAACAATTCCGCTACTCACTGTCTCCTAAGAAGGCCCAGGTCCTCAGGCCGCACGCTTTGGTCTTGCTCCGAGGCTGACACTGTCGTCGCAGGGTATACCTAGATTAAAAGGAGACAAGGTGAAGTGGCATTGCTAAAACTAGAGTGGACCCTCGCTCCGCCTCCCTCCCTCCCCGACTCGCCGCAACTCCTCGGCCGTTGCCGAAGACTGCACAAAAAGGACCTTCAAATGGAAAAGGTGAAGACATCATCATAGAGACACATAACACTTCTGGAAGGCTCATGAGGGCGGTGAGCCGGGACTGTCGGCCAGTTGGTTCGGAGAATAAAAGCAGACTGCCTAAAACACAAATGACAATGGATGCTTAGAGCTGTACCAGAACTCGGCACCCAAGGAATAACAACTTCTTTCCACTGGTCACCGCTTACCTCGCTTACTTCACCTTGACTGCTGCTATCCGGCTTTACCTCCTAAAAATAAAGGCAAAGAACAATGCTGTAACATAGCCACCATTTACACTTGCCCTGCAAACACAAACAGCAACTGACCTTCCTGCAGGAACCCCCTCACCCGATATGGGGTGCTCTGCCACAGATTAAATCTGTCTGCATCTGCAAGAAAGTGATGACAAAAGTCAAAGGGCTGCATGAGAACTTAACAGCTCCCGCCATCTTGTGTCAATCTAGGAATATCATCTAGAGGCCAAACTACACCCTACATTACAAATTTCAAGTCCCCAGGCCCTGTCCTATTACACCTATATGCCAGGATATGCAGCAGGGCAGAGCAGCTCTGGGCCAAATCCATGCAGGCACCTGTGACACAGCAGATGATAAACGAGGAGAGAAAACTCCTGGCGAGAACAACTGCAAGCACATTGAAGGGCTAAGGCAGAAGGCACGAGACATGAGATGCCCAAAGGACAGAGAACGCACAATAGACAAGTGACATGACATGCACTGGGACTCCTCTGCTCTGCACACATCAGCATTGTAATCAAAAGTGAGACTTTCCTTATGGGGCCTAAGGGGGCCCTTCTTCGGTATTGCAATCTCCATAGCTGACTCAAAAATCCCTCCCAGCAAGTCCCAACTCAGCACCCCACTTTCATCCCCTCTCTGGGTCACAGCCATCAAGTTATCTCTCAGACATTTGGAGATGCGAATCTGCCTAGGTACGAAAGAAGACCCCCTCGCCATCTGGGAAGCCCCTGCCATCGCTGGGCTGTCCTCTCTTAGTCAGCTACAAAAAAGAAAACCAAAGAAACATCACTGCACGAACTTAGTGGCACCACGGCTAAAACCCGTCAATTCTGCCGCTCGCCGTCTCTTAAGAAGGCTGGGGTCCTCGGGCTGGACTCCGAGGCCAATGCCATTGCCACAGGGTATACCTGGGTTAAGAGGAGACAAGGTGATGCAGCACTGCCGAAACTTGAGCAGACCCTCGCTCCTCCCCCCCCTCCCTCCCCAACTCACCACAACTGCTCGGCCATTGCCCAAGGCTACCCTGAAAGCACCTTCACATGGAAAAGGTAAAGGCTTTGTCGCAGAGTCCCATAACACTTCCAGAGGGCTCACGAGCATGGCAAGCTGGGTCTGTGGGCCAGTTGGCGAGGGGTTTCGGCATAATACAAGGGGACTGCCTAAAACACACAAATGACAATGGATGCTTAGAGCTGTACCAGAATTTGACATCCAAGGAATAACACCTTTTCCTTTCCACCGGTCACCGCTTACCTCGCTCACTTCACCTTGACTGCTGCTATCCGGCTTTACCTCCTAAAAATAAAGGCAAAGAGCAACGCTGTGACACAGCCACCATTTACACTTGCCCTGCCAACACAAACAGCAACTGACCTTCCTGCAGGAACCCCCTCACCCAGTATCGGGCGCTCTGCCACAGATTTAATCCGTCTGCATCTGAAAGAAAGTGATGACAAAAGTCAAAGGGCTGCATGAGAACTTAACAGCTCCAGCCATCTTGTGTCAATCTAGGAATATCATCTAAAGGCCAAACTACACCCTACATTACGAATTTCAAGTCCCCAGGCCTTGTCCTAATACACCTATATGCCAGGCTATGCAGCAGGGCAGAGCAGCTCCAGGCCAAACCCATGCAGGCACCCATGACACAGCAGATGACAAACGAGGGGATGTAACGAGGAGAGAAAGCTCTCGGCGAAAAGCATGACCACAAGCGCATCGAAGGGCTAAGGCAAAAGACCTGCAACACAAGATGCCTATAAGACACAGAACATACAATAGACAAGTGACACAACATGCACTGGGATTGCTCTGCCCTGTGCACCTCAGCATTGTGATCAAATGTGATACTTGCCCTTTATGTGGGCTAAGTGGCCACTTCTAGCATATCCCCGTCTCTAAAGCTGACTCAAAAATCCCTCCCGGCGAGCCCTGACTTGATACCCCACTTTCATCCCCTTGACTTATCTCTCGGACATCTGGGGATGTAAATCTGCTTTGGGTGCAAAAGAAGGCCGCCTCGCCATCCTAGAAGCTCTTGCCATCGCCAGGCTATTGTCTTTTAGTCGGCTACAATAAAGAAAACCGAGCATCAGTACAGGAACTTAGCAGCACGTCAGCCAAAACCCCGACAATTCTGCTACTCACCATCTCCTAAGAAGGCCGAGGTCCTCAGGCCGCACACTTTGGCCGCACTCCGAGGCCGACGCTGTCATCGCAGGGTATACCTGGGTAAAGAGGAGATGAGGTGATGTGGCATTGCTGAAACTTGAGTGGACCCTCGCTCCTCCTCCCTCCCTCCCAGACTCGCAGCAACTCCCTCGGCTGTTGCCGAAGGCTACCTGGATGGTACCTTCACATGGAAAAGATAAAGGATTCATGGCAGAGTCCCATAATACTTCCAGAGGGCTCACGAGAGTGGTGAACCATCCTGTCGGTGAGGGGGTTTGGAATAATACAAGTGCACCGCCTACAACACACAAATGACAATGGATGCTTAGAGCTGTACCAGAACCTGGCACCCAAGGCATGACAACTTTTTCCTTCCACCGGTCACTGCCTACCTCGCTCACTTCACCTTGATGGCTAAGATCCAGCTTTACCTCCTAAAGATAAGGACAAAGAACAATGCCGTAACATAGCCACCATTTACACTCGCCCCACAAACACAAATGGTGACTGACCTTCCTGCGGGAACCCCCTCACCCGGTATTGGGTGCTCTGCCAAGAATTGAATCCATCTGCATCTGAAAGAAAGTTATGATAAAAGTCAGTGCTGCATGATAACTTCACAGCTCCAGCCATCCTGTGTCAATCTAGGAATATTGCCTAGAGCCCAAACTACACCCTACATCACAAATTTCAAGGCCTTGGGCCTTGTTCTCTTACACCTATATGCCAGACTGTGCAGCAGGGCAGAGCAGCTCCGGGCCAAACCCATGCAGGCACCTGTGACACAGGAGATGACAAACAAGGAGATGCAATGAAGAAAGAAAACTCTCGGTAAGAAGAATGATTGCAAGGACAGAGAATGCGGAGCGAGATGATCTCGGTGAGACCGATTGTGAGCTGACAAGGCTCGAAGAAGATGCTAAGAGAATGACTTATTCTGAAAACTGCAAAGATGGATGCCCGAGAATCATACGGTCAGAATCCTCTACCGTTCTTCACATTCTGACAAGTCCTAATCGTCTGTAATGGATCACTGCAGTGCACAGCTGTGAATACAGCTCAGAACAAGACCATAAAAGACCTCCGACTCAATGCTTCTAAACAGAGATGCAATTCTGGTGCACATCCGAGCTCATCAGCCAACAGTCCCATGGTCTCGGCACCCAGCTGGGGAACGCTGAGATGCTAAGTATGACGCCCCGCATTTCCGATAAACCAGCCCCTTGAAGGGCTAAGGAAAAAGACGTGACACAAGATGCCCAAAAGACACAGAACATACAATAGACAAGTGACATGCACCAGGACTGCTCTGCCTGCCTTGGCATTGTGATCAAAAGTGAGACTTGCCCTTTACGGTGGGCTAAGGGGCTCCTTCTTGGACATCCCTGTCTCCAAAGCTGACTCAAAAATCCCTCCTGGTAAGTCCTGACCCAGCACCCTGCTTTCATCCCCTCTGTGGGCCATAACCCTCAACTTATCTCTCAGAAGTCTGGGATGTGAATCTGCCTCAGGTGCAAAAGAAGGCTGCCCTGCTCTCTGGGAAGCTCCTGCTGTTTCTTAGTCAGCTACAATGAAGAAAACCAAACATCATTACATGAACTTAGTGGCATGTCGGCCAAAACCTGACAATTCCACTACTCACCGTCTCCTAAGACGGCCGGGGTCCTTGGGCTGCACGCTCTGACCACACTCTGAGGCCAACGCCATCATCGCAGGGTATACCTGGGTTAAGAGGAGATGAGCTGATGTGGCATTGCTGAAACTTGAGTGGACCCTTGCTCCTCCTCCCTCCCCGACTCGCTGCAACTCCTCAGCAGGTGCCAAATGTTACCAAGACAGAACCTTCAAAGGGAAAAGCTAAAGGCTTCAACACAGAGTCCTGTAATACTTCCGGAGGGCGCACGAGGGCAGCAAGCTAGGTCTGTCGGCCAGTCGGTGAGGGGGTTCAGCATAATACAAGTGGACTGCCTATAACACACAAATGACAATGGATGCTTAAAGCTCAGACTACCAGAACTTGGCATCCAAGCAATAACAACCGGTTCAGTCCACCGGTCACCGCTTACCTCGCTCACTTGACCCTGATTGCTGAGATCTGGCTTTACCTCCTAAAAACAAAGACAAGGAACAATGCTGTAACGTAGCCACCATGTACACTTGCCCTGCAAAGACAAACGGCGATCGACCTTCCTGCGGGAACCCCCTCACCTGGTATGGGGCGCTCTGCCCCAGATTTAGTGCATCTGCATCTGAAAGAAAGCGATGACAAAAGTCAAAGTGCTGCACAATAACTTAACAGCTCCAGCCATCCTGTGCCTATCTAGGAATATCATCTAGAGGCCAAACTACACCCTACATTACAGATTTAAAGGCCTTGGGCCTTGTTCTATTACACCTATATGCCAGAGTATGCAGTAGGGCAGAGCAGCTCCAGGCCAAACCCATGCAGGCACCCGTGACAAAGGAGATGACAAACGAGGGGATGCAACGAGGAGAGAGAACTCTCAGCAAAAAGCATGACTGCAAGCACATCAAAGGGCTAAGGCAAAAGACCTGCAACACAAGACACCCAAAAAACAGGGAATGCACAATAGACAAGTGACACAACATGCACTGGGATTGCTCTGCCCTGTGCACCTCAGCATTGTGATCAAATGTGAGACTTTCCCATTATGTGGGCTAAGGGGCCCCTTCTTGGGTATCCCCGTCTCCAAAGCTGACTCAAAACTCCCTCCCGGCGAGCCCTGACCCAACACCCCGCTTTCATTCCCTCCGTGGGTCGTAGCCCTCAACTTATGTCTCGGACATCTGGGGATGTGAATCTGCCTGGGGCGCAAAAGAAGGCCGCCTCTCGCCATCCAGGAAGCTCCTGCCATTGCTAGGCTGTTGTCTCTCAGTCAGCTACAATAAAGAAAACCAAACATCAGTACACGAACTTAGTGGCACGTCGGCCAAAACCCAACAATTCCACTACTCACCGTCTCCTAAGTGGCCCTGGGTCCTCGGGCCGCACGCTCTGGCCATGCTCCGAGGCCAACGCCATCATCGCAGGGTATACTTGGGTTGAGTGGAGACGAGGTGATGTGGCATTGCTGAAACTTGAGTGGACCCTCACTCTTCCTCCCTCCCCGACTTGCCGCAACTCCTCAGCCGTTGCTGAAGGCTACCCAGACAGTACCTTCACATGGAAAAGGTAAAGGCTTCATTGCAGAGTCCTGTGATACTTCCAGAGGGCTCGTGAGGGCAGCTAGCCAGGTCCGTCAGCCAGTCGGCGAGGAGTTTCAGCGTAATACAAGCGGACCGCCTAAAACACACAAATGACAATGGATGCTTAGAGCTGTACCAGAACTTGGCACCCAAGGAATAACAAGTGGTTCTTTCCACCAGTGACTTCTTACCTCATTCACTTGACCTTCACTGCTGAGATCTGGCTTTACCGCCTAAAAATAAAGACAAGGAACAACGCTGTAACATAGCCACCATTTACGCTTGCCCTGCAAAGACAAACAGTGACTGACCTTCCTGCAGGAACCCCCTCACCCAGTCCAGGGCGCTCTGCTATGGACTTAATCCGTCCGCATCTGCAAGAAAGTGATGACAAAAGTCAAAGGGTTGCATGAGAACTTCACAGCTCCAGCCATCCTGTGTCAATCTCGGAATACCATCTTGAGGCCAAACTACACCCTACATCACGAATTTCAAGTCCCCAGGCCTTGTCCTAATACACTCATATGCCAGACTGTGCAGCAGGGCAGAGCAGCTCCGGGCCAAACCCACTCAGGCACCTGTGACACAGGAGATGACGAATGAGGGGACACAACAAGGAGAGAAAACTCTGAGCTAGATGATCACAGGGACCGAGACAATGAGGAATGCGATGACCTAGGCGAGATCAACAGTGAGCCAACGAGGCTACAAGAACCCTGGCAGAAGAGGATGCTAACAGAAGGACTTATTCCAAGAACCGCAAAGATGGAAGCCCGAGAATTGTACGGGCAAAATCCTCTAGCTATCTTCGCATTCTTACAAGTCCTCATCCCCTATAATAGATCGTTGTGGTGCACAGCTGTTGATGCAGCTCAGAACAAGAGCTGAAAAGACACCCGACTCAACATCACTAAAGAGAGACGCGATTCTGATGCACCTCCAAGCTCACGAGTCAAAGGATCAATGGTATTGGCACCACACTGAGGAACACCAAGAGCAGAGATGCTAAGAATAATGCCCAGCGTTTGCGATAAGCATCTCAAAGGGCTAAGGCAAAAGACCTGTGACGCAAGATGCCCAGAAGACAGAACGCACAATAGACAAGTGACATGTACCGGGACTGCTCTGCCCTGCGCACTTCGGCACTGTGATCAAAAGCAAGACTTTCCCTCTATGGGGCATAAGGGGCCCCTTCTTGGGTATCCCCACCTCCAAATCTGACTCAAAAATATCTCCCAGTGAGTCCTAACTCGACACGCCTCTTTCACCATCTCTGTGGGTCACAAGCCTCAACTTATCTCTTGGATGTCTGGGGATGTCAATCTGCCTTGGGTGCAAAAGAAGGCCACCTCGCCATGTGGGAAGCACCTGCCGTCAACTGGGCTGGTTGTCTCTTAGGCGGCTATCATAAAGAAAACCAAACAAACATCAGTGCACGAACTTAGTGGCACCTCAGCCAAAACCCATCAATTCTGCCACTCACTGTCTCTTAAGAAGGTCGGGGTTCTCAGGCTGCATGCTTTGGCCACGCTCAGAGGCCAACGCCATCATCACAGGCTATACCTGCGTTAAGAGGAGACGAGGTGATGCAGCATTGCTGAAACTTGAGCAGACCCTCGCTCCTCCTCCCTCTCCAACTCACTGCAACTACTCTGCCATTGCCAAAGGCTACCCGGACAGCACCTTCACATGGAAAAGGTAAAGGCTTCGTCGCAGAGTCCTGTAACACTTCCAGAGGGCTCGCAAGGGTGGCAAGCTGAGTCCGTCGGCCAGTCAGCAAGGGGTTTCGGCATAATACAAGCGGACCGCCTAAAACACACAAATGACAATGGATGCTTAGAGCTGTACCAGAACTTGGCACCCAAGGAATAACAAGTGGTTCTTTCCACCAGTGACTTCTCACCTCGTTCACTTGACCTTCACTGCTGAGATCTGGCTTTACCTCCTAAGAAAAAAGAGGAATGCTGTAACACAGCCACCATTTACACTTGCTCTGCAAACACAAACGGTGACCAACCTTCCTGCGGGAACCCCCTCACCCGGTATCGGGCGCTCTGCCACAGATTTAATCCGTCTGCATCTGAAAGAAAGTGATGACAAAAGTCAAAGGGTTGCATGAGAACTTAACAGCTCCAGCCATCCTGTGTCAATCTAGGAATACCATCCAGAATATCTAGAGGCCAAACTACACCCTGCATTACGAATTTCAAGTCCCCAGGCCTTGTTCTATTACACCTATATGCCAGGCTATGCAGCAGGGCAGAGCAGCTCCAGGCCAAACCCATGCAGGCACCCGTGACACAGGAGATGACAAATGAGGGGATGCAATAAGGAGAGAAAACTCTTGGCAAAATGAATGACTGCAAGCAAATTGAAGGCCTAAGGCTAAAGACCTGCGACACAAGATACCCAAAAGACACAGAACGCATGATAGACAAATGACACAACACGCACCGAGACTGCTCTGCCCTGTGCACCTCAGCATTGTGATCAAATGCGATACTTTCCCTTTATGTGGCCTATGAGGCCCCTTCCTGGACATACTCACCTTCAAAGCGGACTCAAAAATCCCTCCCAGTGAGCCCTGACCCCCCGCTTTCATTCCCTCTGTGGATCATAGCCCTCAACTTATCTCTCAGACATCTGGGGACACGAATCCTCCTCGGGCACAACAGAAGGCCGCTTCGCCATGCGGGAAGCTCCTGCCATGGCCAGGCTGTTGTCTCTTATTCAGCTACAATAAAGAAAACCAAACATCAGTACATGAATTTACTGGCACCTAGGCCAAAACCCAACAATCCTGCTATTCACCGTCTCCTAAGAAGGCCGGGGTCCTCAGGCCGCACGCTTTGGCCACGCTCAGAGACCAACGCGGTCATCGCAGGGTGTGTCTGGATTAAGAGGAGACGAGGTGATGCAGCACTGCTGAAACTTGAGTGGACCCTGGCTCCTCCTCCCTCCCCGACTCGCCGCAACTCCTCAGTAGTTGCCAAAGGCTACCCGAACGGCACCTTCAAATGGAAAAGGTAAAGGCTTTGTCACAGAGTCCCGCAATACTACAGGAGGGCTTATGAGGGCAGCGAACCGGATCCATCGGCGACAGGGCTCGGCGTAATAAAGAGAACCCCCTAAAACACACAAACGACGATGGATGCTTAGAGCTTTACCAGAATTCGGCACCCAAGGAATAACAACCGGTTCAGTCCACCGGTCACCACTCATCTCACTCCATCAACCTTGACTGCTGATATCCAGCTTCACTTCCTAAAAATAAAGACAAGGAACAATGCTGTAACATGGCCACCATTTATAACTCCCCTGAAAAGCCAAACAATGACTGACCTTCCCGGGCGAGAAGGGGCAAAACAAAAAGGAAAGGCATGTACCCACATAGGGTCCAAAAGCATCACATTAGCGTGGTAGTTTTAATCTGAAACCACTTGACCATGACCTCTTTCCGCAGGCTCTCTGTCATACTGGAATAGTGGGTTTGAATGCTGCAGACTGCCTGTACAATACAAAAAAACCAAAGGATGCTTACAGTTTTATCACTAATACAACAACTCTGGTAGCATCTAGTTCTGTGCTGGAATCAATACTTATCTCAGTCATGGGTACTCGGCTAGCTCACGGTCTCCCTGGTGCCAAGACCCAGCCATGCCAAGGGCTTTACATCTTCAAAATGAAATGAGGAGCCAAACGATGAGGTAAACACAGAGCCGAAAGTCAGGCCATTGCCGGAGGTCAGGTGCCTTCAAAAACCACCTCCACAGTAACTCCTAGCCTGGTACCCTGCTCACCCTCTATCTCCCAGGGACAATCCTCAACTTACCTATCAGAAGCCTCAATATCAGACATTATCTTTGACACCGGGCAGGTCCCTTTTGTGAGACAACGAATCTGCTGAAAAAATTTGAAGTGCCATACTTGACACAACCCAGAATTACAGGAAGGTGCACTGCTCCTAAAAAAAAAAAAAAAAACCAAATGAAACAAAACAAACAAACAAAAAAAAAACAAAAACAGAAATTACAAAACCATCTTACCACCCCTAAACACACACCCCAAAATCGTGAACTTAAATACTCCCTGTGTTCAATGCTATCTTCTTTGTGGTATCTTCAAAGCCTCTGTTGCTTTAAAGGCTAAAAGCAGCTGCTGAAAACAAGCTAGGAGAAGCAGAAAGATCCCCTTCATTAAAATAAGAGGAGACCTCTTAACCCACTCAATCCCAGAGACAGAATGAAACCCCTTGCAAAAGGCTGGGGTTAATATACCCCTGGCTGGGCCCGCCTCTTGTTCCCATGATGCCCAGGGAAAAGGGAGGAGGCAAATACCTCAAGGTATAAAAAGCCCTCAGAGGACCTGCCGCTGTTTGGCTCCTCTGACTTAAATTCAAGGTGAATAATGGGCTTGATGGAGAAGAAAGCTCTTCAGAGAGTGGCACTTTCCTTTTTGCTACAACTACATCAAATAAAAGGGCAGAAAACCAGTAAGAAATAAAACTTTGTGTTTCTGTAGTATAGCTAGGCAAGTTGGATAATTTGTTGTTAACTTGCATAATTATTCCTTAGTGATTACTAAGTAGTACTCTATACATGACTAAGTAAGGTAGAGAAGAATAGTAATTACATGAATGGTATAACTCTCATTGGGACTTCTAATTCAGGCAGTATACATTATAAATAAAAATAAGAAAATTTAATAGACTCCTGGGTGGCATTAGGGTTACGTATGTGCCAGGCTTGCTCCTGTACAAGTTATTTGGTACCGGGGCCCGGGTAAAAGCACCCTGAAATGCAGATTTAAAACCTTAAAATGCTGAAAAGGGGAGAGCTTCCTTCAACTGAACCCCTTAAAATGAGATAACAGGGAGTGTTTGTCTCCCCTTGAACCAATACAATGGCAAATAAATGGTTTCTGCCCTTTAATTTAATCCCCTAAACTATTGGGAAAAGAGGGATTTTCCTCACTTTAAATTTCTCAAATGATGGGAAAAGGGGGATTTTTCCTCAATTCAATCCCTTAAAAAAGGAGGGACAACTGGCTTCCCTCTCAATTTAAAACCTTAGGATGATGAAAACGGGGGAGTTAGCCATAATTTAAAACCCATAAAATAGCATTGTTGAGGTTTTCCCCTTCCATTTAAACTGGAAAACAATGGAAAAATGGGGATTCCCTGTCAGTCCATACCCCTAAAAGCATGCAAAAGGCAGGGTTTCCTTTAACTGATACCACTAGAATTGCAAGGCAGGGGCTTTCCACATCAATTTGAACGCAGACAATTATGGAAAAGGAATTTTCTTCCCTCAATTTAAACCCCTTTTCTCCTAATAACCCCTATCTTTCTGGCGGCAACTGTGGAGGGACTGACAAAATGAAAAGGGAAAGGGTGAAAGTTTTCCCCTGGCACCCCACATGCTGCCCCGCCTGTTCAGGTGCTGCCCCTTGGCACGAGGGCTTTTCCTCGGCATTTTCTTGGAGCAATGCTCCGTGCCCAGGGTGCATCCGGCTGCTCCCCAGCCCCTGCTGGATGCTCCAACTATCGTTCCTGGAGAGACGCTCGGGATATTCCCATTGGCCTCTCTGGACTAGCAGCTCCCTGCACAGGTGTGCCCGGGTAACCCTCTGAAAGCAGCTGGTCACACCTGGAGCTGCTGCAACCTTGGAGCCGGGGATGAGGTGGAGAACGGTCCTGTTTGTTGTTCGTTCCCCTACACAGCCCATTGTCTGCCCCTGAAACAGAAGTGATGGAGCTGTGGGGATGATGGAGCGGGAGCTGCGGGCGGTACCCGCAGGGGCGGGGTCCCGGGACAGGTGCAGCACCGGGGGCTGCGGTTCCGCCCCTGCCCTCCCCCGTGTCCGCCAGAGCGCGCCCCGCGGCGCAGAACGTGGGGGTTGCTCTCCTTTGGCTGTCCTGTTCCTGCCGTGCCAGGGGCAGCTGCGCCAGGAACGAGCTGTCCTGAGTGAGTGATTGGGGAAAATCCTCTTGGCCCTGAGCCGCCCGGGCGCGGAGGGGTCTGGCAGAGGCCGGAGCGGGAAGTGCGTGTCCGCGCTGGAGGTCAGGGAGCTGCCGAGAAGGGAGGGCAGAAAGCCGCGCATCCGGAGCAACTCTCCTTCGCTGCGAGCTTAGCACGGAAAACTTGGCTGCTCTCGCATTTGTTTATGGTTTGTTACAGTGTGCGAGTTTTGTGGGTTTTTATTAAGATCTCACCCGTGTGCGGCTGGCGGGCAGCGTCACCAGTACGACACTGCGATGTTTCAGCCGCCGCAGAGCAGGGTTTAAATCCAAATCAACCCTGCTTTTCGTTTAAAAAAAGGAGAAAAAAAAAAAAAAAAAAAAAGAGCCGAAAATATGTTGACATTTTTGTACGATCCTTTAAAATGTATTGACACCTTTAGTGTTTAAAATATATTGTCCTTTTGTACAAGGTCAGAATCAGTAAAATAGATCTACAAATTGAAGGCTTCCCCTCTGCTTTTGGCACTAGTTTACCGTTAAGCTGGTTGCTAGTCTTCCTTGTTGCTGGTAGCGGAAAAACCTCCTTTCCTTTCCTTTCCTTTCCTTTCCTTTCCTTTCCTTTCCTTTCCTTTCCTTTCCTTTCCTTTCCTTTCCTTTCCTTTCCTTTCCTTTCCAAGAGGTCTGATTTATTAAGTATTGGAAAAAAAATTGCTTTAAACAAAAAGAGAGTAGGATTAGATTTAGGTATGTTCCCTGAGAAGGTGGTGAGGCCCTGGCACAGGTTGCCCAGAGAAGCTGTGGCTGCCCCATCCTCGGAAGTGTCCAAGCCCAGGCTGAATGGGGCTTGCAGCAACCTGGGACAGTGGAAGGTGTCTCTGCCCGTGGCAGGGGGTGGAATGAGATGACCTTTAAGGTGTTCCTTCCAACCCACCCATTCTGGGATTCTATGAACTGCAGCAAAGGGTTGATTCAAAGGGAAAAAGTTTAAATAACGGATATGATGAAGTTTTGGACATTTATGAGGAAATTGTGGAATTTCCCTTGTTTGTAGGGCCTTAAGGACGAGTCAGACAAGCACCTGCCAGGAATGACCTGGAAAGAATCACTTCTGCTTTGGAAGAAAATGTAAATCTGTGGGGATCAATAGACCACACAGATCTATTAGTAGATATATCTGTAGATCACCATGGATCTGCATCAGTAGATCTGTAGGTCACTAAATGTTAATCAGTATAGCTGTAACTCATTATAAATCTGTCTGGATCAATAGATCTGTACCTCACTGTGAATCTGCTTGGATCAATTGATCTGTAGCTCACTATAGATCTGTCTGGATCAATAGATCTGTGGCCCAGCAGCCATGCAAGCTACTCTGGTTTCACAGAGACACACCTCCAGTGGCTCCTGGTGGCATTTGCACCCTCTGTTTCTCCCCTTTCACTCCTAACACGCTGAACCGACAAAGCAAGACCCCCCCACAGAGCTGCACATTCCAAATGTGAGCTCCGGAGTCAGACCAGTGGATCCGAGTCCATGGCAGGGGCTGGAATGAGATGGTCTTTACGGTCCCTTCCAATCCTGTTGCTGGTTGCCTGGGAGAAGAGACCGGCCCCCACCTGGCTACAGCCTCCTTTCAGGTAGTTGTAGAGTGATAAGGTCACCCCTGAGCCTTCTCTTCTCCAGGCTAAACAACCCCAGTTCCCTCAGCTGCTCTTCGCAGGGCTCGTGTTCCAGACCCTTCATCAGCCTTGTTGCCCTTCTCATCCAGTCCAACTCCTGGCCCTGCACAGACACCCCAACAACCCCACCCTGTGCTCAGAGCATTGTCCAAATGCTCCTGGAGCTCTGGCAGCCTTGGGGCCGTGACCATTTCCTGGGGAGCCTGTTCAGTGCCTGACCATGCTCTGGGGGAAGAACTTTTTCCCCTGACACAGCTCCAGCCATTCCTGGATCCTGCCACTGGTCACAGAGCAGAGGTCAGTGCATGTCCCTCCCCACACTCCAATCTATAACCTCCCTGTACAAATCTCTTCCTTCACTTTCCTCTGCCTCAGGTGCTTCTGTCACCAGTCCAGGGATTTTCTCTCTCCCAAGGCTCCTTTTCTATCTGGAGGCTTTTCTGATCCTCCCCTGACTTGTGACCCAGGTGTGGGACATCCCCTCTCAGAGCAGGGTTCCCAGAGGATCCCCACAGTGAGGGATGGTGTCCATGGGGTGCTGACTGCTGTGACCCACCTGGGGACAGTGGGCACAGCTTCTGTAGCACCCTCTGGAACACCCGGAGATGATGTCACAGTTCTGTGCAGAGCTTTATCAGGCAATAAACATTAACATTCCTCAGCCCCAGCTGCCAGAGCATTGCTGGAATGGATTTGTTACTTTTATGAAAGAGAGGATGAAAGACTGGTGGGTGAGAAGGCCCCAATAACCTGGATACCACCTGACTGAACACCCACATCCTCCCAAAACACAAGAGTGTTTTATACCCAGCCCTTTGTTGGTTTTGAGTGATCCAGCCTCATGAACCAGGATCTGCAATTACCCCTATTTCACACGGAACAAACATTATTCCTGCCATAAACTCTTTGAGGCAGGGCTTGTGTTTTATTTGCATTCATTTGTCCAGCCTCTTTTCCAAGCCAGCTGTCTCCTGACATCATGTACTCACAAACCCCTCAAGTGCCTCTCAGAGATGCCAGTCCCTGACTGATTTAACTGATGGCTCTTTTTTGATGCTGCTCCTCGTGGGGAGGTGCAGAATCTGGGACCCCAAGAGAGGCAAGGCTGCCACAGGCCCACCAGGCTCAGCAATGCTGTGTATCTCCAGTAGCTGCACATCAGCCCAGTAGCTGCTCCTGGATCTTCCCCATTGACCCCTCCAGACTCCAAGATCTTTCCATCAATTGGCCAGGCCCCTCTGAGAATCTGGCAGTCAAATCCTCTGGTTTTCACGTCCTTGTGCACATGCAGACTCCTGGCTCCCAAGGCTCTTACCTGGCTGGACGCTCCCTGGAATCGCACTCCCACACGCCTACACAGCTCCAGCCCCTGGCAAGCGAGCTGTATGCCTACAGTTCCACTCTGGGGGGGGGGCTCTCAGACTTCCCTTCAGAGGAAATAAACAGTCCCTGACCCAGGAAAAGATTTAGGAATGGAGGTTAATGAGAAGCCAGGTCACAGTGTGCTGATCAGGATCGTGCTACCCAGTAAGCTCTTTACACAGCACTGGCTCTTGTCCCCTGAGCCTTATTTTTGTCTGGTGTTTCTGCCTCTCCAGATTCTATCAACCCCTCCATTTCCCCACCTTTGGTTCTTCCCCTAAGCTTCCTATAGTAAATGTAATGGGATCCTGAACTTCCCTTCCCCTGCACTTCAGAATGTTTCCTATATACCTATGCAGGGAGAAAGGGAGAAGAGAGGTTGGTTGGAGGGACCTTAAAGGTCATCCAGTCCCACCCCTTTGCCATGGGCAGGGACACCTTCCACTATCCCAGGTTGTTCCATACCCCGTCCAACCTGGCCTTGGACACTTCCAAGGATGGAGCAGCCACAGCTTCTCTGGGCACCCTGTGCCGGGGCCTCACCACCCTCACAGCCAGTAATTCCTTCCCAGTATCCCATCTCTCCCTGCCCTCTGGCAGTGGGAAGCCATTTCCCCTTGTTCTGTCACTCCAGCCCTTGTCCAAAGTCCCTCTCCAGCTCTCCTGGAGCCCCTTTAGGCCCTGGAAGGGGCTCTGAGGTCTCCCTGGAGCCTTCTCTTCTCCAGGTGAACACCCCCAGCTCTCCCAGCCTGTCTCCAGAGGGGCTCCAGCCCTTGAAGCATCTCCATGTCCCTCAGAGGCCTTTGTTGACTGGCAATGACAAACTTTAGGTCACATCTTCAATGTGCATGAGATGTCCAGAGTTACCTCGGGCTGCTCCCTATACACAATCTATTTTGCTCCTGGAATGCAACAGGAAGAGAATTCTTTGTGTGATGTTCTGTGAATTCCCCTCTCTGGTGATGAGTTATCTCAGCTGTTGACTTACCAGGGTTCAGACCTTCCTCCCTTCCCAAAAACAATCTGTTCAACAGTTGGATTTCCAGAGTGTATAACCCTTTGCTATTCCTGCAAGTCCCTGTTGTTCTCTGTGGCTTTGTGTGCTTACTCACCCACATCTACTGAGTTCATTCAGAGCCATCACAAGAGCTCTACTGAAGGCCCTGAAGTCCGAGTCAACAAGAGATCAAAGATAAGGAGCAGCTTTAGAGCACAAAAAGCCAAATGATATCGGACAAGGGGAATTTAGTGAAATGATCAGGCAATGGGTTCAGAATAATCATTTCTTTTTCACCAACAAATATGCACCACACTCGTACAATCTTCCAAGTAATAAAAAAACTCTTCCAGAGCTATTAAAACCCAGTGTGGCTCATGAGCAAACTGAGACATGGATCCTTGGAAGTGTGACGGAAGTGTCACTGGATGTGCCTTTCTGAAGGATCTGGAAATAAGAGACCCTCCCGTGATTAACCTGTTTCTCACAATTGCCCCCTTCACTTTTTTCCTCTCCTCTTTCCCAGATTAAAGAAGTTCATCTCCCCCCACCTGATGTCCGCCTCACCCCCCTCACCGCCTCGGTCACCCTGCACTGGATTTTCCAGTTTTTTTCACAGCTATCTCCCAGGAGAGGGGTTGGACATCTACCAGAAGATATCAAAAAGTCAAAGTTGTCTGGGCTAAGTCACCTGACTGACTATTCCCAGCTGGGAGACACCAAACTGTGGGGTATTTGCTATTTAAAGCAGATGAATGCTAACAGGGATATTGGGATTCACTGTGTCGCCTCATCCACTGAAACAGCAAAGCAGAACATTTAGTGATCTGGTCAAAAAGTGTCTCACCATGACAGGAATGAAAACAGCAAAAAAGTACTTTTATCAGCAATTCTGATTCCAGTGCCTGATAGTGCAAATATGCCAGGCAGAGGAGAACATGGGATTTGTCTTTCAGATTCCTGGGAATAAAGCCAAGTTAAGATCCTGGAAAGATATAAAGATCTAAGAGTGTTTCTATTTTGACCCTGATATTTTTTATCAGAACATGCAAAATATTTAATGCAAATTCTCCTTGGGTGTGCCATTGCTTTTATGGACTTTTTACTGCTTATAAACCAAATCACGTCATCGCTGGTACTTTCTCTGACCCTTTAGTTAAAATGTTACCCCAAGGACAATCATATCTTTGTGTGCTCAGTGTTTGCTGAGTACTTCAAGATCCTTGGATTTGCATGGGGTAGGAGTAGAGGCCTGCCCAGGGATAAGACCAACCCTATCAACACTGCCTGCAATCGTTCTGCATTTTTTCCAGGAAAAGCTTCATTTGAAATTAGCAAAAACTTCTTCTATTTCCTAGGTGGGGGCAAGTCAGAAATTCACTGATATTAAACAAAAAGACAAAAAGAAGGGTGACTGAGCACTGGAATGGGCTGCTCAGAGAGGCTGTGGAGTCTCCATCCTTGGAGACATCCAAAAGTCATCTGGAAATGGTCCTGGGCACTCAGGTACCACGGAGGTGGGACTGGATGACCCCCAGCATCCCTTCCAACCTCAGCCACTCCAGGATTCTGTGAAGAAATGGGTTTCAGCCTTCATATTTTTGTACCTTTGAAAGGAAGAAAACTTTTTTGCTGCTGAAACAACTTTTCCTGCTTGCCTCAAATGCTGTCTGGATTTATCCCTTTATGGAAAGCTAAAAAAAAAAAATGGGGGCGGGGGGAAGGAAAAAAACAAGTGCTAACAAACATTCTGAACTACAGGAAGAATATGGGCAAACCAGGACAACCTCTGGGAAGACAGAGGTTAATGGGAATAGAAGCAGATAAACACAGCATTTCTGGATAGAAGGGGTACAGGAGTGGGACTAGAGGGTAATGTGGGTGGGAATTGGAAAGAAATGATGGGATTTGTATTTTAATAGCATCTAAAGTTGGTTGGTTGAGAACACTGGTGGCTAGAACTAGAGGAGAGATTAAAAATATGGGAAATATGTAGAAATTATATATTTTAAACTAAGAAAAAATGATCAGTCCAGGGAATTCTGAGCTTCAGTGGAATACAGGGAGAAATGGGCAGGGAAATCCCATAAGAACCAAGGGAGTCTTGGGGCAGGAATGAAAGGGGAGGAATAATGAAAGCTGGATAAAGAGCCACATTGTAGAATCAAGGAGAAAAAAAAACAACCCAAACTCCAAAAATTAGAGATAAGAGACTGGGGATGGTGCCAGTAGGAAGGAGCAGAACTGGCAGCCAGTAGGTAGAATAAATGGATGTATCAGGCAAGGCTTGGATAATGTGGAAATGTGGAAGAGCCAGGCAAAGTGAGGAGAAAGGTAAGAGAAATTTGGGTGGAAATGTGAGGCAAATTTAAGGGAGAACAGGCACAAAAGTCTGTGCATCCAATAATAGTGAGAAAAGGGAAAATCCCACCTTCCTGTCCACGACTGTGGACATCGTAACACGGAATTACACAGCGATAAAGGGACGAGGGGAATCAGGGGCTGGGAGCGGCAAGTGCTGGACACAGGGAAGAGCTGCCAGTGTCTGGATTATTCAGTGCTTCAAGGAGCTCTCAGAATTACAGAACTGATGGAATTTGTCATCTCAGTGCTCAACAGCTGCAAAAAAACTCCCGTGTTGGGAGTTGGCAAATAAAGGAGCTGTTAATATTGCTGAGGTTCAGGCCTGGGGGTGTCAGGGCAGTAAAGACCACACTACCCTTCCTATGGATGGAAAGGAAGAGGGGATGATTCAGAAAGAAGAATTCATAGATTCTAAAGCCTAAAAGACCCCTCCGCAGATGCCCAGTGTGAACTGGGATTTAACATGTGCTAGAGAAAGGTGTGCACGTGTTAGGGAGGAATTAGTGTGTGGTTAAAGGATGTGGATGTAAATCTGTGGTTAAGAAAGATAATACAGGCAATATTTAATTAGCAGATGCTCAATCTCCCTTGCAAGCTGCTCATTATTTAATCACACACCCTGAAAGGAAATGATGTCTAAAACCATTTTGTTATGCCCCTGACATAAAATCCCCCTTTTTATCAATCAGCTTTTCCTGTGTGCAAACCTCCCCCTGTGTCAGGGAGTTCTCTTGTCCTGGATAAAGTAAATTATGTAATACCCACTGCTGTACACGTTCCATAGGCAGGATCATCCCGGCTTTGAGAAGAGCTGCCTTCATGGACAGCCTTTTGCCCCTACCTCTGTTCAGTGCTTCTACTCCAGAATTTCTTCTGAAGATCCGATCTAAATCTCCCCTCCAAGGCCATTCTCCCTTACCCTATCACTGCCTGCTCTCGTAAAAAGTTCAAGCTCTTCATCAGAAGAGCAGAGGACTTTGTTCCAAAAAGGAATGTTTGCCACCATGATCACTAAAGGCTTTGAAATCTTTATCCCATGTTTTTCTTTGGAACTCAGCCCTAAATCTCCTTTCAGTTTCCCCCCTCACCTTGCTGCAGAAATGGGGCAGTTTTAGTAGCCAGCAGCAGGAGAGTAGAAAGTTCCTTTTTCTCCCTTTCCGGCTGTACAATCTCCCTCCTGCAGCCCTGTGTTATCATCTCATATCAACAGAATTGGCTTGCACCTGTTCTCATGAGCAAAGAGTACAGATAAATTTGTGCTGCTTAATAGGGGCACTGTTATGCTACGAGAAGTACCCTATAAATTGGAGCAAATTCTCCCAAGTAATTAAAAAAGACATCACAAAAAATTATGCATTCGTGTTCCTTGTGGTTTTTTCCCTTTTAAAACAATGTTAGTCCTTTAAAGGAGTGAAAATGTGCAGAATAGCAGATTTGGGCATAAACATGGGCAAGTCCTAAACTCCAAAATTAGACTAAAACTGTCCCAGGTCAGCCCACAAAAGCCTGTATTCACTTAAAACCTGATTATAGAACTGAGTATCTGGGCTTTCCAGTATACTGGAGGAGAACTCAGAACCAAGGCCAAGGACAGCTGCTGAGAAAACCCCATTATATTGGGACAATTCCAAAAAACTGGGTGTACTCAAAGTTTTTTCCAGTGGCATGTTCCCTTACCCAGCTCCCAGGGACAAACCTCACTACCAGAGATGTGTCCATGTCTATCCCATCCATCATTTGCAGTTGAACTCGGAGACACAGCTGCAGCCTGGCAATGTCCTGCTGAGACATGAGAAACTTCCGATGTACAAAAACTGCTCAGTATTCCCTGGGATTAGGCTTCCAGGGGAATGTGCTGAAGATGATTGAGGAAACCTGGACATTTCTGTGCTATACCTTCCAGAGCAGTGCTGGTGGTGGCTGTCACTTGCCTGACCTCCCTATGGCATCACTGAGCCATGAGAATGAATACTGAAGGAAGCTGATATGTGCGACGAGGAATAAAGGACAAGGGATGCCTGTGATCAGCTCCAAGGGTTGAAATATGATTGCACCAATATTCAGGTTGTGTTACTCTCCTCAAAAAGCCCAGTCTGCACAAGACCAGGCATTTCTGCTGGTGAATATATTTACCTTGAATTCCATTTCCCTCCTGAGAGGTGTTTCTTGGACACACTGCTCTGATTTAATGCTCTTGGTTTAGGGCTGTGCACCATAGGTGGGATTTAGAAGGAAATTTTGTGTCCTCCTGATTCACTTCCATCACAATGCTGATTAAACTCTGCCAACACTTCCCAAGCAGTTCTGGCAGACAGGGAGACCTGCTGGATTTAGAGTTTAGCACTGTGGGAAGAGCCCCAGTGACCCAGCCTGGACTTTGGTTAGAGGTAGACTGGAATTACGGTATCGATCCTTTGCAGGATCTGTTCACACCACTCCTACAACTTTCCTTGCCTTATTCTGCCCTTTGCCCCCTTGTCACCAGTTTTGCATATTCCTTATGAACAGCAATACAGAAATATGATACGGAATTTTCTAACCAGAGCCCAGAGCCAAGAGTTGATTGTAAATCTCATATGAGGAGAAGATAAAGATATCAGCACCAGGCTGACGTCTGTCCTCTCATTAGTGATTAAACGTTAATAGAAATCAGAGAATCATATCAGAGAATCCCAGGCTGGTCTGGGTTGGGAGGGACCTTGAAGCCCATCCCATCCCATCCCATCCCATCCCATCCCATCCCATCCCATCCCACCCCTGCCGTGGGCAGGGACGCTTTCCACTCTACCAGATTGCTCCAAGCCCCGTCCAACCTGATCTTGGCTCCCCATCCCCACAAAGCGCTGGGATTCAGAAGTCACTTGTAGATCACAAGTGGAGAAAAGGAATATAATAAGCGGAACAGGGGAAATAATGGATTTGGAGGTAAGAAGGGTGCGTGAGGTAACACAAGCCTGATGGTTTGGTGAAAAATAAGGGAATCAACATCATCTTTTCTCATAATACAAATTGCCCAGTTGAATTGCCAGTGAGACAATTCATTGTAGCTCACTCATTTTTCAGGGACTGAGATGCTGAGGAATCCTAGAATCACAAAATGGTTTGGTTTGAAAGGGACCCCAAAGATCATATAGTTCCAGCCCCTGTCCTGGGCAGAGACACCTCCTACTCTCTGCCTACTACCTCCTACCTCTGACTGGACCCCTCAGGAAGGGCTTTGCATTGTGACCTGATGCCCAGAGGTCAGGTCTGCCCAAAATCAGTTCTTTCTGACGTGGGATTTCGGTCAACTCAGCATTTGGGCTATAAACACAAACCTCATAAGATGCTGTCAGAGCACTGAGATCCGTCTGCTCCCTGTGGGTTGGGGGCTGCATATATAAAAATGGAGATAATAGTTCGACAGTCAGGAGGGAAAAAATTAAAATATCTGATATGGACTTGCATTGCGATGATGAACCTGGGGGTACTCAGCCTAGAGAAAAGGAGGCTCAGGCAGGACCTCCTGGCTTTCCACAACTCCCTGACAGGAGAGGAGCCAGGGGGGTCAGGGTCTGCTCCCAGGGAAGGAGCAGACCCTGGGAGGGTCTTGAGGGAACGGCCTCAAGTTCTGACAGCGGAAGGTTAGGTTGGACATCAGGAGGAATTTCTTCGTGGAAAGAGTGGTCAGGAATAGGAAGGGGCTGCCCAGGGCGGTGGTGGAGTCCCCATCCTGGAGGTGTCCAAGGAAGGACTGGGCATGGCACTAAGTGCTCTGGGCTGTGGTTCTGTGACTACAAATTGGTTTAAGTTCAGGACATTATGAAAAGATATATTTTATTCAGGGAAGCCCCAGACATGAAGCCCCTTATATGGGGAAAAAGCAAGTAGGCAGGAAGAGTATCCTAAAACAAAACCCACCCCCAAACCCAGCAATAACATAAACAAAACAAAAGAAAATCCAAATTAATGCTAGTTTTTATTGCTTATACAGCATATAAACATGGGCAGATCATTTCTTCACGATCTTGCCACCAATAAATAAAACAACAGGCAATGTTTTCATTTCAGTGCGATTCTAGCACTACACTTTGGAATTTCTTTCTCCCAAAGAGACTTTAAAGAACCTTGATATCCAACCAGAGAAGAAGTGTTCCTGTGCTCCTCTACACCCATTCCCTAAATCAACAACAATCAGTACAAGGAACAGTCTGATTTCTGGCTGTCAAAGTGTTCCTAAACACCAGGAATTTGTCCCAAGTTATTTGTTGGCGTTCTGCTATGAAATCAAAGGTGTCACCTGCAGACAGGTGGAAGGGAAAGGGATCCAACACACTGGGAAGGAGGGACTGGGAAAGGGAATAACCCAGTGATGTTGTGCGTAGGGGAGGCCAAATCACAGGCAGATATTAATGATTAGATACTACTTATTGGACATTGAATATTAGCTATTAAATATTAGCTATTAAAAAGGTTGCAGGGGATGCTGAGTTTCACCCAGCTTGTTCAAATCCAAAGGCAGAATAGTGGGAAATGGAACCCAGGGCTTTTCCATTCCAGTGTCACCCAACTCCTGCAGCACTTGCACCTCTCGGAGGAGTCACAGCCTCCTTGTTGGCAGAACTCCTCTGCTGGTGGCACCTGATCCAGGTGCTGCAAGACTGCAGGGATGTCCCCATGAGCTGGCAGCTCCAGTTTGGCTGGAGTGGGAGATGAAGCCCAGGAATATTGATTGGTGAAAGTACATGATCTCGCCACAGGAATGCACAAACTTCCCAGCTGGACACATCTTCTGTGGGTTTCTCCATCTTCACTCAGAAGCAGCCGGCGCAGGCAGCGTTGGCACAGATCTCACACAGGTCGTCCTCAGCAGCCAGGCCTGTCCGGGAGAAAGGAGGGTTTCAGGCAGATGCCAGGAGGGCAGAGCCACTGTCAAAGCACTTGGAGACGCCTTTGCATTCCTGTTTTATCATTTTTAAGATCCTTGTAGGTAATACTGCTCTAAGTAAAATTGGCTCATGCTAAAGTATGGCTTAATGAATGAAGTCATACCTAAATTCCTTGGGAAGCAATGGGAACATGTGGAAGCAAGAGGACAACAGGGCATGGCAGCATTTCGTCCTAAAGTGTCCCTTGTACTGGGCAGTAGATAAATGAAATATAGTAACATAAAAAAGCAAACACTGCAGCAGCAGCAGCCCATGGCGGAGGGACTTTGGACAAGGGGGAATGGATTAAGCTGAAGAGGGGTAGATTTAGATGAGATACTGGGAGGAAATTCCTCCCTGTGAGGGTGGGGAGGCCCCGACACAGGTTGCCCAGAGAAGCTGTGGCTACCCCATCTCTGGAAGTGTCCCAGGCCAGGTTGGACAGGGCTTGGAGCAGTCTGGGATATTGGAAGGTGTCCCTGCCCCCGGCAAAGGGGTGGGACTGGATGACCTTTAAGGTCCTTCCAACCCAACCATTCAGTGATTCCATTATTCTACTTGGATGAACTTTTCCATGGTCACAGCAGTGGGATGTGCCCAGGGAACAGCTCAGCTCAGCACTGCAGGAATTTTCCTTAGGGGGTTCGTGGAGCCCAACCCTTGCAGGGGAAAGGGCAGCACGAAGGCAGCACAAACCCTCCCAGCAGCCCTAGAAGTGACACAGCAGTAATTCCATGGCTTTGCCTCCTGCTATTGGAATGTTAAAGGTTGAAAAGTGTGGTAAAAATGAAAACTATGAAATACGAACTACATACTCAGCCTCCTAAAAATCATGGGTGCATCTTCCCTCTTGCACACAGGCTGGAATTCCTCTGGGAGGTGTTTTTCTTGGCATGGGGAATAGCTGGCTATGGGAACCATCATGCGAGGGTTGATGTGTCTGTTCCCATCCATGAGCTCCTTCAGCTTCTTCACGGACTCCAGGGAGAATTTCAAGTCACCATCCTGTGCAGAAGAAAGAGGTGTCAGGAAGTCAGGCCTTTGGCAAATCCATTCCATTTCCACCAGGAGCTCTCCCAAAAAATATAACAGAGGGAAAAAACGGTGTTGAAAGAAAGCCCAGATAAAACCTGTGCTGAATGAGGGCAGTGGACAGAGGGAGAATTCGGGCCTGGCTCATCCCCATGAGAAGACCCATAAAATCTGGGATAGGAAGATCCAGGCTGGGATTCTTCAGCCTAGAAAAGAGACTTGGGTTGGGTTGGGTTGGAAGGGACCTTAAAGCTCTCCTCATTCCACCCCCTGTCACAGGCAGGGACACCTTCCACTAGACCAGGTTGCTCCAAGTGCCGTCCAGCACTTCCAGGGATATGTGGTAGAGATCTACAAAATCATGAGTTCAATGGGAGTAAATGGGAATTTATTTGGTTCACTCTTTCTCCTGACACAGCAGTGGAAGTGTCAAGTGTTGGCTGTGACCTGGCAGGGTGTGACCACACAAAAGGAGCTCTTCTTTCACACCACACATTGTTAAGGGCTTAAACCCTTCACCCCGACACCTTGTGGAAAGTTTCCATTAATTTAGAATCACAGAATCTCTTGAGTTGGAAGGGACCCACAGGGATCTTTAACTCCAGCTCCTGGCCCTCCACAGAAAGCCCAACAATCCCACCCTGTGCCAATTTAAAACTTGCCCACACAATTCATGAAAAATGAGGTTTTGGAAGCATAAATATTACACTTCTGACTCAAAGCTCACACTAGAAACCACCTAAGGAAGCTGGGACAGGACTCTGAGAAATATTACTCTATGTTTTCGTTGCTTGTCTCTGTGCATCAGTTAAGGGTCATTCCCTCAGTTTCAAGAGAATTCCCCTTTTTGAGGTCATAAATTTAGGTTGCAGTTATTGCAGCTGTTTAACCAAGTGCACAAAGTCTTTGCCCGTCTGCAGGTAATCAGAGTTTGGCCTAGAAGACAGAAGAAGTGTTTTCAAACTGATTTTTATCTGCTGTTTTAACATGGTTTCATGGCCAACATGTAGTCAGTAAGGTGACGTGGGAGGTTCCAACCCCATGGCAGGGTTTGGAACGAGATGAACTTTAATATCCCTTCCAACCCAAACCATCCTGAGATTCTGGGATCAAGTAACAGCTCCTCATCCAAAGAAATAAAATTCAGTGACTCTGATACAGCACAAGACCAAATATTAGCATTTGTTTCACATCTCAGGAGTCCAGTGGGGAATGGTGTGATATAAGTGGGGAGGGGATTTGATTCTGACTGGGGTTTTGGGGGATTTTTTACAGAATCACATTAAGTTGGTGCTAAAGGTTTAAAAAATCCAATCGGATAGACTTTGGACGTGCCTTTACTTAACTAAGTAAAATTCCTTGCAGTCAGTTTATGATCTTACTCAGATAATTTATCAGTTGAACTCAATGATCTTAGAGATCTTTTTGGACCTTAATGATCCTATAAAGGTTGATCAGGCACTAGCACCGGCTGCCCACGGCAGTGGTGGAGTCACCATCCCTGGAAGTGTTCGAAAAACATGTGGATATGGCACCCGGGGACATGGTGGATCTCTTGGTGCTGGAGGAACAGTTGGATTTAGTGATCTTAAAGGGCCTTTCCAAACTAAGCAGCTTCCTGATTCTGTGATCAGCCCTGGCTGCCTATGAAAAATTCACTTTTCCTGTATAAAGGCAGCTCTAGATTCAGCTGTTGGCCACACACCTGAGAACCAAAACCCACAGAACTAAAATGGGTGGATTTCCACAGGCACAACCTCAGAGAAAGCAGGACTTGGGAACAAACCCTGAGATCTGCAGGTCCAAGGGACAAAAAAGAACAAAGGAACGGCAAAATAGAAACAAAACCCTGCCACCTCAAGTAAGAAAGATGTATTAGAGAGAGCTAAATCTGACATATTATGGGCCAGGGAAGGGAAATCTAGGAAACTATTTCAGGGAAGAAGAGTGGAAGCTGACTTTGTGTAGTGAAGAGTCAAAGAATCAGTCAGACCTAAAAGAACTGAGGTGAAAGGAGTGCAAGACAGAGTTCACTGCAAGTACAGTGGAGAAAACATAGATTTAATGATTAATGAGAGAAGAATTCCGGCTCAAACTCCAGAGCTTCCTACTCTTTTACACAACATAGAAGCAGCCATTCTCATCTATTAATTTTTTTTATGGCTACAAGTAGAAAACTGGGATGGTTTTCACTGGGTAGGAAGCTGTTTGCTCCTCTGGAGACTGTAAATGTTGAAGAATGGTTTGAGAGAAAGCAATAGCTTAAACCTGCTACCTCTGGATACCTCTGCCATCCAAAGGACAAAAAGAGGATAGTCCAGGACACAAACATACCTTGTCCCTGGAAACCTGCTGCAGACACATAGAGTCAATAACTGTTTAACAGGTATTAGTTTTCCTGGCTCCCGAGGAAGTAGTTTATATTGCAATCAGACTGAAATCTCCCACGCTGTTTCTCACGATGAGTGCAGAGAGATCCAAAGCTCTCCCAAGGACAGACCAGGGCCCTGAAGTACCTTCTTAACCCCTTCCACATTGCATGGAATATCGGCCATAGGTGCTGTGTACTTGGAAAATTTCATTGAGTCTCCTCTAATCACTTTTCTGCCTATTAATATTTAATTGGATCCAACTAAGCTCTTCTTTGCCCTTTTTTAACAGGCTCCATCCCCTAAACTCACAGATCATTTCCGTAAAGAACTTCCTGACTAGAACCAGGTAACACAAGACAATTTCTCCTTTGTCACCCCTTGTTTGCATCACTCTCTAAAGTCAGCACTTTCACCACACGTGGCTTTAGGTCCAGGAGAAAACTCCAGGTATGAAACGCCTCAGTCCCTGAGGGATTTCAGAGCAGAGATATGGCTGGAGAAGGTAAAAAACCAGCAGCAGCATTTAGTGATACCTGAAGTGTTTCACAGAAGGAAAACCCAGAGCACAGGGAGATGCAGGTGGAAATCAAGGCAGAGCAAAGCAAAAATTCAGGTCTATTAATTTAGTTCAAAATTCCTGTTGCAGCCAGAAGTTTAAAAAATATCAGCACTTTGTTGAACTCTTAATACCAACAAATGAAAGAGGAAAAGACTCACCTGAACGTAGACTGCCTGGGAGACGTGCACCAGGACAAGGACTGCCAGGACTGTCCAGGAAAGAAAGATTTTCATAGTGCCTGCAAAGCCAAACCTCTCCTCACCTGGATAGATTTTATTTCCTCTGCCTTTGGTGTTTCTCCACCTTTTTTGTGTCTCTCCGACTTTCCCTCTTCTCCTGAGCTCTCAGACTGCCCAGCAGTCAGAGCTTTATAAAGACTTCACACAGCATTAGGTTGGTAATCCATTAATCCAAACTTTTTATTGACATATCATAAAGCTTGAGGGGACTCTCAGTTATCTGCTCAGTAGCACAGCAGGTCAGTCACACCCAGGGCAGATCCTGGGATTTATGAGTTGCTCGCACTTTGAGACACTGGCCATGACGTGGGTGGGCAAAACATTCCAAACTGCAACAAATAAGTGGTGGAGATAGAGCTCAGGCAACACCTGAAAGTCCCCATAATTCTGTCCACTTTCTGCAGAGCTGGGAGTAAAAAAAAAAGAAATTTGGAAGACGATAGAAAAAAACTGATGCAGTCAGTTGGCTGTTCTGGGAGTTCCAGGAACTAAGAGTGTAATCACAGAATCATGGAATTGCTAAAGCTGGAGAAGCCCTCTAAGATCATTGAGTCCAACCATCAACCCAGGACCTGATGATAGGTTGTTCACCATTAACCATGTCCCCAAATGCCACATCCGCATGTTTTTTGAACATTTCCAGGGATGGTGACTCCACCGCTGGCCTGGGCAGCCCCTTCCAGTGCCTGACCACCCTTTCCACAAAGAGAATTTCCGAACATCCAACCTAAAGCTCCCCTGGCACAACTTGAGGCCATTTCCCCAGGTCCTGTCCCTTGTCACCCCACTCCTGTTAGGGCTTTGGAGAGAGCCAAGTACCAAGGCAGAGAAGCCCAGGCTGTGCCTGCACATGCCCAGCTACAAAATGTCATCTTTGCTCTTTTCTGCCCCCAATTAAGATGCATGTGTTAAAAGGCATGGGAGGTGTCATTAAGGACAAAGGCTGCCAGGAATCAAATCCATTTCTCTGTGACCTCCATGCTTATATAGAAACATGGGAGGGTCACACGGATGGAGAACACCAATGTGCCTCAGCTCGGTTCTGACATCAAGCTCAGATCCTTTAATCTGTAAATGATGTCTGGAATTTTGTGGGTTTGGATTAACACAGACACCCGGAGAACAATGTTCCTGATCCCAGCAGGAGAGGGCAACAGTCACCCACTGAGCACCTTCCTCAAATCTCAGCAGTGCTTTATGCCCCAAAGGCTCCAGTTCTTGCTGTAACCCAAATTATTTTTCCAGTTACAGTGAAAATCATCTTCCTGCTTGGAGTAAAATTCCAGAATCCAAAGCAGCCAAGTCCCCAGGCAGGGGGCTTGAAGGGACGGAATGGGACTTTTCGGATTCATTATAACCCAAAAATTACTGTAGAGTTGAAGCAGAG
Source organism: Corvus moneduloides (assembly GCF_009650955.1). Lineage (NCBI taxonomy): Eukaryota > Metazoa > Chordata > Aves > Passeriformes > Corvidae > Corvus > Corvus moneduloides. The sequence continues at coordinate 7,154,335 of NC_045497.1, forward strand.
CTGACAATGCAGAGTGTGGGCTGACAGACTTTGCTTCTCCCCTCTCCACCAGCCTCATCCATGAAATTTAAACCCCTGAAAGGATCTGTATTCCAACAAAACAAGCCCGTTTCCTCTGCTGTAATGATTTCTCTGCTTTCTGCTGCCCTGGCCAGCAGCCAACAGCATTTGCAACCCCACAGCAGCTCAGGCCTCTGCCCTTAATTACTGTAATGTGGGTTAAGGGTGGAACAGCATAGGGCAGAGTAAAAATCTCTGAGAACATTTCCACTGGTAATTTTTACAACCATTTTCTTCTCCAAAACCCTTTAAGCCCTGAGTACAGCTTGGTGGAAACTAAACAACAGATTAAAGAGGCATTGAGGGAACCAGAGAATTGTTAAGGTTGGAAAAAAACAACAAGATTATCAAGTCCAGCCTTGGAGAGAACCCAAAGAGAGGGACAGGCAATTTTGGAGAGGTGTCACAAGAGACAACACTGAACCAACAGATGCAGACAGAGTTGTAGTCAATGGTTCTATGTCCAGTGAGGGGTGGTGTACCTCAGGGTCCTGCCTTGGACCAGTGCTCTTTGATACCTTATCAAGGACACGGTGAGGTTGAGCACACTCTTAGCCTGTTGGCACGTGACAGGAAGCTGAGCAGGACAAGTGATGCACCCAAAGGATGAGGCCATCCTGGAGGACCTGGACAAGCTCAAGAAGTGGGTCCATGGGAATCTCATGAGGTCCTGCACATGAGTTGGGAAAACCCCCAGTCTCAATCCATTCTGGGAATGAAGGGCTTGATAGCAGGACTTGGAGTGGAAGAAGGACAAGTGAGGGACAAGCTCATTTCTGGACTGATACTGAAGTTGCCCCAACCCATGTTCAGGACCTTGTATTTGGCTGCCTTGATCCTCCTGAGGTTCCCATGGGCCCACTTCTGGAATTTGTCCAGGCCCCCTGAATTGCATCCTGTCTCCCAGGTGTGTCACCTGCACTGCTCAGCTCGGGGTTATCTGCCAGCATGCTGAGGGTGCCCTTGGCTCCGCTGTCTTTGTCATTGACGGAGACATTAAAAAGCACTGGTCCCGCTATGGACCCTGAGGGACACCCCTTTGTCACTGAGCTCCATCTGAGCCCTTCACCACTATCCTGTATGTAGTACATCCAACCAGATCCTTATCCCCTGAGCAGTCCGTCCATGAAATTTGAATTATTCCAATTTAGAGAGAAGGATGTTTTGGCTTTGTTGTGCCCCTTTGCTCCTCAGGGTCACAGCGCAGGTCCGTGTGGGGCCATGACCCCATACCACACCCATGTCCCAGTTCCACTTCTCTCTGGGGTCGTGGAGCTCCAGCTGCTTCACCAAGCTCGGGGGGACCAGGAACTGGTCAGTTGGATGTACAGGGAGGAGGGCAGAAACCTTCTGCTCACCAGGTCTGCTCCTGGAGATTCTGTGGCCTCTGAGACACCCCTGCCCTGCAGGTCCAGCCCTGCCAGCTCAAGACTTGGGAGAGGCCAGGCCCAACACCAGAGGAACACACCCGTGTTCCACCTGCCTCGTCCTGCTTGTGGCCATCCTGGGGCTGGAAGGCGGGTCTGGTTGTCCCAATCCCAGGCTCATTCCCTGCTGTGCAGAGCCAGTTCCCACCCCGAGGTGAGAGACCTCTATATCTTTATTCCAGTTTGTGCACAGCAGGACCTGAGTGGTTCCCACAGACTTTGGCTCCCCCATTCATTGGAGCTTTACGTTATTTTTACATTTTAGCAAACAAAGGCCTCAACATTCACTGGCTACATGTTACAGAGTTCTCTAATTAATATTCTATCTTCTATTGGTTAAATGATTGTCTCCCTTCTCACACTAATTAGTCCACAGGCTCAGTCTTGTCCATCTTTGGAGTTGGTGGGATTCTGGAGCTGGTGGCCGTCAGTCAGTTGTCATGTTCCCCCCTGCCAAAATCACCTTTCATAGACTGAAGACCTCGGACTGGCCCCGTTTGTTCCTCCTTAGGCCCAGCCTCAACGGCCCTGAGAGCTGTGCAGCCCTCAGAGGGACCTGAACAGGTTGGGGAGATGGGCAGGGAAGAACCTTCTGAAGTTCAACAAGGGAAATGCAGGTCCTGCACCTGTGGAGGAACAACCCCAGGCACCAGCAGAGGCTGGGGGTGACCTGCAGGAGCAGCTCTGCGGGGAAGGACCTGGGGGTCCTGGAGACAATGAGCTGTCCCTGTGCCAGCAGAGGGTGTCAGGAAGAGCACTGCCAGAAGATGAGGGAGTGCTCCTGCCCCTCTGGTCAGGGAGGAAGGGCAGGAGGCACATCTGGAGTGCACATCTGCAGTGCTGTGTCCACTTCTGGACTCCTCAGCACAGTAGGGACAGGGAGCTCCTGGAGCGGGGCCAGTGGAGGCTGAGGAGATGAGGAAGGGCCTGGAGCATCTCCCTGCCCAGGAAAGGCTGAGGGAGCTGGGGCTGTTCAGCCTCAGGAGGAGACACAGCTGAGAAGGGCCCTCATCCCTGTCTGCCCCTGTCTGCAGGGAGGGCTTAGAGCAGGGACCAGGCTCTGCTCCAGGAGGCCTGGCGATGGGACAAGAGGAACAGGCAGGAACTGATGACCAGGAAATTCCAGCTGAACATAAGGCAGAACTTCTTTGCTGTACAGTGACCGAGCCCTGAACAGGTGGTCCAGAGAGGGTAATATCCTCAGTGGGGATATTTCAGACCCATCCAGACACAATCCTGTACCATGTGCTCTGGGATGGCCCTGCTAGAGCAGGGAGGTAGGACCAGACGAGCCACTGGGGTCCCTTCCAATCTCACCCATCCTGGGATTCTGTGACTGGAGGTGTCCAGGTCCACCAGTCCCATCTGGATCACCAAACACTGTTGTCCCGACCAGGGGCTCAGTCCCTGGTGTGGAGCAACAATTCACACACCGAGGCGATGGATTTCTAGGTCTTTATTTCTTTTTCCGTGGTGTCATGTGGTATTCCTTGTTCCGTGGTGTCAGGTGGCTGCCCCCATGTCTCAGTTCCACTGTTCTCTGTTTGTGGAGCTCCAGCTGCTTCACCAAGCTCAGAATCAGGAGCTGTTCAGGATTCAGGGAGGAGGGCAGAGAACTTCTGCTCACCAGGTCCGCTCCTGGAGGTTCTGTAGTCTCCCAGACACCCCAGCCCTGCAGACCCAGCCCTGCCAGCCCAAGACGTGGGAGAGGCCAGGCTGGACAACACAGGAACCCACCCACATCCCTACCTGCCCCATCCTGCCTGAGGCTGTCACCCGGGACTGGAAGGCATGTCTGGTTCAGGGACAGCTCCAGGACCCCCAGCAGCACAGACAGTGCTTCTCGGGGACTGCTGCCAGGCAAGGGAGGAATGTGCTGCCACAGGAAAACGCATCCAGTGCTTGGAAATACTTACCAAGGAAATTGTCGTAGGACCATTTCCGTAACAAGTTGATCTGCAAGGCCTTCTTGCACTGCTCCCGGGCAACTTTGTATGGCTTCAGATTTAGCAGGACCTGTTTTGCTCGTGGGGTCCTGCAAAGCAGGGACAGATTCTGCCCTCACTCCCTGGCTGGAATCCTGCCTGGCCCAGCTCCCGCTGCTCCTGTGTCCACATTCCCTTTGGCCCCACCACCCCTTTCAGCATGGGTACATGGGACACCAGGATCAGGGGCTATCCCAGGGCATGCCCATGGCAGGGGATGTCCAAGGGACAATATCCAGCCCAGGGTTCAGGGCTCCACTTCCTTGATCCCATCTGTTCAACCCTCCCTGGCCCTGCTAGGTGCTGCCACACTCTTACCTTGGCTGTGGTCTCCCCCCACGAGGGGACGGTGTCTTCTCCTCCTTTCTCTCTGGGGACAGAGCAGCAGCCACTCCTGCTACAGCAGCCACTCTCTCCTTCCTTAGCCTTTCAAATCCTCCAGGATAGGAGGCAGCAGCCTTCCTCAGACTCCTCTGCTCTGCCAGAGGTGGAAGCTGTTCCATGAATTAAAGGGAAGGCAGCTCAGACATTTTGGCAACAACAAGGGTCCCATCCCGCAGCCCATGACCCAAGGGACAGTTTGGATTCCTGCTCTCTCCCCCAGAGTTCTTGGCAGTGACCCTCTGCTTCCTGAAGAAGCCTGGACACCGTAGAGGTTCAGTTCAGAGAAAGATTCCTTGCAACATGGTACAGAATGATGAAGTTGTTCCCATGACTGAATGGAAGACCCAAAAGACATCCCAGAACAAACACATCCAAAGGGATCCTTTCAAAAGCCTCCCTGCAGTGATGCAGGACGCAATCCTACATCCATGTCACACACCTGGACACGTCTGCCCTGCCTGGTGGGAGCTGCCAGCCCAGCTTTGGGTGCTTCCATCCCCTCGGTGGCTCTGCCCTTCTTCCCAGAGTTCTCAATTGGAGGCAGCAAACTGCGAAGACACCACACAAGCATTTTGTCTGAGAAGAGTGGGAGCATCTTCTCCAGTGTGTTTTCCAGGCCTCTCCAAAACTCTGCTGCCTGCTTCCCATGCCGCAGGAACCAAGGCCTTGGGCACATGCCCATATCTGCTCTCCATAAGTACAAGCAGCATGGCCAAAGGCGACAGCTCCTTGCACCTGTCCAGAAGCACAGGATTACCCAAAGCCAGCTCCCAAACTCTCACCTCCCTCTCTGCACTCCACCATCAACCTTTTTCTTTTCTCTTCCCTTCACTTTCACGTCACATATCCGACTTGGAGAAAGACGCGGACGAAGAAGGAGGTGTTGGCTGGGAGGGTTCCCTGAAGAAGAAAAAGAGAAAGCTCCTCTCAGCTGCATCTCCAGAACATTTTGGACATGAGGGATCTCCCAGCCTTCCTGTCCCAGCCCAGTCCCCTTCCCTGAGGGCCATGTTGCTCCATGGTCCTGTCCCACTGCCTCCTTGGGTCCCCATTCAGAAAAAGAGGGGACCTGCTGGGACACTTTTCTGGCAGGAGACAGAATTCCCTTTGGCACAGAGGACGTCCGTTCCTAGGAGGGAACACACCTGGAGTTGTTCGGCGCTTGGTGTTGGTTTTGCTTGTGGTTCCACTGCCTAGTAGGGAAGCGCTTACAGGATGTGGCTGGGACTTCCCATCTGCCTGCACAAAGCTGCAAAGAAGGTGGTGACACCAGTTTGAGTAAGGGCAGCAGAGTCCATGGCAGCCTCTGGGAAGAAGTTGTTCCCAGGCATCCAGTTCTCCAAAGGAGACATAACACTGGAGCACAGGCAGAAGAGCCTCCCTCCACAGCACTCCTCTCAGCCAGGTCTGGGATCCCCCTTGTCAGAGATGCTTTCCAGGGAAAACAAACCCACAGTGACTGAGGACATCTCAGGCTCTGGGGCATGTTGGTTCTCACTCTTTCTCAAAGGAAAAGGAAGGAGCTGGTGGAGCTTCCATGGCCCCCAAGTGTGCCTCCAGGGTCATTCCCACAGAGGTGGGAAGATAAAGAAGGCCCTCTTCCCAGGGAATCCACCTGAAACACTCCCCAAAGAAGCCAGAATGGCCATGGACCTTACACAATTTCAATTCCACCTCCAAAATTAAATACATCCAAGGATTCCTCCCACACGGGAGAAGCCTGGACAAAAAGGTGTTGCTGGTTATCACCCCCCATGTACAGAAACAATTGCACTCACTGCGGCAACACAAGGACACCTCCAGGAGGAATCTGGGAAATGTCCTCTTCTGTGTGGTCTATGAATAATGGCTTCAGATTTGGGGACTGCAACAGGGACAGAGACATAACAGGATCCACAGGGAATTTACCTGCTGTTCACAAGGCACAAAACCCCTCTGCCACTGCCAGCCCCAGCTGCCCCTCCTCAACCCCCAGCCCCAGCCGTTTCTCTGCCACCCCGTGCCCCTACATCATCCCAAATCCATGAGCACCTCCACCGCCTTGGCTTTCTGGCATAACAAGGCCACACCAGCAGCATCTCCACAGGAGCCAAAGCCCAGGGCTAATTCCCTGGGAGCAGGAGGGCAGGCTCAGCTACCAGGACTGTGGAAAGCTACCCAAGGCCACGGCTGTGTCCCCAGGAGTTTGAGGGCACATGAAATACATGCAAGACTCACCTGGAGCAAACCCTCTGCCAGATGCTCCGACTGAGCCACCTCTCGGATCAAGCCTTCAAAGAACCTCATGGCTACGTGGCTTCCCCGGCAGACCAGGACGCCAATGTCCTTGAACACAAAGTCGAAGTTCTGGCCACTGGCCAAGGCCCACACACAGATCTTTAAAGTGGCCTCAATGCACATCATGATGGTGGCCTTGGGCTTGTGCAGGCGCAAGGACACCTCAGCGCAGACCAACTCATTGGTTTTGGAGAGCCCTGTGGAGAAACCACCCGACGCAAAGTCACTCACTCAGCCCTTCTGTGTGGCCCCTCAAAAGTTCACCAACCCCCTCCCACCACAGTGACTCTTCACCCAGCAGCAAATGTCCTGCTTTTGTGCCATGAGCCCCTGTCCCTGCACCGCCAACTCAACCACCATGCTCCAGCCCCACAGAACCTCCCAGGTGGCTGCAGGAGCCAGCAGGAATTCTGGTTCCTGCCTTCCCAAGGTGGTGGGGATCATCAGCCTCACTGGTGCCAGGAGATTCTCAGGAACACCTCCAGGAGCTCTCCGGCAGCAGCCAGTACGCCCCGGCACCCAGAGAGCCCTGGAGAGGCTGCTGAAGGGACCCGTTAATGTCCAGGGGGAGCACGGGGCTGAAGGGCTCATCTTACCAGGCACGGGGCTGTTCCCACAGAGGAGCTTCTTCCCCACCAGCAACGGCTTGTTCAGATCAAACTCCAGACTGTCCACCATGAAGCCTTCCCCTTCTCCATGCCAGATGGGTCTTTTCATAATGTGTATGGTACCCAGGCCCATCAGCCCAACTCTCTGGAAACAAAAGCAGGCAGTTACAGGGCAGATAGGAGGGAAAGCTAAGGGTGATCTGTGGCCTTTCCAGCCCTGCAGCTCCAAGGCCTGAGATGGAGGCTGGTTCTCAGGAGAGCCAGGAAAGCTTTGGAGAAGAGCCTTTCACTCCAGATGGTTCCTCACTCCCTCATCTCCAGGAGCTGCAGGGTGCAAGACATGCGGGAGAAACTCCTGGAGCCTGGGAAGGCCCAAGGAGTGCAGGAGCACTGCCTGGGCATCCCTCCTTTCCAGCCATCCTGGGGAAGACTCCAAAGAGGAAACCCAATGTTCTCCGACTCAAGCACCACTTGACTTCTTGCCTGTGCTCACAGTGGGTCTCTGACCAAAATTCAGGATCTGCCTGGGACACTTCTGCCCTCTAGGCTGGGTGAGGGCCAGGCGGGATGGGGAAGGATCGGGAAACCCCCATGGTCTGAGGGAGGACCACAAGGAAACCAGCCCCACCTTCTTCAGCAGCAGGTCTTGGCGATAGCATTCAGACACACAATCCCAAACTTTAGTGATTTCTGTCGGAAGACGAGAAAGGGCGATGTTGAAGTTATGAAGTTCATCATCCCCCCCTCACCTTCCTAATGGCAGATCCCCTTCTCCAAAGGGACCTTCTCCCTGGGCAAAGCCACTAACACATTCCCACCCCAGGGAGAGGAGGATGCTGGGACCTCAGGGGATCTCAAGGCCTTACCATCTTTGTGGAAGTACACAAGGTCCGGAGACAGCGCGAGGAGGAAGCTAGGGTAAACCTCTGTCGTGGCTGCGGCTCCTCCTGCCCGACTTCTTCCTCTCCTCCTGTCCATCCCACCACGGCCCCAGGACGGGGGGACCTGTTGGTACAGTGGGGCACCACAGCTGGGCTGGTCTCTGGCTCTCAGGGAAGTGGGTGTTACGGTTCCATGGAAGCAGAACGCCCCATTGTGACCTCACATGCATCACCGAGGGGTGCAGAGCCACACACAGACACGCCCCTGCCCCCAGGCTTCACCCTACAGTGCTAGGAGGCTGTACTTACCATTTTGAGGGGCTGGCCCACCCAGCCACTGCCCTTCCCGACAAGTCTCCCACAACCGCTGGTGAAGCACATGGGAAAATCAGATGGAAATCAATTCAGAATGATTTACACGGACACTGGGAATTGCTGTGTTACAAGTTAGAAATTTGGCAGAAAACAAACCTAGTGTCCCAGCTGGTCCTGAGGGATCAGAGGGGCTGCAGGCAGCAGGGCTGAATTCCTGATAGGAGCCAGTTCCACCTGGCAGGTGTGGTCACATCCAGTGGGAACTTTCACAAACACAGATTCACCAACAGTGCAGTTTACTGGAGCAGCGGGTTACAGACTCTTGTTAGACTGAGAGTGATAAATGCACTGACCTGCAAAAGCTGCACAAGACAAATGTTCCCAGGAATTCTTTGATGCAGCTGGAGACACAAATCTTTGATAAGGGGTGTCCCCGCTTTGGGGAGGAGGGAGGAGCAGCCAATTTATCTGTAAATGAGGGATATCAAGAGTCATAACGAGAGAGATTACAAAGGCTCTGGGTCTTGGCAAGAGCAGAACAGAACGTGACACCTGAGCATCACTCCCTCTTCCACCTGGCAGATTCCAAGGATAGGCCTCTGCCTGATAACCCATCACCCCCTCAGCAGGCGATCACACCCAGGTACTCCCATCACCACATATCCCATGGAAATCCCTTAGGTTGTGGCCCTCATTCCTACACAGGCACGGAGCTGCAGCACAGGAGACCTCTAAGGCACTGGTGTTTGCAGGGTCAGGAGATGACTGGCTTCAGTCATCAGTAAGTTTCCATCATGGCCAGAATCAAAGTTATCTGAAACATCTGGAAATTGTTTTCAAAACTCCAGCACCAATGGTGCCGTTCCACTCAGGCTCTGACTCGTGTAGGGACTGTTCCAAGGCTGTCAGGGAATGCCTGATTATCCTTTGTTCCCCACCTTGGACAGGCAGCTGCTGTTCCTGTTGCACTCAGGAGTTCCTGGTACGGTCAGGGGATACTTCACCTTATCAGGTGCTTATCAGGAGCTCCCATAGAGCAGGGGGAGGAGGATGTACCACAATAGGTTATTGCAAAAACAGCCACAGGGCTGATGTTGGATGCACAAATAGTCCATGAAGTGTAGTTCTGGTGGGGTTCACCCAGAGCAGGGTTCACTGAATGTGACACACAGGGTAACTGATCCCAGTTAACTGGCTAAGTGATTACCAGTTATGGGGATCCCAGTTACCCTGTACCAGATCCATTCCTATGCTGGGCATAAAGAAAACAAACCTGCAGCACAGTCCCAGAGAGCTCCAACAATGCCATCGCCATCATAGATTCATTTCCTGTGTCAAAAAACTCGACGTGGCTTTACCCAGGAATTTACCCAGGGGTATCCCTTCTGGGAAGGGGAAAGGGGACTACCCAAGGACATCCCTTCTGGGCAGGATGAAGGGGACAACCCCATCAAATTGTCCCTCCAAATTCCAGGTTGAACTCTCATCCCCTAGGTAGGTACAAAATTGGGGTACATTTCATACCTTATCAACCACGACCATGCTAAGTGCTGTGGGTGGGATTGTGGTCAAACCTCCTGTTCTCTGTGGTCCCAGTGTATGGAATATTCCTTGGTAGGGGTTGTTGGGTATCAAGCAGAAAAACGAGACCATGCCCTGCTCCACGTTCCTCTCAATGCCACAGCAACACAAACTGCAGGACTGCACTCGCATTCTGTATCTGCACCACAGGCCCTGTCACATTTGAAGCTTTGCATTTTCTTCCCTGTTTCATGCTTCCAGCACTGGGGAGGCCCTACCTCGAGTACTGTGGTTGTTTTGGGCCCCTCGCTACAAGACAAACCTCGAGGCAATGGAAGGTTGTGGAAAATTGCCCATCCTGTTGTGTGGGCACAGAGCTGCTGTGAGGTGGGGGAGAACTGACGGAGCTGTTCCGAGCCATCTCTGAGGTGGGATAACCCAGGCTCTTGAGGCACCCTTGGAATGGATGAGAGTGAAAGGACATTGAATGATTGGTGTTTATATACATATATACATACATATTTATATATATGTGACATTTATTTTAACACTTTGGTTGCAATGGAACTCACCTATGTGGCCATTTTGGTTATTTCCTTTAGAGATATACCAATATAAAAGTATAAAAATAACACTTTAGAAAATACATAAGGAAAAGAAAGAAAAAAAAGAAAGATTAAGAGTAGAGAGTGGAGAGGAAAGGTCTCACCACCCATGAGTGCAGTGACAAGACTTGGTTGTTGCAATTTCGGTGTCCATGGTCAAAGTGATGGTCACAGTCTGGATCCATCAGGGGTGGGGTCCAAAAACACAAAGTTCAGTAGGTTAATACAGGCTCAGGCTCGGTGGGAACACCCAGGTACCTTCCCTGGGGTCAGGAGTTTTACACTGTCTGATGTAACACTGGGGTCATGCCCAGTCCTCTGGTGGAAGGCCCAGAAATGAGTCTGTGCGCCCTTCAGGGTCTCTGATGGTTTGTGCCCCTTCTAAGACATGACTCTGCCTCTCCCTGAGTGTGGCTGAGCCAGTTCTGCCTCATCAGAAGGGATGAAACCCTTCAGCCCTCCAGGGGAGTGTTCCTGATACCTGCCCCGGGGTCTGGGGTAGTCCAGGGCACAGCCAGAGGGCTGAGGATGCACTACACCCCACCCTGTAAAGCCCAGGCAAAGCTCACGCACTCTGGGGTGTGCAGAGGAGCCCAAAGGCACACCCAGGGCTCTGAGACACAGAAAATCCCATGGAGAGGCTCTGTGCACCCCAAAAGGCTCCTTGAGGGCTGTGGGGAGCCCAAACAGGCACAGCCAGGGGCCACAGGCACCCAAAGGCAGCACTGGGGCCTGGGCATGGCACAAAAAAAACCAAGAGGTGGGGTTACCCCAAAATGGACACCAGGGGTTGGGATACCCTCTAAGGGACAGCCAGGGTGCAGAGGGAGCACACCGACGGGTCCAGGGCTCCCCAAAACACACAGGGAGAGCCCAGGAAGCACAGAAAGGCCCACAGAGGTGCACAGCCACACTGTTCCCACCTGACCTGCAGTTCTGATCCCGCTGCTTCCCTCTTGGCATCCTCAGACCCCCTCCACTCCCTGTTTTGCATGGCCTGATCCTTCCCACTCCCACTCAAGCATCCTCAGAGATCATCTGTTCCAGATGTATCTCCTTTCCTTTCCTGGATGCTCAGATCCCTCCTCTCTTCTGCCCCTATTCCATTTCCCTTTGCCCTTCCATCTCCCTTTATCTCATTTCTGATCCCTCTGCCCATCACATCCTGCCCCCAGAGCTTCTCTTTCCCATCCCATGTTCCTTCCCTACACATTCCCATCCTCTCCCCCGTGCTCAGCTGTCCCGTTCACCTCTGCACAAAGCAAAGGGAACGCTGAGAGCATGGACAAAGGGGAATGACACTGTGTGGGCACGGATTGTGGGCACAGGGTGAAAGGGAACTTCCCCAAGTTTTATTTATAAAATGTATAGATTTGGACTGGACTGGACAGGGAATTAGGGCTGAGGGAAGATACTCTTCACCCCACCCCTCTTCCATTGTACTGAGTTTATATACAAATTCCAGCCTCCAGTGGATCTGGGATCACACACACACTTACAGGTGGGCAAGTGAAAAAAAAAAAACCTGTGGAATCATTCAGTTGGAATATATCCCAGAAATCATGGAGTCAGTCCATTCGGCAATTCTCTTTGCAGGCTCTGTCATCCCGTTGCCCCAGGAGCCCAAATCCTGCAGTCCAGGTAAGGCTGCACCAACATTCCCAGCTCAGAAGTTCTCGGAGCCAAGGCTCTGGCTCTCATCCTGCAGTGGTGAGGCTGTGGGGGCTGGGGTATCCCCAGGAGAGGCCACATTCAGGTACCCGATCTCCGAAGGCTGTGAGGGGGACAGGCAGAAGGAAGAGTCCTGGCTTTCAGCCTCTCCCTCAGGCTTTGCATTCTGCGGGGCCTTCAGGGCGCCGAGGAGCTCTGGGAGATCTCGGGGTGGGAAGCTGGAAATAAATTTCCATTTTCTGTCATTCCGTGGAGTCTGGGAGACCCTTACCCAACACCTCTGAGCAGGACATGGCGATGTTGATGCTTTTCTCTTGGATCAAGACTCCACATTCCTCCTCCAGCCAAGGAAGGGACACCCTCAGCCAGCCCAGAACCTGCTCAGGCCATCCTTCACCCCAACGGCCGCTGGGGCTGTTACCAAACCCCCTGAGCTGCAGGGTCCCTTTGCCTTCCTTTCACATCTGGTTTGGCATGGATTGGAATGGAGGAGCACATCCCAGTGTGATGTGGGACACAGCTCTGGCAGCACTAGGGCTCCAAGTCTCACCACCTCTTGTATAAAGACTCTTCCAAAGCCCCTGAGCACCAAGACTCCTAAATCCCACAGTGTTCCCCAAAATATTCTGAAAATTTGACTTCTCCATCCCATCAATTGACTGGTTTTAATACCATTTTAATGCCATTTTAATACCATTTTCCCTAAAATTTGACCAAAAACAAACAAAAAAGACTTCTGGGAGGTGAACGCACAGTGTGGAGCAGCCAAAATGCTAAAGTGGCTGCTCCCTGGCTCCTCCTCCCCCCCACGGTACCTGGCACGAGGAGGTGGCAACACCTTACTCTGTGGTTGGCGTTCAGAGCCAGGAATGATCTTCGAGCCCTGGAAGGAGGAACAGAGACTTTGAAAGGAGGAGGTGCAGGTCAGACCCTGAATTCCAACAGTTCCTGGTCTTCCAAGATCTCCCCCAGCTTCACTGAGAGTCCTGTCCACCAACTGCAGCCCCACAGGGGTGCTAATCAGGGATTTGTCCTTTGGGTGTGAATTTAAACTAAAAAATCCAAACCAAGCCCCACCAAGGCCAGGTGAGCCCCAAACAGCCCTTTCCCCCTCAACAGCTCATTTCCAACCTACCTGGGTTCTATACAAATTAAAAGCCCCAATAAACTCCTAAATCTACCTGGTTGATTTGAAAACTCTTTGATTTCCTGGATTGTCTCCACTTCTCCTGCCAAAGTTCTTCATTAACATGGCCAGTACCTTCACTCAGCTCAGGAATTACCGCTCAGCTTGGCCTAAGGGAGGAACATTCCTCCTGGCACTTGGGGTTGGTTCTCCTTTCCTAGAGCCAACTTTACAACTGAGGCCTTTGAAAAGCTCTGAATGTGCCAAGTGAGATTCCTGTCCCTGTGGAAGGGGATCCCACGGGCAGCAGCTCAGGGATGGGCAAGGGCTGAGTGTATGGAGCCTTCAGCTCCTCACAAAGCCGCTCCTCACCATAGCTGTCAGTGAGCCCTTTCCATCCCAAGGGTTGGATCCAGCTCTTCCCAAGCCCCTCAGACATCAGGTTCTGTGATTCCTGCTGATCCCAGCCCTCCCGAGGTCTCACCTCTGTGTTGGGAGCAGGGCTGCTCCTGGGAAGGTGCTGGGAGGTGGCCACATGGCTGGAGAGCTGGAGCTTGTCATGCAGCCGAACATTCTCCTCCTCCAGGATCTTCCCTCTGGGCATGGCACAAGGCACAAGTTACTTTCCTTCCAGCCATGCTCCGTTTTCAAACAGGAATTTTCTTTTCCGACCTCAGAGCTGTTGCTCTCCACAGCCTCCAGCTCAATGGCAAGGTCTTGGATGGGAAAACGGGCTAATTACAGCCATGAAAGCCACTGCACCAATGGCTGGGGCACAATCCAAACATTCCTCTGGAATTCTTAAGAGGCACAAAACCAGGCAAAGGGAGAATCCTAGGGGATGGACATCAGCACGGGCCTACCTGCTCTGCAGGGAAGGAATCCCAGACCGGAGGCTCAAAGGGGACTCCTCCTGGTCTGATATTCTTTGTAGGAGCCGTCGCCTCTCCTGGAGTAATTTCTCATTCTCAGCAGTGATCTGGGCAATCAGCACCTTCCCCTGAGGGTGGTGGAGAAGGAAAGAACAACCACCAGTTACTCTTGACTCTTCTCTGTCCTCTGCAAACCTCGGGGCTTTCCCAAGGTATCACCATCAAGGATGCCAGCTCCTAAAAGCTTGGAGTCACCACCCCTGCAAGCGCTCAAGAACTGTGTGGACGTGGCCCTTGGGGACATGCTTTACTGGTGGTGGATGGATGGTTGGACTTGATGAAGATCCTCATTTTAAAGGTCTTCTCCAGCCTCAACGACTATCCAATTCCATAGTCTGTTCGATGTAAAATACCCCAAAAAGAGGCTCTGGGGTCACTTCCCAGCAGGAATTGCTGAGGCAAAGGAACATGGAGTTCAGCCAGTGTCAGACTGGGATTTGAGGATGTGGCTTCCCCCCAGGGTCAGTCCTGAGCCAGGAATTTCCTTTTGGCTTTTTGTTACTATAGATTGGTGCCCCTGGTCCCTTCCTGCAAGGAGGGACTTTAGACAAGGGCCTGGAATGCAGGACAAGGGGGAATGGCTTCCCGCTGCCAGAGGGCAGGGTTAGATGGGATATTGGGAAGGAATTCTTCCCTGGCAGGGTGGGGAGGCCCCAGCACAGGGTGCCCAGAGCAGCTGTGGCTGCCCCTGGATCTCTGGAAGTGTCCAAGGCCAGGCTGGACGGGGCTTGGGGCAGCCTGGGACAGTGGAAGGTGTCCCTGCCCATGGCAGGGGCTGGGATGAGATGAGCTTTAATGTCCCTTCCAACCCACACCATTCCCTGAATCCATGACTATTTTGGAAGCAGCGGTGCCCCTGCAGCCTCCCTTTGCAGGAGAAGCCCTCAATGTGTCCTCTCACCTTTTCCACTTGGAGCTTCGACTCACTGAGCTCATTTTCCAGCTGTTTGATCCTGCTGTCCCTCTGTTTCACCTCGTGGATGAAGGTCTCCTTGGCCCTGCGGATCTTGTCCTTGTGCCGGAGCTGCATCTCGTTGTATTTCCTGGGAAAGCAGGGACAACCATCAGGCTGTGAAAGGCTCTTTTGCTCGGGGTCACCATCCAGGCAGGAATGTCCTGGGTTTATTCAGGCTCCTCAAAGTCCAAACTCAGAGTCTCAGCCATTCCCCAGCTCCTCCTGCCTGCCCAGAATGAGCACATGGACTGTCTGGACTCTTTCAGTGATCAGTTTGGGGGTGTTTTTGTTGGAAATTTTAATTTTTAAGTGTCGATCAAATGGAAATTGGTAAGGACCCAAAGCATTTCCAAAAGTGACTCCCAGCTTTACAAATCCTTGTGCTCACCCCTCCCAGCTCTTTATAACAAATAAGGTTATAAGGGCACCAAAACTGGAAGTTCCAGGGAAAGGATAAGTTGGTTTTGTTGGTGGGGATGTGGATGGTTAAGGGAATGACTTTTGAATAGGAAGAAAATTTAGGAAAACCCTCTAAGATCATCAAGTCCAACCATTCTCCAGCACTGCCAGGGCCACGCACTAACCATGTCCCCACGTGCCACATCCACACATTGGTTGGAAAACTAAGAATTCTAAACAGCAATGGACAGGCCAAGAGGAGCAAGAAGAGCCACTTCAGTGGGAGCTTCTTTGAGCTGGGCCACTGGCGACAAATACTTTTCCCTCCTGACACTTCTGATTTTTTCTCTTCTCCTCTAGTCCATTTGGGCAAAGTTCTTGTTTATTTTTATCCAGTTGAGATAGAAGGGAAAATAACACCAAAATAGAAGAGAAATTTCTACCATATAAGGGACATTTGCCCATGTTTGCTCAAAATTCATGATAAAAAAAGCTACTCTGCTCCAAATTAACCAAAAGGGCTCTGAGGAGAAAGGAGCAGCTCCAGGGAGTGTCTCTGCTGACACCAGACCCCAACCAACACCCTCCTGTGCTGCCTTCAGCTGCCAAGGAGAGCAGGACAGCTGGGAGAGCTGGAGGTGTTCACCTGGAGAAGAGAAGGCTCCAGGGAGACCTCAGAGCCCCTTCCAGGGCCTAAAGGGGCTCCAGGAGAGCTGGAGAGGGACTTTGGACAAGGGCCTGGAATGACAGAACAAGGGGAAATGGCTTCCCACTGCCAGAGGGCAGGGAGAGATGGGATATTGGGAAGGAATTACTGGCTGTGAGGGTGGTGAGGCCCTGGCACAGGAGGCCCAGAGAAGCTGTGGCTGCTCTACCCCTGGAAATGTTCCAGGCACGGTTGGACAGGGCTTGGAGCAACCTGGGATAGTGGAAGGTGTCCCTGTCCCTGGCAGGTGAGTGGAACAGCATGGGCTTTAAGGTCCCTTCCCCCCCAAACCAGTCTGGAGTTCCCTGACAGCAGACAGGGAGGGTGAGCTCACTGCACACAGGACTAGTGGATTTATTGCTAAAAGCCTGAACATTGGACAGGAAAATCCACACCACAGCCAAATCCAGCAGCAGGCCCAGAAGGGGCCATTCCTTGGCAGGTTTTTGGGCATTACCTGACATAGAGATCCTTCTGGTTCAGGAGCCGGACACCTTCCTCATACAGGGCTTTGTTCTCCTCCTTCAGGAGTGCCAGCTGCTCCGAGAGCTTCTGGTTCTCCTTCTGGCACTGCACATGCTGGAAAAGGGTTACTTTTAACTTGTGTGTGTGGCCCCAACTGGAGGGGCCCCTCTGCCTCCCATCTGCCTGATCTCCAAAGCTTCTCTCTCATCAATCCCAGTGGTTCTCACTACAGCCAATATCCATCCAGCCAGCCAGCCAGCCCCCCAGACCACTCCCTCCTCCCCCTAACAAGGAGCAGCGGGATTTTGTTGCAGAGAGAGGCAATGAACCCTCCCAGACAACAGACTCTGCCAAAATTTCCAAGCAAAAACTCTGAGCTCTGCAAGAAAAAGGGAAGGAAGAAACCACCCAGCCTTCCTGTGCCCTCAGAGCTGCATCCCAAGAAACCAACTGGCAATGGGATGCTGCTTTTCCTCCAGCTCCTATTGAAATCAGTGGGATCTGCAAGGGCTCAGCCCTGATCAGATGTTCCCAATTCCAGCGGCCCCCAGGAGCAGATTCCAGCTCATGATGGTCCTGTTCCCCCTTGTATGACGAGGAACCCCCTCACTGTCACTCACCTCATCAGCATCCAGCTTCTTCTCATCCTCCAGGACGTGCAGGGTCTTGGCCTGGAGCTCCACATGCATCTTGGCCAGCGATGCCTCCGTCTCCCGGGAATGCCGGAGCTGCTGCCGCAGCTCCTCCACCTGCTGCTCCAGCAGCCTCCTGAAAACACAACGGGGTGACAGTGAGAGCTGGAGGGGGATGTGCGACCTGCCCCCAAGGTGTCTGTCTGTCACCCAAACATGCCCTGCTCTCCTCCTGCCCCAGCTGACATGGAGGGGACAAAGGAATCAGCACATCCCAGTTGTCCCCATGTCCCAGTGACACAGAAAGGGGGGATGATATACTGGGATCATTCCCAGCTGCACAGGGAAGGGGGCTGTTGGCATCACTGGGCTGACAGTGACACCACGGCCCTTCCCAGGCAGATGAAGCCTCCAAAAATCTTTTGTATCTCAGGAAGGGGGAATCCCTGGAGAACTCCAGGGACAAGGCAGGTCCAAAGGGAAGACAGGAGGTCAAAGCAGTGGTTTGTGTCTCCCTGAACCCTCCCAGGGCAGCCAGGAGCTGCCAGAGGCTCCTGGGGCTGGCACAGCCCCTGTACAGCACAGAGACCTTTTCAGCTGCTCCTCGTGAAGTTCCTGCTGCACTCGAGCTTCATTTTCCCGAGCTTCCTTCAGGTCCTCCTCCAGAAGCTTCTTATCAGAAACACGGGCCTCTGCCAGCAGCAGCTGGTGCTGGGAATCCTTCAGCTTTTGCTGGAGTTTTGCGATCTTGGATTAAAATGGACATGGATTAAACGTTCTGAATGTACAGGCCAGCATCTGAATCAGACCCCTCTGATCCCCCAGTGTCTGACGCATGGGAAGGAAAGATTTCCTTGTTTTGACTCTAAGTCCATTAAAAGCAAAACCTCTGGAATGGCTACCAGATTTTGGACCAAGTACTATGTCACAAATTCTCGGCAATCCTTTTTTGACCCAATTTGATCCTGCACATTTCAAAAGATAATCCAATGATTTCTGAGGAGCATGGCAGAATCAGTGCCATGGAAAACACAAGGTTTTGGAATTTTCCAGCCAGTAAACAGTATGAAATCTCCTCAGTAAAAACAGAATCGGGGTTCCCTGTGCCTGCCAGCCCCACTATCAGTATTTCAGAGACATTGGGTTATCAGATGTGGCTTCCATTGCCTTGATTATGCTCCCACTAATTACAGGCTTTTTTCCTATAATATTAAGCCAAGGGATCACAAAAAGGAATTTGGGGAAGCAAGCCTGCTTGTTTTCTGCACTAGAGCTGCACAGAACTGTCAAACACACCCCAGCTTACACTCACCTTCTTTTGTGCTTCTCCTGCTCTGGATTTCTCCTGGGCCAGCCTCTCCTGGAGGCTGCTCTGGAGCTTGTCAGCCTGGGAGCACTTGGAGAGCTCCAGTTCCAGCTCCTTGACCTTCTGCTGGCTCCTCTCCCACTGTGCTGAGAGGGAGGAACATGTTTCTGTGGTGTCTGAGAGTTTGGCCCGGGCCTGCTTCAGCTCGGCTTTGACCTGAGATCCCAGAGAAGAAATCGGGTTTATACTTCAGCATAAATCAGCTGGAATGGCTCGGCTAGGAAAGGGGGACAGGATTCCAGAATGAGCAAAAGAGGAACCGTAGAGGAAGTAAAGCATGTTTTATTTGGAGGCAGTGAAATTCATCACAGAATCCCAGAGCGGTTTGGGTAAGAAGGATCAGCTGGTTCTACCCCCTGCCATGGGCAGGGACACCTTCCACTATCCCAGGGTGCTCCAAGCCCTGTCCAACCGTGCCTGGAACATTTCCAGGGGTGGAGCAGCCACAGCTTCTCTGGGCCTCCTGTGCCAGGGCCTCACCACCCTCACAGCCAGTAATTCCTTCCCAATATCCCATCTCTCCCTGCCCTCTGGCAGTGGGAAGCCATTTCCCCTTGTTCTGTCATTCCAGGCCCTTGTCCAAAGTCCCTCTCCAGCTCTCCTGGAGCCCCTTTAGGCCCTGGAAGGGGCTTTGAGGTCTCCCTGGAGCCTTCTCTTCTCCAGGTGAACACCCCCAGCTCTCCCAGCCTGCCTCCAGAGGGGCTCCAGTCCTCGTGGCCATAATGCCCATGGAGCTGAAGCAGAGCACACTGGGCAGCCTGGCTCTGTCCCTACCTTGGTGCATTCCTGCTGGAGCAGCAGATTTTGCCTCTGGAGGTCAGCATTCTTCTCCCTCTCATACCTGAGCTCCCTCTCGGCGGAGCTGCACAAGTTCTGCACCCGCCGCAGATCTTGGCGCAGCTGCTGCAGCTTCTCCTCCTGCTGCTGGAACCTCTCCTCGGACAGACCCTGCAAGAATGGCAGAAGTGAAATTAACTTTAAGGCAGGATAAAGGTGATTAATGATAGCAGAAGCCAGTTGGATTTAAGGGCATTTGGGCAGGAAGATGGATAAAGCCCGGTGTTTCTCTGTCCCTACACCATGTCCTGCTCCCTTCCCTGTTCCTGCAGGGCTTTAAGAGTCATGTGGATATGGCACTTGGGGACACGGTTTATGGTGAATATGCAGTGCTGGGTTAATAGTTGATCTTAGAAGCCTTTTCCAAGTTCAGTGATTCAATGATTCTCTCCATCCCCTCAGAGAAGCCAATACAACTCCTGAGGCCAAAGGTGAAGAGGTGATAACCTGGATGAGGAAAAGTTTAAAAAAAAAAATCCCCTATTAGAACAAACCTGTCCAATCAAAGCAAAACTACTAGGCCACTTTGTACTCTTGTACCAGAGTCTCACTCAGGCATCCAAGCAGGAGTGATGCAGCCAGGCCAGCTCGCAGAGGGATCAGGAACAGGAGAAAGGTGAGTCCTGGCAGCGGGACAGGAACACAACAGGACAGAGCCTGGATGCTGGGAGGTGTCACCGATGGTCTGCAATGGCTCTTGGGAGATAATTGAGCTCCTTGGTTCACCCACCTTCCTGACACACAGGCCAAAATCTCTGCTTGGGTTATACCAAAGCCTTTCTTTCAAGCATCACTGTCAGCCATCTCCGGATCTGCATTCCCACTTTGCGCCTTCACCCTCTGCTCTTGGGACCAGATGGAATTCCCTGAAGACCAAATCTGCCTTCTCACATAATCCCCAGATAACTTCCCAAGCTGGGAAAAGTCTTGATCCAGCACTGTGGGATCTGGCAGTGTAAGTTGTCCTGGAGGTCCATTGGCTCCATTGGTTTTGTGGGGTTTTCCAAATTTGTTTCTATCAGGATTCCTTCCCACATCCACTGCACTCCTTGTGTCTTGCTGGATGGATTTGCTGCTTCTTGTATGCAACTGGACTCCTATCCTCTACTTCCCACTCCCACCCTGGTCTTACGGACCACCCTGACCTCTCTTCTCCCCCAAATCCTTGCACAGAAGCTGAGCTCCTCCTCAGTCTCCCCATCCTGAGTTCTTCCATAATTTCCTTCCCGTTAGGCAGGGACACCTGCACCTCCCTTTCTCTTTCAGCTCACAAGGTGAGAAAGATGAACAAATTCCATTTAAATCACTTATTTCTGCCATGTGCAATCAGTTCAGTTTATCCACGTTCCCACAAGCACAACATCCAAAAGCACAACACAAGGAAATTAGCACATCCCTGATTTCCGACCATCGCTCACACCACGTGACTGGCTTCCAGCCCACTTTAATTAAGTTTTGCCACTCAATTAGTGACAAAAAACAGGATGCAGATGACAAAGCTGCCCATACCTGTTTAAGGCTCCCCTCTAAACTGCCTGCCGAGTTCTGCCATGGGAGAAACCTGTTTTCCCTCTGCTCCAAGCCTGGGATCATCCTCCTCATGTCTCCGCTGGGGCCCTGCTCCCGGGCACTCCGGATGTCACATTTGAGCTGGGCAATTTCTTCCAGCAACATCCATTTCTCTTCATTGCTCTCTTTGAGCTGCTTTTCCAGTTCCTCCTTCTTCTTGTTGCTCTCTAGTAATTCAGAGCTTGAAGGAAAAATAGTAAAGGAGAGAGATAATACACACATCCAGGGAAAACACCCTTAAAGGGGAAAAGCTTGGGAGATGAGAGTCCAGTGAAACACTCAAGTGCCTCGGGAGGCTCCAAAGGGGATTCAATCCTGGGTGCAGCAGTTCTGGGCAAGGGTCAGTCTCCCTGGGACACTTCCCACAAAACCACGTGCATCCAAAGGCTCAGCTCTCCCTGGGAGGAGGTAACGGGCTGGCTAAGGAACCCTCACAAAGGCATGGGAGCTGCTCTGGACTCAAAGCCACAGGAAAACACCGGAATAGGGGCTCAGGTGTCCCAGTCCCGCTGCCTGACTTAATCTTCACCCAAACTCCATCTCCATTTTCTCCATCCAAGCCCAAAGCTGTGGCTGCCCCATCCCTGGAAGTGTCCAAGGCCCAGTCGGATGGGCTTGGAGCAACCGGGGATAGAGGAAGGTGACCCTGCCCATGGCAGGGGATGGAAAAGGATGAGCTTTAAGATCCCCTCCTCCCCAGAACAGTCTGGGATTCTGTGATTCTATGTCCTGGATGTCCAGGCACAGGCACAGGCTGTCCAGGCTGGAATCACCATCCGTGGAAGCATTCAAAAAGCCTGTGGCTGTGGCACTTGGGGACATGGGTTAGGGGTGAACATGGTAGTGTTGGGAAATCGCTGGACTCAATGATCTTGGAGGGCTTTTCCAGCCTGAATTCCATGATTCCTTAGCAGCTCCCTACCTGCCTTCTGCTGGTTGTACTTTATCCCAGTACCAGTAACCCAGGTCACTGTAACCATACTGGACTTAATCCAAGCTTTTATTTACTAAGGAGAGCCTGAGCCCAGATGCTCCAGCTCCAAATTTGTCCTGATCTACTCAAAAAGGGGAGTCAGACAAACACCTGCTGACACCTCCCCTCCAAGGACACCCAGATTCCAAGGACTCCCCAAATCTCCAGCGGGACTAGGACCACCAACTTCTGCCAGCAGTGAGCCCTGAGGAGCCCGAACCCACAACAGGAGAGTTTTGGGACCCTGTTAGTCCAACTCCTAGGGAAGAATCTTCCTTCCTAAGGACAGCTCCCATTTAGGCTGCTCACAATCTGGAAGAGCTGCAGAAAAAAATCTTTAATTCTGGCCGATCCTGATGGCACTGAGGGAATTCACCAAAATCAGAGATGCTGACCCGAGGACAACACAAAGATGCCAGACCCATTTTTGCCAGGAGCAGCCCCATGGGGATTTGAAAAAAAAAAGACTCAAAAATTTAGTCAGCAAAGACAAGGAGCAGAAAATACCACAGGCTTTGTTAAGGTTTACCAGAGCAGTTCTTGTTCTTCCCTCAGGTTTTTGATCTGTTCTTCCAAAAACACTACTTTAGCCATCTGTTCCTCATAGGTCTTTGCATCTGCACAGGGATCTTCCTGTTTCTGCTCCACTTTGGGACTCTGTTCTCTGTCTTGCAGGATTTCAGAGGCCTATAAGGTCAGAAAACACCACAACTGGGATTTCCTTTGCTCTGACGGAAATCTTTTGAGCAGCACAGGGCAATCTGGGGACTCCAGCAAGACATGGCTTGTGATTCTGTGGCTAAATTATTGCAGTTCTTCCCCCTTGGAGACACGTGCGAGTCCTTTTTCCTGCATGGAAAGTAGCTGTGTCTAACTACTATCAAGCCATGGTTCTTTATTTGATTTCATCCCACTGTGGCCCATCTGCAGCTCCCAGGGATTTACAGCACGTGCCAAAGCTCTTTACAAAAGCAGCAGCTCTTGGCAAACCAGGAGGAGCACAAGGTGTGGATTCAGATGGCTGTCACAGAGGTGCTCCAACTCTACCCGAAACACCTCTCTAGGGACGGCTTCTCCACTCCCAGCGTCACCTAACCCTGTAACACCAGGTAACAGCACACCCTGAACCTGAGATTTGAGGAGAAGATGCCAAGAAAAAAAAGGGGCAGGAAAGGAGGAATGCATCAGGACAGAATCACAACTGGAGTCCACCCAGTGTCAGATCTGCTGCTCAGCAGTGACGGACCCAAATCTTTCAGACACAAACACTATTACCCTCACTAAACACCAACAGCAACTTTGATTCCTAAAGCTTTTTAATCAACAGCTCTTCCTGAGCTTTCAGTCCCAGGTATTTCCTGGTATTTCAATTCCAAGGCATCTTATCTACACCAGGACAAATTTGCTCATATTTGAGCAACACACCCCAGCAGCTCCTGCCTGCATCAGACACCACAACAACTGGGAATTCTTTCCATGTCTCACCTCTGGATCTAACAAAGCACTGTCTTTGTGTAGCTTCTCATGGGATACATCCACAAGATCCCTGCTGGCTGATGTTCTCTGGAGACTCGGGAAGGTGTTTCTGTGGCTTGAGAGCTCAGAGTGGGAGTCAGGCAACCCCTGGAGAGGAAACAACAGAGTCAGTGGATGAAACACAGCCCGAATGACAAGCTCAGAAAAAGATTTCTCCTCTCAACTGTCCAAAAATCTCTTAAAAATAAGAAGAGATTTCCAGGTGACAGAACCCAACGATTTCATGCCAAGCTTGTTTCCAGCACTGTTGGGAAATGATTCATTGCAGCTGCTCCATCCAAAGGGAATGAGCCCATGTGGGAAGCCAGGAATCCACCAAACACATGCAGAAGTCTCTATGCTAAAGGCTGTTCCAGTCTAACACAGAGCTCTGTATTCCATCTCCTCCTGAGCCTTTTGATGGGAAAACAGCCCCTCCTTCAGGGAGACCAGTGGCCAGTGGGTGACTGAATTCCAATCAGACTTTCAGGGGTGGATGATTTGGATTCAAAGGTCCCTGGATCATGAGTAGGTTGAACTACTGGGAGGCAAGGGTTAAAAAAGGACTCTTCCCATTCTTCCCAACATCCTCCAGATCAGACAATTCCTTTCCATGTGTGTACTGATAGACTGACCCAGCCTTTTCCTCCCAGCCAGGCTGTTTTCATCCCAAGCTTTGATCCTGAGTTTCAGTGTGGATTTGTTGCAGCCCGACCAACCCCTGGCCTCTAGATGCCACTGTTCCTCCAGCAGCGCCTGTCTGTGCCAACAGCTCAGGACTTCCATGGATTTTTACTTGGATTCAAGGAAGTGACAGGACTCACAAACTGATCTAAGGCCTCTCAGAGTGCTAAAAAACGGGTTTTGTCATGGATGTGACCCCCCATTGCCAGTCTCTCATTGCCAGGTCCCTTTGTCCAGGCCACGGATCTGCCAATCTCCTAAATTTTTACCCTCATTTTCAGCCCTTGTCCTGACAGCCCTTGGACAATTTTGCTGGCACCACTCACTGTCTCTCCTCTGCGGCCCAGCTGGAATACAAGAGTTCCATCAAAATTCCCAGCAGGAAAATCCCCAGGAGCTGATTTAGGACCTAAATTGGTTCAAGCCAAGTGTGCTGAGGTCCTTGGGGAAATCCCAGCAGGATGTTCATTTGGCTCTGGGTGTTCGATTCCTGCAATTAATACCTGAGCCTGAAAACTCCCTCTTTGCCCTCCAGAGAATCAGGGTTTGGCTACAAAGTTGGAATTACTGATTTGGTATTAGATTCACTGAAAGGAAAAATAAATTCTGGAGTTAGAGATGGTGCCATGAGAGCAGCTGGATTGAAAACCCTTTGCCAAAGGTTTGAAAGTGGCTGGGCTAGAGAAATGCATCAAGAGATGCCAAACAATGAGCTTAGGGGGCACCTGGGGATGTTTCAAGGAGCACCCAAAGGCAGCTGGCTCCTGCAGGGAGTCCCATCACAGGGGCTGAACATACCTGGCTGCCCAGAA
The DNA here is from genome assembly GCF_009650955.1 of Corvus moneduloides. Taxonomy (NCBI): domain Eukaryota; kingdom Metazoa; phylum Chordata; class Aves; order Passeriformes; family Corvidae; genus Corvus; species Corvus moneduloides. The sequence continues at coordinate 7,179,040 of NC_045497.1, forward strand.
CCACCTTCTCGGCCTTCAGATCTTCCCGCAGCAACTCCAGCTCAGATGCCAGTTGCTTTCTCCGTTCCCTCCTCTCTCCCAGCTGACTTCCCAATTTGTCTATGGTTTCCTGACAGCTTTCCAACATCTGGAACAAGAAATGTTAAGAGTCACTGCTACAGCATTGTTTTTTCTACGCGGAGAGAAGCAGATTGCAGGAAATCTAGGAAAAAAGAGGAGAAAAAAGGTTCTCAAATGTTGCCAGTGGAATTCCTACATGGCTTATCCAGGGCTGGCAGAACCTCCACTGACCCAAAACACCTTGGGAAGCTCCTCCCCCATCTCTGCCTGGCTGACACACCAGGCAGATCCAGTTGTTGGGCTGGCAAGGAACAAATGGACAGGAAAGTTAACCCAGAACCTGATGGGAATCAGCTTTAAATGTATCTACACATCCCTTGGTTTCACTAAGCCCTAAATGAGAACTGAACACCTTCACACGGGTAAGAACTTCACTCTTGTGGGGAGATAACAAACTCCTCAGCTGACAGAGCTGAAGGCAAGACAAATTCCTACGGGGAGAGTCTTCATGGAGATCATGTCGTCTGCTTTCCTCCAAAAATCCACTCATCTGCATGAGCTGAGGGGCTACAAATCCTCAGCAGATGGTGACGAAGAGCATCCCCAGGAGAGGGTCACTTCAGATGCTCGTTTAAAACATTCACTTCATTTAAGATGCTCATTTAAAACATTTCTAAACAGAACAGTTCATTTCCCAAGGAAAACTTCTCACCTCCTGCATCTCCTGAGCTCCAGACGCCACCTGCTCGTTCCCGTTCATCTCACTTTTGTTCTTCTGCACCTCAAGCAACTCTGTCTCCAAACTGGTGATCTAAACATGGACAAATTCCAAGTTAAAACCAAACCAGGACTCACAACTAAATGCACAACTACTCCTAGAGTGCTCCTTGTGCTGCTGTTATGGGATAAGCCCCATGTTGGAAGGAAGGAAAGAACAGGAGGGGGTGTGCATGGCCAGCTCCAGCTCATCCCTCATCCTGCTGCTTCCAAGGAGGAAGGAGCCATCTGGACTCAACCCAGAAAAAGACAGAATTCTGCTCCAGGCACATGGTGAAAACTCAAAGCTTCCACACATTGTGGTGCTCCCCCAACATGGAGGACCCCAAGACACCCCAGTTTAGGTGCTGGGTCATCCTTGTTCCCTGTGCTGGGAGTGCTGATCTCATCCAAGCAGATGTTCAACCTGGTCCATCAGGACTCATCCTGGTCCCTTCACTGCTCATAGGAAGTTGTCAGTCCCTACAGAAGGGCTCCAAGGACTCGGGATTTGGGACAGCAAAGTGCTGACCTCTGTAACCACTGACTTCTCCTCCTCCTGGCACCTCCTGGCAGGTGGGAGTTTGGACAAGGTCTCACTCTGCATTTGGATCACCCCCCAAGGACATCTGCCCTTGGGGGGAAAAGTTTTTGGTCCTGAAGTTAAAAAAGGAGCTTGGAGCAGCCCAGCTAAGGATCATCCCAGGGGAGCAGCTCAGCTTCTCCTCCCCATCAGGGATGCCACAGACCCTTTTCCAAAATCCAAGTCTTGGCACTGGCAGCCCCCGTGCTCCGCTGCCAGCAGGCGCCTGGGCAGCTTCCCTTTCATTCCTTAGGCTCGAAATCCTGTTTGGGCTTATTTCTAAACCCCCAGGATGAACTGTCCAACTGTCTGAGCTTGGCTCTCCTGGAATGAGCTGGGACACTGGAGGGAGATAAAATCCAGCTCCATGGAACCCCAGACTGGTTTTGGTTGGAAGGCACCTTAAAGCCCATCCAGTCCCAACCCCTCCTGTGGGCAGGGACACCTTCCACTATCCCAGGTTGCTCCAAGCCCTATCCAACCTGGCCTTGGACACTTTCGGGGATGGGGCAGCCACAGCTTTGGGGGATCTCAAACGCAAAACACACCTCCCCTCCTCACCCCCAGCCAGCCTTTGGTCAGAAGTTGTACCCAGCAATGCATTTCTTTATTCTCCCGCCAAGCCATTAACTTTTAAGCACTTAATTTGTGCTCCCAGTCCCATGCCAGCAGCAGAACAATCCTCACTCTGTATCCGCTGTCCTCGTCCTGAGTCACAGCCTGACCAGCCAAGGCTTCTGCAGCTGTGCCAGGACCAAAAACCCTCCCAAGTCCTTCCCAGCCAGGGCAGGGCTGGCAAACACCCAGCCACACTGCCTTCCCCAGGCTCCAGCCCCTTCCCTCCTCATCTCCAGGGCTCTTAAAGCCCGTTGGGAATGCAGGACACAGCTCAGCAACCTCCAGCTAAGCAGATGGATCTATCCAAGGGTTAAAACCCACCTCCTCGTCCATCCCGTCTCTGCTCCATGGCCCTGCATCCCTCAAAATGGTTCTTTTCCAGCTGCAGCAGCTGCCAAGCCTCTGCAGCCAAAATGTCTCACATCTCCTTGGCTCCCAAGCGTGGCATTCCCAGGGATCTGTGTGACAACCCACAGATCAAAGCAGTGATTTGTCCGAACTGAAAACACATCATGTTTGATTTGTGGAGGCCTGTGTTTACTCTGCTCCAAGGGGGAAGACTTTGGTATGAGCTGAACAAACCCCAAGTTAAACCAAAGCACTGCCATGGTGGACAGACCCTTTTCCATCCCATCCCAGAGCTGGCTCATGGATCCTCTGAGACAGGAGACAAACAAGGTGCCACTGGCCCCCTCATTAAGGTATTTGAACTTGCCTTCAGCCTGTGTTTAGAGGCTTTTCCAGAGGCCTGACAGGGGATTCCTCATCTCTTCCTTTCAACAATCCAGCTTGGAGATGTGTATCCACGTGGGATACACCAGCACCATCTCCTACACCATGTTTTAACCCAACACCAGGTGTTAGGACACATCATTCCTGACTGGAAACCTGGAGGGGTCCAAAACCTCACCTCAGAAATCCCCTAGGGGCACTCTGGACTGGTGCAGCTGCCAGTCAGGAAGGATGGATCAATCCAGGCCCACTGCAGAGAGGGTTTCCAGCACAGATAGAGGGCAGAGGGCAAGAGCCCCAGCAATGAAGAGCTCCTGGCCAGGCAGCAGAGCCTCAGCCCACGGGAAGGACCTCCTCAGCCAGCCTTTGTGGGGAGAACCCCACCTACTCACCTGGCCAGACCAAACTCTGTTTTCCTCTGTTCTCTCTGGCTGTAAATTCCCCAGCTGCTCCCCCTGTAAGGGATCAGGTGCCCTGGCAGTGATGCTCCACATGGAATTTTCCCTGGGGAAGCAGTGCCAACCCAGCCTGTAGAGCCAGTACTCCTCACAGAGCTACTCCAGAGGGATGGAGAGTCCCTCCAGAAAACTGAGGCTAAAAACCACCCTGACAAAGGCAGCATCAGCCTGACAGGCTTCAGCCACAACTTAGTCCTTGCTCAGAGGATGGAGGTGGCCCTGCAGGTGCTCAACGAGGCCCCCAGTGTTGCCATGGTTCTGGAAAACCAGATGTTCAATGAAGTGCTTCACATCCATGATTTCCCAAAGGTTCCCATTTGTCACATGCAAATAATACAGAACTTCTATCCACCTCCAGAAGTCAAAGCATGATTTGAGTGCACTTGTCCTATTAACAGAAATAGATCTAGGTTGCCCTGGGATGAGGGTCCCCAAAATCAAGTAGGATCCAGGTTAGGAAGAGGTTGCTGAGGTCACATCTTGATCGAGCAGAGCTTCTCAAGATGGATCTCAGAGCTCTTCCAAGAGACATGACCAGCCCCCCCTCACAGCAGCTACTGCACCACGAGATAGGAAGAATTCCCTATCCCTCGATTTGTGTGTTCAGAGGGATGTTCCCAGGCACTGCAGATGCTGGTCCTTCACACCCAGCACTGTTTGACACATCTCCAAGATCCTGGGGAAAAGCCAAAGTGGAATCTTCTGCCACCAGGACACTTAACTGCTGATATTTCCTGGGATCAAGGAGCACCACTGCCCCAGACAGCAGGGTCAGATGGGATATTGGGAAGGAATTCTTCCCTGGCAGGGTGGTGAGGCCCTGGCACAGGGTGCCCAGAGCAGCTGGGGCTGCCCCTGGATCCCTGGAAGTGTCCAAGGCCAGGCTGGACGGGGCTTGGAGCATCCTGGGATAGTGGAAGGTGTCCCTGCCCACGGCAGGGGTTGGGACTGAATGGGCTTTAAGGTCCCTTTCCAGTGAAACCAGTCTGGGATTCTGTGAGGGGGAACAGGAGATGGGAAAGACAATGCTGCCATAACACTGGGGAATCTGCACTTCCAACCAAGAGTCATTTACTCCCTGCTGGGATTTTTTCCTTCCTTCCCCCTCTCTCCCAAACTGGCAGGGTTTTCTGGCTGCATTTCTTGTCAAACTAAACACAGCAGAGTGCAGGGCCAGGTCAAACATTATTTTATTCTTCCGATGAGAGAGCAAAGCAGCTGGAATGAAAGAAACCCAAACCTTGTCTCTCCTACTCCTTACTCACTTTCTGGTGCAGTCCCTCCACCTCGCTCTCCAGCTGTTCCTTCTCTTGCTTGGTTTGGATCTGTGTCTCTCCCAGAATTGATTCCAGCTCCTCATTGCGCTCAACCAAACCCTCGCATTCCTGCTCCAGTTTTTGCAGCTTGTGAAGGAGCTGGGAATTCCTGCCCTCGCTGTTTTCCACGGCTTCCCGGCACCTGCACGTCAAAACCCAGCATGACCAGGACTGGAACTGCATTCCAATTGCTCCCCACCAGCAAGGAAAAGCCGAGGTTTTCCTCACACTCTCCTGCTGATTTCCAGTCTCACATCCACCATGGTCTGTGCCTGTCCTTATTTAGAAGGGAATTAGGGGTGATGGGATCTACACGAGGAATTATGAAGGTCTCGGCAGGAAACAGGTCAGGCACAAGGTTGCCAACAGCAGAGAGACAACAGCAAATTCAGCTGCTTGAGGTGGAGAACAGGCTTGGGAATCTGAAGGGAAAAATCCAGAGGGATGGGATCAGCCCCCCTTTCCTCCCTGAATCTGCCAAAAGAGGTGTGGCAGCTCCTGACCAGGTATTGGGAGAACAAAGCTTTGAATTCCCTTAGAAATTCCTGTTTACATATTTATGGTTGAAAGCCAGGTGTTTTGGTGCACTCCTGGAGAGCATCCAAATCCAGAGAAGACTTCCCAGCACCAAAACAGGTTTAAAGACAACATTTTTGTCTGCAGAGAGCTCCAAAAGCCCAAATCCCTTCTTTTAGGAAAGCAACAAACTGGAGGAAGTGTCAGCATTTAACTGGAGGAAGTGATTCCTCAGGACTGCATCAACTCCAAATTTTCCCATCTGGAAGCAGAAGAACAAAGTCCTAAAGGGTATTTAAAACAATTTAGTAACCAAATAATCCTGCAAGACAGAGCACCAGAGGCACAGCACCAGGAACCAGTGGAAGTACAAGGGGTGAAGAATTTCTACACCTCTCACCTTTTGTGGAGAATTTCACCACCCTGATCTCCATGTTCCTGATACGGGGCAGCTCTGCTGGCACCAGCGTCTCCATCGGCTCCTGCTTCTTCCCGTGTGCCCTGTGCCTGAGAGAAAATCAACATTAGCACAGAACTAGGATTGAGATCCCAGAATCCCAGGATGGATTGGGTTGGAGGGACCTTAAAGACCCTTCTCCAAAGTCCCTCTCCAGCTCTCCTGGAGCCCCTTTAGGCCCTGGAAGGGGTCTAAGGTCTCCCTGGAGCCTTCTTTTCTCCAGATGAACCCCCCCAGCTCTCCGAGCTTGGCTTCAGAGCAGAGGGGCTCCAGCCCTCGGAGCATCTTTCTGGCCTTCTCACTCAGCTCCAACAGCTCCACATCTTTCCCATGCGAGCACAGAGTGATTGCAAGGCTACCTGCGTCTCTCAGAAATAAAACATGAGTCACGTCAGCTTCATCTCTAGGCCCTAGGAGCAAAACCCTCCAACCACAGAACATCCAGGTTCTCACAGACAGCTAGGGTCAGGGATGCAGAGGAGACCCTGTTTTTCTGGAATGACAAAGAGCGAGCCCTTGGAAACACCTGCAGTGAGGCTGCTCCAACTCCCTCGGCCGGTGGAGGCTCCGGCCTCTCGCTCCGCTGGTACTCACAGATCTCCTCCTTGAGCTGCTCCACCTGCAACACAAAACACCCGCTTTGAGTTTTGGCAAACATTCCATTTTCATATTTATTATTAATTTATTGCTATTCCTTATCCTGAGGGATTGCTGAGATCCTGTGGCTGCTCCAGCTGCCGGATGGCCTCAGACAAGGAACAGCGAAAGTGGGAATGTGCAATCCATTAAAGGGTGATTTTCCTGAATTTATTTCGCTTCCTGACCACACCCACATTGTGTCAGATTCCAACTGCTATTTCTGAGGACACCTTTCAGTGTCTTCCATCCATGAGATCAATGGAATTCCATTACCAGCAGCAGCTCTTCACCCCACAGTCAGAGCTCATCCCAGACCAACTGCCCACCCTGCTCCTCCCCTGCTCTTCATAACCCACAGGCAACAAAACACCTTTCAGGACACAGAGCTGATGTAGTTGGTAATAAATTACATTTTCTACTCTATAAATTAAAAATTGAGAGGTTCTCAACTTCTGTGCCAACAGTTAAACCCCATTCCTAAGGAATAAAGGCAATTTGCTTTTAGCTTAACATGTGACTGGAACTGATCTCAGTCTGGCTACATTTTTTCCTGTTTGGTGACCACAATATGTTACATGTATCTATATGGTTTTTGTCTACATAGACATATATAGACAAATAAATAGATTTTAATATTATATTTCTACTTTATTATAATCTATACATACACGTGTGTATCCATAATGACTGAAAGGAGCAATGTCCTACAGCAAGGAAAACATTATTGGGAATAAAAAAAAGAGTAAACAGAGGAATTTGAACTAAGCTATGTTTTTTTGCAGCTCCAGAAAGAGACCATGCTGTAAACACAAGGTTTGTGGTGACAGACATGGAAGAACCAGCAACTTTTTTAAATGCAAGGAACAAAACTATAAAAAATTCTGTACTATAAAAAATACCGTAAAATTCTGAACCCCTCAAATGGGAATAAATCCTATTCAAGATATTATCTGATAAATATTATTTGAAAAGTTATATTCTCAGAGATACTTGTATTAATTTAACGATACTCATTTGATGTGAGAGAACTGCAAGACAGCCAAGAACTCTCAGTGCTGGGACGGCAGAGGCAATTCCAGGCTCTCAAAGGCTGATCTAAGGAAATCAGGAAATAAGAACAGCAGCAGATTTTGTGCCCAATGACACATTTTAATAGGAAGCAGACTCCTATATCCCTTCCCTGTTGGCAACTTCAGTAAGGAATTATCTGGCTGATAGTTCCTTAATTGTTCCTTAATTCTAGGTGGCATTTAGAGAATCCTGGCTGTACGACACCGAGCATTTAACTAATAATAATGTAATAGTAATGTAATAGTGAGTCATTCCATTAAGAGAGCCCACAGAAAATAAGCAAATTAATCAATGTGGCCAAGTTAAAAACTAAAGGGGCTGAGAGGGATCAAAAATGAGCATAAATTTCAAATGGATTTCAAACCAGCTCCTGAGGGGTTAAAGACAAACTTAGGTAAACTGAACTCTTTAATCCAGTCCAGGGAAAGGCACATGTGTTCCTTACTCTGTTTACACACCTGAGTTGGGCTAAACACCAACCAGGAGCAGGGAGCTGATCCCTCTCCACAGGCACAGGAAAATGTGTCCCAAAATCCTCAAGCCCCCACTCAGTTAGAATCCCTCCAACTCTTCCTGCATGGAAGGAAGCTCCCAGAGCTGCATTCTGCCTGCTTCCCAAATTTTACTGCTCCATGAACCACAACACAGCCAAAGTGCAGCTCTGGAAAGACTGGGCATAGAACAGGGAGGGAAAAGGGGAAGGCAGGGCAGGTTTGGGAGCAGGGATGACTTCCAGGAGCCAGCCCACGATTGTTGGCTTGGCTTGGTGGATCCTCACCAGCTCCAGGAACGCTTTCCTCTCCAGGTCGAGCGTCTGGACCCGCGCCCGCAGCGCCAGGATCTCCTTGTCCAGCCGGCTGTTGTGCTCCATGGCCCTCTGGAGCTCAGTCCTGTCTGGAGACAGTGGCACCAGGAAAGCGGTCACTGGCCTGGCCCTGCCCACACCGATCCCACACGTGGGAAAGGTGGGAGGCAGCATGGACATGTCCTCATGGGAACACATCCCACATCCACTGGAAACACGTCCCACATGGGAACACATCCCACATCCACACGGGAACACATCCCACACCCATGTGGGAATACATCCCACACCCATGTGGGAATACATCCCATATCCACTGGGAAGACATCCCACATCCACATGGGAACACATCCCGCATCCACTGAGAATACATCCCACACCCACATGGGAACACACCCCACATCCTCGTGGGAACACATCCCACATCCACGCCCTCTCCCTCCCACAGCAAAGGATGTCCCTGGAGATCCAGATTCAACAGCAGTCTCTCCATCATTATTCCAGTGATTCAGTTTACCTCTGGATCATGGAGGTAAACCTCATTTAAATCACTCACCTCATTTCATACGGGTTTCACAAACTCTTTGGAAAACCCAAACAGCCGCATTTTGAATTTTCACCATAAAATCCATCATTGCCACAAGCAGGAACACAATCCCAGCCAACGTATCCATGTTGTCCAGGCATTAAAATTTAATGGAATGGCTACAACTGGAAAAACTGCACACCAAGCCTTCAAACCTGGATCAATGACTAAATTAATACCAAAACCAATTAATGCAGATTCCCAATATTTCCAGGGCAGAAATAGGAAAAGGTGTTTGTACTAAGAGCACATGTTGAGGACACACTGATCTCCTCCCAAAAAACAGGGAGACAAATTTCCTTAGAGAAAAGGGAAGAAAAATTTTTCCCTTTTAAGCTTAACACTGGGCACAGGAAATTTTAGTTTAAATTTTATGTCTATTCAGGAAAAAATAATAAACAAATCTCTTTCTTTGGTTCCAGTTCAAAAAAAGCAACAAATTCCTTTTTCAAACAAGGATTCTGATGTCAGATTTTCAGTCGTGTCATTTAAAATAAAAAGCAAAGAACATCTTCACAGAATCATAGAATGGGTTGGATTGGAAGGGGACCTTGAAGATCACCTCCTTCCAACCCCATCTTCCACCAGAACAGAAATTTTACTCAAAAGCATGTTGATCACTACACAGATTGATGATAAAATTATACCAAAATGATGATTAAAAGGATGATAAAAGGATAATAAAATTCCAGCTCTTTTCCTCTTGCAAAAATCCTGACCACCCCCTATTTTCCCATTCCTTCTCCTGGTTTTCCCCCTCAGCTTCCTTCAGGGCCGACCACAGGGGTGATTCCACAAGGAGAACAATGTTTGGATGTGGCAGCCTAGTTCTGCTTTGGAAAAACTCCGCAACATTCCTTATGCACTTTGTTAAATAGCATTTAAAGCCTTTCCTCGCCAAAATCCCACTAACTGGGCTCAAACTGGTCAGGAATTCTTCCCTCTAATGCACACAAGTTACCACCGAACCAAAATATGCTGTTTAAGGGGGTTTTACTAAAGATCAGTGATCCCAGTTTAGGTTTTTAGTAGCAAATCAATTGATTCCCAGAGCAGCTGTCTCGGAGCTCGCCAGGAGGAGAAGCCATGCGGAGACAGAGAACCAGGGAAGCCACTGCGACTCTGTCACCCTCATTTTGCACACACAGCACAACAAATCCCAGAGACAAAACAAGCATTAAACCCTTACTCACCGTTTGCAAAGCCTTGTATTCATTTGACACCTCAGAAAGCACAGATTTCCCTGAGCAGGCTACAATCTCTGAGAGTCCCAGGCTGGAGCCCGTCCGTGCTCCAGAGAGCCAGCACTGGAGCTGCCACACCACTCACCCCATCCCTGGGGACTATGGATCGATCTCCACCCAGTACAGGGATGAAAAGGCAGGGAATGATGGGGCTGGAGGCTGGAGAGGAGCTGCTGGGGCTGGAGAGGAGCTCTCAGGTCCTGGTGCTGTGTGTGTGAGCTGCAAGGGGAACCCTAGGATCTGCAATTGTGCCCTAAACCTGCCCGAGGTAGTGCCAGGGAAGGGAGCTGGTCCCTGGAAAGGCACATGGGGCTGGGATGAGTCACCTCATCCCAACTGCTGTTCTCCAATGAAATTCTGCATCACAGATTTGGGGACAATGCAAGGAACCCCCCAAGAGAGCATCTAGACACCTGTGTATCGCTAAGGACATTTTCCATGGACATTTCACTCCAAGAGCAGCTTTACCACCAGAAAGCTGTTTATTTCTACAGTCAGAATTTATAAAAAATCCTACTAATAAGTAACACTTCAGGGCTGGTCAACAGCTATTTCAAGGAGGTGAAGGGAATATTCTCAGCAAGGACAATGTACCCAGTCACTTCCCCACTGCTGCACTTGCTAAGGATCCTATGGAGGCAACATCCCAAACTGCACCTGGAGAACCCTGGGATGAGGTGTCCAGCTCTGCTAACTGACCCTGTGCACATGGTAATTCAGCTACTGTGCTTCCAGACCAAGCCATCATTTCCTCTCCATCCCCTCCTAGGGCAGAAATTTCTCCCTGGCGAGGAGCCAGGGATAGGAAATTAGTCCAGACTGTGCAGATGCATCACAGACCAGAGAAGCCCAGTCTCAGAATTAATGGATTTGTGACTGTTAACAACTGCATTCCCACCTCCTAGTGAGCAGGCTGACTGACTCCTGGCACTGATTTTCCCACATTCCAAACAGAGAGGACACAGGACAGGCTGCACCCCCCCCCCCCCCCACCCAGGGCTAAGAGCAGGCCAGGAGTGGCCACCAGAGCAGCGCTTACCTGCTCCACTCTGCTCCTTGCCTGGTGCTTCCAGCTCCTCTGTCACCCTCTGGATATCTTCCTGGGCTACCACCAGCCTCTGTGGGGCCTCATCCAGATCTCCCACAATTCCTGCAGGCAATGCTGGTTCCCCCTCCAGCTCTTCCCTGCAGAACTGAAGCACAAGGGTTAACGTGCCAATGGAAATGAAAAACCCTGTGGTGATGTTGATGCCTTAGGTGGGGGTCAGGCTCTGCTCCCAGGGAACAAGGGACGGGACAAGAGGGAATAGCCTCAAGCTGTGCCAAGGGAGGTTTAGCTTGAATAGTAGGGAAAATTTCTTCAGGGAAAGGGTGGTTAGATGTTGAAATGGGCTGCCCAGGGCAGTGGTGGAGTCACCATCCCTTGGAAGTATTCAAAAACCCTGTGGATGTGGCACCTAGGGACTTGAGTTAGTGGTGGCCCTAGCAGTGCTGGGGGAATGGTTGAACTCAATGATCTTGGAGGGCATTTCCAACCTTGCTGATTCTATGAAATCTCAACTATGAGCCAGGTCACCAGGAGGAAAATGTGTTATTTCCTTATTTCTGTCTCCCCAGGAAGCTGTATGCATTCCTGTTGCTCTGGGAATTCAGCTCCCAATGCCTGACAGGTGTGAGCAAAGCCAGCCTTGCACAGAGAGATGTTCCTGAAGAGCAGCACCACCAGCACAGGGCCACGTGTCCCTTGGCACTGACACGTGTCCCTCAGGACCACTGAGGGGGATTTTCATTTCCAACCTATCTTGACTAGAAGGGGTTTTATTATCGTGCCTTATACTTGACGGGGATGTTTCAACCGGAGTTATCCCAAACCCTTGTGAAAATCCCTCAGTTCTCCCAGCTACTCTGGGGGGTTCTGTGGGTTCACTACTTTTTTAAGACCTCTGATCTCCTGGGCCTGCCCATGAGAGCTGGAGGGCTCAGTTTTGCCCCAAGTGTTGGCACTGAGTGTGATTGGCTCACTTTGTCAGAGTAACACTGGGAGACCTGGAATCATGGGATCATAGAAAGGCCTGGAGTGGAAGAGATGTTAAAGACCATCCAGTTCCACCCCCTGCCATGGGCAGGGACACCTTCCACTATCCCAGGTTGCTCCAAGCCCTGTCCAATGTGGCCTTGGACACTTCCAGGGATCCAGGGGCAGCCACAGCTTCTCGGGGCACCCTGTGCCAGGGCCTCACCTCCCCCACAGCCAAGAATTCCTCCTCCATTCCCCCTTGTCCTGGCACTCCAGACCCTTGTCCAAAGCCCCTCTCCAGCTCTCCTGGAGCACCTTTAAGCACTGGAAGGGGCCTTAAGGTCTCTCCAGAGCTTTCTCCAGATGGACATCCTCAGCTCTCCCAGCCTGGCTCCCAAGAGGCTCCAGCCCTCAGAGCATCTCCATGGCCTCACTCCAACAGGTCCTTCCTATGCTGGGGTCCTGGAGCTGGAGCAGCACTGCTGGGTGGTCTCTTCAGAGGGGAGCAGAGTCACAATGCTGTTTGGCCTTTGGGGTGCAAACACACACTCCTGGCTCATGTCCAGCTTTCCGTAAGAACTCCCAAATCCATCCCGCAGGGCTGCTCTCCATGAATTCCTCCCCCAGCCTGTGCTCATTCTCAGATTGCCCCAACCCAGGCACAGGGACTCGAACTCCATGAGGTTCCCTGGACCACTGCTCCATGTTCCTCTTTTTTATGGAGTTACACATTCCTGTTCCACTGCATCTGCACTGAGGGTTCCACTGCATCCTAAGGCTCAGCACATTGGTTGCCATCAATATGCGGCACTTCAGAGGGTGAGTGAGCTGGCACATGCCATGAATCCAGAAGGCATTTCCCTATGGATTTCCCAGAGCTGACCACACAGCGAGGCAGGTTTGTATCCCGCCTTTCTGCTTTCCTGGGGATGCAATAAAACAATCAATTCTGCTTGAGCAGTCTGGCTAAAAGCTGAATTCATCCCTGTACCAGACAGGAACGTGTCCAGCCCTTCGTTCCGGAGTGGAACAGGCCAGCTGGGAACAAGCAAGGCCACACATTCCAGTAAACAGAGTAAGAGGAGCAATTAACACATGAACCTGTAACACTGCAGCAACTCTAATGGTTCTGCAAAACAAGTGGGATGCTCCCGGGAACAATAGAGTGTTTAATCAACAGTTTCTGCTCCACAGGCACAGATAGCAATGACATCACTGGGGAGAGTAATCAGTCCTGTCAGGGAGACAGCCAGGAAAACACATCTCCAATGTGTCCATATCTGGTTAAAACCACAGAAAGAGTGCCCAGTGTAAGAACTGTGGAGAAGCTGTGGTTGGTTGGAAACAGAGAGTATTAAATTTGTAACACTTCCCTGGAAGTGTTCAAGGCCAGGCTGGAGCAATCTGGTCTAGTGGAAGGTGTCCCTGGTCCCTTCCAATCCAAACTGCTGTGTCATTCCATTCCTGTCAGCAGGAAGAAACAGAAAGGAACAAGAGCAGGAGCCCTGACCCCTATTTGAGGTCCTCAGTGTTTGGGAGCTCAGGGACAAACAGCAGCTCCCAGAATCCCAGAGCACTCCTGGACTCCAGCTCCAGCCATAAGTCAAGAGTAGGTGGAAACTGGTGGCCTTGGAACCATAGAATCAGAATATCCTGAGCTGAAAGGTACCCACAAGGATCATCCAGTCCAGCCCCTGGCCCTGCACAGACACCCCAACAACCCCACCCTGGGCACCCCTGGCAGCGCTGCCCAAACGCTCCTGGAGCTCTGGCAGCCTCGGGGCCGTGCCCATTCCCTGGGGAGCCTGGGCAGTGCTCAGCACCCTCTGGGGGAAGAACCTTTCCCTGATATCTAACCTAACCTTCCTTGGCACAGCTCCAGCTGCTCCCTCAGATCCTGCTCCTGCTCACAGAGAGCAGAGATCAGGAGCAGCTGCAGCCACCAGTGAGCTCTGCCCTCAGCCTCCTCTGCTCCCCCTGAACCCAGAGAAAGTCATTCTTACCCAGTGAAGATCCTCACCCCAACCACATCACAAATTCCTCAATATAGTATTACAATTAATCCATTTCACTGTCCCTGTGCAGATGTGGGAGTAAATCAAGTGCAAAGTGTGAGAATTAAGAAAGGCGCTGACTTAGAATCCTGGAATCCCAGACTGGTTTGGGGTTGGGAGGGATCTTAAAGCTCATCCCATTCTACCCCCTGCCATGGGCAGAGACACCTTCCTCTATCCCAGGTTGCTCCAAGCCCTGTCCAATGTGGCCTTGGACACTTCCAGGGATCCAGGGGCAGCCACAGCTCCTCTGAGCACCCTGTCCCAGGGCCTCACCACCCTCACAGGGAAGAATTCCTTCCCAATATCCAACCTAAACCTATTCTGTCCATTTGAAGCCATTCCCCCATGTCCTGACATTCCAGGCTCTTGTAAATACTCTCTCTCCATCTTTCTTGTAGCTCCTTCAAGTATTTCAACCCCAAGACTCCACAGTGGCCTCAAAGACAGGAGAAGTTTTCATTACAGAAATATCCAGAAGATACTCCTTTCCCAGAAGCTCTCAGGCAGCCAGAGCCACAGAGCAGGAGGTACCTGGAGTCCATCCATGATGCTGTGAGATTCCAGTTGCTGGGCTGCCACTTCGAGCTTTCCTAGCAGCGCCGCCCGCTCCACCAGGAAATACGCGACCTGTTCACTGGTAGCGCTGCAGGAGATCTGGGATAAACCTTCCTGCTCCAGCATCTCCTGCACCTCCTTCAGCTGTATTTCTGCAAGGCAAGGCAAGGCTTGATGTCAGAAGAGGAACAAACAAAGGGCAGGATTTCCTTGAGATCTGTCCCACCTCCTCTAAACATTCCTCACTGCAACAGCCCCATTTCTCCTGGAGCCCAACAGCTCCTCAAGTCTCTCCTGCTTCCCAACTCCCTCACTGCCTCCCACTCCCTGCTATCCATTACCTCAGCCCTATTCCCTCTCTCTCAAGGTTTCTCTTCACATACCCTTCCCTGACTGCCAAGCATGTGACAGGACCTGCTCCCCTCAGTCAGAGTTCTTCCAACCTGGTTTATCCTCAGCCCCTTCAACCCTAAGTACAGCTTGGTGGAAACTAAACACCAGTAAACAGATACTGAGAGAACCAGAGAATCATTAAGGTTGAAAAGACCTCCAAGATCATCAGTTCCAACCCTGAGATCATCAAGTCCAATCTTGGAGAGAAAGCAAATAGACGGACACAGAGTCACAGACATGTTTTCTTTGGCAGGAGACACACAAAATACTAGATCACTCCTGGAGAGCATCACTATTTTCCCAAGGAATGTCTGGAAAGGAGGCAGATCTGAATATCTTTAAGAATTAAACTGCCAGTGCTTCACCATTTATCCAAAAATTATAGCCTGGAAGACTCTGTACTGGGAAAAACTTCCAGATTCAAGGGTCTCTAAGGCAAAAACATGACAACAAGACTTGCAGAAGTCAGTTTATGGCTGGGCACCATTGTGTTTGTGCAACAAACACTTGTTAAAAAGACCCCCTTGTTGGTGTGGATGGAATTTACCTGCCAGGAGAAAATGAGGAACCTTTGGTGTCTGGCATGGTGAGGGCAGCAACTCCTGCATTGGATCCAGCAGCTTGTGGAGCCAGGGGAGGGCTTTTCAAACCCTCCCTGTGTAATTCATATTAAAACCAAAAGCAATAGACCAAATTTCTAGCCCAAACCAGATTACAAAGGCTTCCAAGTGTTGTAAGATGGGAAGTGCAGGGATCTGTATAGAGGTAGGAGGGACATTCCCACTCTTTCCCTGCTCAAGGATCTACAGTTGGACAGCAGAGGTTCAGCAGAGCAAATATTTCTCAGACACAGCCCTGGACAAGCCTTTCCCTCACTCCCATGCACTGATTTAACACAGGACCCAGCACAATCACATCCCGAGGCTCCGATCGATCCCATGTTTCCACTCCGCGCTTCGCAGCCGGCTCCATCCAGCCCTGTGGATGGAAAACACCCTGCGGTTTCCTGGGCATCTTCCCCAGGGACACAAAGCATAGCCTGGTCAATACAGGGTCAAGCAGGGTTCCCCAGCAGCTTCCTGCTGCAGCAGAGCAAACAAGGCAGTTTGCAGGATCAAAACTGCTCTGTGTGCCTCAGGAAGGGCCCATGGATCACACTAAACTGAACCCCAACCTGCCTGGCACTTTCCTCCCACAGTTTTGCCAAATTCCAGCTAAAATGAACAGAAACTGCTCTGGTTTATAGCCAGGATGGGACCCCCTGTGCCCTGAACCACCTTCACCTGCCAGTGCTTCCCTTGTCCCCAGCCTGCAATGCAGGATGAACTGGTATCACATTCGATCCCAGACATATTCCAAAGGCTGGAGAGAAAAAATGATTTGTGAGGATGAGGGGGTCTGCCCACACAGCACAGGTTACCTGTGTGTAAACCCCACTGATTCCTTACAAGCCCTTTCCCTCCCCCATCCAATGTCTGGGAAGAGCCAATCCCTGCCCCAGGCACTGTCACACCACAGCTCCACTGGCATCTCCCACCTCCATCCACACTTGTTTGGAAGCAACTTTTACATTAATATTTCTATTTTCCTACCCCAAGAATACTCTCAGAAACAGCAGCCACCTCACCCCACCACAGCCTTGCATCCTCCAGACCTGCTGGGTGTGTTTAACCAGCCCAGCTGTTACAACAAGCTCAGACCATGACTACTTATTCTTTATACTCCACTTTTTAAACAAATCCAGGCGGCTCTCCCAGCACTGTGTTTTGCTGCCATTCCAGTTGTTTTTCAGGAAGGCTTTTGGGAGCACCATCGATCTGCCCTCCAACAACACCCAGCGCGTTCAGCGAGAGCATCAGAAATGGATCAGGAACTGCCTGGAGGGAAGGAAAAATGTCACTCTGGGCAGAGGTATCAGATGAGGTGACACTCAGCTCGATGGCCCAGCATCAACCAGCCTTGGCTGCTCCCTATAGGAACCTGTGAGCCCAGGATGGGCACAGAGCAAATGTGTGAGGAGAGATTGACTTTTTATCTTCAGAAACTGCTCAGTTTCAGTCACCAGTGCTAATTATCCTCAGGGTCTAAAGGAGGGCTGGAGAGAGACTTTGGTCAAGGGCCTGGAGTGCCAGGACAAGGGGAAATGGCTTCCCACTGCCAGAGGGCAGGGTTAAATGGGATATTGGGATGGAATTCTTGGCTGTGAGGGTGGTGAGGCCCTGGGACAGGGTGCCCCGAGAAGCTGTGGCTGCCCCTGGATCCCTGGAAGTGTCCAAGGCCACATTGGACAGGGCTTGGAGCACCCTGGGATAGTGGAAGGTGTCCCTGCCCATGGCAGGGGGTGGAACTGGATGAGCTTTAAGGTGCCTTCCAACCCAACCCATTCCATAATGCCATGATTTTATGAAACAGCTTTTAGCAGATCAAGTTGCTCTGAGTGATGCCAGACCAAGCAGAGTTTCTGATCCGTTTGCCTGCTGTTGGAAGAGGGAGTGTGCTCAGACCTGAGAGCCCACTCAGAGGTCTCCAGGCTCCCTTCCCCAGCTCTCAGCTCAGGTGTCTCAGGACAGATCCTGTCCCTTGCCCTGCATCATTCACAGCTCAAGCCCTTCCTTTGTACCACTGGCTTGAACCAGCCACTGTCCCCAGCTGCCCCTTCCCACTCTCCTTTCAATGCTTCCAAAAGCTACCAACCACCATCCTGTCCTCTTGCCTTGCCCACATTTTTAACAATCCCAGCAGACCAGGGTCTGTCTTTCCACAAAGCTCCTTCTCCAGGCCGATCCCCTGGATCATCCTATGCCTGATGAGACATCCGGGTGTTTTGCAAAAACAACAGGGGGAGCAAGACTTGGAGCACAAATCCTATGGGGAGCAGCTAAGAGCTGGGGGGCTC
Organism: Corvus moneduloides; assembly: GCF_009650955.1. NCBI lineage: Eukaryota > Metazoa > Chordata > Aves > Passeriformes > Corvidae > Corvus > Corvus moneduloides. Next base: position 7,196,799 of record NC_045497.1, read on the forward strand.
AGCCTGGAGAAAATGGGGCTCAGGGGGACCTTCTGGCTCTCCACAACTCCCTGACAGGAGGGGGCAGCCGGGGAGAGGTCAGGCTCTGCTTCCAGGGAACAGGGACAGGAGGAGAGGGAACGGCCTCAAGCTGAGCCAGGGGAGGTTCAGGGTGGATATTCATGGAAAGGCTGGTCAGGCACTGGCACAGCTGCCCAGAGAAGCAGAGTCACCATAACTGGAATTGTTCATAAAACATGTGGATGTGGCACTTCGGGTGAACCTGACAGTGCTGGGGGAATGGTTGGATTTGACAAGATGATGATTCCAAGAACTCTGACGAAAAGCAGAGGCCTGGGGAACAGACACAGGGATGCAGCATAGAACCCTGCAGCAGGGACGCATTAGAGACCTGGAGCAGCCCAACAGAAGCCTTTGGGATTGTGCAGCATCTCCAGCACAAGCACGTCCATGCACTCCGTAATAGAGATGGCCGGGGGGATTTTTTTAAGAAGAGGATGACCTAGAACCATGGAACCACAGAATATCCTGAGCTGAAAGGGACCCGCAAGGGTTATCCAGTCCAACCCCTGGCCCTGCCCAGACACCCCAACAATCCCACCCTGTGCCTCAGAGTGGTGTCCAAATGCTCCTGGAGCTCTGGCAGCCTTGGGGCAGTGCGCATTCTCCGGGGAGCCTGGGCAGTGCCCAGCACCCTCTGGGGGAAGAACCTTTTCCTGAGATCCAACCTAATCCTCCTTGGCACAGCTCCAGCCTTTCCCTCACATCCTTTCCCTGGTCCCAGAGAGCAGAGATAAAATCCTCCTCCAGAGGAGCTGCAGCCTGGGATGAGCTCTGCCCTCAGCTCACCCTCAGCCTCCTCTGCTCCAGCTGAACAAACCTGGATGAAAGGACCAGTCACTCAATAAGTGCTCCACAAAGACCCAAAACATCCCGGGGCTGGCACCTCTCCCCGCAGGTGACAGCCCAGAGGGAGCAGGGTTTCCAGATTCTTAAATTATCCAAACACATCCCAGCATGGCAGCCAATGCCAGCAGTGAGTCAACAACAAGTCCTGAACCTCAAAATCAGAGTGATAGCCCCAAAAAAGTCCCTCCAGAAACACTCTACAGTACCAAAGCCACCCCCCCCCCACCCAAGGACAATACACTGGGAACAACTGGATGGCAACCAGTAACCCCCCCTGGATACACCGAGATCCATGGACAAGGATCTCAGCTTCCATTCCAGAGGTACTCATTGCTCAACAGCCTCAGGAATCCCCAAGAAATGGAGAAAGTCCAGAGGAGCAGAGCCGCCAGGAGGAAATGACCACATTCCAGCTTTGGGGATATTCTGTCTTTCTACTGACACCTTGTGGGAACGGAGAGAACCAGGAACAGAGTTTTCTGCCACAGCGAGGCTCCCAAGAGCTCATTATTCATTTTAACCTTTGTAAGCAGCCTTTTCACCACAAACCACGCCTTTAAGTGCCCAGAAAAATCAAATTTTTAGATAAATCCCTCTTTGGAAAGTCACACCACCAGATGTGCTCCCTGAAAACCCAACCGATGCTCAAAATTTTCCCCAAACTCCTGTATTTGCTGCCCCAAAAAAAGCCTGAATCACAAAGAAACTCTTTAAGTTGTGCCATCACTGCCAGTTTTATCTTAGGGCCCAGGATGATACAGGTCACGAAAGGAGTTAATGGTGACATGGGCTATGAGCACCACTGAAAGTGCACCAGAAGACTGAAAAAAAATCAAGAATTAAACCCAGAAAAAGGGGCCCTAGAGTTTGAAAACAAATTATTTGAAGTTAAATAAGTGAAATAATTTGTTTAAACAAAATTACTGAAGCTCTGAGGGGCCCTGACCAACTTGGTCTAGTGGAAGGCATCCTGCCCATGGCCAGGGGTGGAACTGGATGAGCTTTAAGGTCTCTTCCAACCCAAACCATCCCAGGATTCCATGACAATGAGCACACCCAAGTTTTGAATCGCCAGAACAAACAATTCCTGTCCCTCACATTGTTTTATAAAATGTGGAGTTTGTGTAAACCAAAACCAAGAGCAAATTCACTGACTTGATGGGAGCAGGTAATTCAGAGCTGGAAACCAAAGAGCACCATCAATTCTGGTCTTCAAACAGCCTCTAGAAGATGCTTTGTGCAACAACAGAGCTACGTGCAGAATCTGCCAAATTCCCTGAATAAAGGCAGTAAAAGCAGGCAAGAATCTCTAAATCAATTACAAATCTGTTTGAACAGCTCATTAACACTTTTAGCAACTTCTTGAACAACAAACCACTGAGAACTCCCTTAGAACTCCCCAAAAAACGCTTCTCAGCTCTCCAAGAAGCTCTCCAGACCCAAACACCTGCCAGTGCATTCCTGGGGCCCACACTCTGGAGGGAAGGGACTACCTTGCTGCAGCTGTAGCTGTGCCAGCTCCAGCCTGAGCTGCTCATTCTCCTTCTCATATTCAGAGGCAATGGCATCCCACTCTTCTGTCAGGGTACGGACATGGCCCACGTAGCTTTCCACCTGAAATACAGAAAATCCAGCTACTTCCATGTCTGCCAGCACCTCCAATGAGCCAGCAGCACAAAAAGTTCTCCACCTCATCATGTTTACAGGACAACCTCAAATATTTGCAGGACAATATGTCTTATGCCTTTGGAACACCTAGGGATGGTAAAACCTTGACTGGGAGGTCAGCAGGTCAGGCAGCTATGCAGGTGCTAGCATGTGTGGAGCTTTTAATCATGGCTCTGTGGGAGCTGCTGGGCTCACCAGGTGCTTTGTGATGCCCAACATGAGGAACAGGGACATAAATCCTGAGGTCCCGAGGGCAGCAGTGTGGCAGTGACACCCCTGAACCTGCTGCAGCATAGAGGGGGATCAGGGGATGCAGGCCTGGGTGGGTTAACTCGGGGGGTATTCTACAACCACTGAGGTTGGAAAAGACTCCCAAGAGTCCAACTTGTGATGAAACTCCACCTCGTCACCAGACCAGAGCACTGAGTGCCACGTCCTGTCGTTCTTTGAACACCTCCAGGGATGGGGACCCCATCACTACCCTGCGCAGCCCCTGGCAATGCCTGACCACTTTCTCAGTGAAGAAATTTCTCATGTCCAGCCTGAATGTCCCCCGACGCAGCTTGAGGCCGTTCCCTCTCCTCCTGTCCCTGTTGCCCGGGAGCAGAGCCCGACCCCCCCCCCCTCCCCCCGGCTGCCCCCTCCTGCCAGGGAGTTGTGCAGAGCCACAAGGTCCCCCTGGAGCCTCCTCTTCTCCCTTTCCCAACTCCCTCGGCCGCTTCTGGTGCTCCAGCACCTTCCCCAGCGCCGTTCTCTTCCCAGGACAGGCCCCAGCCGGGCCCGCTCTCCGGCCCTTACGTCTCTCATGTCCTGGGCCCGCCGCCGCTCCAGCTCGCCCAGCCGGGTCTCCGCTCGCCGCAGAAGCCGCCAGGCTAGGCCCAGCTGCTCCTCGGCGGGGGCGGCGGGGTCGGCGCCCACCGCCCGCAGCCAGCGCCGGATGGTGTCTGCTGGCACCGGGGGCTCCGCCGGCACCGGGGGCTCCGCCTGCGGGGCAGCGAGAGGAGCCGTGAGCGACAGGGGGAGCGCGAGTACCCCCACACTCTCGGGCCGATCCTGGGGGTACAACCGACCCCCCGGAATCCCCCCCCAGGCCGGGCCGGTGCCGGGGGTACAACCAATACCCCGAACCCTCCCCTGGGCTGGTCCCGGGGGTACAACTGGCCCCCGACGCCCCCGGGCCGGTGCCGGACACCCACCGGGGCGGCGGAGGCCGCGTCCATGCGGCGGGACTGAACCCCCCCGGCGCCATGGCAACAGGCCTTGCCCCTTGCCACGGCCACGCCCCAATCCGCAATGCCGTGAATGGGCCTGTGTGAGGCCACGCCCCCACGCCGACGTCACGCGTAGTTGGGCCGCCACGCCCCCTCCTCGCTCCGTGACGCCCTCTGGCGGCCGGCAGCGGGCGCAGCGCCGCTCCCGCCGGGGTCACCCCTGGGTCACCAAAACGGGCCAAAAACATGAACAAAAGGGGCCCAAAGTTTTCCCGATTTTCTTCTAAACCCCAAGTGAATCTGCTAGAGCTGAAGGGGAAGCAGGTGAGTACATGAAGCTGAGCCTAGATAAGAGAAGGCTTTAGGGAGATCCTACTCCAAGAGAGCTGGAGATAGACTTGGGACAAGGACATGGAATGACAAGAGAAGAGGGGATGGTTTCCCACTGCCAGAGGGCAGGGTCAGATGGGATATTGGGAAGAAATCCTTCCCTTTGAGGGGGGAGGCCCTGGCATGGGTTTCCCAGAGAAGCTGTGACTGCCCCATCCCTGGAAGGGTTCCAGGCCAGGTTGGACAGGGCTTGGAGCAACCTGGGCTAGTGGAAGGTGGAATGAGATGAGCTTTAAAGCCCCTTGAAACCCAAAGATGATTCCATGAGATTGAGGAACTGCAGAGCAAAGTAGGTCCATCCTGCAGAACTGACTCACTGGCTGACGACATTGCACAAAGGGATGGCAGAGAAAGGAGAAGACCGAGACATGGAGAAGAGGGACATGGCAGAGTCCAGCGAGGACCTTCCACTGAGCCCTCTGGGATCCTCAGAAAGCAACGGACAGGTCCCGGACTTGCAGGAGCCACCTCCAACTTAGGTACCACAACCGGCACTCCCGGAGCTGGTGCCCAAACACTGCCAGGGTGGGAGCACTCATGGGCTTGGTTTAACCTCCCACACAGAAGAGGTGCATCCCTGACATGGGATCGGGATGGCTGTGCCTCAGACTGAGCTTAAAGAACCTCCCCAGCCTGCACTTCACAAGTAGGAGCAGACACAACACTGGAAGCCCACAAAGTGTTCCCAAGTCCAATGAAACCCCAAGATTCCCAGGGCCCACTGCCCCAGTCTGCTCCTCAAAAAGCTCAGATTATTCCTCTCCTTTCCAACCACTTCAGAGAAATCCCAGGACACTCTGAAGACAGTGTTGGTGGCATTTCTCCCATCCCTTGTCCCAACACTCCTGCAAGGGCATGTTCAACTTACACACATTTTTACATTCTCATCCCTGCTGACACATCCATGCTGTCCATAGAGGCTCTAAGACAAGGGAAATCCCAGACTCCACATTCCCATCAATTACATATTGGGAGATGAAGACAGGCAGTTCTCGGAGCTTATTCACCTTCTGTATCAGTCCTGGTCACAGAGAAGTTGTGAGTTCCTTCTCCTGACTCAGTTAACCAGCCGGATCTCTCCTCTCCTGACCAACCTGGACTTCTCTCATCACTGATGGGATCCACTGATCCCGTCCTTGTGCTCTTTTCTTGCTCTTCTGGCTTTATTTTCCTTGTTTTTTGAGCATCCCTCACTTTCAGGGAATTGGTGTTATTACAAAATCACTGCTGCCTCCTATTCCGTGGTTTCACCCAGAGCACAGTCTTGCCTCTGGAAATGCTTCCAGCATTCCCGTGTGCTGTTGTCCTTCTTTCCAGGATCCCAGTGAATTTATTTTGAGGATAGCCTGTGAGCAGACACACAGTGGACAGCAGGAGAGCTGCAGTCAAGTTTCCTGCAGGCGTGAGGAGCACACGCTTTGAAGTTGGTAATCGTTGGAAGAGGGTTTAGACAAAACCAGGAACGTTCCAGTTCTAACTCCACACAGCCAAAAAGGAAGCGTCCCCTTCCAGGGTCAATCACTGCCACCCCTTCTGCTGTCAGAGAATCATGGAATAACTAAGCCTGGAAAAGCCCTCCAAGATCTTTAAATCAAACCATTCCCTCAGCACTGCCATGTTTACCCTAAACCATGTCCCCAGGTGCCACATCCACAGTTTTTTTGAACACTTCAAGGGATGGTGACTCCACCACTGCCCTGCGCAGCACGTGCCAATACCTGAACACCTTTCCATGAACACTTTTCCCAATATCCACCCTTGAACCTCCCCTGGCACAGCTTGAGGCTGTTTCCTCATCCTCTCCCTTGTTCTCTGGGAGCAGAGCCCGACCCCACCCCCCGCCCCCAGCTGCCTCCTCCTGCCAGGGAGTTGTGCAGAGCCACAAGGTCCCCCTGGAGTCTCTTTTTCTCCAGCCTGAGCCCCTTTCCCAGCTCCCTCAGCCGCTCCTGGTGCTCCAGTCCCTTCCCTGGACACCACGCCCCTCAGTGCCCACTTCCCTTCTCCAACCTTGGCCTCAAGCTTGGATCCATCCTCTGTGCTCTGAGCCAGATGTGGCCTTGCCTTTGTTTACAGAGCTCTGCAGTGACACTTGAGCCTTGTTTGGTGAGAGCTGCCCAAACACTGCCTTGGAAAACTTCCTGGTGTAAATGGAATACGAAGCAAAGCAACCTACAAATACCTGGGATGGAAGGAAAACCTTTGAAACAGCTGCTTTAGGGACGCTGCTGAAGCACCTGAACTGTAGGAACTTGGGATCTCTCCCAGGATCTCTCCTGGCACAAGACCTGCTCCCCCAAAGTCGCTGTCACCTCATTCTCCTTTGTGACACCCTGGTTTCATCATCCACTCTCAACACCAGATGATTCCCCACTCCAGTCATAAAACCAGCACATCTTTCCTGCAAAGCCCCATTCCTTCCTACAGCCATTCCAAAAGAAACTTCAAAGAGGGAGATTCAAGAAATTCTTTATATACAGAGACCTTCATCATTTCTCGTCCTCCCAGTTCTCCCAGCCCACGGGACAGAAGCAAGCTCGTTTTCTCCTGTAAACACCAGGACAAATATCTTTGGAATGGTTTCTCTTCCATGTATTTCTCTTTTACAAAGCCGCAATAGCCGTGGCCAAGCTGTAGAAAAGTGACACAGTGTTGGACAGCCCTCCTCAGTGTTCTGTGGGGATTGGTTTATCTACCTGGACAGGGAATCACTCCGGTCCCACTCCCTCTCCAGCACAATTCCCTCGTTTCCTCCGAGCTGCTCCTCAGCCATTTCTCTCTATGAAGGCCGTGTGCTGGCCCTGGAGGTAACTCACAATCTTCTCCTCTATTTCCATGCCTTGTGCTATTTCCTCATCAGACAGGGATAAGGGAGTCTGCGAGTCCCTGGTGACGATGATGACGGAGGTTCTCCGGGATTCCAGGACATTGGCCACCACCACCTGGTGCCGGTATTTCTCCAGAGCCTGTTGAGATTTATCCAGGAGGATCTGGGGATCTGTCTCCAGTTTGAAGGAAATCACAAAGGCCTCCGGGGCCCAGTCTCTGACCAGGGGTGACAGCATTTTTGGCACCATCTTCATTGTGATCTGCAGTGGGGAAAAGATAAAAAGAAAAAATCAGTAGAAACATTACCGGGAGTTCTAACAGGAGATGGGATGGGAAAGAGGGAAATTCCAGCTTTGTTTCATATTCCATTTACATCAGGAAGTTTTTCGAGGCAGTGTTTGGGCAGCTCTCACCAAACAAGGTTCAAACGACACTGTAAATTTAAGTTAAATGATCCATGTGGTGCTCACAATCAGGGGGTTCTAGGGCTGGGCCACAGGAACTCTGCATTCCCAGAGCTAACCCCACTCAGGGAGTATAAACATGAGGAGAGAAGATTAAAAAAAAAAAAGCATTACAACTGCATAAATCTGAGTTTTCAGCTCTCCAGAATCCAGGCAGTTTATCCCATCTTCACCTTTCCTTCTATCAACTCCTTAACATACATGAGGCATCATAGTGCCAAAGCATGGGGGAAAAATAGTAGGAGACTTTGTTCTCCAGCCTCCCAACCTCTCGATCTGTCACTGGGAATCAGGCCAGGTCTCATCTTTCCAATGCCAACAATAAAGAATGAAGCCCAGCAACTTCTTAGAAGGTAATTAATTAAATAAATTTTTATATATTTGTTATATAAAGAATTCCAGAGCCACCTGCTCCCATTGCTGAGAGGGACCTCGGTGCTGCAGTGTTGGACTGTCATTTGTACAAGCAGGATGGATCCTGAGGTCATGGAATGATTTGGGGTTGGGAGGGACCTTAAATCCCATCCCATTCCAACCCCTGCCATGGGCAGGGACACCTTCCTCTATCCCAGGTTGCTCCAAGCCCCACCCAGCCTGGTCTTGGACACTTCCACGGATCCAGGGGCAGCCACAGCTTCTCTGGGCATCCTGTGCCAGGGCCTCCCCACCTTCACAGGGAAGAATTTCTTCCCAATATCCAATCTAAATCTATTCTGTCAGTTTGAAGCCATTTCCCCTCACCCTGTCACTCCAGGCCCTTGTCCAAAGCCTCTCTCCAGACAACAGGCAGCAACTCAAGTACTCCAGGAGCTATTCTTGGAGCACTTCAGCTCTCTGAGATCCACCCTCTCCTCATCTCCATGGAAGCACAGGCAGCTTTAAAGGACAAAGCCAGAAGAGCAGAAGGCACCTCAGGGACCCCTCTTCATGTGCCACACCACAACTGCAGACATGTTGAAGCTGCTCTGTATCAGACAGAGCGGCACTGACCTCCTTGCAGATAACCCATGGCACCACTCACCCCTTCATTCCACCCTAAAAATAAACCTGGATCAAAGCAGAGCACGGCTGACCCTGCCCTGCCCTCTTATCTGGGCCCCTCGGTGCAAGATAAGAATAAAACGCAACTCCAGGATTTCCACAGGGTTCCGTTCCTGTGGGATCTCACCCTCCCGTTCCCTCTGACAACACACACGAGCTTCTGCTTTGCAGCTTTCTCAGGTTTTATCCACAGCCAGTTCTCAGAAGGACCCTGGAAGCAAGGAGGGGACAGGTGAGGGGGGTGGCAGAGAGAGCCGTGCCCAGGGGGGCCTCACCTGCAGGGGCCCCTCCAAGGACTGGATCTTGTGCTCCGGCATCTCGGAGGCCGGGATGTAGAAATCCGACACAGCGGCTGCCAGGTAGAACATGGCACTGGAGCCTGTGGGAACACGACTGCTGTCCCCCACTGCCATGGCCTGTCCCTGTCACCCCAGAGCCAGCCAGGCTGCCACCCACACACAATAAACAGGGGAGACCAGGGCCTCCCCCAGGGACCCCCCACCCGCAGCACTGGCAGCACTGACCCCACCCTGGGGTCCCCTAAGACACACTGTTCTCCACTGGGGTCTGTCTTGTCCCCTCCTCCCAAACCCCAACAGCCCGCAGGGACAGCCCAGACTCTCATGCTGGGGTGCAGAAGCCCTCCAAGCAAGGGGCCCCCCCTTGTCCCCTCATGCCAGAGCCTCACAGGCCCCGGGGTCACGTCATACCCGGTCCCTGGGGCTACCGCGAGGGGGTTCTATCATCTACCCTATGCCGGTAGACCTTTCCCCCCACAACCACCATATCCCCTCGTTCTTGGTCCTCCTGTCCCCTCTCACTGGAGATCCGCATGAGAGCCTCATCCTTCCTCATCCTGAACCTTCTCACAGGACCACCCTGTTCCCTCATTCCTGGGCTCCCTCACACTGGAGACCCACATGGGGGCTTCATCCTCTCTCGCCTTGTGCCCTACGAACACGGTGGCCATCCCGTCCCTCATTCCTGGGTCCCCCCGTCCCCTCACGCCCAGGCTCTCCCCGTACCGAGCGGCGCTAGGGCTCGGGCGGCCGCGCGCAGCAGCGCCAAGTACTCGGCGAGCCCGGTGAACTCGATGGCGAGCAGCGCGCCCGCCTCGGTGGCGCGCTGGTACTCGCGGAGCGCGGGCAGCAGCGCGGGCAGCGCGGCGGGGGCGGCGGCCACGCCGGGCGGCGGCCCCGGGGTGAGGCGGAGCGCGTCGAGCAGCGCGGGGCCGTGTGGCGGCAGGGCGCGGGCCCAGGGGAAGGCGGAGCGGGCGCGGTGCAAGAAACACACGCCGTAGCCCGCCCGCACGAGCCGCTCGGCCGAGGCGGCCCCGCGCCGGCCGCTGCTGAAGTTCTCCAGGAAGCGCACGGCGCGCGCCTCCAGCGGCACCTGCGTCCCGCCCGACGTCACCAGCGCCACGCGCCGCCCGCGTGCTGCCTGCGCCGCCGCCCAAGCCCGCACCCGGCCCTCGGTCGCCGCCGCATCCACGTCGTTGTCCTCGTCCTTTTCCTCGTCCTTCTCCTTCTCCTCCTTCGCCGCCGCCATGACCGGCCCGCCCACCCCCGCCGGAAATCACGTGATCACCCTCCCCGTACCGGAAGTGTTGCCTTCGCAACGGCAAGCCAGCGCTGTCGTTAGTGTTTATCGGAAGTGACGTGTTTCCGCCTCGCCGGAAGCGTCACCCCGGTAACCAGGGACGCGTCGAGGGTTCAGGGCCGGCCATGGCGGGGCTCCCGCGTTGCGAACTGTGCGGGGCCCGAACGGCCCCGCTGCGCTGCCCCGGCTGCCGCCTCACCTACTACTGGTGAGAGACTCCGGGGGGAGGCCCTGGGAGCAGGATGATGTCTGGGGCACAGGGACAGGGCAGAGGCCAGGGATTAGCTCCAGGGTGAGGCTCGAGGCACAGGCAGAAAGCTTGGGATAAGGCTTGGGATTCAGGATGAGGCCCAGGAAGGAGGAGGCAGGAACAGACTTGGGACAGGACGAGAGGCAGGACACAACAAGGCTCAGAACACGAGGCCCAGGATGTGGCACAAAAGGCAGGAACAGGCCCAGGACAAGACTCAGGACGCAGGAGAAAGGGCTGGGAGGCAGGGACTGGCCCAGGGCAAGGGCTGAGAGACAGGATTAAAGTTCGGGATGTGTTCTGGGACACAGGAACAGGGCAGGAGGCAGGCATTAGCCCCAGGATGAGGCATAGGGCACTGGAAGAAGGCCCAGGGTGAGGCCCAGGAAGCAGGAACCAGCCACAGAATGAGGCTCAGGACACGTGGAGAAGGCCCAGGATGAAACGTAGGAGGCAGGTACAGAGCAAGGACAGAGAGACAGGGACAAAGCTTGGGATGTGGTCTGGGACATAGGCAACAGGCAGGGATTATCCCTGGAATGAGGCTCAGTACAGGGACAACCTCCACAAAGCCCAGGACTCAGGGATGAGATCTGAGACAAAGCTCAGCCGGCAGGGATGGGCTCAGGAGGCAGGGACCAGACTCAGAATGGAGCCTGGGAGCCTGGAGAGGGCCCAGGGTAGAGCTCAGCCAGCAGGGCAGCAGCAACTGGAGCAGACACACTCACCTGGGATGTTCCTGCTCCCTTCCAGTGGCTCCTGCATCAGGGAGGCAACAGAGCCGGGAGCTCTGGAGTGTCACACAAACATGCCTCAGATGCCCTCAGAGCAGTCACTGAATTCCAGAACATTCCCTGTTCCCACAGTGAGCTGGTGTGGGTTGGTTTGTGGTTTTTGTTTTTCCAGTGTTGGAACCCAGGGACTTGCTCAAACCTTGCTGTATCAGAAGTTCAGGGAGTGGTTTAAATAAGGATTTTAACACAGAGAACTGTGGAGATGTGGCAGGACAGCACTGTGGAATGGAAACATTTGGAAATATCATGTACTGGGCGCCCTGTAAACAGCCCAGGGGCTGTGGGTAATTGTTGTGGAGAAAGTCCTGAAATACAGTAGGGAATAATCTTTCCTTACATCATATCCCAGCAAATATCAGTATCCTTCTCCCCTTGTTTTGCCAGTGATGTCTCCCACCAGAGAACCGACTGGATCAGCATCCATGGCCATATCTGCCAGCTGCTCCTCCCAGTCCTCGGGCCCCAGCCCTGTTTCCATTCTGAAAAAGACAGAAAACTTGGCAAGGAGCAGCTGCTGAGGAGGCAGGTGGGTGCGGGAGGAACAAGCACAACTTTAAAGTGCTGCCAGGGAAGGAATTCCAGCTCCTCTCCCTACCCTGGCTGTACATCGTGGGACACACTGGGGGCAGACTGCGCTCACCTGGAATTTTCAGCCACACAGGAGTCTCCAAAGCAGCTTGGGCTGTCACTGCCCAATTCCTATAAAACTGAAAGGAATTTCTTGCCTAAAACCAAGCAGGGCTTTTGCCTTCACAGGATCCACCCCTTTAGAATTCCTCCATCTGGATGCTCCCAAAGAAGAGGATGGCACCTCCTTGGTTGATTTGGGACTTGATTGCGGAGGTTTGGGGGTTGTTTTTTTAAAACAAAACCTCAAAAGTAAGGGGAGTGGGATTATCTTCTCTGTCACTCCTGAGCCTCCAGCCTTTTCCACCAAGTGTTTATTTGGTGTCCTGAACTTCCTCGGGCAGCAGCAGTCCTGGATTTCCCACCCTGCCAGGGAGTTGGTCCATCACCCTGGTTAGTCCAGGATCCAGCTGAGCTTTGCTTCTCCCAGGCTGTTTGATGGGAGGGTATCCTCTTTCCCAGAGCAGAGAGGCAAAGAAACCAAGTCCCCTCCCTTTGTTTTCCTGACCAACTTGGAACACCCTTTCCCACTAAGTGCAGCCTTTTATCTCCATCAGGCCTCAGGGATGTGCAGATGTGCAGCTCCTTTCCAGCCCCAGTGGTTTGCAACTCCTTCTTTTTCTGTTTATGGAGTGGCAGGAGCTGCCGTTCCACATTGTTGCTAAAATAACCCACCCAGGTGCATCTGCTCCTGAAAATCCTCCCTATGGAAATAATTTTCCCTCTATAACAACTCCCAGACACAGAATAATGGGGCAGCACGCAGTGGACTTGGAACAATCCAATGGTGCCACTGAAAATAACATCCCTAATCTTGAATTTTATAGGAATTATTACTTTTAAGGTGTTTCTGGCCCAACTGTGGGGCTTTGGGGACCAGCTCATTTCTGTCACCTGTCTTGGGAGCTTCCAGAAAGACAAAGTCCAAAGGCAAAAGTTCTCCTTGGTGAGAGCTCATGACAGGCTTTAGGCAGCAGATTCCTTTTGGTTTTACAGGAATTGGGCAATGATATCAGAGGCTGGTTTGGGAACTTCTGTCTGGCTGAAAATCCCAGGTGAGACTGTTGAGCAAAGTCCACGGAAGGTGTGTCAGGCCAGTGTGTCCCAAAGGGAAAATGAAAAACTTCCTTAGTTCTAGGTTCTGTTTAAGTTGTTCTTTATAAAGCCTGCAAGGAAGGTTAAAATGGGTGTCACGGGGCTGTGGCAGGATTTTGCATCCAGAAGTGCTTGAAGCTGTTCCAAGAAGCTCCCCTGCTATTGAACACTGATGTTGACACTGATTACATCACTGACTTTACAGCAACTAAAATTATCTCCATACATTCCAACAGGCCACGTGGCTGCCAGCTGAGGGAAGTGCTCCTTCATTAGCTGGAAGTTAATCTGCTGGTTTAATTAGGTGAAGGGAAAGACAGCAGGAAGATGAGGCTGGTGGAGAGAAAGTCACTCTTGATTGGGGTTCACACTGGGTCAGCAAACAGCAGCCTGGAGCGGGAGCCTGGGCTGGGAATGGCTCCATGGGCAAGGTGGGGAGAGCAGACTCCAGGGTTTTTCTGAAGTGGGGATTTTTATAGGCTCCTTAACAACCCTTAACAACATCTGCTCTTTGACCTTTGTCTCCAGCCTATTGAAATAAAATGGATTGTGAGAACGGTCTGTGCAGGGACACTTGGCTTTCCTTCTCTCCAAAGAAAGGAGGGAGACGGGAAATCCCTCAGTTATCTGCTGGCTTTCCCAGCAAGAGGGGAAGTTCCTTTTTGTCTGGCAGGGTTTGGAACAGCCAAGTTGGGGCTGGGCTGGCTCAGAGATATTGGGAGAGGGGGAGATTATTCAGTGCCTTGTCTCACTGGCTGCATCACATTCCTATTGCAGATTCAACAAAAGTGCTTTAAAAAGTTCTTCCCTGTGAGGGTGGTGAGGCCCTGGCACAGGGTGCCAAGAGAAGCTGTGGCTGCCCCTGGATCTCTGGAAGTGTCCAAGGCCACGCTGGACAGGGCTTGGAGCAACCTGGGATAGAGGAAGGTGTCCCTGCCCATGGCAGGGGTTGGGATGAGATGAGCCTTAGGGTTCCTTCAACCCAAACCAGTCTGGGATTCTATGCAAAAAAGGCCTTTGAAGTTGAGGGAAAAGCTCTTCAGTCTCATGGTAACCAGAGAAAAAACCTTCTGCCCGAAGCCTGCCTGTGGGTTTGCTGCTTTTTGAACATTTCTGCTGTACTTCACCCACTCCTGCCTCATGTTTGTTTAGAAAACACAGAGCTCCAGCCTCAGTCAGGACACAGGGAAACCTGGGCACATCCAAATGCCCTGTGGCTCAAGGAGCAGGGAGCTGGGAGCCAGGAGGTTTTATGAGTTTCATTCCTCATCTGTGCTCCAAAGCTTTGTTGATAGAAATCTGCTTCTGTCAACATAGCCAGGGGGGAGCCTGCAGACAGCACCTCCAAACTGACAGAACTCCAAGTTTCTGTTTGGAGAAGAGCCTCACCTGCCTGCGTGATGTCAGCTCCCCACAGCTCCTGGGCATGGGAAAAGGTCCAGCCCAGCCAGCCGCGGCACTGCTCTGGCTGTAGGTTCAGCTCCAGCTCACTGGAGCCTTCCCTCTTCCTGAAATCCTCATTTCTTCAGACACACCATCAGTTTTGGTGCCTCAGTGTGAATAATGGAAGTGGCACTGAGCCCTGAGTGTGTTCCCAACCCCCGGCTCCCACCTGGAGCAGAGCTGGGGTCCTCAGCCCCCTCAAGCCCCAAAAACTGTGTGGCAGCGCCTTCAGAGAAACCTCAAATTGCAACACACATGGAAAGAGCCCAAAGTGACAGGGCCAGGGGCAAGGGGGAAACCAGGGCAGGGCCAAAAGGAACTATTCCCCCAGGGCTCCTCAGGGCCAAAGGAAACCATCCTCCAAGGCTTGGAACTGTGGTCGGAAATATTCACCGCTCCAGGGCTCCTCTTGCCTCCCGCCCTTCCTTTTCCTCCTGGAAGCTGTGCCAGAGTCCAACCCCCAGCTTGTCCTCACTGCAGATGTTTCAGGCCATGGGAAGCAGCGATGGTACCATTGACAATAGAGTAAAAAAAGAATGATCCCGATCTCCAGCACCTCCCAGATGCCAATCTGGGCGATGCCCATGCACCAGGGTCTGCGCTGGTTGCACCAGACTGGCACAGAGAGCCTGAGAAATACCAGCTTTTCCTGCTGCTGCCCCAAGCATATGCTGGTTTTCTCCTGGGCACCACCTGCTCCCTGGACATAGTTTGTGTTTCACAGAATCCCAAATTGGTTTGGGGTGGAAAAGACCTTAAAGTCCATCTCATTCCACCTCTTGCCAAGGGCAGGGACACCTTCTACTACCCCAGGTTGCTCTAAGCCCTGTCCAATCTGACCTTGAACATTTCCAGGGATGCCACAGCTTCTCTGGAAAACCTGCCTTTCCCCTCTCCATGTTCTGGTAGCTCAGGAATGGGTGCTGTGTTTTCTGGCTCCTGGCTCTCCTCACTGGAGATGGGGCTGTTGCTCTGGGCTGTGTTCTTCCACAATTGCATTTATCCAAACAGGTGTCTCTTCACCTGAGCCAGGATCTCCAGGAAACACTCACAGGCTGTCCCAGAGTTGCTCCTTCACCCATGGCACAACTCTGCCTCACTCCAAGCAGGTCAAGCTCAGCCAAATGCCAAAGCCTGGCCTCCAGGAGCTCTGAGATTGGTGTGTCTGCTCAGCTCAGCCCCAGCTGGTGGCAGAGGGTGATAAAGGGGGGAACTGGTGTTTTCTCAGGGTCCCACTGCTCTCCAGCAGCACCACTGCTTCTCAGGCACCTTTCCTGCTGCACCACTGCTGGGAAAAGCTGATGAAGAAGTGTTAGTAGCTGGCTGGCTGGGGCTCTGAGCAACCTGGTCTAGTGGAATATGTCCCTTCCCATGACAGGGGGTGGAAAAGATGAGCTTTAAGGCCCCTCCCAGCGCAAACCTTTCTGGGATTCTGGGATTCTGCAAGGATCCTGGCGCTTTTTCCTTGGCATCCCTGTAAGGGCACAGCATGCACAGCTCCTGGCAGGGAGCAGGCATTGGGATGAAGATCTGTTTGTGGAGCTGGCAATTACATCAGCTGCTAACAGTGGAGATGCCAAATGGTGTGGACTGGTAGGAACAGCAAAAGGCAGGGAGCAGCTATACATGGATAAATACAGGATAAGTTACGGATTCTGACAAACTCTGACAAAGGCTGCAGAAGCTGCTGCACCACCAACTCCGGCTGGGGATGATTTGGTGAGCGTAACACATTCTGATTTTGACCAGTTTTCAGACTCTGCACACAAAATCTCAGCCCAGGACCAGCCAGGAGAGGGTGGGATGAAGCTGCAGTTCCCTGTGAGGAGCTCTCTCCTCACTCGCTGGCCGTGTCTCCAGCAGTTGGAGATGTGCCGTGCTGGCACCACGGGGCCTGGCTGGCTCTGAGTCACGCTGGGGCCCCTGGCTCTAATCTCCTTTCTGGTCTTGTGATGATCGTTTTCTGTGCTTCACAGCTTTTATTGCTGCAGCCTTATGAGACCTTGTCAGGAGGTGTAAAGGATTCTTCGTCCCAGAAGACACCACATGACCTGTGAGGATGTCCAAAGCTGTTCCTGCTCGGAGCAGGAACGGAGCCAGACTCTAATATGCTCTAATATGACAGCTTTAATGTCTGTCTGTTAATTACAGCCACAAACTACATTACAATTGATGCTTTATAACTTGAAAACTCGATTTTAAAAAGACCCTGTGCATCTGTAACCACCTGGTCTAGTGGAAGGTGTCCCATGGGAGGGGATGGGTTGAGATGGGCTCTAAGGTCCCTCCAACCCAAACCATTGTGGGATTCTGTGATTTCCTTTCTCCCTGTCTTTTCTCACTCTGCCCCTGCTCTGTTTCCCTGCAGGAATCCCTCATTGCTGTGGCATTGAGCACAGCCCAGGGGTTTGTGTGGGCAGGGAAGCCCCTGGAAGCAATTCCTGCAGCACTGCAGGCACTGCGCTTCAGCTCCAGAGTGTTCGGCTCTGGCTCCATGCAGCTCGTGCCCATCTATCTGCTCCTGGCTGAGGCCTCCACGGGTGAGCATTGTCTACATGGGAATGCTGGCAAGGGCAAGGCCTCCCGGGTCAGGTTTCTGGTTTCCATTTGCCATTTATCTGGGAAGGAGCAGCTCTGGGCCCTGCTCTGCCTCAAGGGCATTGCAGAGATTTGAGCCGTCCCAAACACACACCCCCCTCACACCCCTTTTCTGTGGCTCTGGGGAAAAGAATCTCTCAGCACTCAGGAGATCAATGAAAGCAAATGAAATGTCTTCTCCCTCTCCACCAATTCCCACAAGAGAAGCCTTATGAAAGTCTGTTCTTTGCCTCCGTGGCCTCGGGTGACTCTCCAAAGCATTGAATTCCCGAAGGTGATTGGTTGTGCTCTTATCTCAGGGAACCAGCAAACATTTCAGAGGCCATTGCACCCGAAGAACTCCCCGGTTCATTCACAAATCTTTCTCTGCCTGAGCAGAGCCTTTTCTCATTGTGTGCTTTGGAAAACATGGCAAATGAGGGCATGGGAGCTGCTCTCCCAGCAAGAGAGATCCCTGTAAATCACTGCCATTCCAGGAGCACGCACAATGCTCCGCTGGCGCAACAGAGCTGGCTCAGGGGTTGTCTAAATGGCGTGGTGAGAGCAGGGAGAAAAAATCCTGTGAGTAATTCCAGTGTGACAAGGTGCGAGTCATCAGTGCCTGCCCAGAGTGGACTGGTCTAGGCCATGTGTTCCAGAGAGATTGAGACCCTCTGCCATGGAGCCAGGCTGGGAGAGCTGGGGGTGTTCACCTGGAGAAGAGAAAGCTCCAGGGAGACCTCAGAGCCCCTTCCAGGGCCTAAAGGGGCTCCAGGAGAGCTGGAGAGGGACTTTAGATGAGGGTCTGGAGTGCCAGGACAAGGGGGAAATGGCTTCCCACTGCCAGAGGGCAGGGTCAGATGGGGTGCTGGGAAGGAATTCTTGGCTGTGAGGGTGGTGAGGCCCTGGGACAGGGTGCCCAGAGAAGCTGTGGCTGCCCCTGGATCTCTGGGAGTGTCCAAGGCCACGTTGGACAGGGCTTGGAGCACCCTGGGATAGTGGAAGGTGTCCCTGCCCATGGCAGGGGGTGGAACTGGATGAGCTTGAAGGTCCCCTCCAATCCAAATCAGTCCGGAATTTTGTGGCTTCTGGCTCCTTTTGGCGTTCTCTACACATTCACCTGTCTGTAAATGAGACTTTAGACACCTGGACAACTCAGAAGCACTTGTGAAAGAAGTGGGGAATCCCCAAATTGCAGCTCCATATCAAGCTACCCCAAAGGGACAGCCAGCAGTGTTCTCTGACTTTCCTGTTTAAAAAATGCTCCTTATCCTCCTTATTCCCCTGATTATTCCTACATGTCATTCCAGGCACTGGCCGTCTCCGACAGGCAGCCAAGTATCTCTCCCAAGCCCGGTGGATCATCCTCCAAACCCCAGACTGCAGTGCTGCTCTTCAGTCTAAGTTACACCGTGGGCTGGGGCTTTTCTCTGTTGCTGAAGGAAACCTGGACCAGGCTTTGTATCACCTGGCCAATGATGTAAGTCCCTTGGAGTACAGGAACAAGCAACACTTTCATTTCAATTCTTTCTCTCCTCCCACATTGATATGGAAATGCCAGCAGGCAGATTTGGGATCTTGAGAGGGTTCACATTACATTACCTGAACTGGATAGATCTGAGACACCTGTGGATCCATGTGTGAGCTAAAGATGTGTTTTGCCAGTTACCCCTATTCCCGTGAAGTGACAAAAAAATCATGGAATCACTACAGTTGGAAAAGCCCTCCAAGATTATCAAGTCCAACCATTCCCCCAGCACTGCCAGGTCCACCACTAACCCAGGTCTCCCAAGTGCCACGTCCACACATTTTTTTGAACACCTCCAGGGATGGTGATTCCACCACTGCCCTGCGCAGCCTGTTCCAATACTTGAACACCCTTTCCATGAAGAATTTTTCCCGATATCCTTACTTGAACCTCACCTGGCACAACTTGAGGCCATTTCCTCTCCTCCTGTTCCCTGGGAGCAGAGCCTGACCCCCCGCCGTGGCTGCACCCTCCTGTCAGGGAGTTGTGGAGAACCGGAAGGTCCCCCCTGAGCCTCCTTTGCTCCAGGCTGAGCCTCCCTCAGCCACTCCTCATATGTTTCTTGCATTCCTTGTCTTTACTGCTTCTCCCTATAAATTTCTCCATCAGCTTCATTACAGTGCTGAGATGCCCAGATATTCCTGCCCCAAACTGATGGAGTTGCCTTTCATTCCACAGATAATTTACATTCTGGCTGCTATTTCCCTCAATACTTTCTCAGGTCTGTCACCCATTATTTAATTAATGCATTATTTCCCTATTTCGGTATCTGGTTCAATGACGTTTTCTCCAATTCTACCTCTTTAACCATGAAAACAGTTTGTTACATTGGAAGTGGTCATTGCCAGCTATGTTCCTGAGGATGCTTTGCCTGTCATTTGATCCTCCAAAGCCAGATGAACTTCTCCACATCCTATTTCTGTCCTATTTAGACTAAATTTATCCAGTGCGGAGTGATGTATCCCCACTCCTGTGGAATTTGATAGTGGCTTTGTGTGGGTATAAATGATGACATAAAGGGAGAAGAATTAGACCCTTTCTATTATAACACACAAACTTGTCTCTGCTTAGTCTAAAAACCCTTTGGGAATTTGAGAATCCTGCACAGGAGTCTCCCAAAAGGCTTGGGAGATTGCCAAAATCCTTTTTCGTTTTTTTTTTTTTTAGATTCCCTAAATGTGGTGCCTGAAAGGGCACCAGGTAAGAATTTTTTTGCTCTTAGCAAGTTCAGGACCTGCCTGGACCTTAGCTGCGTGTCTGGGATCTGCTGAGAGTCACACGCCAGCTCAGAATAGCTGGAATGCTCCACTGCCTTCCCACTGATCCTCCAGGGCTCCCAGGGAAGAACCGGCTTGTCTGGGGGCTGGGAAAGCAGCAGGATGGGCTTTGGGAGAGGTGGCACAGGAAGAGGGGGAGAGGGGGGGAATCCTGCCCTGGGCTTTAGACAATGAACCAAGCAGGTGCCTCTGCCCCAGACAGAGGGGATTTAGGGTGTTGCATTCCCATGGATCAGTCCCAAAATACAGCTTTTTAGTATGTTCCTATGGATGAACTCTGTGAGCTAAGTATATTCCTATGGATCCTATGGATAAACCCCAAAATACGGTTCTCAAGGACCTCATTCCCATGGACAACCCCAAAATACAGAGTTTTTATACCTTATTCCTATGGATAACCCCCCGCAAAATACAGCTTGTTAGTACCTCATTCCTATGGATAACCCCCAAGTAGAGTTTTTAGTACTTCATTCCTTTATATAACCCCCCAAAACCAGCTTTTAAGTATCACATTTTCCAATCACTAACAGCTATAATCTGCCCTGAACATTTGCAATATTATTAATCCACACTGAAAAACTTCCCAGGTTTGACATGAACATGAACCTTCTGGGGTTTGTTTTTTGTTTAATATTGATTTCAGGTTTACCTGGCTACTGCTGAGTTTGGACTTAATTCTGTTGAGGTCTCTGGAGGGTACTTCCACATGGCCAACATTTTCTTCCGCCAGAATAAAATGGATGCAGCAAACTCGCTCTATACTGAGGTTGGTAGGACCAAAAATCATCCTCTTGAGTTTTTCTCAGCTTTTTTTGGTACTCTTTCCAATGGTTTTTCCATTTCCCTTTAAAGAGATGATGACTATATCAAGTGTCAGTGTTACCTTTAAGGATCAATCCCAGAAACCCTTTTCGTACTTAAATAATTCTCTGAGTTAAAACCAGGAGACATTAATCCTGTAATCAGTTCAAAATTCTTAATAAACTGTCTTCAGTTTGGGCAGCCAAACCTTGTCAAAAAACAGCTTTGCTACCAAATTCCCTGTGCCAGAGGTTAGAGTCCCACCAGCACAGAGGGTCTCTGAGGAGTTCCTAAAGCCAGGGAAGAGTGGGATACAAACAAGCCACCTAAAATTTACACTGGGAATCAGTGAAAAGTCACACTGATAAAAGATTTTCAGAATGGATTGATCAAGCTAGGAAAGTAATAATTATCTACTTGATTTAATAACTGAAAAAAACGAGCTTTTATTTGTTTAAATCAATTTTTGTGGAAATAAGGTCCTGGGAGCTGCAAAATCCACCACCATTCCTGTCCCAATCTTCAACTCAACTAGCTTTTGGTTAGATTTGGTTAGAGTATTTTGGTTAGATTTGTTCAAGTTAGGTGAAAATCCCTAATCAACTGGAGAAGTGAGGGATTCCAGCTGGGGCTGTGTGGGAGAGGAGTGGTGCAATCCCTCCAGGAACATCCAGCCTAGCTCAGTGACCCGCAGGCACTCAGAGGGGATGGGCTGTGCAGGGACATTGTTTGGAGAACAACTGAATACCAGGGATTCACAGGAGTGAAATAATTCCCATGCTTCCTGCCAGGTGAGTAGCCTCTGGCATGACTGGCTGCTGAGCACCCTTCACAGGCACCAGCGAGCGCTCCAGGCCCACGTGGAAGCATCGCCCTTCTCTGAGGATGAGGAAGGCATCGAGGATGGGATGAGTAAGAGATGCTATTGCTCCAAAACCTTTGAGAAGTGGGGGGTTAAAGAGTCCCTGCACCCTACAGATCATGTTGGCAGTGTTGGGGTTGGCATGGTGTTTCCAGAGGCTGAATTTAATGGGAATGCCAAGTGTTCTTGATGTTGGTGCTTGGCAGATTGCCGCAGGCCACTTCAGGAGTGAGAGTGTGCCGTGGAAACCCAGCTTTGCCCTTTCTGTTTGCATTCTCCGTTTCACAGCTCCCTTGGCACTGACTGGAGCAAAGCAAGATTTGATCCATGGAATCATAGAATCATGTAGGTTAGAAAGGACCTTTAAAATCATCAAGTCCAACCATTCCTCCAGCACTGTCCTGTTCACCACTAACCCACATCCCAAATGCCATATCCACATGTTTTCTGGACACTTCCAGGCATGGTGACTCCACCCTGGGCAGCCTGTTCCAATGCTTTACATCCCTTCTAATATTCAAAGTAAACCTCTCCTGGTGCAATCTGATACTTGAACATTCTCATTTCTCTGCAGTTCCTCCGTCTTCCTTTAATAATGGATGTGACATTTCACCTCACTTGGGAGGGGCTACAGCTCCCCTCTGGAGCAGTAGGACGCGGTGGAATAGCCTGTACAGATAATTGGATGTATTAATCAGGAAATACGCTTGAGGGAAAGGCTGGGGAGTTTCTCACTGGCACGTAAAGGTGCAGAAAGCATCAGTGTGCCCCTGGTACTACCTCAGGCTCCACTGAAGCCAGACCAGACTCTGGTTCTTGGCTCCTTTCTACCATCTGTGCTAATAAGGACATTGTCAGGAATGGGAATAACAATTTCTCTCCCTGGAATGTTCAAAGTCAGGTTGGACAGGGCTTGGAGCAACCTGATCTGGAAGTGGAAGGTGTCCCTGCCCGTGGCAGGGGGTTGGAATGAGATGGTCTTTAAGGTGCCTTCCAACCCAAAGCAGTCTGGGATTCTGTGATTATAAGAGAAACATTTCTGTAAATCCCATTTCCTGGCACTACCTCCATCAGGAGTTCCCAGAGTAGGAAGAACACCAAGGCAGGGCTACAGGAGACCATCTTTGGTGTGACAGGAGTAGAAAAGTAGTTCTTTTCCTGCAGCTGTTGTGACTCCACATCCTCTCTAAAGGCTGATCAACAAAAACAGTGACTGGATGAAAGGAGTCCTGTTCAAGGGCATGGAATTTGCATGAAGCTGGGATCATAGAATCCCAGCTGGTTTGGGTGGGAAGGACCTTGAAGTTCACCTAATTCCACCTCCTGCCATGGGCAGGGACACCTTCCTCTGTCCCAGGTTGCTCCAAGCCCCATCCAATGTGGCCTTGGACACTTCCAGGGATGGGGCAGCCACAGCTTCTTTGGGCACCCTGTGCCAGGGCCTCCCCACCCTCAGACCATGTTGATGTTTGTAGTAGAAATCCTTTGCTGTCCAGAAGAGCCAGTTGGGCAGTTTTGAATGTATTCTATTGCACAAATCCATCCATCAGGATCATTTCTTTCTCCATGCAGCCAAAGCCCAGCATGAGGAAGGAACACGGGTGCTGTGGGCGGTGCTGAAGGTCCGGGAAGAGGGACCACTGCATCATCCCAGGGAAACAGCCCGAGTCCTGCATGCCCTGGCCATGATCCACTACCTGGGCCTGGATTTAGCCAAGGTAGGTTGTGTCTGAAAAGGTTCAGGAGAATTGGTCAACTGCCCTGGGAGTCATCCTATCTCCTGGACCTCTTGTTCCCCAGCACCTCTCCTGAGCCCACAGTGGTGGTGACTGAGGACAAAGTGCCTTGTAGCTCTCAAACCAACGGTTTGGGTGGGATATTGGGAGGAAATCCTTCCCTGTGAGGGTGGTGAGGCCCTGGCACAGGGTGCCCAGAGAAGCTGTGGCCAGCCCATCCCTGGAAGTGTCCAAGGCCCAATTGAATGGGGCTTGGAGCAACCTGGGACAGTGGAAGATGTCCCTGCCATGGGACATGAGATCAGCTTTAAAGTCCCTTGCAAGCCAAACTATTCCATGGTTCTGTGATCTGCACTCTGTCAAGGCTGACAGTCCAGGCGGATGTGTTTTGGTCTCTGCCAGGCCAGTGGATGCTGGAGTTATCCACATTTTCTGCATTCATCCTTTATCTGGGCTATCCTGGCAGTATAGCTGCCTTTAGACCTGAGCTCAGGGGTTACACGGAGAGCAACACCTGGGGCTCACGGACCTGTTCTTTAGCCAGATTCCCCTGAGTTCAAAGTTCAGTCTATTGGAGTCTGTAATTCCAGTTTGGAATCTGCATTCCTGAATCTTTCTGGCTAAAAAATTCACAGGTGACTGGTAACTTCTGTGCTTTACCAAGAATTGATTTTGAGGAAGTGCTGAGCAGAAACCATCTGGAAATCAGGCCCATCTGTTTGGGATCAGAGCTCAAAACCCCGGGTTTCTTCAGCCTGGGTTATGGGGAGTGAAAATACAGATGGTGAAAAATACCGTGTTGAAATACTAATGGTCTCTCCATTGTATTATAGAAAGCCACAACTATGGGAGTATTTGGGAAACACAAACAAATTCAAATTAGAAAAAAGACAAAGCTTTATAACTGTGAGAATGTCTGATCCCTGGAAGAGCTACCAAGGGAATTGATTTAGTTCCTTATCAAGAGAAATGAAGGACTTCGTTCAGAGTCAGTGCAGCTGGTTTTTTTCATAGCTTCGGGATTGTTCAGAGGAGCTGTATTAGACAGGAGGTGATGTCCAGCACGGGGGGCTGGGGTCAGTAATCTCCTGTCTGCACCACTGGATCCTAAATATGGGATCTGCTGGCAGCTTTAGGCTCTCCTGTAAAGCAGCTTGTACAGGTCACCTCGAAAAGGGAGCCTGGATCTGCTCCAGGTTGCACTGAGCCTCAGCAGGTATTTAACTACCCTGTGACAAAAGCCAGATTCCTGACAATTCCTGGATGTCTCTTCTGCCCCATTCCAGGCCCAGGAGGTGGGGATGAAAGCCTTTGACTTGGCCAAGCAGCTGCCCCAGCAAGACTCTCTAGAAACCATTGGTCACCTGCTGGAGTTGATTAATGCCCAGTTTTCCCACACCACATAAAAACTGGCTCTGCCAGACCCAGGTGTTTGGCCAGGTTCTCTCTTACCCAGTTAACCTGAACACCACGAGTGTCACAAGCCCTTGGTCCTTCCTGCTGCTGCCACCTCTTTCCAGCTGCATCCCTGGCTGTCCCAAACTGTTTGGAAAATAAACATTTTGGTCTGAGTTACTCTTCATGTGCTGCTCCACCTCTGTAACCTCTCAGGGAGTAACAGCACCAGGATGAGAAACAAAAGCACCATGAACACACTGAATTAATCATTTATTGGCCAGGTTGGGAATAAGCAAACAGCCTCTCACAGCGTCATGGTGGTTGTCCAGGAGCCAAGATGAGCTCAGGTGTGTTTCTTACTGGTTTCCTGGCTTTGCTTGCCAGTTTGGTGAGGGAGATCCCATGGAGGGATAGGAGAGGAACACAGGGAAGGGCTGGGGTGGTAGACACCTGCTCCCAGGGACCTGGTTGGCCTTGACAAGGCATTGCAGCTCCCTGCAGAGCCCCTCCATCTCCAAACCAATTTCCAGAGAATCCCAGACTGGTTTGGGATGGGAGGGACCTTAAAGCTCATCCCGCTTCACCCTCTGCCATGGGCAGGGACACCTTCCACTAGGGCAGGTGCTCAGAATTTTCTCTTTCTGCAGAGCTTCTCATAGCTCTGGGCACTGAGAGACTCCTTTGTTCCACTTCCATGGGTAGAAGTTCCACAGGAAGTATTTCCATCCAGGAGGGACCATGGGAGGCATGAGGGACTGTAAGCAGTGTTGAGGGAAAGAGTGAAAAGGCTGCAACTGGGCATTCTAACCTAAAGGAGATGTAGTTTCCTTCTGGCAGAGAGCTGACATCCCCTTGGATCTGCCACCAGCCTCTGGTGCTGGTGCCACCCCAAGGCCCATTCCCAGCTGGCTCCTGCCCCAGGGAACAGCGAGACCCCTCAGGACAGAGGTGACCCTGCTGGGGAGGGACAAGGACACCAGAGCAGGGCCAGCCACCAGAAGGCTCCAGAGGCCATGGGGAGTATGGGAAGCACGGTGCAGCCACCGGAGCTCCTGATCCCTCACAGCTGGGAAAGGGGAGAAGGGAATCTTGGCCTGTGCCAGGCTGAGCCCTGAGCTGCGATTAAGGCTCATTTACTTCAGGAGGATTTATGAGAGTATTTAATTGCCTCGCCGAGTTGGGCTGGAATCAAGTGTGCTTTGTAAATGCTTCGTCAAGCTGGGGCCTGAGCAATTAGCAGGGATTGCTGCTGCTGGAAAAGCGCAGGTTCAGCCACGTTCCATTCCAGGGGGTGGGATAAGGCTGCTCGGGGTGCACGGCACAGGCCTGGGGAAGGGCTAGGAGACCTCCCAACACTCCTGTGGGAGATGCTGGTGGCTTCTCCACCTCATCAGGTGTGGAATAACCACCTCCATGGGGTGGGGGATATTGGAAGGGGCTGGAATGGTCATCTCCATGGAGTGGGAGTGCTGGAAGGGGCTGGAATGACCACCTCTGTGGGGCGGGGGATGTTGGGGGTGCCCCAGGGCACAGGGATTTGGGTCACCAGGGATTTGGAGCTTGGTCATGGCTGTAATCCTTCCAGTGCTCCCAGGCTGAGCCTGTGGGACCATGTGGCTGCTCTGGATGTTCAACAAAACAAACCCAGCCTGGAAATGAAGGTTGTGCAGGGCTGAGCATCTCCTGGAGCCAGGAATGAAACAGCAGAGTGAGGAAAGGAGCTCTGGGCACAGAACATTCTGGGGAGCTGTAAAAGACACTGCAACAGCCATGCCCAGTGTGCGCCCTGCAGGGCAAAGAGCTGCTTCAATAAATAGAAAAAAACCTGAAGTGACCAAGATCAGCATTTCTTTGCCCGAAAGTGTTTGGGCTTGCAGTTCTTGGCACCTTCTCAGCTGAAGGTGAAAAAAACCAAATCCACAGAGCAGCAGCAACCTCCTCCCTCCCTGCCCTTGCTCAGGTGCTCATGGCATGACTAAAGCTCTGTCCCAGGCCAGGGGAGCAGGTTTGGGATCCACAGGGCAGGACAGCTCCAGCCAGGGCACCCCCGTGATCCCAGCCCAGGCTGCTCCAGGCAATTAAAATCAGGTTGTACACCCAGAGCAGGTATTTTGCAACCAGGTGAGTCGTTCCCGTGGTGGAAAAAGCTTTGCAGGGACACGCACTCCCAGAACCCCCCCCACCCCTGGCAGGGCAAGGAAAGTCTGGCTCCAAGAAATAAAGGCACAGGACACCGGGGCTGGGTGGCTGCTCACATTCTCCTTTATTGTTCACACCACACACCTTCCCCTTAGCACTTGACTGCAGGGATTTGCTTAAAAAAAACCACACACACCCCCACAGCTTGGCGCAGCTGTGCCACAACCAGCTGAGCACGGGCATTTTTGAAGAGATTTATTTTACTCCCCCCGCCCCCAACCTTTATTTTTCTTTCACGTGTGGTCAAGTGTCATCACTTCCAAACCAGACAAATAAGTTAAAAAAAAGATACTATAAAAAAAAAAAAAACAAACAAACACCAACAACAAAAAACCCCCACCCAACACAAACAAAAAAAAAAACAACCCTCCCTGTGGCTTTGGGAATGTGCCAGGAGCTCCCACACCAGCTGCACTCAGGGAAATGCTTTTTTTTTTTTGTGTGTGTGTGTTTTCAGTTTTGTTTGAAAAGGACAGTATTTCTCATGTGTATTTTTTTTCTTTAATATACTACAGCCTGAAATTCAGTGCAATAGATACAACTACAGTGCAGAACTATACAAAAGTCATCCTAACCATGTACAAGCTTTTTTTTCTTAGTTGCTATAGAAACTATAACCTTTTTCTGTACCTTTTGTATACATTATACAGTGTGAATATACTCCAAGAATATTTACAGTACTTGGCTTGTCAAATCAGAAATGCTATAACTTAAATGTCTACTATTAACAACCATTGAACAAAAATATATATAATATAAATATCTTCCAGTCTATACACAGAGCAGGAAACGGCTGTATCCATGCAGTGCTGGATTTTGGTGACTCCCAGGATGGGGGTGGTGATGGAGGGGGATGTTGTCGTGTGCGGCTGCCGCTGGCGCTTCACTGTCGGGCAAATATTGCCGAGATTAATCCCAAAATTCAACAAGAACACATCCCCCTCCCATTTTCCCCTCCCAGCTGGAATTCAGGCGAAAGGAGAGGAGCCTGCGGCAAGGGATTGACCTTTCCAACCGATCCATCCGGACGGCTCCGTCCTCCACGCTGCCCCGGGCGGGAGGTCCCCGTCCACGAACCCACTGCGGGGCTTGAAATCAAGGAGACTTTAAAAAATGACTCATTTTCTTGGTAGTTTTTTTTTAAAAAAATATTAGATTTAGTCAATTTATGTGATTTTTTTCCTCTATGATTAGAATGTTAAAAAATAAGTTTCCAGCTTTTAAAAAACTTCCTCTATGTGATTTTCTGTTAAATAACTATTGCATCGTTAATAAAAAACAGGGAATTGCCCTCCTGCTGGTGGAGGCTGCATGGCTGGGTTTATAAAACACCTATTGGCTTTGAAATCTTGGACGCAAAACCAGCTAAAAAATAAAATAAAAATCATTTCTAGCAGAAAAAAAAATTATAATAAAATAGGTCAGTCTGTCCCCAATAAACCACTGGGGGAGGCTGGAGAAGGGGCATCGGAGCCAGACCCCCCCCACTCCCTCCTGCCTGGGGTCTGTACAAAAAGTGTTTTAAAAAGTCCCCCCAGATTCGGGGGGCGGTGGTGCCGGGGGTCCCGGTTACACCTGCGAGTCAGCGCCCAGGCTGTGGAACTCGTCCGGGGTCTTGTCGCTCTGGCCAGCCCCGCCCTGCCGGAAGCCCGAGGCAATCTCGTCGAAGGTCCGGCCTTTGGTCTCCGGCACCTTGAAGTAGGTGAAGATGAAGAAGAGCACGAGCAGCACCGTGAAGATGATGAAGACGTAGGAGCCGCAGAGTTGCTGGGATTGAAGGGAAAGGGGGACGTGAGTGCATGGATGGAGGTCACAGAATCATGGAGTTGTTGAGGCTGGAAAAGCCTGCCAAGATCAAGTCCAACCACCAACCCAGCACTGCCAGATCCACCCCTAACCCATGTCCCCAAATGCCACATCCACATGTTTTTGAGCACTTCCAGGGATTGTGACTCCACCACCTCCCTGACCACCCTTTTCATGAAGAAATTTTCTCAATATCCAATCTAAACCTCCCCTGGCACAGCTTGGGGACCTTTCCTCTCCTCCTGTCCCTTGTTTCCTGGGAGCAGAGCCTGACTCCTGCCAGGTGCCCCCTCCTGTCAGGGAGTTGTGGAGAACCAGAAGGTCCCCCTTGAGCCTCCTTTTCTCCAGGTGGAGCCCCACCAGTTCCCTCAGCTGCTCCTGGTGCTCCAGCCCCTTCCCCAGCCCTGTTCCCCTCTCTGGACTCAGAGCGATGGGCCATGGCTGAAGGATCAGCTGGTACCACCCTGCCCACACCTGCCATGGCCATCCAAGACCCAGGTCCTCCTTTCAAGGAACATCTCAAGTTTCATAAGGAACACTGAGTCCAGTTCCAGCTCAAGTCCTCCTTCCCAAGGGACCTTAACCCAACCAAACCACCTCAGCCCAGGTTTTAGGACTCAAGGATGTGGCCCTGGAATTCAACACTGGGATCCAGCAGCAGGATTTGGCACCAAGATCTGACACCAGGACACCACACCAAAATCTGGCAACATGATCCAGCACCAGGAACCAGCAACCAGACCCGGGATTTGGATTTGGCAGCAGGGTCCAGCAATGGGATCCTGCACTGAAGTCTGGCATGGGGATCCAGCTGGACACTCTTTCCATCCCTGATCCAGAACTGGGATCTGGATCCACCCTGAACCAACACAGCCTCAAAGGGTGGGACTGAGACTCCCCTGGAGGATTCCTGGGATCCCCTGGGACTCCCAGATTCCTGTATCCCCAGTCACACCCCCCCCTCCCCCAGTATTCCAGCTGTGATTACCTCAATGTACTGGAAGCCCATTCCCACAATGAAGTTGGAGGTCCAGTTGGAGAGCCCAGCCACGGCGAAAGCAGCGGGACGGGGGCCTTGGCTGAACAGCTCTGCTACGATGAACCATGGGATGGGGCCTGGGCCGATCTCAAAGAAGGCCACAAACCCAAAGATGGCCACAATGCTGAGGTAGGACATCCAGGGCATTTGGTCCTAGGCCAAGGGAAAGGGAGAAGGTCAGTGCCACGAAGGGAACACGTCACCTGGACACCTCAGCTGGTGCTGGCAGAGGAGCCATGAGCTGGAAACTGGAATTCTGGGAGCTCAGGAGAGATGTGACAATGGGAACTGAGTGCTCAGCCATCACCTCAAGGAGGAATAAGTCATTCCTCCACTCCAACCATCCCTCTTCAACCTCCTCCTCCTCCTCCCAGCCTCCCCAGCACTCACCAGCAGTGTGAGGGCGATGGTCATGAGAATGGCACATCCAGCCATCCCTGCCAGCCCGATGAGGTGCAGGGTCCTGCGCCCGGCTCGCTCCACCACGAACAGCTGTGGGATGGACATGGCCCATCAGCACCTCTCCAGCTTGCAGGAAAGGCCCCTTCTCCCACCTTCCCTGGAGAGACCCTGGGAGGCCCCAAAACTCACTGAGACCACGGTGAAGGCTGTATTCACCACACCAGAGCCAATGGTGGCGTAGACAGGCTGCTCCACCCCCGACTTCTCAAAGATGCTGGTGGAGTAGTAGAAGACCTACAAAGGGCAGGGAGGTGCCACAAGTCAGGTCCTGGAGCTCTGGGTGAACCAAGCCGACCCCTGGCATTCAGATCCCACCCAGACTCACCGCATTGATCCCTGAAAGCTGCTGGGAGAGCTGCAGGACAATGGCGATGAGGATGGGCTGGC
The DNA here is from genome assembly GCF_009650955.1 of Corvus moneduloides. Taxonomy (NCBI): domain Eukaryota; kingdom Metazoa; phylum Chordata; class Aves; order Passeriformes; family Corvidae; genus Corvus; species Corvus moneduloides. The sequence goes on from NC_045497.1 coordinate 7,227,188, forward strand.
GGTACATGGGTGAGCGGAATAGCTCCATGATGGTGACCTTCTTCTCCCTCATCATCTGCCGGCTCTCCTCCTTCATCTCCTGCAGGTCGCTGCTCACGTCCGTTGTGCCCCGCAGCTTCTTGAGGACTGAGAAGGAGAGGTGGGGTCAGGAGATGCCGAGGACCCTCCGGAGTGCCAGGATGGGCCCTGTGGAGGAGTCACTCACCACTCTTAGCTTTGTTCTCCTCGTTGCGGTTGATGAGCAGGAACCGGGGGCTCTCGGGGGCAAAGGGCAGGATGATGCACTGTAGCAGGGCAGGAACGAAGATGAAGCCCAGCAGCAGTGGCCAGAGAGAGTCGTTTCCCATGATCAAGTCCAAACCAAACACCTGAGGAGGAGAAGAGGGATTGAGCCACCCAACCCAGCTGGAAGAGTCCTGGTTGGACACAACTCTGCAATTCATGGTGCACTCCAAGCTGGGACATCCATTGGAGGGACTCCTCTGCTGCTTCCAGGTGGCCAACAGATGTCAACATCCTGATGCTGCCCATCCCAAACCTTCAGATCCCACAGCAACCCTGCTCCTGCTGAGCTCCAGTTCCACCCCTCCCATCCCAGCTCCACCTGAAAGGCTGTGCAGATCCACAGCACCTCATCCCTGCAGGCCCTGATGAGTGTCAGGATCAAAAAAAAGGGGGAACACCCCCCCCCCCCCCCCCCCAAAACATTCTCCAGTGCTCACCTGTGCAATGAGGATGCCCAGGACAATGCCAAGCTGGTGGAAGGTCCCCAAGGCCCCCCGCAGGGCAGTGGGGGACACCTCACCCACGTACATGGGCACGAAACCCGTGGTGAGGCCAGAGTAGAGGCCGATGATGAAGCGGCCAAGGATGAGCATCTCAAAGGAAAAAGCCATCTTGGAGAAGCCCATGAGGACAGCTGACACAAAGGCTAGAATGTTGGACATCAGCATGGAATTGCGTCTGGAGAGGGATGGAGGAGAGAGATGAGGAACACCAGGAGAACCCAAAAATCAGCCCTTGGCAGTCCTGGAATGCCAGGGTGGGGTGAGGCAGCACAACCTCCCCACTGAGTGATCCACCAGGGATCCAGCAGGCTCAGAGCTCACCTTCCAAAGCGATTGACAAAGAGACCCACAGAGAAGGAGCCAATCATGCCCCCGACAGAGAAGATGGCAACAGAGAGGGACCAGAGCGTGGTAAGGGTGGCAGGGCTGATGGGCTCCTGGTATCGGTACAGCCACGTGCGGTTGTAGAAATCCTCAATCACCTGGAAAACAAGGAGAGAAACCAAACCACGCATCAAACCCGCCCCCGCTTCAGCCGTGCCACCAGAGGGACGAGTCCCCGCGGCCACCGCGGCTCACAAGACAATGCGTCACCATCACCAGAGCCACCGGTCGAGGCTCGACTCCAGCCCAAGGGAGGGAACCTGCTGGGATACGTGGGGGAAATGCAGCCGGACGGGTTCTGGACTCACCCTGCCCGGAGAGGGAGAGACTGCGCTGCCAAAACTCGCCGGGCGGGCACGGGGAGGTCACGCTGCTCCCCAGGGCAGGGCAGGAGGCAGAGATGTGCCAGCCCCGCAGAGGAAGGGAAGGAACACAGGGCAGTTCCCATCCCCTTGGATACTCCCGGAGCTGGATTTCCAGGTTTTTTTCCCCCCAAGAATTCCATAACACACAATCTCTGCCATGGTTCTGCAGGACTGTGATGCCAACACCCAACACAGGCCTTGGTTTTAAACACTAAGAACAGCCTGGTTTGTGAATTTTAGGGGGTTTTATATAAATTTTTGATGATTTTATATAAGTTTGGTATATTTTTATACACAAAAAGTATACACTTATATGCAAAATATATACATTTATATGCATTTTGTACACTTTTAATGTATTTTTAAAGCCAGCCCATCACTGGTAGCTTCACCAACTTCCCGTCCCTGCCCATGGCTGGGAAATGGCCTAAATGACCCTTTAAAGGTCCCTTCCAACCCAAATCCTTCATAATACCATGATTTAAGGGTCAGTCATCCCCAAACCACCAAAGCAAAGGGCTCCATAACACCCCACCAACCCAAGCTGGAAGGAGCAGAAATTGCAGAGATTCCCTGCTCTGCTGGGCCTCAGGTGGCTCCAAGATTCTGCTGTTCTGAAGGGTTCCATTCCCAATTCACTGTTTACACCATCATGCTTCACTTTCCACTTTTCCCATCCATCCAAGCCCAAACAGGAGCCCTGGCAGAGACAGCACAAGAAATTCACACTGCACCGGATACAAGTCCCAGTAGTATTATTTTTCTGAGTTGTTCCTTTTCCAAAGGAAAAAGAAAACCATTAGAGTTGCCATATTTAAGTGATTTTGTTCCCTTCTGTTTCACCTGGAGGTCTGGATGCTTTTCCCCCTTTTCCCAACATCCCCAAAATAAATAATTGATTGGATTATTGGAGAAGTTTGGGCTGGCTCAGGCTCTCAGTAGAGCCAGGGGATCTCTGAAAATAACACCCCCTCCTGCCCCCTTCCTCCTGAAAAAAGGGATGCTTTGAAGAGTCCAATATTTTTTGGGGCAGAGGAAGGGATGAAAAATGGGTTTAAAGGGAGATGGGTGAAAAAAAAAAATTGTTGTCCCTAAAACTGGGGCTTTTCCCCCCCTTTTCAGCTGAGTATTGTGATGCATCCCCATCCTGCAGTTCCATGAATCCCAATACCAGTGCAATCCTGTGCTTGGATGCATCTCAGTGCATCCCCATGCCAACTCTGCATCCCTGTGCATCCTCATCCCGACCTTTCACTCCAGTTTATCCCAGTGCATCCCCATCCTGTGCCCCAGTGCATCCTGAGGCATTCCTGTCCCAGTCCTGCACCTCCATGCATCCCCATCCTGCATCCCAATCCTGTGCCCCAGTTTATCCCAATGCACCCCCATTCCAATTCCAATGCATTCCAGTCCTGCACAGTAACGTGTCCCTACCCAAAACCCACACTTTATGTGTCCCCATTCTTAAAGCTGGGATGACCCCCTGTGTCCAGCACATCCTGCTGCCCAGGACGACCCTCATCCCATCTGCCTTCATGCTCCCACATGGAGCATCCCAAATCCTTCCACCCAACACAGGTGACTTGTCCCGCACCATGTGACTCCTCCTGGCCTGAGCCCCAGGGATTCATACCCAAAATCATGAGGAAAACTGTGGCAACACCCATCAGGAGAGTCTGGATTTGCTGGGGACTGCGGGCACAGGAGCTCAGTGCCATGGGAAGCTCACAGCTGATCCCTGCCCATGTCACCCAGAGCAGCCAGCTGTGAGAGGATGAAGAGAAATCCTTCAGTCCAGGGAAACTCCTGGGATGGGCTCTGACCAGGGTGGTGATCACAGCATTCCTGCTTCCCACAGTGCCAGAGCTTGGGAAAATGAGGACAGATGCCAGGGAGCAGCTCCTCAGTGCAATCCCAGGGATTTCCCAGCTCCAACGGTTCAAACACTGCTCCATTGCCCGTCTCCCAGGCACGGTGCTTAGGGCCACCCAAGAATGAACATGCCCAACATCAGACCAGTCCACGTGAAAGCAAGGAGGCATCAGGATATTTTAGGAGGTTGATGCCTTCAGCAGCGCCCTGCAGGTTCTGGGTGGGAGCTGCAGCCTCCAGCCACAGAAACTGAATTGCGGGATTCAATAACAGATAATGCAACACCTCGAACAAATTCCTGTTTTTTTTTCCTCTTGCCACACTGATGGGGCCTGGGGAATTTTTCCACGGGGTCTTCTCTCCCATGAGGAGTTTTCCCAGTGTTTGAGGCAACATTCCAGAGCCATCCACTGGGATGGGATTAAACTCTGGCTGCTGGATTCTGCCCTGGTGGGTTGAATTCTTTGGGGTGGTGACACTTGGGGCTCCCGCCAGAGCCCAGGCTGTCCCTCCACACCTTATCCCAGCACAAGAGCTGTGCCCAGGGAACACCTGGGCACATACCACATGGGAAGTCTGAGATAATTTTCCAAGTCTTTAACACCTCAAACAGACACCAAATTTGGGAAAAGTCATGTGGCCATTTTCCATGGCCCACGGGTATCTACCAGCAGCTGGAGGGTCCTGGCATTACATTAGGGGAGAAGCCAACACCTCCTTCGCTCCATTCTCCTTACAGCACTTCCCAGCCAACCCCCTCTCCTCCCGGGATGTTGTGCCGGGATGCAAAACTCGGAGGTAGGGGCTCTCTGTCCGGAGCAGCCACTTGGGATGACTCAAACCTTAATTAACTACCAAACCTTCACTAAGAGCCGAGGTTAAAAGTTCCACAGGGCACACCCAGAGAGCATCCTGCAGGCACTGCTGGGATTTTTCCCAACAAAAATGCCAAGCAAGGAGGAAACAAATTCTCCCGGGAAGGCTGGAGCTAAATAACTCCCTCTCAAATCCCATTACAGCCCTAAGCTGCCTAGCGGGATGTACTATTTTAGCCAGGCTGGCAGCGGAGGCTGGTTTGTTTTCGGACACGGGGCAGGGGGAGGTGTGGAATTTTGCGACAGAGGGGCTGGAATTTCCCTCCGGAGGGCTCTGGGAGCACTCACCTTCTGCGGGGCGTTGATGACACCGGTGTTGTATCCAAACTGGAGGGAGCCCAGCACCGCTCCTCCCACAGCCAGCATCAGGCGAGCTGTCATCTGCCAGAAAACACGGAAAAGGGGTTAAATCTGGGATCCCCGCAGCCCTGTCTCCCCCACCGGAGCGATCCCAGGGTGCTGCACGGGATGCTGGGAAGGCGGCGAGTACGAATATTCAGGATAAAAGAGAAAACTCACTTTTTTTGGTGCTGAGGGGGAAAAATAATAATAAAAATGTCATTTTGGGAGTTAAAAAAACCCCATGGTTTGGGGGATTCCAGGAATTTCGGCCCTGGAGTGGGCCGGAGGTGTTATCTGGGCTCCAAGGGTCCCCTCGGAGGCTCCACATGAGCATTGGGCTCCGGGCCAGCGCCGGCCGCTCCCGGGACACGGCGGAGCCTCCGTGCGCTCCCGGCCGAGGATGCTCCGGGAATCTGTCACTAACAAAGGTTTTCCATCACAGTCTAATTAAGAGTCGCTGAGCAAAATCCTGGTTAGTTGGCAAAGCCTTCCCAGGCCTCCTCTTCCTCCTGCCTGAGCTGAAGCAACAATCAGAGCCTTGTTTGGGAGCAGGGTCAGGGCAGGCCAGCGCTTGGGCCACCTTCGTTAGAGGCCCAATTATCCCAAGCAGGAGATTTTCCCGGCACTAGAACCAGGATCCGACATTCCCACTTAATCAGCTTTGGGATGAGCCACGTGAAATTTATAAACCCCTTAATTTGAGGGGGCGGGGGGGGTGAAAGGGGGTGGTCCTCCCTAAGTACCAACATGTCACACCCCAAGGATGCTTCCATGGGGTCTTGGATTAATATTCCCAAGGGATCGATGTCTCAGATCCCATCTAAATGAGATGGGGTGACTCCAATTTCCCCACCAAAAGGATATTTTTTGTATTTAAGAACCGTTTTTCTCTTTTAATAATGGAATTAATGCTGCTCCCTGACCTTGCCACTCCGGCCACCACCTCCCTCCGCGTGAAAGTTCCCAGGGAAAAAGCAGAGGGAATGAAGCCAGGCCCCTTAATGAAGCTCATTAATTAGGCTTGGCCCCAACACAACTAATCAGGGAGGTTCTGGCACTTGGATTTGGTCGGTGCTTCAGAATAAATCCACCCCAAGGAGAAAACGCCGCAGTTGGGAGGGCACAAACAGGCTGGGAAGTTGGTGGTATCCCAAAAAAACACAGAAAAAGCCCCAAAAACACCACAATTCTAACTGTGACCTTATCCATCCCCCAAAAACCTAGGATGGGAATGCTGAAAGCACCTGTTGCTTGGGGAAACCTTATTAAAAAATGAGGGATTTTGGAGATTTGAGTGGACTGGGGGGGAATTGGGAGGTTTTGGGGTGGGGTGATTTTCCTTTGCTTTTCGGGGATCACCCTGATTTGTTTGGGTCCTGATTTTGCCTTTTCCTGGCTAAAGGGCACCCCGGGAGCTGCCAGGCGCTCCCCTAGGTAGGGCGAGCACAGGTGAGTCATGGCTGCAAAGATGAGGATGCGGCAGCCGGATGAACTTTGCTCCAGGAAGGTGAGAGGTAACAACACCTTGATGCTCCCACACCAGCCACTACCCAAAAAAAGAAAAAAAAATTACATTCATTTTTCCATTTTAACATTTAGAAAAAGAGAACTTTTCATGGCTACTAAAAAAGAAAATAAAAAAGATTTTTGGATTAAATTCCAGAACAAAAACCTTGTATTTTGATTAAATTCCAGCAGTTTGAAGAGATGAAAGGGTAAAACTGGCAGGAAAATTGCTTTTTGGAGGCTATTCCCGAGTAGGGTCAGGGTGAGTCAGCTCCTGCCGCTCCCTTCCCTGTTCCAAACACGCTGCCCGGCTCCGATCCGGGAGCCTTTCGGCTTGAACGTCGCCATTAAAGGCAAGTTTGGGGGGAAAAAAATAATTAAATAAATGAAAAAGTAGATTCTGCTTTGCCCAGGCAGTTCCTGCCAAACCCCACGTGGGGCTGTGGGGAGATTTTTTAACTCCTTGCAGGAAAAACAGCTTTATCAGGAATTTTGGGACAAATTCCCTCTTATTTCCAAAAAATAAACTTACTTAAGCCCGACTAGACCCCAAACTCCAGGCTTTATCCCTAATAATTCCTCTGTGTTATAGGAAAGCCAGAATTTTAATGAATTTAGAGTATTTGTTTTCTTCTTAGCTGCTTCCTGCTTCCTCCCCAGCTCCAACACGGAAGCCAGGACACTCCGAGGAAGATCGGGGTGGAGGGGTGACAGGGCCCCCCCAGACCTGCTGCCTTGGGCTTTACAACTCTATTTTTAACCCTTTTTTTTTTTATCCTCCAGCCTGGAAAGACTTTGGGATACAGACCACCTCATGGATCAAGGGAATGAATAATCCCTTTAAAAGCAAAATAATAATAATACTGAAATATTAATACAAAGATATTAAAAGAGTGGCCCAGCAGGGAATTCCAACTTTTTTCACTCCAGCATGGAGGATTTTGGGATGCTGCTGCTTCATGGAAAAAGGGAATTCATAATTCCTTCAAAATAGTATTAAAAAAAAAAAAAAGTGTCCCAGAAGGGAATTTGAACTTTTTTTACTCCAGTGCAGAAGGATTTGGGCAATTTTAGGATGCTGATTGTTTCACGGATCAAGTGAATTAATAATTTCTTTAAAAGCAAATTAGCAATAACATGAAAAAAAAAGGTCCCAGGAGGATATACCATTTTTTTTTTACTCCACCATGGAGGGTTTGGGGATGCTGCTGCCTCATGAAACACAGAAATTACTCATTCCTTTAAAACAATATTTTTTTAAAAAGAGTCTTAGGAGGGAATTCAAATTCTTTTTTCACTCTGTCATGGAGGATTTTGGGATGCTATCTGTCCTATGGAGCAAGAAAAAATAGTAATTCCTTAAAAATCAAAAAAATAGTTAAAAAAGGGGGTCCCACAAGGGAATTTTGGGAAAATCCACATGACAAAGACACCATTAAAATGATCCATGAGGATTTAAGCAGCAGCCCAGAGGCTGCTCCCGAGTGCTCCCAACCAGGGGTGGAAGAGGGGATGTGGGGAGTGGGTGCAGCCCCTTGCACACTCATTTGCACATTCCTGGGAGCGAGGGCACATGGACAACACAGCTGCAGCTGCCTCCCAACACGGGAAAAACTCGCACCCCCACCAAAAACTGGAAAAAATCCACTCCAAACCCACAGGAGGGGACTTAAACCCAGAGAATTTGGGGGTCACACTGGCACTGTGGGGACAGGGTGGGATTTGGGTTGTGGGAGAGAACCGGGGGGATGGGAAGAAGCATCGGAGTGGCGGAATGTGATTTTTTTATTTATTTTTCTTCCCTACTTAAAGGTCATCCAGGGACGGCGACACGATCCCGGCGAGTTTTGCAACTGCGACAAGCATGGGAGACGTTTTTGCACGGAATGAGCTGGAAAATACACACGGAATGTGCAACAAAAAAAACCAAAAAAACCATCCTGGGTTAATAATATTAATTATTAAATTTCAAGGGGATTGGGGGTGGGAGTTAGTCCCCCACCTCCCAACCGCCAGCTGCTTCCATGAAAAATCCGGTTTTTTTCCATGCAAAACACACTCTGGATGGAAGTGTTGCCCATCAGCGCTCGGCAAATCAGCCCTGCGATTAATTACCTTTACAAAAATTAATCATTTCTAACCCAAATCCATCCAAGGCGGGGAGTTACAGAGCTGGAAAAGCAGTGGGAACGCGACTCCGACTCCATTCGGGAAGCCGGGAGTTAAAGTGCGTCGGATTTGGGTATGAGACCAAATTTGTATTTAATTCCTGCCCCCATCACCGCGCTGCCGGCCGGCACGTTCCCGGCTCCCACCCCCAATCCCACCACTCATCCTGGAAAACAGGCGCTGCGGGCGAGCCGGCTCGGAACAAAATCATTTAAAATTAGGAGATACATATACAGAGATTGATATAGATCCATTAAATTTAAGAAAATTGTGTAGTTCATGTTTAATGGGGGGGGGGGAGGGGGGGGAAAGAGGGGGTGAAATACCAAGGGAGATCGTTCCCGTCACATCTTTAATTAGGATAAAATGACGATTTGGGGGGTTATTACACTTCGTGCCGCCACGCAGCCAATTTCTAAACACATCCCCCCGATCCCTCACCCCCAAAAAAACCACTTGGATTTATCCCAGCCGTTCCCAGATGGGAATGTTTGGGAGGACGGGAATGTTTTGGTGGTTGGGATGAAGCAAATGGGGGTTGAGAACAGTGACCTGCTGGAATTAACCACCAGGATCGTTTTGGGCTTTAACCCCCCCCAATTAATTATAAATCAATTAATTTGGGATGGGGAGGGTGTTGGGGGATCCCGGCCGCTGTCGAGCGGCCGGGCGAGCTCAGAGCATTTAATAACTCACAGTTTGGGATAAATTAATAGGAATTGGGTCAGGAGCTCCAGGCGGGATGTGCCCAGCTGAGCCCCAACACTGCGTGGATCCGGAGGGTCCCGGCGGGGTCATCCCAACCTCGCACCCCCCAAAAGCCACCTCGGCCCTTGCCGGGCTCTGGGGCCACCTCCCCCGAAATAGGGTCAAAAGGGACAGTTTTGGGTCGCTCCCTCGCGGTTCCGCATTTCGGGGGGGAGCCCAAAAGTGGCTGCCGAGCGCGCTACGAGACGCTGAGCCGGCATCAGCCGCTCTTTCGGGAGCGGCTCCACTCAGGTTTAGGGTAAAAAATAACGCAAAAAGGTGTTCGCGGCTGGCGGCGACAGCCGCGCGTGTGCGGGGGCGGCGGGGCCGCGCGCGGGGGCGGCCGGGGGGTTGTGTAACGCAGGGCGGGGGGGCGCGGGCTCACCTTGCTGCCGGTGTCCATGGCGAGGCCGGGGCCGGCGCGGCGGGGCCGTGCGGGCGGGCGGGCGGGCGGGCGGCGAGGCCGGGGCGCTGCGCGGGGCGCGGGGCGCGGAGCAGAGCGGGGCGGAGGCGCGGCCGCCGCCCGGGCATTGGAGCCGCTTAAGAGCGCGGGCGGGGGCGGCGCGAGGCGGCGTCGCCCATTGGGCGGTGTTGGGGCGGGGGCGGGGCAGGCGCCGAGGGGCGGAGCGAAGGGGCCGCGAATGGGGGGCGTGGGAGGGGAGCGCGGGGGGCGGCGGCGCGTGCGGGGCTGCACGTGGGCGGTGGGGGAGGGGACGGGGACGGGAGCGGGAGCGGGAGGGATCGCGGGTGAGAGAGCGTGAGAGAATGTAAGTGTGTGTGTGTGTGTCTGTCTGTGTGCGTCTCTGGGTGTGTCTCTGGGTGTCTGGGTGTCTGTGTGTGTGTGTGTCTCTGGGTGTCTGGGTGTCTGTGTGTGTGTCTGTGTGTGTGTGTGTGTGTCTCTGGGTGTCTGTGTGTGTGTCTGTGTGTGTGTGTGTGTGTCTGTGTGTCTGTGTGTCTGTGTGTGCGTCTCTGGGTGTCTGTGTGTGCACGCATGTCACCGTGTGTCAGCGAGTCCACGTGTGTGTGTCTGTGTGTGTGTACGTGTGTGCGTGTGTGTGTCACTGTGTACAGATGTGTGCGTGTGTAAATACACACGCGGGAGCGTGCACATGTGGGGAGTGGTGGGGGGTGAGTGTCACTGTGTTTACATGCGTGTGAGTGTGTGTGTGTAGAGTGCACGTGTGTGTGTGAGAGAGAGAGAGTGTGCAGGTGTGTGTGCCACTGTGTGCATGTGTGTGTGTGAGTGTGTGTGTGTTAGTGTGGGGGAGGAGTGTGTGAGTGTGAGTTTGTGTGTGCGTGAGTGTGCAGCTGTGTGTGTCGCTGTACACGTGTGTGTGAGTGTGTGTGTGTAAACACGCGCCCATGGTTGCATGGGGCGGCACATGTGGCGGGTGTGGGCAGGTGAGTGTCACGGTGCGTGTGTGTGTGTGTAAGTGCACGTGTGAGTGCAGGGTGTGTCTGTGTGTGTGCTGCATGTGTGGGAGTGTGTGTGCACATATCTGTGTATGTGAACTGCATTTGTGTCAATGTTCATGTGTGTGACTGTGTGTGTGCACAAGTGTGAGCATGAGTGGCATGTGTGTCCACGTGCTTGTTTGTGCACATGTGAGTGTGCAAGGGCATGTGCACATGAATGTGCAAGGGTGTGCACCTGTACATGTGTGTGAGTGTTCAAGGGGCTGTGTGGCTCTCTATGTGTTGCAAGGGTTTGCACACCTGCACGTGTGTGAGTGTGCTGAGTGTGTCTGTGTGCACACGAGTGTGCAAGGGGTACATGGCTGTACATGTGTGCACAAGTGAGTGCACACCTACATGTGCCTGGCTCTGCCATCCCCACCCCAAAACTCCCCTTCCCCCCCCCCCAAAATTTGTATTAAAAAATCATTAAAAATCACTAAAAGCCTAAAAAGAGGATGAAAAATGCAATTCCCCTTGTTGGTCTTGTTTAAAAAAAAAAAAGTCCCCAAAATAAAAAAAATGCACAAAAACCGCACAAATATTGAAAAAACACCCCAAAAGCACAGGAAATTATTGCACCACAAAAAGGTAAAAAGAGAGGGGAAATGGCAAAAAAATAAAAAAAAGTTGACTAAAAGTTGCACAGAAATTGAAGAAAAAGGGGGAAAAAAAACAGGAAAGGAAAAATAAAGAACAGAAATGTACAAAAATTTTAAAAGCCTGACAAAAGAAAGAAAAATCAAATATTGCACCAAAAAAAATCTTAGAAAAAAAACACAAAAAAGAAAAGCTAGAAAAAATTGTGCACCAAAATGCACAAAAATTTAAAGAGCAAAACAGGGTGGTGAAATGCAAAGAAAAGACACCAAAAGAGCAAGTCCCAAAAGCACTAAAAAGACAAAAGCAGAAATTGCACCAAAACCCAGAAAAACTAATATAAATATTAATTTTCTTTCCTAAATCTGCCCGATTTTGCCCCAAATTTGGCCATTCCACGCAATTCCTCAACTGTAAATTCCACTAAATAACCACTGGCTCCATCCCAGACCCTTTTCCCCCTTTTTGCCCATCCCAAGCGATCCGGGTTGGGGTTTTGCCGACTCGGCATTCCTGGCGGGACCCCTCCCCGGCGCCGCGGGAATGCTGATGGAGGAAAACGGCCGGAGCGGGATAATCCCGGCGGGGCCGAGGGGCTGGAGGGGATTTAGGGGGATTTGCTCCGGGGAAAAGGGTTAAAATAACACCGGGGGGAGGGCGAGGGGGAGGCCGGAGGCCACCGGGATGGGCTCAGCCATTCCAAGGGATACGGTTTTGCTGGGGATCGAGGCCACAAGGGTGGGCTCAGGGAGGCGACCTCTGTCCAGGACAGGTCACAGGGTGGGATCAGCCTCTCCATTGGACTGGAGTTCTGGGGGAGACCCGAGGCTACAGGGGTGGGCTCAGGGAGTCCAGCGGTGCGAGAGGACAGGAACAAAGGGATGGGATCAGCCTCTCCATGGATCCGGGTTGTGTGGAGGACCGGGACAAAGGGATGGGCTCAGCTTCCTCATCCCCAGTCCCTTCTCCACCACAGATTTCGGCTTTGACGCCCCCAGCACAGCCCCCCACCCCAGGGATGTCTCCTGCAAACTCTCGTTCCCAGCAGACAAGGAAATCCGGGTTGGCGACCTCTTCGATCCCTTCCTTGCGCTGCATCACTCATGACAAGCTCGTTATCTCACTGCCTCTCCCATCCCGACCCAGACTCACCCTCCGGAGCATCAGGGATACGCAAGTCCTGGTGACACATGGGATGTGGGGAGGGGATTTGGACACGACTCCCATTTTTTCAGGTGAAGTCCAGGCTGAAATCATCTTTCCAGGAATGTTTTTTGGGGTAATAAAGCTGGCATCACAGGATGGATCATGGGAGAGAATGTGGCTTGGCTGGGACTTGATGCCATACACCAAAAGTCCTGGATTATGCCTTAAAATATAGGGAATCCTAAGAATTTGACTCCCAACGCTGAGCATCCTTGGGATGGAGTTAATCCACTCCAGGGGGGAATTTATTTCAATATTCCCAGTGTCCTCCAACATGTTTGAGCCTCGAGGAGCTTTAAAATATTTCCCTGAGGCAAAAAGTTGGGTTTTATTCTTTTAAAGTCCAGCCAAAAATCCCCAAAAATGGGATTTCCGGAGCTCCACCATCCCAATTCCTCCAAATCCCAAAAAAATCAAGGAAAACATATGCAGGATTGCAGAATTCCGGTACAACAACCCCAGCCCCCAACAGCTGGACCAGCTGCCAACATCTGCCCGGCGCCACACCCCAGTGATCCCGCCAGCATTCCATGAATTGGGTCAATCCAGAGTGGTTTTCCTGGCGTGAGGCTCTTTGAAGGTGTGGGTTGAGTCGGGGTCAGGTCACCTGGAAAACCGCAGCCCAGGTGATGAAATTGGGGATAAAGTCCATCCAGAAACAGGATTTGTCATAAAATTGGGTTGGGCAATGGTGACACAGCTTCCACAGGGATTTCAGCCTTACTTGAAATGCCCTGGCTTGGCTTTTCCTTTGGGATTTTGAGCTGGTTTTGGCTTGTTATGTGGGGGATACTCCTGGAGCCTCCTGGTCCAGCTCTAGGAATGCGAGGGAGCTCCTGAATATCCTTAGTATTTGGATTTAGCAGCTGGATCTCCTTGGATTTCACTTTTTATCCTTAAACCTGGATTAGTTAAACCCCAGGATTAGCAAAACTGGGATTAAAGTGCATTAAACCCTCCAGTCCTTGGGTTAGAGTAGACTGGAGAAAGGTTCTATGTCTGAAAAAGCAGGAACACTGGTCCAAACAAAATCAATTATTATAATTTAATGTATCCCAATTAATAAATAAAAAGTTTTCCAGCCCAGGTAGCAACTTCCTTGTCCTAAACTGACCTGGTTTTGTTGGCTTTTCACTCAATAAACACAGCAAAGATGGGAAAACAAAGGGAAATTCTGGTTTATCCATGAAAAGGGGAAAATTAACCCCCAGTTCTGCCTCTTCCGAAGGTGGGTTTTCCATTTCATCCCTTATTTTGCATTTTTAGGGCACCACGAATGGATGAAAACATGGGGAGAAAAGAGGTCGGGGCTAAAAATAACCGGGTGAGTCAGGGCCAGCACCAGGAGCGTTGTGCCAACGGAGCCAGAGCTGAAACCCATGAGAAGAGGAGAGGAGAAAATCCATTTTCCCTTTGGCTCCACATGTTCGTGCATGAGGATTCCTAGTCCTTCTCCGAGAAGAAAGGAAAAGGAGGATATATGGAGAGATATATATATATATATATGTGTGTGTGTGTGTCTATAAATGTGCATTTAATCCTGGTTTTCTCATTCCATAAACCCCCCCTGGATTTCCCAAGAACGCCTAAAACAGCCAAAACAGCAGAAAAAGGGGATTTTCCCTCCTCTTCCATAATACTATGATGAATTAATTCCCACTTGCCTATGATTTTTCCCCTTGGGGAGCTATTTCTGGAGTCAAAGGCTGTTAATGACAATAATTAATCATTAATGATAATAAGTGGATAATGGCCACTCCTGTGGGATGTTCCCTTTATTGTTTAATTTTTGGATTAATTCTTTGATTTTATTTCATCCCGTTGCTGTGATGTGGAGGATGCCATGGGGGAATTGTTTTGGGAGAGTTGCTGAGTTTTTGGGGTTCAGTCACTGGGATTTTTTCCACCTGGGGAGAAAAAGGTTGGAATGGAGAGGAAAAAAAAGGTGGGATAGGGAGAAAAAAAGAGATGGATTACAAAGAAAAAAGGTGGAATAGGGAGAAAAACGGAAGAACAGGGACGAAAAAGGTGGAATAGGGAGAAGAGGTGAAACACGAATTAAAAAAAAAAAAAGGTGGAATGGGAGGAAAACAAGAGTAGAGTGAAGAAAATTAGTGGAATAGGGAGAACGAAGTGGAGTAGGGAGAAAATGGGTGGAACAGAGTGAAAAAAGGGTAGAATAGGGAGAAAACCGGGAGGATTGGAGGTAAAAAAAAAGGTGGAACAGAGTAAAAACAAAGGTGGGATGGAGAAAAAAGGTTGGATCAGAGAGAACAAAGGTGGAATAAGGAGGAGAAAAAAGGTGTAATAGGGAGAAAATGGGCGGAACAGGGTGAAAATAGGTTGGAAGAGAGAGAAAAAAGGTGGAACACGGCGGGGAAAAGAGTGGATTAGCGAGAGAAAGGGGTGAGGAAAGGCCGTTTTTCCCTGTGTCTGCCATTCCAGGCACATTCCCAAGGTCTCAGCCCTGGCCTGCAGTAGGAGCACTCGGGGCTTTGGGAGCAGGAATCCTGCAAGGAAGGGGACGGGAGCGGTACCAGAACGCCCAGTACCCCAAAGGACCATCTTCCCCTCTCCAGCATCACGATCCCGGTGGGAATCCACCCACACCTGCTCAGATTAGGAATTTTCCAGGTTTGGGGGGGATTTTCGAGCAGCCGATCAGAGCAACCCGCAGAGAAATCCGGTGTTTGTTCCCAGAGTGATGAATTTCTTTACAGGCAGATTTTGATCTTCCCATCCTATATTCCCTGCCAGGCTTGGAAAACCCCTAAATCCTGATTTTTCACTCAAAATAGCCCAATTTGGCAAACGTAAGGCATCCTGACAACCCTGGAGGTGCCGATATGGAGGGATCCTCCTTCTGCCCTTTGGCATCCCTGGAATGCCCAATCATCCATGAGGAGCCTGGAAAAGGGCTGGAGGAGGACTTTGAGGATGAATTTTAGGGGATTTGGGGTCAGAGGGTGCATAAATGTTGGGTTTGAGGGTGGGGATGTGAGCGAGGTGCTGCCGGAGGGCACAGGGTGAGGTGCTCCATGCATCCCACTGCAGATGGAGAAGGAGATCCCATCTTTTGGGATGCTCACTTTCAATTAATTAATTTAATAATTATTTCCCTCTTCCTGCAAAAGGTACATTTCACCCCCTGGGCCCACCGACAGCATGTGGGTGCAGGTGGCTTTGGCATCTCAAGCTGGAAAACACTAGGAAGGGGAAGAAAAGCCCCCAATCCTAATTCCTTCCGTTAAAAATCCCTGAGGCTCCAGACAAGATGGGCTTTGCCTCCCCATCCCTTACTGGACTGGGAAGTGCCCAGTTTGAGCACTGGGAATGGGTCGGAGCAGGCTCCATGGGCAATTCCCGCCCCGCAGGAAGGAGGATTAATCCCCATTACCTAATTAACTGCCTGAATAATAATGAGTCAGGTATTTGTGTGTCATCAGCTCTTGGCTGCAGGGACATGTCGGAGACAGCAAACGCGGCTCAGCAAATCCAGGAGCTAAAAATTCCTCCGATCCCAAATTTCCCGGGGAGGGAGCAGCTCTGCAGGGTGGGGCCGGGGGCTCCGTCCTCCCAGGACGCTGCAACTCAGCTTTTTGGGAACATTGCCCTTCCAGGATGGTGCAGTTTTATTTGGGGGATATCACAATTTCAGGAGAGTGAAATTAAAATTTTTTGGGATCATTATTCTCCCAGGATGACACAATTTGATTCTGGGGGGATATCACCCTCCCAGGATGGCTAGATTTGATTTTTGTGGAGCCTCCCATCCTCCCAGAAAGATACAACTTGATTTTTTGAGGAATATCGCCCTCCCAGTGTGATGTAATTTAAATTTGGGTAGGCAATATGAATTTTTGGGGAGCGTCAGGGAGTTTGAATTCTGAGTGGGTCATAACCCTCCCGGGAAAACACAATTTGAAATTTTGGAGGTGTAACACCCGGCAGGCTTATAAAATTTGATTTAGGGGGGGTCATTAGCCTTCCAGGATAATGCAATTCCATTTTGGGGGGCATCACTCATCCAGGATAATGGAAGTCTAATTTTGGGGGATTATTTATCCTTCCAGGACCATGCAAATTGATACATGGGGAAGGCATCAGCTTCCCAGGGGGGTGAACTTTGATTTTTGGGGGGATATAGCCCAGCCAGGACAATGCAATGGGATTTCTGGGGGGGATTATCACCCTCCCATGATGGTGAAAATTGATTTTGGGGCGGGCTAGTGGATACCCAGGACAACGTAATTTAATTTTGGGGGGATCATTATCCTCCCAGGACAATGCAAATGGACTTTTTGGAGGGTATCATCCTCCCAGGATGATGCAATCAGACATTTTGGGGATCGTCACCCTCCCAGGACAACACAATTCAATTCAGGGGCGGTTATCAGCATTCCAGGATGATGCAATTGGATTTTTTGGGAAGAGCACCCACCCAAGACAATGCAACTTGATTTTTGTGAGGTTCTCCCACCACCACTCCACCTTCTACAGCCTCACCCGCCCTCTCCATAACCCCATTCCCCAAACTCATGATTCAGCAGCTCCCAAAAAACCCGGGAGGCAGATTACAAACTCCTTTCCAAGTGGGAGAAGAAGAAAAGCCATGCCGACGGCTTGCTTCCAAAAAATCCCCAAACCTCCCAAAAAATGCCTCCATCAGCTCAGGGATTTATTGAACTACTTTCTTCTGCTTTATAAATAATCTGGAATAAAAGGTTGGATCGACATTATTATTATTATTATTATTGTTGTTCTTGTTGATTTTGTTGTTGCCGTTGCTGTTGTCAGCATCGACGGGAGAGACAACACAGCGCTTACAATCCTTTCCTCATGGATTTGGGGATATTCTCCTTATATTTGGGGGTGATACAGAGCTGCTGGATGAAAGCAATGGAAAATATTCCCAAAAGCTCTGGCCTGGGTGGATTTTCTGGCGGTGCTGGGTCACCATCCGTCTGCTTCTCCCAATTAAAAGAATTAAGGGAAGGAAATTGGAAATGTGGCCCCTGCTGCCCCTCGTCGGGAGCAATTAAATCCCGTGGGTTAATGAGCAGGATTTAATTAGGAAAAGGAAAAGGTTCCACTCATTAGATGGAAGTGGAGACAACAGAGTGGGGGGCTTAGACCCCCCAGAAATGTGTGATGATGGAGAGGGTGTGGCTGGAAAAGGGGGGATCAATGGTGTTTGCCATGAAATTCCCATATTTGGCGGTTTTCCCGGCTGGATTTGGCCAAGGAGATGCCAAGAGCCTTTTTGTGTCCTATCCAGGTATTTTGCAGGTTTAAGGATTTTAAACACAAATTTGAGGCTCCAGTGGGTCTGGAATTCACTGACAGCCAAACTGGCTCTTGTGTCTCCCCAGGGGGATTTTCCTTCCCCATTACCGGGGATGTAAATGGGATGGGGGCGGGTAAAAGCCCTGAGGATGTGCTGAAGGGTGGCCAGCAGTGCCTGGCTCTATCCCCCTGCACCCTGATCCCACGTCCTCCAATCCACCACGCACCTGTGTAAGCATCTCCTGCTGTGTTCCCAAGCTTCCCGTCCCACACAATTCCGTGCAATCCCACGGAATTCCATGCAATCCCAGTGGAATCTGATGCAATCCCATGCAGTCCTATGGATTCACCTGACGAAATGCTGTGCAATCCCATCAATAATCCCATTCAGTCATCCCAAGGAGTCCCATTCAATCATCCCATGGAATCCCATGCAATTCCATGGAATCCCATGCAATCCCATGCAATCATCCCATGGAATTCCATTAAATACCATGCAACCAACCCATGCAGTTCCCATACAATCACCACAAGGAATCCCATTAAATAACCTGGAACCATCCCATGCAATTATCCTATACAATTCCCATGTAATCCATGCAATCCCATGAAAGATGATGAAATCGCATGCAATCATCCCATGTATCCATGAAATCCCATGTTATTCGTGTGCAATTCCCATGCAATCCCAAAATTCAGCCCCCACGGGCAGCAACTCTGCTGCATCCTGCAGGAAGGGTGGGATGGAGCCAGGGTAAAGCCCCCGGCACTGGTTCTTAGCACTGAATTCTTTGCATAAGAGAGAGATAGGAAAATGCTGGAAAAGTGCTTCCCAGCACGTCCTGGCATGCCGGGGAACCGGCCCGGCTGCAGCCGTCCCAGTGGGATAGGGGGATGCCCAGAACATCCCATAAAGTCCGAAAACATCCCCCATTGGGGTTCCTTGGGTGTTTCAAGCCACAATTTTGGGAGTGAGGGGATTCAGCAATGCACACCGGGATGGTGAGCAGTGCCGGCGGGATGGATCCAAAGATTCGCGAATGTCAAAGCGAGGTCACCCTGGATCTTGCCGGGGCTTGCCCATTCCCACGCAGACACTTTGATCCCTCCCGCACTTTTCAGTCTCTGAAATTCCTGCGGCTTTTGAATTTCACTCTGTATTCCCCAACCTGGGATTTCAGATGGATTTCCACACTTCCTGGCTCATTGAGGGGGATCAGCATTTTCGGGCTTCACCCCCATTTCCCACAGACCTCCAAAAAATGTGGGTCAGCCAAAAAACTCTCCCTTCCCAAACCCAAGGTCAAATCCCAGTAACACCCTCCCCAAAACCACTCCAGCCAGGAGCTGCTGGGACCTGCCCTGCTTGGCCACCGGAGCCCCAAAGTTTGGGGAGTGGGGTCAGGTCAGGGCTTGTTGCCGCCTGTTGCAGGAGTTGAGGCCAGCTTAGAAGCACTGCTCTGGATCCAAGCAAAGGCTGAGTCCAGGGAAGATCATGGCATGGATAGGCACCAGTTCCCAGTGGGAATGGGGGGGGGGGGGGGCATGGGGGATAAAGAAGATTGCAGGGTGAAGGACATCTCTGGGGTGAAGGATATCCATGGGGTGAAGAAAATGCATAGGGTGGAAGATGTCCATGGGGTGAAGGACATACATGGAATGAAGGATGTCTCTGGGGTGAAGAACATCCATGGGGGGATGAAGGACATTCATGGGACGAAGAACATCCGTGTGGGGAAGGATATCTGTGGGATCCAGGACATCTGCAGAGTGAAGGACATCCATGGTGTCAAGGATATCCATGGGGTGAAGAACACCTGTGGAGTGAAGGAAGTTCAGGGAATTAAGAACATCTGCAGGATAAAGGACCTCCATGAGGTGAAGGATGTGTGTGGGGAATGAAAGACATTCCACGGAGGAGTGAAGGACATTCCATGGGGTGACGATGGGCAGATGTCCTGGAACACCATTTGAGCAGGGTCCCACTGAGGGGTCCTGCACTGGGGACACCCGGCAACAGGTCACTGTGAGGTGGGGTTGGATTTTGGGGTGAGGCCCCGGCCAGGGTCCAGCAGTGCTTCCAGGCTGTGGGAGCAGCAGAGCAGCAGCAGCAGCAGAAGCAGCAGCAGGAGCAGGAGCAGTTCCTTCCTCATTCCAAGCCCTTGCACAAGGGTGGGGTGGGCGTGTGCTGGCCTGACGCAGGCGATGGGCACAGTCTTGCCCGGGAGCTGCCTCCTCCCTGCCTCCTCACCCCCTCTTTGCCCGTTTTTTTGGGATGCTCCAGAGCTGGATGGTAGAAAAAATCCCCCGGGGTTGGGGAGCAGCATCATGTCCAAGCCCTTTTCCCAGGGTCAGGCTCCCTGGCAACAACCACCGGGCTGAGGCGTCTGCCAGCCCCTGTATCTCCCCATATCCCCACATCCCACCTGCTCACTCAGGAGCCACATTTAGGGAATTTGCTCCCACAAAACCTCTCAAACATTCCCAGCCCCCAAGCCACAGGTGCCGGTGCTGTGTGTGGGTGCTGGGAGCTCATTCAGCTCGAGGCCCTTTTTTTGATGGACATACTTTGAAGTTTCCTTCCTACAAGACTGGGACAACCTAAGGAAAATAGGAATGCTGGGGGCTCCGGTAGGAGTCGGGGGTGGGAGCTGGCATTGCATGGCCTGGCTGCCCCCACAGCACCTCGCACGGGGCCCTTTCACACTCCCTTTGCACACTCCCAGCTCACACTCCCTCCCTTTGCACACCTGCTCCATGTGCACACTGCACACATGTACTCCCCTTCCATGCCTGTTCCTTTTGGAATTTTGCTCCCCTGGAGCCCTGGTTCCCTTTGCACACCTGTCCCTTTGCACACTTGTTCCCACGTGTTTGTTCCAACGCCCTTGCTGCCCTTGCACACTCAGTCCCTTTTCCCTCTCACTCTCCCTCTGTGCTCACTCCCCTTGCACACTCATTCCCCTTCCACTCTCTCTCCCTTTGTTTGGGCTCTCCCCTTGCCCACTCAGGCCCCTCTGCAGCTTGGTGCCCTTCTAGAATTGTTGTCCTTGCACACTCGCTCCCTTCCACACTTGCTCCTTGTGCACTCTCACTTCCCTTGCTCATTTATTTCCTTCATACATGTTCTCCCCTTGCACACTCCCATTTCCTTGCACACTCCTCATTCCTTTCCACACTCCCATTCCCTTGCACACTCCCTGCCTTGCACGCCTGCCATTCACAAAGAGCCGTGAGGCCAAATAAACCCAGGGAAAGGTTTATTCTCTTTGCCCCTAGAATTCCCAGCCCTTCCCCAAATGCAGGATCAGAGGGGTGCAGGCCTGGCCCCCCAGCCTGGAGCTGTGTTTTACCCCTACGCTGCAGAATCCCAGATTTGCGGTCCCTCCAACAAGGACCGAAGCCCCTTTCCCACGCACCGGCCCCCCCCAGGGTTATTTTCGCTGCCCCCCACAGTGGGAGCTTTTCTCTCTCTTCCCTTCCCCTGCCCAAGGTTTCCTCCCAGCTTCCTGGCCCGCCTGTTTATTCCCAAATCCCAGATTTCTTTGTTTGCCCGGCAGTAATTTTCCATCGAGGCTCCAAATCCATGAATTCCCGCATTGCCCACCTGAAAAATTCCTGTCCCGCTGAATAAAACCACCACATTTGTGGGGTTTATAGACACAAACCCTCATTTATTTTCCCTCCAAATCCTGAAAATTCATTTCCCCAGAAGGTGGGAAAATAAATTTGGGAGAAAGAACAACAACAAAAAAAAAGTTTTAATAAATATATTTCTGCATGGAGGATCTTGCCCAAAAACTCAAATTTTCCAAAAATTTGGGGAAAATTATCATTTTGCATCCATCAAAAATGGATTGACATCAGGATCTGGGATACCAGGGAGCAGTGGAAGGGGTTTATTCCTGGGTTGTGGATATAAGGCCTATGGAGAAGAATCCTGAGGATGCTGGTTTGGGATGAGCCAGGAGCTGGTACCCAGGTGGAACGAGGGGCTGAGATGCTCAGACACATGAATATTACAAATGTATATAAAATATTTATTATATATTAATATATAGAAGGATTTGGGTGGAGTTTGCATTAAGAAGCTGCAAAATTAGATGTAAATCTATCTATTCAGAGGTTAATTGGGAATTTTTCACAAGAAAGTCACAATAAAACCCGTGTATGGAGGTTTTGGGGTCATTTTTGCACTAGAAAACTGTAAAATTATATACAAATATAGGGAGTGGGCTTGTGGTGGGTTTTGCAACAGAAGGCCACAAAATTATACATAAATTTAAATATATGGAGGGTTTGGGGTCTTTTTTGTATTAGAAAGACACAAAATTGTATAAAAAAATAATTATATATGGGGGATTGGGGCCTTTTTCCCTAGAAAGTAGAAAATTTATATCTGTATTTAATATATGAGATAAAAATAATATTGGTATGTTGTATAAACATAATATTACTCTAATGATAATATAAATATAATATTAATTCACATGGCTATGTTGTACAATAAATATATGGCAATATAGTATAATGTGATAAAGTAACCATATAATATAGGATAATAAAGATATAAGATATAAGATACAATAAATATATAAGAAGATATAATATAGAATAATAGAACAGAATAAAATGGAATAAATAATTATCCATATTTCAATATTAATATAATATTATCTAAAGATGATTAAAATAAACAGCATTAATAAAATATACTCAATAAATACTCCCAAAACTACATATTTTAATCTTTCAAATCCCATGGAAAAACCTCTTCATCCTTTTCCCAAGGAAAAGTGGAGCAAAAACTCCCAGCTGGAGAGAAGGGTGAGCCCGTGACACTGACAGCACCAGACCTGAGACCTCAGACACCCGGAGGAGGTGATTTTTGGGGTGGATTTTTCATAATTTTTTCAGTATTTCCCCTTTAAATGCCCATGACAGGGAGAATTTTTTTGTGATTTTTTTGTGCATATTTTCCATAATTTTTCCAAAATTTAACCCTTTAAATTCCAGCAATGGGAGGAAACGCGACTTTTTGGGGTGGATTTTCCATACCTTAGGGAAGCTTGATCTATGGATTCAGCAGCCTGGAGAGAGGCTGAGATCACGCAGCCTTGTGACACTCATGGAACCGGCTGTGAGCCCTTAAATCCCACTGGAAGATTCACTGGAATTGTGATATTTTGGGGAGAATTTTCCACAATTTCCCCTTTAAATAACACTGAGGAGGAAACTGTAATTTTTTTGGTGAAGATTGTCCAAATTTTTTTCTAAAATTTCCCCCTTATATCCCACTGAGGAGGGAAATTGTGACACTTAGGAGTGAATTTTCCATAATTTTTTCCGACATTTCCCCTTAGATACCACTGAGAGGGAAAATTGTGACTTTTGGGGGCGGATTTTCAAAGTTTTACCCAAATTTCCCTCTTAAACTCCACCAAGGGGAGGAATTGTGATTTCTGGGGAAGGATTTTCCATCATCTGGGAGAGGTCAATCCATGGATGAAGGTTTTTTGGGATGTGCCTGCAGCATCCCACCAGCTGTGGGTACCGCTGGTGGTGTGGGCAGGGATGCAGGAACCGCAGCATCCTCTCAAATCCCCAAATCCGCCCTTTTTTAAGGAAAAACCTTTTCTAATGAGTTTAATCCGCGATGGAATTTTTTTCCAGGTATTTTTGGGCTCTTATTCCCCGCCCAGGGAGATGCTGGAGGCTTGGTGCCTGCGTGTTGTTTTCCTCTTCCCAGAACAGCCAGAGAACAAACTAAAAAATAATAAAATAAAAAGTAATCAAATCAAGCCCGGCTGGGGCCATTCCCGGGGCAGGAAAATTCCAGAAAGGTGGGGAAAAAACCGTGTTTATTTAATTTAGGAAACGCAAAAAAACCCCTCCCGGTGCTATTGACGGCGGGATGTGGCTTTGTGGGGGGAACAAAGGGCCGGGAACCCCCGCGGGGAGGAGGAAGAGGAGGAGGAGGAGGAAAAGGAGGAAAAGAAGAGGAGGAAGAAGAGGAGGAAGAAGAGCAGGAGGAGGTGTGAGCGTTCCTCATCCGCTGCAGCGCCGAGTCCTTCCCTCCCTGGAATTCCCTTCCCGGCTCGGCGATGTCCTGGGAGCGCGGGGAGGGGGCAGGGAAATCATAAATCCAATTAATGGAATTCTTGTGTTGAGTTCAGTTTTACATCCCTGGGTTTTAATGTGCTCAGATTTGGGATTGGTTTATTTCAGCTTTTAATGTTACTTATTTTCTATATTTTTATTTAAGTATTCTTTGTGTTTATTGTTGGTTTTATATTTTATAGTTTTATATTATTTTAATTTTAGTATTTTACTTTTAATAATTTTAATATCATTTTCATTTTTATTAGTTTGTTAATATTCGTTTATTTCTCATTCTTTTTTTCCTGGGTTTTTATTAATTTGTAATATTTTTCTATCCTCTTTTTATTCGTTTTTCTATTATTTTATTTTGTATCATTCATTTTTATATTCTTTTGTGTTTAATTCATATTTTATATTCTTTTACATTTCTATTCTTTTATTTTTGTATTATTTTATTCCTATATTCTCATTTTTTAATTTTTCTCATTTTCATATTCTTTTCAATTTACATTATTTTCCCTTTTTATCCATTTTACTACTTTATTTCTGCATTTTTATTTGTAATTAATTTATTATCACTTTACTCTGAATTATTTTTGGATTGTATTATTTTATTACTCCTTTCTTCATTATTTTATATTATTTTTCGTCTTCCTTTAGTTTCTTTTTGCATCCACGTGGGTTTATCCTTCTTTTCCTGCCTTTATTTTCCCATTATTTCACCTTTCTATTCTTTATGTCCCTATTCCCATTTTTACCTTCCTGCATTTATTCCTTTTTACCTGGGTTTTTTCTATTATTTTAATTTCCCGTCATTACCTTTTACACTATTTGACTTCCACATCATTTTCCTTCTCTAGTCCTTCATTTTCAGATTATTTATTATCTTTTCCCCTTTATTCTGCCACTAAACCACTAAATTTTGCCTTTTCCCAACTCTTTTTCAGGACATCCACCTTTAAAGGGGCATTTCCGTCTGCCACCTCCAATCCTGGGGATTTTACCATCTGAGTGTAGTAAAACATGGGGTGAAATTCTGTTAAAAACCTGCTTAAACCAGTAAATTAAACAGTTCTCAAAAAATTAAAATTATAGATGATTAATTATTGTTGTTGTTGTTATTGTTGTTGTTATTGTTACTTTATTATTATTATCATTATCATTATCATTATCATTATCATTATCACTGCTGCAGAGAGTGGATCCCTGGGTGATGGGGGATGGAAAACAAAGGGGTTTGGGGGGCACAAGGAGGGGGCGGTTATTTCAGGCTGGGTTTCTCTTTAGTCTGGGTTTATCTTTGGACCCGATGAAAAATTCTGGGGGCTGCGGAGATGGAGCTCTGTGGGGCCCTCCCCCCGATTTATTTGGGGGCACACTGCTGTAAAAATTCGTTTACTGGGGAATGTCAGTCTGGGAAAGTGAAGTTTTGGAAGACTCAATGGTGCTGAATCTACAGATCTCATGGGGGGCCCTGAGTTGGAAAACGGGGTCTCCTTGGGGAGAAATTGGCTGGTTGGGGCACCCCATGCTGCTAAAATAATAGGTTTATTGGGGATCGCAGAGCTGCAAACTGGGTATTTTGGGGAACCCCATGATGCCAAAACCAGTAGGTTTTGTAGGGGATCCCAAGAGTGCAAACTGGGACTTTTGGGGGATCCCATGCTGCAAAAATGGATTTTTTAGGGAAGATCCCAATGCTGTAAAATTAGATCTTGTTGGGGACCCCATGCTGGAAAAATGGGGTCTTTTGGGGAACTCCAAGAGTGCAAAAAAGGGTCTTTTGTGGGACCCCATAGTCCAAAATTGATCTTTTTGGCAGGGATCCCCCACTCTAAAAATAGTTTTTTGGGGGGTCCCAGGAGTGCAAAATTGGTGTTTTGGGGTCCCAAATCCCACAGGGGACCCCCAATGGGGGATTCTGTGCTGCAAAAATTTGGGGGGATCCCAATGCTTCAAAAGTTGTTTTCTTGTGGGACCCCACCCCCAAAAATGGGTTCACTGGGGGACCCTGTCGTACAATCCCCCCCATTGCAATTTCACGTGTTTTACTCTGGGGAGGGAACCCCTAAAATCCAGTTTTGGGGATCACGCAGATTTTGGGGCACAACCAGCCCTGACAAAAACTTTTCTGCTCCAAACAGGGGTTTTTGCTGCTTTTTCCACAGGTTTTTGCTGCAATTGGAGCATGGGGCTCAAGGAATTAGAGGATTATCCAGGGAAATCTTACCCCTGAGCCCCAGGGGGTTGCTGCCAGCTCCATCATTTCCCAAAACTCGGCTTTGGGAAGGGTAATGTCCATTTGGGGGTTCAAGAGTAATTCCCACGTGCGACAGGGCGGGAATTCCATCCAGGATCTGGGACCCTTGGACCCCGACACACAAATTTGGAAGGCATTTTCTTAAATCTGGGGGGTATTTGTGGAAATTTGGGACGGCTTTTGGAAACTGGGACCCCACTGGTGCAAACATTGAGCCCCATCTTGGGAATCTGGGGTGTCTTTCCTTGAATTTGGGGGGCTTTCTGCAAACCTGGGACCCTTTTTTAGGAACCTGGGACCGTTCTTAGGGAATCTGGTATCCCTTTAAGGGAACCTGAGGTGTCTTTTTTCAACCCTGGAGCCCCATTTTTGGAACGTGGACCTTTTCTCACATTTGGGGGGAGGATTGTGAATCAGGATTCACTTTGTTAGACTTAGGGTTATTTTTTCTTAAACCTGGGACCCCTTTTTGGGAACCTTGGACCCCTTTCTAGGGAACCTGGGGTGTCTTTTTTCAGCCCTGGAACCTCATTGCCCAAACCAAAACCACTTTTTGCAACCACAGAACCCCATTTTGGGAACTCCATGTAAAAACTGAGGAGGCTTTTCTTTGGCAATCAGGGCTCATTTTCTGAAACTTGGGGGCCTTTTGCAACCCTGGGACCTTGTTTTTCAAATCTGGACGCCCTTTTTGCAACCCTGGTGTCCATTTCTGCAAATCTGGGAACACTTTTTGTATCCCTGTGACAAACCAAGATCCATTTTTGCAAATCAAGGACCCCTTTTTGCAAACCTTGGACCCATTTTTGGGAACCCAGGGACGGTTCTTAAATTTGGGGGGCCTTTTTCGAAATCAGGGCTCCTGTTCTTAAACTGGGGGGATTTTTCTTAAACTCGAGATCCCTTTTTGCAATCCTGGAACCTCATTTTCAGAACCTGAGGTGCCTTTTCTTAAATCTGGGGTGACTTTTTACAAGTCTGGGAGCCCTTTTTGCAAACCTGAGACCTCCTTTTGCAAATTTACCACCCCATTTTGCAAACTTGGGATGCCTTTTTCCAAGCATGGAGCCTCCTGCATCCAAACTTGAAAAGGGCCTCCTGGCCATGAAAGAAAGGGGGTTTGGGGGCATCTTAACAGATAAAATAGAGATTAATTTATGTTTAATGCTTTGCTTAAACTCAGAAGGCTGCGAGTTCTCATTATTTCTCTCTAGAAGCTCCAATTTACCTTGGAAAATTAAAATTTTGATGGATTTTAAGCATTCACTCCTGTTCCTGGAGATTCTTTCTCATATTTGGGTGGATTTTTAGCATTCACTCCCGTTCCCGGACACGCTTTCTGATTTCCAGGCAGGAACAAACCCTTATTTCCCCTTAAACCCCCTAAAACTGAGCCTAAAAGCTGCAGGAGGGTGATTGAGGGCAGTGTTAGGGATCGAGATTCCTATAAACATGGCCATGGGATTTGGGGGCACGTGCCCCAGCAGGAAATGTTTTCAGGCATCTAATTTCACTGTTTAATTAATAATGGGGCTATTCTTTGTTAGGAGCTTGCAGATTAGTTAGGATTATGCTGGAGGCAGCTGAGCTTGAGGCTGGATTCTCCTTTTCCAAGTCAGCTCCTTTGATGGGAAAAGGGGTTGTAAATTTATATATTTATATTTTATAGAAATACATATATAACACTCCCTCGTTCTCTCTCTGTACACATATATATAAAATATAAATATTAATATATAAAATACAACATACATTATATAATATATATTCTATAATTTTATTAATATGGAAAATATTACATAAAAACATAAATAAATTCACATTTTTATACAGAGAGATTATACATATAATTTGCAATCCGTGGGATAGCTCAGCCTGGGGGATTTAAACCTCCCCTTCCCAGGACTACAAAAATCATAAATACCCCAAAATCCCCCTTTTTTCTTCATTTGAAATACCAAGATGAACCCAGTCCGTTGGGCATTTTCCCCCTCCACGTATTCCTGATGCCGGGATGTTAATCCATGCTGAATCGCATCCCAGAAAACTCTGTCGGGAAGGATTTGGGGGGGAAAAGAACCCTCGGTGAACAAGTTTGCCATGGATTTTCATGCCAAGCCGACTGGGAGGTGGGTGCTGGGTGTTGCTCCGGCCCACGTTGGGGTTGGATGTGCCATGGGATGGAAGTAGGGGTTTATTTACATTAAATTTCTCCTGCTGGTGCAAAGGGCTGGAAAATCCAACGCGACAGCTCCTCCAGGGTCTTGGCCTCTTTCCGACCTGTTGAGCCAAAATAATTCCCTGGGTTTTTGTTTGAGGTTACCCCAGTTATAAAATGCAAAGAAGGGAAGGAGGCTGAAAACGGGGGAATTTGGAGATCTCCAGGGCTTTTGTTGCCCCATGTTATGGAAATGGTGTTTTGGAGTGTGGAATTGAGGAAAATTTGGATTTTCCTAGAATAGAATCACAGTCTGGTTTGGGGTGGGAGAGACCTTAGACCCCATCTTGTTCCACCTCTTGCCATGGGCAGGGACACCTTCCACTATTCCAGGTTGTTCCAACCTGGCCTTGGGCACTGCCAGGGATGGGGCACTTTCAGGCAGGATTGGCTCTGTCCAGTTGGGAACACCCTCCTCTTCCTCACCACACCCCAGCCCAGCTCCTCCACATCTCCCAATGCGTGTTGGCTTGGGAATCTTAGTGACCCTGCATTGGCCCTTCTCCTATTTCACTTCATCTGGGAGGGTCCCTACTGGCCACAATGTCCCAAAAAGGTGACACCAACCCAAGCCTGAATGTCTTGACTCACCGTGCTGTTATCATCTCATTCCTCAAGAAGATCTGGTACCTTCCCTGGTCATGGGGCTGTGGCTTCTCCTGCTCAGAGGAGACAGTCTGGTTGTTATCCCAACTTCTCCTCTCTCGCCCCTCTCCCTGGACCGGCATGGTCCATCCAACCCTACATTACTCACCTCTTCAAGTGGAGAGAGCAGGAACTCCAAGATGACTCAAAAGGAAGTAAAAATGCTCTTTCAAAGGGTGGGAAAAGGAAGAAGCCAAGGGGTAGATAAATAATCACAGGCCAGGAAAGAGAAGAGGGAGGATGTGACCCCATGGGATCCATGGTGGGAATAGAATCTCACCTGGGATCACGTGTCCAACCTGGGCAGCTCTTGGTGTGAACAAAAGGTAAAGGTCTTGGGGAGGGCAGGGGATGAAGGTCCTGCAAGAGAAGCAACAGGGCTGGGCTGGAGAACCAGAGCCATGAAAAGGAGGAGTTGGAGCAAATGCTGCAGATAAGGCCAAGCTGGAGATGTCCATTCCTTTGGAACTTTGCACATTCCTGGTTCTTGCTTTCACCCGACGTGAGGAGGGTGGGGAGGTTTTGTGGCCCATGTGGGTTTAATATCAGCCAGAAAGCAAAGCTGGAGGAGGAACTCAAGCAGGACCAGGCCAGCTCTGGGCAAAGTGTGGGAGAAGAGTTGATCCCAGAGGAACTGAGGCAGCTCTTGGTCCCCACATTCACTGACAAAGCAAAGACGAGGGTTTGAGCTGGTGGAAGACTTTGTGTCAGTGACCTCAAAGTGCCTCAAAACCATCTGGCTGGAGAGGCTGGACCTGCCCTGTCCCAACTTCATCCCATGTCAGAGGAGACGAGGGAAGAACATCAGAGCATGAGCATCATCTGTGAACCTCTCAGAGGGGGGAGCCTAAACTTTGTGTTTATTTGGGGTCAGGTGTATGTGGGTAGAGCAGCTGTAGGTGATACCACCCTTTTTTTGCCCCAAAATCACCAGATGTGCCCCAATATCAACATGGAATCAGGCTGGAGGCAGCTCTGGGATTTCATCACATTCCAAGTCTCAATATTTGGTCAAAAGAGACCAATTTCCAGCCAATCTTGTCCTCAGGGTGCCGACACCAGCCTGAACAGCCCACAGAGTCCAGCTCACGTCTCAAACCCCCTGTGACTGCCAGAATCCAGATCCACTCCCTGCCAGTCAGGTGATGCAGAGCCTGACTCACTCCCACAATAAATAACCCTGAGCTCACCCTGTTTGTTTTTCCTTGCCGGCATTCCCAAGATCCAAGTGGATCTCTTCCCATGGGTGGTGGGACCATCCAAGGGATTAACTGAAGAGAAATTCCCAATAATGGGCAACTCTATCACATTTGTAGCATCTTCATTAGAGCCAGTCTTGGTGTGCAAAGATTTTGGAGGTGATCACATCCAAATTATGGATGGATGGATGAGGGGATGGGGCTCTCCAGCACATTCCAAAAGTGGGATGGCCAAGCAAATTCCTGGGGTGCTTCAAATGGTCCCAGTTCATAGTTAATCAGCAGCAGCACTTCATCCCTGCTCAAGAAAATAGAACTTTTGCAGATTTTGGTGGTTTATCGAGCAAAACACCTCCCTAGGAGATGCCCAGGAGCCTGGTAAAGGACTGGGAAGCATCTCCAGCAGCACCAAAGCATCATCACATGTCCCGAGTCATGGTGAGGAGTGTGGAGAAGGCATCGGATCACTACTCTCTGCTGGTGTGGAGGGATAAACACCCTGGATCCACAGGAAAAACCCACAGATCCATTTGCTTCCCCAAAAAATGCTGACCCACCAAGGATTTGGTGGGTTTACAGCTTTATATCCTCATCACAACACAAGTACAAGGAGCAGTTTGCTGTAAGAGGGTGGGGTTCCCCTGCATTTTCTCCTCTTTGGGTGGATTTGGAGGACATTCCTGGCTGGAGGGAAGCAACCCAGATGAGTTCCCCAGGATTTACCAGTGATAACATCTTCCCCCCTCCTAGGAGAACTCAAAATACGAGAAGCAGGTTCTCCAGGAGGTTTCTCCAAGGGTACAAACCCATGCCGGAGGTTCCCACACACCCACGGGTGACTGGACTGGTTGTGGGGTTGGGTGAATCATCAACGTGGGTGAAAATCCTCTGACCTGACTCCTCTTCCCTTATTTAGGATCACAGGGATGAAACCAAGAGGTTGGGATGGGCTGGAAGCTTCTCAGACCAGTTGTGCAGTGTCTTTTCCAACCCCATCCCAAAGCGATCCCTCCTCTGGGTTTTCATCTCAGCCTCTTGCTCCAAGATTTGGGATTGCAAAGAGGCAAATTTCCAGCAAAAGGCATTTCTATCCCTGATCCGTTGCAATTTGGGCCTTGATACATGTAACTTTTTCAGGGGGTGATACTGAACATCCTCGCCAGTGCAAAATGGGAACCAAAAACACCCTCAGATCCCACTCTAAGTAGAGAAAAGCTCCAGAGGAAAGTGAAATTCCACCAATAGAGTAGTCCCAGAGGAAATAAAACAGAAATATGGAATATTTGCAGCTCTCCAACTCAAATCCATGTAAATTTGTTTAATTGGTCTGGGATTGCTCATCCAACAAGTTCCAGGGTGGGATTGTGTTGACATTTTCATGGAATAAACGTTGGAAATTAAATTATCTGGGCAGGTGCAGGGGCTGGTTTCCTCTCTCTCTGTTACAAATCTGTGACAGAGGCTGAAAGACGTGTCGAATTCACCCAAAATGGTAAAGGTGCAAATAATTCCCTCCATTTATGTGCAGATTTATTTATTTCTTTAATTTCTCTCCCACTCCAATTGTAAGCCCACTGTAAACCCATTGTAAGGCTGTCACAAGTCTGTCACAAACCTGTTGCAAACCACGTGCTAACCCATTGCAAACCCACGGTAAACATATCACAAGGCCATTGTAAGTCCCTCGCAGGCTCACTGCAAGCCCACTGCCCACTGCCTGTTGTAACCTCATTGCAAGACTGTTGCAGGCTTATTGTAAACCTACTACAAGCCCCTGGCAAGCCTGTTGCAAGCCCCCTGCAAATGCATTGCAAGCCCATTGTAAGGCCCTTGCAAGCTCGTTCCCAGCCCACTTCAAGCCTGTTGCAAGCCTGTTGTAAACCTATCTCCAGCCCCTTGCAATCCCAGCAGCAAGGGAAGGAGGAACCCTGGAAGCGAGGCTGGGATCAAAGGAACCCTGCTGGTCCAACCTCCCCCAACCTGGACTCCCCTCCCTTCTGGTTCCAGTTACACAGAGGCTCCAGGGCTTCCGTCACGGCTCCGTCCTGCGCGTCACCACCACAGCCCCACGCAGCCGGAGCCCTTCGGATCCTCCTCACTGCGGCCGCGGGGATTTTCCACCCTCCCGTGGCTCCAGGGGGATCTTTGATCTCCCACCCGGGCAGCTGCTTCTCCTTGAATCGCGGAGGATGAGGCCCAGGGTGGGATAGGGGGATAAATCCTTTCCCGGGGTGGACTGAATCCAGAGGCAGCCCTGGGAGAGCAGCAGCAGCACAGCCAGGAGGCTGCCCAGGATGAGGGACAAATGTCAGGACTGGGGTTCAGATTCCTGAGGTGTGCCTGTATGGAGAGAAGGCACTGCAAGCCCATTGCAAATCCATTGCAAACCAATTGCAAACCCGTTGCAAGTTAATTGTAAACTCCTTGCAAGCCCATTGCAAGCTCATTGCGTGCCAGCCACAGGCCTATTGCAAACCCCTTGTAAGCCTATTGCAAGGCTATTGCAAGCTCATTGCAAACCCCTTGCAAATCCCTTTCAAGTCCGTTGTGAACCTACTGCAAACCGCTTGCAAAACTTGGAGGCCCATTGAAAATTCTTGGGGAACCTTGAAAGCCCATTTCAAACCTTTTGCAAACCCATTGTAAACTTCTTGCAAGATCAATGCAAACTCATTACAAACCCCTTGCAGCCCATTGCAAACCCTCTTGTAAGCTCCTTTTAAACCCATCATGGACCCATTGCAAACCCTTTGCAAGCTCTTTGCTGTTTGTTGGGTGCCTTTGAAGCCCATTTCAAACTGCTTTCAAACCCATTGTAAACTAATTGCAAGCCCATTGCAAACCTATTTCAGTCCCATTGCAACCCCCTTATGTAAATCCATTGCAAATCTGTTGCAAGCCTGTTGCAGGTGCATTGCAAGCTCATAGTAAGCCAAGCTCTCACCTCTCTTTTTTCTCGTCTCCCATCTGCAGAAACCCCCCAAGCCCCCACTCCCCGATCTGCATTTCCCGTTAAATTTTCATTAATGAATTTTTTCCCGTTGGAAGAACAAGGGATGGAGGAAGGCAGCAGATCCCATCCCTCTTGCCCCCTTGGCCCCCGCTGCCGCGCCGGGGCATCACCCCAGTGCTCCCAGCCCCGCCGGCTCAGCAGAAGCCGCCGCCGGGCTCGTCGGGCCCCTTGGCTTCGTTAGGGCTCATTAACGAAGAGCCCGTCTCGCTTTTCCAAGCTGTCAGGGCCCATTACCATCCGGGACCCCTCGGCCCTGTCCCGCGGGCTGGGAACGGGACGGCAGCGGGAGGATCAAAGGCCACGGGTGTCCCGCTCCAGCGGGGCAGAATAATTTAATAGAGATGCTGATAATTTATTTTTACAAGGGGTTTTTTCTTGCTCTTACGAGGTTTTTTTATTTTCTTTGCAATTACCAGTCTCGATTCAGCCTGTAAATCTCTCTGCCAGCCCTGTCTGCTCCCATTCCACCTCCACCACCAGGAAAACCGGGGTGTTTTTTTTAATTAAGCTCCAAAGTTTTTGGCAAATTCCACTTTTCTCTTTCCAGGGAAATTAGGATTTACTGGAAAGGCCGGGATGGGCAAGAGGGAGGTGGCGGGATGCCGGTGTGTTACCACTGCTCTCTGCTGGACCCGCCGCATTTCCCGCAATCGGAGCCAGACACTTCCCGGCTGGAGCAGGAGAAGAGGAGGAGGAGGAGAAGGAGGAGGAGGGGAAAGAAGGATGGTGCTGGGGCAACACCATCCTAAGCATCCCCAGCCAGGGAAAAGCAGGTGGTGGGGGAGATCCATGGCCCTGGGGACAGCAGTGCAGTGTCCAGAAATGCCACCCTGTCCTTGGCATTGCCACCCTTCCCCAACATTTCCACCCTCTGCACAGAATTTTCAGCCTTTCCCCAACACTGCCACCCTCTCCATGGTGTTGCCACTCCTTCCCCATCATACCCACCCCTTCCCCATCATTTCCATCCTCTCCCTAACATTCCCATCCCCTACCCAGCATTCCCACCCTCTCCCCAGTGCTGACACCCTCTCCTTGGCATTGCCACATTCTCCTCAACGTTCCCACCCTGTCCGAAGCGCTGCCACCCTCTCCCCAGCATCATCACCCTCTCCTCATTATTCCCACCCTCTCCCTGGCATCATCACCCTCTCCCCTGCATTCCCACCCTCTCCCTGGTTCCCCGTGTGTTCCTGGGCTCAGACTCTACTGGGGAAGGTTTATTTGCACTTAGGAAATCCAGAGGACTGGACTGGGTGCACTGGGAGCAAGTTCCGAGGAGAGAACGTCCAGCTCAACCCGGAGCTGGGATTTCTCTGGGAGTCTGGGTCCAAGTGAAAATCCCTCAAGAGAAAATCCCTCAAATGCAAATCCCTCGTGTCTGTGAACTCCAGGGCCTCTCTGGGGCCTCAATGGGCCCTCAAGGGGTGTGCAGTGCAGCATCCGGGGAGCAACAGAACCTTCAAAGATATTAAATACACCGATATTTAATGCCCCAGCCCTAAATACTCCAATGTTAAACGACCCAACACCAAAAAACCCCCAAGCTAAACACCCTGACATTTAATGCTCCAACCCTAAATACCCCGGAGCAATGCCCCAGTTTTTAATACCCTAACACTACACACCCCAAAGCTAAACACCCCAATGTTTAATGCCCCGAAACTAAGTACCCCACAGCCAAACACCCCAACGGTTTCATGACCCAACACTAAATACCCCAGAGCTAAACACCCCCATGTTTTATAACCCACAGCTAAACACCCCAAGGTTTAATATCCTAGACCTAAACACCCTCATGTTTCATGCCCCAAGACTAAATACCCCAGAGCTCAATGCACTGATGTTTAATGTGCCAATATTAAATATCCCGGAGCCAAGTGCCCCGACGCCAAATTCCCCAGGCACTAAATTCCCCAGGCACTGAATTCCTCAGGCACCAAATTCACCAGGCACTAAATTCCCGGGATCTAAATGCCCTGTCGTTTAATGCAACACTAAATACCCTGGAGCCAAAAGCCTGGTGCCAAATTCCCCAGGCCCTAAATTCCCTGAATGCTAAATGCCCCAACACTAAATTTCCCGGAGATAAATGTCCCGGTGTTTAATGCCCCAGAGCTAAATACCCCAATGCTAAATTCCTCAGGCACTAAATATTCCGGGAAATAAATTCCTCAGGTACTAATATTCTGGGAAATAAATTCCCCGGAGTTCAATGCCCCGGTAGCTTTCGGCTCATCCTGCTTTAAACACACCAGGAAAAAAATTCCCATCACAACCAAAAGCAGTGGCTCCGTTTTGGGACACCCCCCCCACTCCTTCCCAGAGTTTAATCCATTTCCAAATTAACTGGGGGGGGGGGGGGGTGTAATTAACCCAGAGATGGTGCAGGGTTAAAGCTCTACAAGGCAGTGGATTCCCAGGGCTGGTTTGGCACCCAGTGGGATTCCAGCTGGGAAACGCACAGAATTCCTGTATGGATCCTGTAGGATAATAACGAGCTGGTCATTTTTAATGCTGGTGAATCAAGGATTTTAGCTGCAGGGAAGTGAACGGATCCCCCAAAACAGCCTGTGCTGGTGGGGTTGGAGTGGTTTGGGATGGACGGATGGATGGTGGGGCCGGAGCTGACACCAAGTGGACGGAAATTGCAATTCCTGCTCTGGGAGCAGAAAACAGAAGATTTGGGAAAAAAAACGAGAGGTAATCACAAAAAAAAAATTAAAAACAGCCCAAGTTTAAGACCAGAAAAAAATGGCAAAAAAAGATTAATTTGGAGCATCCAGAAAAACTTGGAGGGGGGAGGGGGAGAGGGGATGGGACGGACAGACCACGTCAGTGTGAGGTTTCCTTTGGAAAAGTACCCAAATCCATGGCAAATAAATGGAATAAGCCCCCAAAGGCAGCTTGGAATATTTATGTAACCTCGGTCATGGCTTTTCTGACCATTCCTGGCTTGGAATGGGGGTGCTGGGGATGGGGAGGGGGCTCGGGGGGCACGGGGGGCACGTTTGGGGTCCTGGCAGTGACCTCTGCATCCTGGGATGTGCGTGGAAGGGATGCCTGGGGGTCCCGTGGTGTCCTGGAGGGACACGGAAGCCCAGGACTCTGTTAGGAAAGGACACAGTGACGCTGGGCAGTGGCACCTGAGGACCAGACCAGTGCGTCCCCAGCACACCGAGGATTCGGAACCCAGATCGCAGAAAAAGTCAGAATTTTGCCCCCAAAAAAGACCTTTGTGCCCCCAAAAAAGCCTCACTTTCTCAGAAAGGGCATTTTTGCCTCAAAATAAGCCTTTTCTTTCCTCCGAAAGCCGCCTTTTTTCCTCAAAAAAAGGCCTTTCTTTCCAAAAAAAGCACTTTTTTCCCCCAGAAGAGTACCTCTGTTTCCTCAAAGCACCAGTTTTATTCCAAAAAGCCCTTTTCCTGTGAAGAAAAGAAGACTTTTGTCCCAAAAAAAAGGTTTTTTCCAAAATAAAAACCCTTTCACCCCAAAGTTTCATTTTTCTCAAAAAAATTTTTTCTTTTCAAAGAAAAAGCACTTTTTTCACAGTTTTTCCCATTAAAGCCTTTTTTGGCTTTATTTTTCTCACCAAAACTCACTTTTTTGTCTCCAAAAATACTTTTTTCCCCAAGAGAAAGTATTTTTTAAAGAAAAACCCTACATTTTCCCGAAAATGTTTTCTTTTCCCAAAAAAGCACCTTTTTTTCTCAAGAAAAAGTCTTTTTCTCTCTCAAGAAAAACATCTTTTACCCAAAAAACTCCTTATTTCCAAAAAAACCTCTATTTCCCAAACCTATTTTTTCTTGTAGAATGCAGAGAATTTCTTTGTAGAGCTCTAAAGCTCATTTTCTGCCTTTTCTTTTTCCTGTAAAAAATCGGCTATTTCGTTTTTTAAAAAAGCACTTGTTTTTTTCCAGAAAGCCTGTTTTATCCACAAAAAAAGTCCTTTTTTCCCCCAAAGCTTTTTCTTAACAAAGCCCACTTAAAAAAAAAAAAAAAAAAGCAGCCTTTCTTTCTCTCAAAAAAGTGCCTTTTTCTTAAAAAAAAGGCTTATTTTCAAAAAAAAAAAAAGAGCACCTTCTCTTTTTCCCAAACCCCCCTCCCCCCACAACGAGGGTTTTATTTTTTTTTAGATGGACGTTTTTAAAGGAAAAAACCGACTTTTTTCTCCAAAACCCTTTTTCCCAAGGAAAAAAAAAAGCCCTTTTTTCCCCCCAAAAGCTTTTTAGCAAATAAAAAAATCCAACAACTATCTTTTTACAGAAGATCTTTTTTTTTTTTTCCTAAAATTAAAAGAAACCTAATTCTTTGTTTGAAAAAGTCTTTTTCCCTAAAATCCCGGGATTGGTGCGGTGCGGTCCCCGGGCAGGCCGGATATGATCCGGCTCCGGCCTCGGCTCCGCTCACATCAGAAAATATCCGGCCCCATTGTTCGGGGGGGCCGCGCCGTGTCCGTGCTTTGTTCCCTTGGGACCCCTTTGGATCCACATAAACATTTGGAGAGCCTTAACGCGCGGGAAGGACGACGAGGAATTTTTTCTCTCCCCCCCCCCCCCCCCCCCCCCCCCCCCCCCCTTTATTTTTTGGGGCCAAATATGACTTTTTGTACCTTCAGACGGAAATTTCCGGCTGGAAACCCAGCCCTGTGCCTGGTGGGAGGCTGAATGGTCTCCCCGCTGGGTGCGAACAATACGGATTTGGGATGAAAAGCTTTTCCTGCCCGCCTCCCCGGAGCGATCCGGAATTGCATCCCACCGGCAGCATCGTGGCGCGGTGCCGGCGGGATGCGCGCGGAGCAGAGGCGCTCCCGGGGCTGCTGGCTCTGGGATTTCGGGGGTTCCATGTGCAGAGCCGCATCCGGGACGGGGATGGGATGCGGGACAGGGGGTCCATCCCATCCCAAACTGTTAGGGATCCAGGGATGAGGGGCGGGACATGGAATGGGGGACCCATCCACAGATGATAGCGATCCAGGGCTGAGGGGTGGGATGTGAGATGGGGATCCACCCCATCCCAACATGAAGCCTCAGCTCCGGGATGAGGGACACCGGGATTCCGAGGCCTCCGCGGTGGTTCCCAACCTCTGTCCCAGGGGTGACGTTGTCACCGGACGTGGCTTTTTTTGGGTTGGAAAGGGCAGGATTTGGGCCACGCGCTGGTCTGAGGTCGTTGTGGAGAGGGGTGGTGGGGTGGGATCTGGGAATCTGGGATCCCACGAGATCCTGGGGCAGAAAAGGGAAAAAGAAAAAAAAAAAAGTGTGTGGGGACAAAAAGAGAAAACAAAGTGGGGAAGGGAGGAATATGGGAAAAAGAGAGGAAATAGTGGGGGAATGAGGGAAAAGGGGGAAAAGTGAGGGCTAAAGGGAGGGAGGAAAGGGGAGAAAAGAGTTGAGGGAGAGAGGAAAAGAGGGGGAAAGGGGGAAAAGAAGGAAAAAACGGGCGAACGGGAAAAACAGGGGACAAGGGGGAAGATGGGAAAACTGGAAATAAAATGTGGGGAAGGGGGATAAATGGAGGGAAATGGGGAGGAAGAGGAGAAAAACAGGGGAAAAGTAGGGGACAATGAAAAAAGGGGAAAGAAGATAAAGGGGAGGAAGAGGGGTAAAACGGGGGGAAAGAGGAAAAATACGAAAAGAGGATAAGAGGGTGGAAGGGGGGGAAAGCAGGGAAAACAGAGGAAAAACAAGGCAAAGGGGAAAAAGGGGATGATAGGAAGGAAAAAAGGAAAAACAAGGGAAAGAAGGAAAAGGATATGAAGAGAAGGGGGAACAGGGAAAAACAGGAGAAACGGGGGACAGAGCAAAAACAGGGTGAAGTAGAGGGGAAAAAAGGGCAAATGGGGAAAAGTGGGGAAAGGAGGGAAATCCGGGGGGAAACAGGGAGAGCGAGGGACGAGAGGGAAAGCGGGGACAGCGGGATCCGCGCTCGGTCCCGCAGCGCCCCCTCGCGGCAGTGTCCGCGCAGTCCCCGAGGGGGCGGGACGCGCTCCCAGAGCCCCCAGAACCCGCAGGCCCCCCCATAGTCCCCAGTACCCCACAGCCTCCCCAGTAGCCCCACAGCTCCTCATTATCCGCATAGCTCTCCCAGAGCCCCCAGTGCTCCCCCATCGCCACCCCGTGTCCCCTTAGCGCCCAGTACCCCCACAAGCCCCCAGTGCCCCCATAGCTCTCCCATAGACACCAGTATCCCACACAGCCCCCCCGTGCCCCAATAGTTCCCCATAGTCACCAGAGCACCCATAAGCTCCCAGTGGCCCCACAACTCCACCCAGTGCCCCCATAGCTCCCCCCAGTACCCCCACATCCCCCCAATATACCAATAGCCCCCCAGTGCCCCCTAGGCCCCCAGTACCTCCATAGCCCCCCATGCCCCCATAGCCCCCAGTACCCTCACAGCCCCCCTGATCTCTCCCAGTGCTCCCAGTAGGCTCCCTGGGGTCCCCCACACAGCCATTACAGCCCCTTCCAGTGCCCCCTATGAACCCCCAGTTCCTCTCCTTAGCCCTCACAACCCCCTAGTCTGCGCCAGTGCCCCCTCATAACCCTCACAGCACCCACAGTGCCCTCACAGCCCCCTAATAGGCCTTAGAGCCCCCGCCCCGACTGCTCAGTGTTCCCCCATATCCTCCCCCAGTCCCCCCAGGATGCCCCATAGCCTTCCCAGCATCACCAGTGTAGGGAGCAGCTCCTGTCCTTGCACGGCTGGGGGGGCCGGGGGCACCCCAAGTGTCCTCGGAGGGGCTGACCCCTGAGTCGGAAGGGCTTTGGTGGCCACGAGTGACCCACGGGTGAGCCACGAGCCCCATCGTGATCCCCGGGAGCACCGGGACCGGTTCCACCCTCCCCCCGCCACGGCATCCCACCGGTACTGACCCTGAGCACGCCCAGAGTGACATAGGAAACACCGGGGACTGGTGCCTTCACCCTCGTACCGCAGCATCCGGTCGGTAGCGGCGCTGGACACCCTCGCGGTGACCCCGGGTGACCACAGGAAACACCGGAGATCAGTGCCACCCCCTCCGCGCTGCAGCATCCCGCCGGTACCGACCGTGAGCATCTCCGGGAATATCCCCGGGCGAGCCCCGATAGCTCCGGGGGCGGTGCTATCCACCCGTACCTCCTTCTGCCGGCACCGGTCCTGGGTACCGCCGGAGTGACCTTGGGAAACACCGGGGACCTGTGCCACCATCCCCCCGCCAAGCCATCCGGCCGGTATATGCCCTCAGCATCCCCGGGTGACCCCCCGGTGGCGGCGGGGGCCGGTGCCATCTTCCCTCCAGCGCAGCATCTCGCCGGTACCGGTCCCGGGGCAGCCCCAGGGTGACTCTGAGCGACCCCAAGCAGCAGCGGGGACCCACATCACCATCCCCCCCGCTGCGGCATCACGCCCATACCGGCCCTCAGCATCTCCGGGGTGACTCCTGGAAACACCGGGGACCAGTGACACCATCCCCACGCTGCGGCATCCCGCCAGGACCGACCCTCAGCATCCCCCGGGGTGACCCCGCATAGCATCAGGGACAGGTACCACCACCCCTGTATCGCTGCCTCCCCCCGGTGTCGACGCTCAGGATCCCCAGGGTGCCCCCGGGTGACCCCGGAGGCGGCAGGGACCGGTGCCACCATCCCCAGTCTGCAGCACCCCGCGCTGGGCAGCCCCGGGGTGACTCCGAGAGACCCCACGCAGCAGCGGAGGCCGGTGCCACCAACTTCACCCTGCGTCTTCTTGCCCGAACCGGTCCTCAGCATCCTCGGGGTGACCCCGGGTGACCCCGGGTAACGGCAAGGACCGGTGCCACCATGCCCAGGCTGTCGCATCCCGCCGGGCCTGACTCTGGGCAGCCCCGGGGAGGCTCCGGGGATCACCGGGGACCGGATCTCCGCCGCCCCCCCCCCCTCCTCCGCCCGGTCCCGGCCACCTCCCCTCGGGCGCATCCGCTCCCCCTCCCCGTTGCCATGGCGACCCCGCTCACCGCCCCCCTCGGGTTGCCATGGCGAGCGCGAGCGGCGGGCGCGCGGCGGGGTGGGCGGGGCGCGCGGGGCGGGCGGGGCGGCGATTGGCCAGGCGGCCCCACGTGACGCGCGCAGGAATGCAAATGAGCGATGGCCTCGCGCCGCCGCCGCGCCGCCGCCTGAGGGAGGGAGGAGGGAGCGGGCCCGGCCCGGCCCCGCCGGGACCCCCGCGCCCCCCGCGCCCCCCGCTCCGGGACCCCCCGGCGCCCCCCGGGCCATGGCACAGCCCGCCCTCCGCCGCCGCCTCGCCCGGCCCGGCCCGCAGGTACCGCGCGTGCCGCCGCTACCGGGCCCCGGCGGCTTTGTCTGGGCCGGGGGGGGGCTGAGGGGAGGGGGGGGCCGCGCATGCGCACCCGCCGTGCCTCAGTTTCCCCACCCGGGGCCGTGGCCCCCGCCGCTCCCCGCCCCCCGTGGGGTCCCCACTTCCCACCCCCATCTGTATCTCCCCCCCTCCCCTTCCTCCTGCGCCCCTTCCTCTGGTTCTGCACTCCCTTATTATTATTGCCCACTGCCCACCATTATATTCCAGTGCCCCCATGTTATCTCTGACCCCCTATACTATATCTGACCCCCCTGTCTTCTATCCCACCCCTCGCCATCATATCCCACGCCCCATCTTCCACTCCCTTTTCTGATTTTGCACCGTTATTATGCCCACCCCCACCATCATGTTCCAGTCCCTACTATTTTATCTGACTCCCCCTTTATTATATCTGACCCCCTTTTTTCTTTTCTATCCCACCCCCACTAGTGTTTTCTACCCTTCACCAGCATCTTCCACCCCCCCTCTTATTTTGCATCCTCTTATCATTCCCTGTATCATATCCTGCTGCTCCCTATCCTGTACCCCTTTAATATTATTATTGCCCACCCCCAATCATATTCCAGTGCCTGCTGTTACCTCTGATCTCCTATATTGTATCTGACCCCCCCCGTGTTATATCTGACCTCCCTCACTTCTATCCAACCCCTTCATTAGTGTTTTCCCCTCTTTCCCATCATCTTCCACCCCCTCCTCTGCTTTTGCACCCTCTTATTATTATTCTCACCCCCATCATCATTTTCCAATCCCTAATCTTTTATCTGACCCCCTCTCTTCTATCCCACCTTCCTGCCATATCCCACCCTTCACCAGCATATTGCATCCCCCCTTATTCTGAGTCCTCATATTATTCCCCCCATATTCCTCCATACTGCTGTTCACTCCCCCATCTTTCTCCTCTCTATCCCATAGTCCCCCTCCTGCAACCTGTCTGTATCCCCATTCCATCCCATCCCATCCCTCTATGATCTCCCTACCCCGCATCGTTCTGCACCCCCATTTTGGGCTCAGCTCAGGGAATTCCAGCTCCCTGGCTCTTCCTGTCCTGGCTGTGGGACGCCCCATGTTCCCCCACCCCAGTGGGTCCCAGCAGTACCCAAAATCTTCCCTTTTTATTATTTTGGGTGGGTGTAATGGTTTGGGGGGGCTTGGAGCAGGTTTCTTCACCTCTGGGTCAAAAGCGAGGTATCCCCATCTGACACCCCAAATTCCCTGGTGGGGTTTGGTGTGGCTGAAGATGGGGGGCTTGGAACCACAACAGGTGGGAGCTGCTGGGGGCTTCCTGGGCTGTGCCTATCCCTGGGGGATTGACTCCGGATGGGCCTGGTGTGATCCCTCTGTGTCAATCACCTCAGTGACCCCACGTCAACTTGATGCCACCAGAGGGGAAAGAACAGGTTCATGGCTGTTCAGTGGAAAAGGTGCTGCCTAAAACCTCTCCAGCTGATGGTGGACACGTGCCATGGATGCAGACCGAAGGGTGGGAAGTGTCACAGGCCACATGCAGGGATGGGGACATGTACTGCCACCCCCATGAACACATGGATGTCCCACCCTGTGCTTTGCAACAGTGGCACCTTAGGGGAC
Organism: Corvus moneduloides; assembly: GCF_009650955.1. Taxonomy (NCBI): domain Eukaryota; kingdom Metazoa; phylum Chordata; class Aves; order Passeriformes; family Corvidae; genus Corvus; species Corvus moneduloides. The sequence goes on from NC_045497.1 coordinate 7,270,144, forward strand.
AAAGCCCCATGGGCCACGCAAGGCCAGGACATCACTGCTGCCGTGTCCCTCCTGTGCTGGGCTGGGGTGGCCTGGTGGGGCTGTGCTGTGGCGTGGCCACCAAGGCCATCCTCAGTGGCCGCTGTCCATAGTCCGCAGTATCCCACACTGTTGTCCCTGGTCCTCCTGTGGTGGCACTGCAGGGGCTCAGACGGGTGACACAGGAGGAGTGCGGTGGCCATGGGTGGCTGTCAGTGATCATGGAGCCTCATGGCCACCACAGTGGCTGTGGTGACAGAGGTGCTGCCCACAAGCCCCCCTCTCTGGCCCCCAGAGCACCATCCCCATCCTCCTCCTGTCCTTCTGTCATGCTGTCCATCCCTCTCCTGCCGTCCATTCATCCCTCTTCTTCCTTCCATCTGCCTTTCCCCTCATCTGTTTCCTCTGTCCATTCTTCCTTGCATCCCTGCATCCCTCTCCTATGTCCATCCAGCCTTTCTTCTATCCCTTCCTGCCTTTTGTGTCTTTTCATCTGTCCATACTTCCTCCCTCCTGTCTGGTCTGTTCTTCCCTCCATCCTTTGGTCCCTCACCTCCCTGCTTCTTTTCAGCCTTTCCTTCTATCCTTGGGTCCTTTCCTCATTCTGTCCATCTTTCCATCCACCCATCATTCCTTCCTTCCATTCTTAGAGCCATCATTCCTTCTGTCTGTCATTTCTTCTGTCTATCCTCTTGTCCATCCTTCCTTCCATCCTTGATCCCTCCTTCCTTCTGTCTTTCCTGTCTTTCTTGTCTCTTCTTCCTTACTTACTTCTGTCTGTCCTTGTGTCCATCCTTCTTTCCCTCCCTCTTCCCATCCATTTTTCTTTCCTGCCCATCCACCCTTCTGTTCATCCCTCCCTTTCCATCCATCCTTCTGTCCATCCCTTTCCTTCTCCTGTTTGTCATTCTCTCTGTCCTTCCATCCTTCATCTCTTTCCTACTTCCACCTGTCCTTATGTCTGTCCTTTCCTAATTCCAGGTCTCCCTTGGTTTCTCTCTTTATTTCCATCTCTTTCCTACTTCCGTCTGTTCTGTTCGTCTGTTCTTTGTCCCTTTCCTATTTCCTTCCTCCTCTTCCCTTGTTTCCTTCTCTCCATTTGTCTGTCCATTTCCTACTTCCCTCCTTCCCTCTTTTCCTTTTGTCTGTCCATCCCATCATCCCTCTCTTCCTCCAGTCCATCCTTCTATCCATCACTACCTTCTCACCTCCATCTCTTTGCCTTCCAGCCTTCCCTCTGTCCATCCTTCCTCCTGTCCCTCCCTTCCCTCTGCTCTCTCCATCCTCCTGTCCATGCTCCCTTTCCCCATTTCCCCTGGGGCGCTGACCCACACTTTGGTGGATGAGGATGAACCACAGGGTCTCCCATCGTTCTTCTCCACCCCACCCTCTTCCTCCTCTGTGACTCCAGCCCCCCATTCTTCATCTGGACACGAGGTGCCAGGGGTACCCCCTCACTCTGTTCCTCCCCCCCAGCTCTAGTCTGACCCACGCTCTCCATCCCGCCCCGGCCCCACCATGGAGAATGAGCAGCTCCCAGCCCCGGCTCCCGCCAGCAGCGCCGGTGGCACAGCCCCGACGCCCGCCAGCACCGCGGCCACGCGCCCACCTGGGCCCCAGATCTCCGTCTACAGCGGCATCCCCGACCGCCAGACCGTGCAGGTACGGAGCTGGGGGGCACTGCAGGGTTGGGGGTTGCCAGAGGGGTCGTGGCGCAGCCCAGGGCCACGTTTTCCCCCCCAAAGGTGATCCAGCAGGCGCTGCACCGGCAGCCCAACACAGCGGCACAGTACCTGCAGCAGATGTACGCGGCACAGCAGCAGCACCTCATGCTGCAGACGGCCGCGCTCCAGCAGCAGCACCTCACCAGTGCCCAGCTCCAGAGCCTGGCCGCCGTCCAGCAGGTATGGGCACCCCGCGGGCACTGGGGCTTGCTCAGGCCTGGCGCACCCCTCACCTTCAGCTTTTCCCCAAGGCGAGCCTGGCAGCGAACCGGCAAAGTGGCTCCTCAGGGGGCAATGGCACCCAGCCAGCCACGGCACAGCAGCCCACGGTGAGTCCCTCAGCTGCTCGGCACCCCCCTTGCCCGTGCCCACCTGTGCCAGCACCCCACCCTTCTCCCGATGCCCTATTCCAGATCAACCTGGCGACATCACCAGCAGCGGCGCAGCTGCTGAACCGGGCGCAGAGCGTGGGGCCCGGGGCGTCGGGCATCGCTCAGCAGGCTGTGCTGCTGGGCAACACCGCCTCACCTGCCCTCACCGCCAGCCAGGCCCAGATGTACCTGCGGGCACAGATGGTAAGGGTGGGGCTGGGACATGGCATGCCTCAGCATCCTGGTTGGATGCCCATCATCCTGCTCGAGGTGTCCAGGACTCATGGAAGGCCCATCATTCTGCTGTGGGGTGCCCATGGTCCTGGCGTAGGGTGTACAGGATCCTCTAGGGTCCCTGACCCTTGAGGGTGCCCATTGGTCTGCTGTGGAATGCCAAGACCCATGACATGCCTGAGACTCATAGGGTGCCCTCAGCCCTGCACCAGTGTGCCCAGGATCCATGGGGTAGCCATCATCCCACTGTGGGGTCCCCAGGACCCATAAGGTGCCCACTGTCTCACTGTGGGTGCCCAAGACCCATAGGGTGTCCATCATCCTGCTGTGGGGTGCCTGGGACCCATGGAACATCCCCTGTCTTCTTGTGGGGTGCTTGGGACCCACAGGGTGCTCATCATCCAGCTTCAGGGTGTCTAGGACCTATGGAATGCCCATGGCCCCACTGTGGGGAGCATGGGATTTACAGTAGGGTGCCTGTGATCCCACAACAGAGTGACCAGGGCCCAGGGGGTGCCTGTCATCCAGCCATGGGATGTCTGGGACTCTTAGGGTGCCCATTGTCTCACTGTGGGGTGCCCATGACTTTTAGGGTGCCCATCATCCTGTTGTGAGGTGACCAAGACCCACAGGGTGCCTGTGGCCCTGCTATGACCCTGTAGGGGTGCTCACTGCTCTGCGTAGTGTGCCTGGGACCCATGGGGAATCCATAGGGTGCCCAGAGCCTATGGGGTGCTCCTCACCCTCCTGGGGGGTCTGAGGACCCCACGGGTGCCTGTCACAGGGTGCCTGTGAGAGTGAGGTGTGTAGACTTCATGAAGTGCCTTCACCCTGGTGGAGAAACCCAGTCGCCATATAGGGTGTCCCCCATCCCACTGGGGTTGCCCAGACCCCACAGGGCACCCAGAGCCCCACTGGGTGCCCAAGCAGGTGCTCTTTGCCCTATAGGATGCCCTCCACCCCACTGGGCATGCCTGTTCCTACCCTACATAGATCGAGGGATGCCCATGTGCCACCCTGTAGGGACACACAGGGGGGACACTCAGGATGTGCCCCCCCTGACATGGTGAGCTGTGCACCCACTCTCCCTGTCCCCAGCTCATCTTCACGCCCACGGGCCCCGTCAGCGCTGTCCGGCCCGAGAGCCCCGCGCCAGCCCCTCCACCGGCCCCACCACCCGCTCCGCCACCCGCCACCCCTCAGGTGAGTCTCCCCACCCCTGCCAGCTCCCCAAAACCTGTCCTGGCACCCCTGACCCACTGCTGTTGCAGGTGCACAGCCTGGCCCTGCGCCCCGCCGGCCCCCACCTCCCCGCCCTGGCCATGAAGCCCCCCGGGGGTGGCCCTCCCCGGGCTGGCCCCCCCCGGGGGCCCCCGCCCGACCCCCCCGCCGAGCACCTCAAAAAGACCGAGGGGCACGAGGGCCGTGCCCATGGCCTGGCCCGCGCCACCGCCCCCGCTGCTGCCCACCCGCTCGTCACCCCAGGTAAGGGGCTGCTCTGGGGTGGGGGACACCCCTGGGTGCTGGGGGAGTCACGGGCTGGTCACTCTGAAACCTGGTGATGGCCCACACTGGTGTGTCCTGAATCCTTGTCACCTGTCTGGGAGGGTCTCAGCACACATAGGATCCCAGGGTCCTATGGGGTGCAGGGGGCTGGGGCTGTGAGGGTATGAGCCAGGGGACTCCATGGAGTGCTGGAGCCTGGGGTGCTGCACTGGTGTGGCCCCCAAAACTGAGGACCCCCACCCTGGCACAGCCTGAGCACAGCCCCCCACATCAGCAGCAGGAGCTGGCAAAGCTGGCTGTCCAAGGGCACCAGAGGGAACAGATCAGAGTGAGCAGCAGCCTCCTGGAGGGAGATCCTGGGGGTGGCTCCATTGGGGCTGAGGTGCTGGTGGTGAGGGGGGATCCCTGTCCCCATCGCTGTCCCCGCAGCCTATGCTCCGCTGCAGCCCCCCCAGTTCCTGCAGCAGCCGCCGAAGCCGATGCAGCCGCAGCCACCGCCTCAGCAGCAGCAGCAGCAGCAGCAGCAGCAGTTCGTCATCCAGCAGCAGCAGCAGCAGCAGCAGCAGCAGCTGGGCCCCCGTGGGCAGCTCACCTCGGGCCCCCCCGCCGCCCCCCAGCTCCAGCCCCTGCCCCCCGTCAGCCCTGGCCCGGCCCCCCAGCCCAAAGCAGGGGTACCCCAGGGAGTGGGGGGCGAGGGCGGCCCCCCCAACGGGCACCCCGGCTGCCATGCTGCCCCCCGCAAGTTCCAGCACGCCTCGGCTGTCATCCTGCAGCTGCAGCCCGCCGGCCCCACGGTGAGGGGCCCTCAGACCTCCCCCCAAACCCTCATGGTGAGGGGCCCCCAAACATCCCCCAAAGCCTTCCTAAGCCTCCCACCAAACTCCCCCCAAACCCTCTCGGTGAGAGGCCCCCAAATTCACCCAAACTCTCACGGTGACAAACCCCCAAACTTCCCCCAAATCCTCATGGTGAGTGGCCCCCAGAATCTCACGGTGAGGGGCCCCCAAGCCCCTCGGTGGGGGGAGCTCAGGGGAGGGGAGGAGGAATGGGGGCACTGGAGTGGGAATGAGGGATGTTGGGGAGTCAGATGTGTGCACACGCACATGGGTGTGCAAGTGCACAATCACTGCACGCGTGTGTGCTTGTGCGTTCCTGCCCTGTGCATGGGGACCGAGTCACGTCAGTCTGCAGGTGTGCACACTCAGGCCACACTGCACGTGTGTACCTGCTCCATGCACGTGTGTGTGTATCTGCTCTGTGCACACCCGTGTGCACAGGTTTGCCCCATCCATGCACACTTCTGTGTCTCTGTGTACCTGGTCCTGTGACATGGGGAGCGTGCGGCAGATCCGTGTGTGTCTGATCCATGCACGTGTGTACACATGCACTGGATCCGCACACGTGTGTGTGCACAGCTTTGCCAGATGCATGCACGTGCATGTATGCACATGTGCACGTGTGTCTGCTCCGTGCATGTGTGTGCATCCTCGCTCCAGGTCCATGCATGTGCATGTACATGTGTGTGTCAGATCCATGTGTGTGCCTGGTCCATGCACACGAGTGCAGACGTGTTTGCCTGACCCATGTGTGCACACATGTGCTTGATCCCCGTGTGTCTGCTCTGTGCATGTGTGTGACGCTCACACCAGACCCACACACGTGTGTGTTTGTGGGAGTGTGTACAGGCTCCGTGCACGTCTGTGCAAATGTGCATGCCAGATCAGGTGTGTCTGGACACGTGTGCTTGACTGCGACACGCATGTGTGCATGTGCATACCCGCTCCAGGCACACCCGTGTGTGTGACCCATGCACGAGTGTGCACGCTCCACCCATGCAGGTGCATGCCCGTGTGCCACCTGCACACGCACCTGCCCTGACCCCCTTCCGTGCGTGTGCACACCTGACCCTGCCCCACGCGTGTCCCTGCCACCACAGCCCCCCCTCGGGGTCCCCGAGGGTGCCCGCCGGGACCCGCTGCCCGTGCAGAGGAGCGCCGAGAGCCCGCCTGCCGCCCCGCCGCAGCCCCCCGCCCTCTCGCCGCCCGCCGCCCCCCCGGGCCCCGACACCCCTGAGGGCGAGCGGCCCCCCACGCACGGTAAGCCCCCGCCCCACTCCCACAGGCACCCACTCATGGGGTTATGCAGCCCCATCCCCGTCAGCCGCAGCAGGGAGACGTCGAGGCCGGGCTGTGCGCGGGGGGTGGTCCCTCATCCCACGCGTGTCCGCGGTGCCACCCACGGCTGGCACGGGGGATGCGGGCTGGGTGCAGCGCCCGCCGCTGCCGGTGGGGGGGCCCGGGCGCTTCAGCCTCACGCATGGAGGGCGCCCGCGGGGCGGGGGCGTGGCCACGCCCCTCTCGGTAGCCGCTGGCCTGGCGCGCGAGCTGGGGAGGCGGGGTCCCGCCCCGCGCGGCCACGCCCGCGTGGGGAAGGCTCCGCCCCCGAGGGGGTGCGGGAGGCGGGACCTTGTGGGGAAGGCGCGTCCGCGCCCCGAGGCTCCGCCCTCCCGTGGCCCGGGTGCGCGCGGCAGCAGCGGCCGCCAATGGGCGCGCGGGGGCGTGTCCGGGCCAGGCCCCGCCCCCGCCGCCGCCTTTGTCCCCGCTCGGCCCTGGCCCAGCTCCCGGCGCCGCTCCCGCCGCATCCCCGGCCCGGCCCCCCCGCCATGGACCCCCCGACCCGCTGAGCGCCCGGTGAGTGAGCGCCGACCGCGGGGGCCCGGCCCGGCCCGGGGCGGTGGCGGCGGCGGCTCTGACCTCACTTCCGCATCCGCCCCCGGCCCCGGTCCGGCCCCGCGGCCCGGGCGAGGGAGGGGCGGGGGCAGCGGGAGCCGCCGCCGGACAAAGGTGATGGGGTTGCCGGGGCCTGCGCGGCCTGAGGGCCCCGTCGGGCCGGGGCGGCCTCGAGGGGAGAGCAGCCGGGGCGGGCTGGGCTGGGGCTATCGGGCCTCACTGGGCTGTGCTGTGGTTTTACTAGAGTGTACTGGGGTTTATTGGGATCTTACGGGCGTAGATCGAGCTCTGTTGCGGCTTTATTGGGATGTATTGGGGCCTTACTGGGGTAGTTCTGGCCTTTCTTGGGTCGTACCGGGCTTTGCTGGGGGAGATAGCGGCTTTCCGGGCTTGATCGAGCCTTGTTAGGGCCTTACTGGGGGCGGTCGGGGCTTTCCGGGGTAGATCGAGCCCTGTTGGGGCCGTACTGGGGCAGACGCGGCCTTACTGATGCCGTACAGAGACGCACTGAGGCTCTACTGGTCCTTCTTGGGGTCTCTTGGGAGTGTCTGGACCCCTCTGGTTTTTTGGGGGGCCCCTTTAACTCCTTTCCCGGCCCCTCAGGGGCCGCCCGGGGCTCTCTGGGCGGCACTGGTGGCACTGGGAGCGGCAGCAGCTGCTCCCCGTTCCAGCTGTATGGAAATCGCGGTCCCGCGTCAGCGCGGCGTCAGCGCCCGCCCCTCACCCGCGCGTGTCCCCGCTGTCCCCAGAGCCCCCCGAGCGCCTCCATGCGCAGCCCCGCATTCCCGGGATGACCTCGGGCTCCGGCAGCGCTGCCGCCACCGTCGCCGGCGCCGCCCCCCACAATGGTGAGAACAAACCGCCCCAGGCCATCGTGAAACCCCAGATCCTCACGCACGTCATCGAGGGCTTCGTCATCCAGGAGGGCGCCGAGCCCTTCCCGGTAACGTATCCCGCTCTCCAGAGCCGGGGGTGGGCGCGGTGAGAGGGGGCTCGTGGATTTGGGGCGTTGGGAGTGGGGTGCACAGACGGGCTTGAACCCCCAAATCCTCCCCTGCTTCGTCATCCGGGAAAGGGCTGATCTGTTCCCGGTAACACATCCCGCAATCTGTAGTTTTATCCCATGATTTGGGGGCTTGGGAAAAGGGCTTCTGGATTCGGGGGTCCGGAGGGGTAGCCCCTAATCCTAACCCACGCCATCGAGCAGTTTGTCATCCAGGAAGGGCAGAATCATTCCTGGTAAGGTATCCCCCTGTCCCTACTCCGATCTTGGGGTTTGGGGTTTTGGGAAGGATCTTTTGGATTTGGGGATCTGGAGGAGTAACCCCAAATCTTCCCCCATGTGAGTGAGCACAGGTGCTGTCAGAAAGGGATCCCTGCCCCAGAAAGGGGCAGAACTGTACCCAGTAATGTATTCCTCTATCCCTACCCATATTCCTGGGTTGGGGTGTTGAGAACGTGCTTCAGGATTTTGGGGGATTGTATGTGGGGCACCCAGACCCTCATGAACCCCTAAATCCTCCCCCATGTTACTGAGCATTTTGTCATTCAGGAAGGGGCTGAGCTGTTCCTGGTGACGTATCCCCCCCTTTCCCTGTCTGCACTCCTGGGCTTGGGGAGCTGGGAAGGGGCATCCAGATTTGAGGGGGTTGGGAGAAGTAGCTTCAAATCCTCCCCCCACATCATTGAGGGCTCCATCATCCAGGAAGGGGCTGAGACAGTCCAGGTAACATTTCCCTTCATCCATACACTTACTCCTGGATTTGTGGGGGTTGAGAATGGTGCAGCCACCATTCTGAGCCCCAAATCCTCCCCCATGTCCTTGAGCACTTCATTATCCAGGAAGGGACAGAACCATTCCCAGTAATGTATCCTTCTATCCCTACCCATATTCGTGGGTTTGGGATGTTGAGAGGGGACTTCCGGATTTGGGGGAGTTGGGAATGGGGCCACCATGAACCCCAAATGGACACCCGTGTTATTGAGCACTTTGTCATAAAGGAAGGGGCTGAGCCCTTCCCAGTAACGTATCCCAACGTCCATACCCTTGTTCCTGGGTTTGGGAGGTTGGGAATGGGGCACCCACCATCATGAACCCCCAAATCCTCACCCATATAATCAAGGACATCATCCAGGAAGGAGCAGAACCATTCCCAGTAATGTCTCTCTCTGCATCCTTATTCCTGAATTTGAGGGTTTGGGAATGGGGTACCCTGACAGTTGTTAGACCCCGAATCCTCATCCATGTTACTGAGCATTTCCATCATCTGGGAAGACACAGAACTGTTCCCAGCAGCGTATTTGTTGTCCTTCCTGGAGATGAGGGATTGGGAAGGGGGCATCAGGATTTGGGGGGTTGGGAGTGGGTCACTCAGACAGTTATGAACCCCCAAACCCTTGCCCTTGTTATTGATCACTTCAGCGTCTGGGGAGGGGCAGATACATTCCTGGTAACATATCCTCCTCTCCCTATCCTTGCTCCTGGATTGGGGGGTCAGGAGTTGGTCACTCAAAGAATTGTTAGACCCCAAATCCTCACTCAGATTTTCACCCAGGAAGGTGCAGAGCTGTACCTGGTGACACATTCCCCTCTCCTTACCCTCATCCCTGACGTGGGTGGTTGGGATGGTCCATGCCAGCCGCGTGCCACAGGCAGGGCTCCATGTGGCACAGGGCGCGGGTGCAGCCAGGTGTGTTGTGCAGGTGGGCCGCTCCTCGCTGCTGGTGGGGGCCCTGCACAAGCAGTATGCGCAGGAGCTGCTGCCGGACAAGCTCCCGCCGCAGGACAACACCACCACCACCGACTCAGACATGGAGGAGCCGTACCTGCAAGGTAGCGCCCGGGTCCCCAGCCCGCCCAGCCCCTGGGAGCCCCTCGGGATTTCTCCCGGAGCCCCCCTGGCTGAGCTGGCTGGTTTCTCTCTCTGGGTGTCCCTCCACGCCCCCCAGAATCCAAAGAGGAGGGCAACCCCCCCAAGTTGAAGTGTGAGCTCTGCGGCCGCGTTGACTTCGCCTACAAGTTCAAGCGCTCCAAGCGCTTCTGCTCCATGGCCTGTGCCAAGAGGTAACCCCAAAATCCACCCAACAAAGGTAACCCTAAAGCCTGCCCATCCCCTCCTTGGTGGGGTACAGGTAACCCCAAAACCCACTCAACAGAGTAGAGGTAACCCGAAAATGCACCCAGTCCCCTCCTCAGCAGGATAGAGGTAGCCCCAAAATCAACCCAGCAGGGTAGAGGCAACCCCAAAACTCACCTGACAGAGCATATGTAACCCCAAAACTCATCTGGGCCTTCTTCAGTGGAGTAGAGGTACCCCAAAATCTACTTGACGGAGTAGAGGTAACCCCAAAAATTCACGGGGGGAGGGGGTGGGAGTAACCCCAAAATCCACTCAACAGGAGTAGAGGTAATCCCAGAAATGCACCTGTCAGGGTAAAGGTCAGTGTGGTTGGGGTAACCCCAAAAAATCCACCCAGCGGTGGAGAGGTAGCCCCAAAATCTACCTGCTAGGGTGGGGGTAACCCCAAAATCCACCCTTCCTCTCTTCTCCAGTGGAGTAGATGTATCCCCAAAATCCCCCCCGGCGGGGTGGGGACCCCTCTGTGACCCGTGGCTCCATGGCAGGTACAATGTGGGCTGCACAAAGAGGGTGGGGTTGTTCCACCCCGATCGCAGCAAACTCCAGAAACCGGGGGGGCCCCCCCACGGGCGGCGCCGCAGCTGCAAAGGGACCCTGCCCCCCCTGAGCAAGGACAGCAAGAAACAGGTGAGGGGGGGACAGGAGCTTGTCCCCAGCTGGGTGGGCCTTGGGGCTGGAATTTGTTCCAAATTTCGGGAATATGGGGTGGGCACCAAGCCTGGGGTTTGTCCCTGAATTTTGGGGACATGGAGTGGGTGCTGAGGCTGGGGTTTGTCCCTGAATTTTGGGGACATGGGGCAGGTGCTGAGGCCAGCGCTGCCCCCGCAGCCCCCGGGGTCTGTCCCAGCGGGGTCGGTGACGGCGTCGTTGCAGCTCAACCACAGCCAGGAGGATTCCAGCCGCTGCTCCGACAACTCCAGCTATGAAGAGCCGCTGTCGCCCATCTCCGCCAGCTCCTCCACGTCCCGGCGCCGGCAGGGAGAGCGGGACCTGGAGCTGCGGGACATGGAGCTGCCGGACGTGCACGGCCGTGACCTGCCCGGCCTTGGCCACCGCTTCCTGCCCAGCGAGCCCAGCAAGTGGAACGTGGAGGACGTTTACGAGTTCATCCGCTCGCTGCCGGGTGAGGAATGTCCTGGGGTGGACAGGGAGGTATCTACCAATGGATACCCGGAAATGTGGCTTTGGGGAGATTTATGTCCCTCAGGACACGTTCAAGGAGGGATTTACTCAAGGATAACCCCAGAAATGTGGTTTTGGGGTGAGATTTATTCACAGAGAATCCCCAAAATATATTTTTGAATAGGATTTACACGCAGATAACGCCATAAATATATTTTTGGGGGATGATTTACTCACACATAACCCCATATATATTTGGGGAGGGGCATAGATTGTACTCATAAATCCATGAATATTTGGGGGGGGGGGGGGGGATTTATGTACAGAGAAGCCCCTAACTGTATTTTTGGGGGCTCTGAGAGGGTTTGCTGATGCTGCCCCTCCCCACAGGCTGCCAGGAGATTGCAGAGGAGTTCCGGGCTCAGGAGATCGACGGGCAGGCGCTGCTGCTGCTCAAGGAGGATCATCTTATGAGCACCATGAACATCAAGCTGGGCCCCGCGCTCAAGATCTACGCCCGCATCAACATGCTCAAGGACTCCTGAGGGGGGGGCCACGGGACCCCCCACCCCCCCTACGGGATCCCTGACCCTCCCGGGACCCTCACAGGACTCCCGGCCCCGGGGAGGGGGCAAGGGGGGGGAGACACTTGTGAGCACACCCTGCCCCCCCCCACCCCCCCGGGGGGTGTAAATAGCCCGTAGCTCTAGAGCCCCCCCAATTCGGGTGGTCACCCCCCCTTCTCCAGCAGGGAGGGGGGTCCCCACGTGTCCCCCCATGTCCCCCCCAGTCAGCAGGGCCAAGCAGGACGGTTGCCTTAATGTGTGCTCCCTCCCCCAGCTGGGATTGGGGCCCCAGGGGGGCTCAGACTCCCCCGCAAAGGGGGTCAGGGAGAGGTGGGGGGCGCAGAGGAGGCGTCACCCCCCGTTCACACACACCCCCACACACTGGGCTGTTTTGGGGGCACCTTAGCAGAGGATGGTGGCGGAGGGCCCCCCCCCCCAGGCAGGTAAGGCCCCCCCCCCTCCCCCCTCGGCCAGCACGGTCTTTTTAAGAAAAAAAAAGAAAATTTGAAAAAAACACATGGCCCCACCCCCCCTTTTCCTGTTTTTTGTTTTTGTTTTTAATAAACACTGAAAAAAAAACCTGAGACCCTCCCAGTTTTCTTTGCTTCCCACCCCCAAATTTCTTCTCGTGTAAACTGAGGCAGCAACTCAGGGATGTCCCCAAGTGCTACCGTGGGGGGTGGGACCTCCTGTGGGCAATGGGGAGAGGGTTGGTGTTGTGTTCCCTGCTGCCCCCCAAGCGGGGGGGTGGCGTGATGTCCCCCTCCCAGGGGCCAGTGGTGACAGTGGGACCCTCCACATCTCCAGGTGACCCCCAAGTCCCAGTGCTTAGGGGGACACAGGGTTCCAAAGTAGGGGAGGGGGACAAGAGGGGACATGGTGGCATGTCCCTGGAGATGCCAGGCCTGGTGAGGGGTCCCTGGATATGGCATCTGTACTGAGGTGTCCCCAGAGCTGGTGGCTGTGGTTGTGACATGGCCATGGTGCAGTGTCCCCAAGCACTGATGTCTGTAGTGGTGTCCCAAAAGCTGATAACCACAATGCTGAGGTGTCCCCAGAGCTGGTGGCCACAGTGGTGACAGATCCTTGGAGCTGGTGGCCGTGGAGATGGTACCCACTGTGCCATGTCCCTGAGGTTGGTGGCTACAGTGTGGTGACCCCAGAGCGGTGGCCATGATGAGGTGTCCCTGGAGGTGGTGACAGGTTCCTGGAGGGCCCCCAGGGTGGTGGCCACAGCTGGCTCTCCCTGGGGTTGGTGGCCATACTGAGGTCTCACCAGAGTTCATGGCCATGAAGTGTACCAGGCCACAGTGAGATGTCCCCAGCAGTGGTGGCCACAATGGGCCGTCCCCAGAGCTGGTGTCCCCCCACCAGGACCAGGAGTCACTACCTTCACCCTGCAACACCGGTGACAAGGCACTGCCACCCCCTCCCTGGGGAAATTCTGGGGACAACCCCCCTGGTGGGGATGGCCCACAGCTTCACCCTCCCCTCCTGCAGCCCCACAGGGACCAGGCCTGTGTCCCCAGACCTCCCCACAGTGAAGTCACCTCCCCCCATCTTTCCCCTCCCCCCCCAAACACAACCCCCCAGTTTCATTCATTCCCGTTTTGGTCTTTTTTTGTTCTCTTTTATTCTCTTTTTTTGGAAAGGGGCTGGGCTGGGGGGGTTTCACTCCTTTTCCACACTTTGAGGCCATGGCCCCCCTGGCTTCTCCAGGAACCACAATGCAGGACGGGGGGGTGGCAACAACAGGGAGGGAGGCAACTTTTTGTCCATTTTCTCCTCTTTTCTTTTTTTTTTTTTTCCTTTTTTTCCCCTTTTTTAATAAGGTACCAACTAGTCCTAGGGAGGCCTGGCCTGGCTGGGCAGCGAGGAAAATAAAAAAACCCCAAAATTTGGGGGAAGGGGGAGAAAAAAGGAGGGGCTAAGTGTATAAGAGGCGTATTTACACAGTATTAACATGCTGACAAAAAAGGTTACAATATTGATATCGTACAACATCGAGGGGGGAAATAATGGGGCGGTAAAAAATAAGGGGATGGGGGGGTAAAAATAATAGAGGGGGTAAAAAATAACAGGGGGGATTAAAAATTAATAAAAGGTAAATAAAACACCCTGAAAAAAAAACAAAAAACCCCAAAGAAACGCTGAGTTAAGGCTTAAAAAGTGTATAAAAAATAACACAGTTAATATCCAAAATGAACCAAAAAGTACAGAATATAGATGAGTTTGGGGGGAGTGCCCCCCCCGGCTCTATACAGGGGGTATGTACACGCAGGCACAAGGCAAAGCAGGGGGACCCCCGAACCCCCCAAAACTGGGGCTGCGGAATGGGGGGTCTGGCCCCAGGGGGACGCGGCTCTGCCCGCGGCTTCGCCCCTGAAAGCGACCCCAAAAGAACACAAAAAAACCCCAAAATATTTAAAAATCAACCCCAAATGGAGGCGCTTGGGCCCAGAGTCTGTGGGGGGGGGGGGGGTGGGATTTCCCCCCTCCCCCAGCTGCGTTTTGCTCCATCCACGGTTCGTTTTTGGGGTGAATTTCTGGTTTTTAGCAGCACCAAGTTCTAGGCCAATAAATATATATATATATATATATATTTGTATCCAAAAATGGGGGAGGTGGGGCCTGGTGGGGGGGGATACCCCCACCCCTACTGCACCCCCCCCAAAGAAACCAAACCGCAGAGATTCAAAGTGCTCTGAAACCGTCTTTGGATGTCACCAAACCTGCGGGAACCAGGCAGGAGCACGGCCCGGGCACGGCCCGCGGCGCTGGGGGTAACCTCCTCCTCCTCCTCCTCCTCCTCGTGCTGGGGGGGTCCTGTCCCCCTCCCCACCTAGATGAGGGAGATCCGTACGGGAATGCCGGGCGACTCCGTCCGCTGCGGCGAGTGCTGGCTGACCAGGTGCTCCACCACCGTGTGTTTGGACATGTGCTTCATCAGATAGGTCTCCTGTGGGGGGATACAGGGGTGAGCGGGGGCCCGGGGGAGCTGGGGGCAGGTTTGGGGGCATCCCCAGTGCTCACCGAGGTGTAGGCACGGCCACACATGCTGCAGCAATAGGCCTTGGCGTGCTTGATGGCGTGTGCAGACAGGTGGATCTGCAGCGAGGCCGAGTCCGTGTACGCCCGGTAGCAGTTGGGGCACTTGTAGGGCTTGTCCTTGTTGTGCTGGCGCTGGTGGGACTGGGGGGACACAGGGAGTCAGGGGGGGACTATGGTGACCCTGTGCCCCCTTGCCCTGGGATCTCCCACACTGACCTGGAGGTTGGAGAGCTGGGTGAAGGCCTTCTCGCAGCCAGGGTGCGGGCACTTGTAGGGTCTGTCGCCGGTGTGGATTCTGGGGACACACACGTGGGTCATTGTCACCTCCCTTCCACCAGCAGGGACAGTGCTGGTCCCACCCACGGGGTCACATTGGAGTGGAGGGTCACAATAGACACAGCGACATCAGTGCCCCAGGAGGTGACAGGGGAGAAGGGGGAGACATGGGGCTGAGAGATGGGGGTTGGGAGAGGATGGAAGTGCTGGAGACTGTGAAGGTGGTTGGGATGATGAGTGTGGAGGAGATGGACTGGCCTGCATGGACAGATGACCACGGTGGGGTCACTGAAGATGGCAGGTGCATGGGGGCACGGTGGGGATGAAGAAAGTGGTGGGAACAAGCACAGTGGGGAGGGCTGAGCACGGTGGAGGCAATAAAGGTGATGGAGATGGTAAATGTGGTCAGAAAGAAGCTGGTGGAGACAATGGAAGTAGTGGAGACTACGAAGGTGGGGGACAATGAAGGCTGTGGGTGGTGATGATGAGCGTGGTGGAGCCCATGGACGTGCTGAAAATGATGAGCGTGGAGGGGATGGACGGTGTGGCGGGGATGATAAAGGCAATGGGGACATCCAGTGTGGGGGGAATGGATGAGCATCGTGGGAGTGATGAGTGTGGTGGAGCCTGTGAAGGTGCTGGAGATGATGGGGGATGATGATGAAGGGGATGAAGACGGCAGCAGGACCAACAAGCAGAGCAGGGCCATAAAGGATGTCAGGAGAGATGGTGGGTGTGGGGTGCCCGCCTGTCCCCCTCCCTGGCCAGTGGGAACAAGTGTCCCCAGCCCCTGGGCGGGGCCCTCACCGGGTGTGCTGCTGGAGGTGGGACAGCTGGCGGAAGGACTTCTCGCAGTAGGAGCAGTGGTAGGGTTTGACGCCCAGGTGGATGCGCAGGTGCTGGGCCAGGTAGGAGGCGTTGGCGAAGGACTTGGAGCAGTGGGGGCACTTGTGGGGCTTGGCCTCTGTGTGTGACTTGGAGTGGATCTGCATCTCCGACTTGGTGAAGAACGTCAAGGGGCAGACCTTACACCTGGAGGGTGTGGGGGAGAACCCCGCAGGGACCGGGCTGGGGTGGGGGGGCTCCCCGCCATCGCCCCGGCCCCCACAGTGGGCGGGGGTGTGCCTACCTGTATGTCTTCCCCTCTTTGGCCGTCTCTCCTGAGGCCAGGATGGGGTAGGGCACCACCAGCACCGGCGGCCCCGAAGGATTTTCCGCCTTGATCTTTTTGCGGCCCCGCTCAGCCTTGGGTGCTCCCAGCAAGCCATGGCCCTGGATTGTCTTGATGGAGTCGAGGAGGGGGGGGCTGGTGATTCCTGAGATTAGGGTGGGTGAGGAGGCGATGAGGCGGCTCTGGCTGGTGGAGGTGGGGGTCGAGGGCGTGGTGGTCCCCGTTCCCGGGCTGGACTCCGAGGTGCTGACGGCCGGTGCGCGGGACGCCAGCCCCAACCCTAGCGGGCAGCATGACAGAGTATTAGTTCTGAGGGGACCCACATCCCCCTCTGCCCCCAGACTGGCGGGACCAGCAGCGGTACCTGTGGCAGGACCTGTCACGGTACCTGTGACGGTGCTGGTGGCTGGCCGGGCATGCAGGGCCACGTCGGGCTGGGGCACGGCCTGGGGGTGCAGCCCCGGCACCTGCTGCAGCTTTGGCAGGGACATGATGGACTGGCTGCTCTCGGCGGGCGACGGGGGCACCAGGAGGGGCTGCTGGGAGGCCACCGAGGTGGGGGGCAGGTGCGGGGGGCGGATCTTCTCCGCCATCAACTGCTCCTTGATTTTGTTGATCAGGACCAGGTTGTCCAGCTGAGGGGGGAGAAGGCAGAGAGGTGGGTGAGGGCAGAGGAACCAGGACCCTCGGGACCCCCAGCCTCCCCCTTGGTGTTCTCCACATCCATTCATCCTCCCTCCTCCCAAAATCCCAGTGCAGGGGTCCTACCTGGCTGGGCATGGCGGGGGGGGGCGGCCAGAAGTAGGGGTTGTTGAAGCGAGGCTCCGCCATCCTGGGGAGAGAGGGGGGTGGTTATGGAGCATCACTGGCTGCCACACGGCCCCCCCTGCCCTTCCACCTCAAACCCCCAAAACCAACCATCATTCCCCCAAAAAGCAAGACCCAGACTCTGAGCAAAGGCAGGGAGCAGGTGGGGGGGGGGGGGGGGCAGGGCTGGGGAATCCCCCAAGCATCTTCCCAGATGAAAACTCCTGTAGGATTAGGGGGACACAAAGCACCTGCCTGCCTCCCAAGACCACAAAACACTGGTGAGTGTGCTAGGACACAATTTGGAAAAGGAGGAAGCTGAAATTTGGGGAAAACCCCCAAATCTCCCAAGCTCTGGAAGTATTTCTCCCATCCAGGAGGGATTAGAGGTGGATGGGACGCTGCCATGGGAGAGGGCAAGCACAGCAGCAAATCGAACCCAACCCCAATCCCAGCTGAATCCCCCCCAAAATACGCCTCCAAAGCCAAGTGAAGCTCCTGTGACACCCAGGAGCGGCTCAGCAGGGTTCAGGAATCAGCAGGGCTGGGAGATTTATGGAGATGCTTAAAGGCACTGGGGAAATTAATTCTAAATCCATCTTTGGGTAATGGGAAACAGCTGGAATGGGGCAGCAAGAAGATGATCCCAGCAGAACGGCCCAGCATGACCAGGCATCACCATCCTGGCAAATCCCATTATGGGGGCATGAGGGTAAGCATCTATGGAACCCCGATAGGATGTATGGGAGGGGGCCCCCAGGAGTTCTGGCTCCAAAATAAACCAGGCCATGGCCAGGATTCCAGGAGAAACTAGAGCGATGCCTCCAGCAAAGTGCATCCCCAAAAGCTTTGGGGGTGGCAGGATTTGGGGGCGATGAGCCTTCCTCCTCTTCCTCCTCACACTCACTGCCCCAGGTTTCAAACACACCCTGAGCTCCCCAGTGGCAGGTGGGCAGCACACAGAGAAAGGGGATCCTGGTCCCACCAGAATGTAGCATCCCAACAGCTACCCCAGCCTGAAGAAGTTGTGGGATGGACCATCCCCATTCTGGGGAGGAAGGAACCACCTGCCCCTTGCGCTACAGAGCAGCCTGGCACAGGACGAGGTGTGTTCCAGGGTATCGAGGAATGGGAGCAATTTCCCATGGCAGACCTCAATGCCACAGCCTGTCCAGGACACCACCCAGACATCGGCTTCGGGAATTCCCCTTCCCAGTCTTGAACCACTCCAGGTCACCTCCCGGCTGCTCAAGCACCGAATTTCAGGGTTTTGAAGTGAGAGCAGGGCCGGATCCCAATGGCATGGGCAGAGGCAAAGTCCCTCTGCGTGCCACAAAACAGGAATTCACTGGGGATGTTAAATGCACCTTCCCATGCACGGACGCAGCCACTGCCAGCTATTCTGTGTAATTATATACGTACCCACAGGCCGCCCACGGCGTGCATTTACCCACTGGCTACGTGTGTGTGTGTGTGTGTGTATATATATACACACATATATAAGATCCCTTGGGCTGATGGGCACGGGATGAGGGACGCCGGTGCCAACATGAGGGGCTGGACACTGGGAACCAGGGACAAAAGCAGAGCTGGCAGCAGGGAGCCCCCTGTGATGGAGGCAGGCAGGGAGCAGGAGCTCAGGCAGGAGGGCTCTGAGTCCCCTCGGCACGATCAAGCACCCCGGCTGCGATCCCCCACCCTGGAGCAGCCGTGGGAAAACAGGAAACCGGAGCTATGATTAGAAAAGGGTTTTTTGGAGCTGCTCCCCCATCTCAGCAGGTGCCCCGTGACCTCTGTCCTTCCCATCCATCCATCTGTCCATCCCTCTCCCTGTCCCGATAGCACACCGGGCTCCAATGGAGCCAGCAGCAGCACCCAGACGGATCAAAACCACCAGCGTGGCCCCCGAACCATCACCGGAACACGGCACCAACCCCTACACCAGTCCCAGGATCCTTCCTGCAAAGCTGGAGGGGGCTGGAAAGGCACAAAGGGTATTTTGGGGAGAAAAGCATAAATATCACGTGTTTCCCCACCCCCACCCGAGGAGGGCTTACTAAAGAAATGAGAAATTATTTGTAAAACCACCACACTCAGAGCTGGATGAACAAGAGGGAAGAAATGGTCGGCGTTGCCAAAATAATTCTAAAAATCCCTGTTCCTGTCCCGATTTAATTTTACGAATTGTGCGGTGTTTCGTCGGGAGCGGCGTCCCCTTCTCTGGGGCTGGGGAACAGAGTGGGAGAGGGAAGAAAGCAGATGGAAAAAAAAAAAAATATATATATATATAAAAACTCCCTTTTTCTCTATTCTCAACTAACTATGAAAAATGGAAGCTGACATGCAGCAAAGGTGGAAAAAAAAGAAAATCCATTAAAATGGAAATTATGAAGGGTAGGGAATGCTGCGGCGCGTCTCCCCCCGGCTCTGCAGGGCACAGGGGGCTGGTAGGGCTCTCTGTGCCCCCCCAGTTTTTGTCTGGGCACGGGAAACTCCCCTTGGGTAACATCTCCAGTGGCGTGGGGTCCTGTGGTCCAAACCATGGCAGGAAGAGCCCCTGACATCCTCTGCAGGCACCAGATTTGGGTGCCGAGGGGTGCCGAAGGTTATCCCCAGGGACAAGGTGGGTGCCCAAGCATGGTGGAGACCCAAGCAGCCCAGCCAGAGGAGAGGGATGTGGGAAGAGCAAGCAGGAAGATGCACAGAGCCCCAAAACCATGGGCTGAACCCCAAATCCCCCAGAACAGCGCGGTACCCGGCATCACCGCTCAACCAGGCCACAGGGGGAAGCAGCAGCACCCTAAAAAGAGACCAAAAGCCTCCTCGCCTCCACACCCACAGGGAGAAAAGAGCAGGAGAAGCCAGCAAGCCAGGGCTGGGGGTGGCGAGGGGAGAGCGGGGGCGGCGGCAGCGAGGGGGCGGCGGTGCCGGGGCCAAGGGGTCGGCGGTGGTTGGTACTCACAGGGTGGCCTCTGGAGCCAGGTGGGCGCAGCTGCCTGGGGAGACGTGTCGCTGAGGCTCCAGATTGATGGGAGGTAGATGATGGCACGGGTGGGCACGAGCTCACTAGAGCCTTCCAACTTCCTACCCAACTGCCGCTAAGTCAAGCTACAGTTCTCTAGGGAACGCCTCTACCTTGGCAGCCCTCTCTGTCTCGCCTTCGCTGAAATAAAAAGAAACAAGAGATTTCTTTTCACGGCACCGCCGAGAGAAAAGGGGCAGCTCCCAGGGACCGGTGAGCGACCACCGACCTGGTACAGCCGGAAAGTGGGGGGTCTGGGAGGTGAGGGGAGGGATTTGGGGTAACCAGAGCAGCACTTGGTGGCTAAACATGTCCTCGACCAAGCGAGACACCAAGTTTGGCGTCCCCAAGTATCCCAGCAAGAGCATCAGGGCAGAGCTCCCACCCCCCCGTGCCAAGCGGCGAGTGCAGGAAAGCCGGCGGCGGCCAGAGACGGCGCGGTGGGCAAGAACCAAGCGCAGGGATGGATGTCCCCTGCGCCTTCCCCCACCCAAATCCCAGCACGTCCTTCCCGACACAGGCCAGACCAGGGATGGTGACGCTGGCCTGGGCATGTCCCTGGGCCAGGGAACCCAGCTCTGCCTTGCACCATGCCTCAGTTTCCCCCCCCAAGACACAAGGCCACGGCCCCCGTCCCCTCTTAAGAACAGGTTTCCCTGGGGTTCACCTGGAGCAGGAGGAGTTTTGGAGGGATAGCAAGTGCCCATCCACAAAACCTGCGTCCCAAAGCCACCAGGGTGGGAATCGGCATCTAGCACCATCCTGGGGGAATGTGCATCCCTCCCTGCCCAGACTGTCCTCATCCGGGCAGGATTCACCCCAAAGCAGAGGGGCAGAAGGCAGGCACGGCTGGGAAACAGGAACGCCGGGCGAGCCCCCTGTGGCTCGGGGAGGGGGTGGCCCGCACACCACAAGAATTCACCCAAGATGGAACCAATTAAACCCCCGGCTTCCGCCCCCCGAAGGGCCCTGGGCTGGGGCTTCTCCTTCTGCATTTCCAGCAAAATCAACCCAAAATGAGCCCCCAGCCTGGACGGAGGGTCCCCGTGCAGGAAAAGGGGTGCGCGGGGCAGGGTGAGGAGCCAAGCACCAGTGGCAAGCGGGAGGGGACGCAAAGCCACGCTGGAGATCCCCGCGGGGTCCCCAGATCAGGGGTGAAGGGGGGACCAGGGTGGCAATGCTCCCAAAAGACGGGGGCCAAGGCAGGGTGACCCCAAATCCACAGTTCGGGTCCTGTGACCCAGAAGAGGAGACACAGGGACAGCCCACAGGGAGACCCACAGCCCACAGGGTGACGCACCAGATGCAGGGCACACGTGCCCCACAAAACATGCCACTCCCCAGCCTGGGGGGGTCCTGCTCCCCCAGACCCCAAACACACCCATCCCCCAAGAGAGACCAGCCAGGCACCCTGCAAGGCAAAGGCAGCACCGCAAACCAGCCTGGGGGCAAATGCCCACCCCCAGCAGCACGGGGGGGGGGTCACCCATGTGTGACAGCACGCAGGGAAACCGAGGCACGGGCAGGGGATCGCCCTGAGGAGGGAGCGAGCGCACCGGATCCAACATGCACTTGTCATGACATCGCGCCCAATGACCGAAAATCCACATTTTTAAGGGAACAAGCAGAAGGTGGGGGGGTTGAGGGTGAACATTATTATTTTATGCATATTAAGGCACATTTCTTAAAAGGGAAATATCAAGGGGTCACACATATGCTGGGAGTGGGGTCCCCTCCCTGCGGAGGGGGCAGGTAGGGAGTCCCTCACACCCCCCAAATACCCCAAAAAAACACCATGCCCCCGCTTATATATAAATATCTATATCGGTACATAATACCTGGATTCTGGTGTGCATACATACATTATTTTTATCAGCACACACACAATTACATGCATGCACATCATTAAGCTAGACGCTATTTTAAGATGTAAATGTATAAAAGCAGGGTTTTTTTTTTTTCCCAGTGATCCCCTCAATCCAGCCATCATGCCCACCTCTGCGAGTACTGGCGTTGCTTCCCCTTATCCGCGTCCATCTCCAGCTCTAGCTGAGACCGGGTGCTGCACGTGGGGCGTTTTTCTACGGGGGGACAAGGAGGAGGACAACTTCACACACCCCGAACCCCCCGCCAGCCCCCGGCGCGCGAGATCCCACAGCGGAGGAACAAAAGCGAAGCGGCTCCGACCTACCCGACCCGTGGGAACGTGGGGTTTTGCCTGAAAATAGAGAGAAAACAACAAAAAAAAAAAAAAAAAAAAAAGGAAAAAAAATAAAAAAAAAAAGTGGGTTTTTTTTATAGCCCCGTTCACCCCCAAGCTGTTGGGAAAGCTGAGGGATGGGGAGCTGGCTGGAAAATTGGGGTGAAATCCATCCCCTCGCCCTGGACCCTCCGCCTCTCGGCAAATCGCACGCCGTGAGGGACTTAAAAAACTTTTTTACCTCTCTGCTAAAATATCACTTTATAATCTCAAAGGCCTCAGGCTCGAAGCCGCTTTCACCCGCTCCATCCTCCCTGCATTAAAAAACCCAGCTGCTATCCGAAGGACCGCAGGCTTGGGGGGAAAAAATAACCCAACAAGGAGCATCCTCCAACCTTGAAGGAAGAAAAAGAAATCAAAATCATCAAAATTCATCATTCCTGGGTTCAAATCCATCACTGTGGCCACACCGGCTCTAAGCTCCCCCCCCAGGCCCCCCGACGTGGCTGGGAGATTATGGATGTATAAATAGTATATGGCTAAATATATGTTGGAGAGGGACAGACAGACCTCTGGGACACGGCCACGGAAATTTGGGTCCCTCGCTAAAGCTGCCGCATTCCTGCCAAAAACGCCATGAAAAAAATATCTCCCCCCTCCATTAGACCTTCCAGCCAGCGAGACCACTTTTCTAGACAAAACCAGTTAATGCAGAAAACAGCGAGGAAAAGGAGGAAAAGAGGAAGGAGAAAAGGAATTAAAATGGTGAAAATTATAATAAGGGTGATTATGATGATGGTAATGATAATATTCAGCCCCTGTGCTGCTTCTGCCACCCCCTGTAAGCAAAAAAAGTCAGAAAAAAACCATGAATGCATAAAAAAAAGCAAACCCCCCCCCCCCCCCAAACATGCAACATCCACAAAAATAGGTACGTTCGGCTGCAATTAACTTTTCCATTAGACCATCCAGAGGGAGAGAAAAAGGGAAAATCCTGGTAAATGGGTATTTTCCTCGATGTCCTCCCCCCCCTTTCCCCCCTTTTTTCTCCCTCTTTTCCTTCTTCTTCCTGCTTGGAGAGGGGGGTGATGGAATAATGATGATAATAATGAAAAAAAGAGGTGGAAAAAGGCGAAGTTGGTTAAGTGAAGTTGAAATCCTCAACCTGGGAGGGGATTTGCGGGGGGGGGGAGGTTTGCCAGACAAAAAGGCCGGGGGATGGGGATGGAAGGGGGGGGTTTGGGGAAGGGGGGGTGGCCCGGCTGGGTGCTCCCCCCACCCCCCCTCCATCCGCCGCCTCTCCCACATTCTCAGACGTTTTTATTAAAATTCGCAGACAAAAGGCAAACAAAAATGGCAGCCCCGGCTTATTTTTAAAACGCTAGGACGGGGACGCCATGTTCTGCAGGGCTGAGGGGAGGGGGAAGGGGGGGGTGAGGGGGAAAAAAGGAGGGAAATTTTTTTTTTTAATTGATTTAGATGAAAAATGAATAAAAAGCAGCGCGGGGGTGGGGGGGGAGTGTCTGAAGGCCCCCCCTTCCCCGCTCGCCCCCGGGGTGAGGGGGGTTTCGGGGGGTTTTGAGGTGTTTTGGAGAGGGGAAGGGGGGGGGTGGAAAGGGAGGGATGAGGGATATAAAAAAAAAATAAAGCGAGGGGGGGAAGGTAAAAAAAAAAAGACACTTCCTATACCGACAGCCATGGTGCCCCGCCGTCCCGCCGGCTCCGCCGCACGGAGGAAGATGGAGCCCCGCGCCGCCCCCCCGCCGCCGCCCCCGCCCCCGGCCCGCCCGGCCCCGCCGCCGCCACCGCCCGCCCAGGGACGGGCTGGGCTGGGGCACCCCGGCCCGAAGGGGCTCCCCGGGGCCCGCAGCCCCCGAAACCGCCGCAGCCCCAGGAGAGCGCCCCAAAGCTGCGCAGCTCCCGGTTCCCTCAGCCCCCGGAGGACTCCCCGGTGTCCGCAGCCCCGCAAGCCTTCTTGGCCCCCCAGACCCCGTCTGGCCCCCAAGCCCCCTCAGCTGCCCGTTTCCCGCAGCCCCGTCAGGGCTCCCCAAACCTCCGCAGTCCCCGGTTCCCTCAGCCCCGGGAGGGCTCCCCACTGTCCGCAGCCTCTCAAGCCCCCTTGGTCCCCCAAGCTTCCTCAGTGTTCTCAGCCTCCCAAATCTCCCCAGCCCCTGGTTCCCTCAGGCTCGGGAGGGCTCCTCAGTGTCCACAGCCCCCCAGACCTCCTCAGCCCCATCAGGGCTCCTCAGTTCCCTCAGCCTCCAAAACCTCCTCAGTTCGCCGGTCCCCTCGGCCCCGGCAGGGCTCCCCAAACCTCCTTACCCCCCAAACCTCCTCAGCACCCCAAACCCCCTCAGCCCTGACAAGGCTCCCTGGTTCCCTCAGGCCCCCAAATCTCCTCAGCCCCTCTGGTTCCCTCAGCTGCCACAGGTCTCCTCACCCTGCAGATCCCATCAGTTCTCAGCCTGCCCCGCTCCCTCAGTATCACCAGCCCGCACAAATTTCCACAGTACCCTCAAATCTCCTCAGCCCACTCAAATCTCAGCCCATTTAGTTCACCTCAGTACCCCCAAAATCTCCACAGAGACCCATTTCCCCTCAGCCCACACAAAGTTCTCAAAGCCCTGGATCCCCTCAGTTCTCTGACCCTGCCAAGTCTCAGATCCCTCAAACCTCAACCCCCTAGTTCCCTCACTGCCTCCAGGACCTCTCAGTGTCCTCACCTCCCCAAATCTCCTCAGAACCCCCCAAAATCTCCTTAGTGCCTCCAAATCTCCTCAGCCCCCCAGTTCCTCTTAGCCCACCCAAAGATCTTCAAGCCCCCAGATCCCCCAGACCTCAGTTCCACTCAGATCCCCCCAAATCTCCTCTGATCCTCCAGATCCCTTCAGTTTGGTCCATTCTCCTCATCCTCCTCCAACCCCCCTAAATCTCCTCATCCCCCAGTTCCCTCAGCACCTCCAGGACTCCTCAATGTCCCCACCTCCCCAAATCTCCTCAGACCACCCCAAAATCTCCTCAGGCCCCACAAATCTCTTAAGACTCCTCAAAATCTGCTCAGACCCCCCAAAATCTCCACAGAACCCCAGTTCGCTCAGCCCCCTCCAGGTCTCCTCCCCTCCCCTAAAACTCTTTCACCCAATTCCCCTCAGCCCCCTCCAAAAGCCCCTCATGCTCCCAATTCCTCTCAGCCCCCCCCAAGCTGTCACCCCTCCATTTCCCCTCAACCCACACAAAGCTCCTCAGAACTCCTGAGTCTCTTCAGCCCCCTTGGTTTTTCTCAGCCCCCCCCCAGTTCTCCTTAACCCCACTGAACTCCCTTAGCCCCCCAAATCTCCTCAGCCCCCCAGTTCCCCTCAGTTTTCCCCCCAGTTCCCCTCAGCCCCTCTCTCTGCCTCTGACACCCTCAGCCCCTTTGTGAGACTCCACAGCCCCCTCAGGGACACCCCCAGTCCTTCTTGTACCTCCTCACCCCCCTGAGGATCCCCCCATTTCCCAGGGGGTCTCCAGCCCCTCTCAGGTTATCCCCCTGATCTCGGAGTCCCCCCAGCTCCTCTGTGGGTCTCTTGCAGCCCCCCAAATCCACAGACACCACCCAAAGGGGAATGAAAAGCAGGGGCAAATCCCACCAATTCCCCTCCTCCTTTTCCTAGGTTCAGGGGAATGACCCGTGGAGCTTCCGAGTTTCCACTTTAAAAATTGTTTTTTAAAAAAACCACAAAATTAGGGATCTTTTTCATGTTTTCCCAAAATGTTCTGTCAGAGGAGGATGGAGAGAAGAGGGATATCCTGAAAGGAAATGGCACCTCCAAGAGAGGTGGGAAAATGGGAAGGGATGGGATGGGCACCCAAGAGGTCTCCACCACAGAGTGGACATCACTCTGCAGCTACCCGGGGCGTCGGAAGCCCCTGGAACAGGTCCTGGCCACAGCAATGGAGCTGGGATGGAGGCACCATCCCCTGTGGGGACCTCTGGGCCTGTCCCTGGCCCTCCCCACATTCTCACTGCTCCGTCAGCCCTCCATCTGGGATCCCCCATCACCCAGCACTTGCCCATCCTGGAAGGTCCCCAGATCCATTAATTATCCATGACTCAACCAAGAACCTGAGCCAGCAGCTCCAAAACTCCCTTTTTATCTGATTTTTGGATGTTGACACCCAGAAGTTGCCACCCAGCATCAGCGTCACCCCAAAATGGAACACCGGGAGAGCCTGGATCCCCCCGGAGCTTTCCGAGTTGTTCTAACGTCCGAGTTCCCGCTGGCTGGGTTAATTTCCATCGGGGCTTTCACTTCTGCTGTGGGATTTTTTCCCCCTGTGATTAAGAAACCAGTGGTTTTAAACCTTGGCACCAATTTAGGCATTTTCTGATTTTTTTGCGGGGGGTAGTGGAGTTAACCAATCCCAAATCTGCATTGGGAGGAGACGGTGTGGGTCACTGCTGAGCTTGTGGGGTCCACCAAGGATTGGTGAACATCTCCTGGGATTTTCCTTGTTGGGACTGGCTGGGATAAGTGACACTCCGGGCTTTTTTTCTGACCCTACTTTGGGTGGATTAATCTTGGGTGTGGGAAAGGGGCCCCTTTCCTGGGAAGGTGGTTGGTATGCAGGGGAAAAAAAAAAACAACAAAACCCATGCCCAGCTCCATCCCGGGCTGGAAAATGAAGGAAATTAGCTCTTGCCTGCTGAAAAAATATGATTCCAAGGCTGGTTTTGCTCCCGGGATAGATCCAACCGCGATTAAAAGGAACGGAAGGCAGGACTGGAGGGAAATCATGCCGGAATCACCACCACAGGGTTTCAGCAAAGCCATGGGGCTGTTAGACCTGTGCAAAGCAGCAGATCCTTCCCATTCCAGCAGCACCAGGAAGCCAGATCCATCCAGGACCTCCAGTTGACTCAGCAGAGAAAAGGAGATTTTTATGGATGGCAAACTGGGATTTTCCAGTGAGAAATGTGGTCCCTGAGTGGTGACACTGGGATCCCCACGAACTTTTCCAGTGTTCCAAAGCCTCTGTCCTGGATCATGGCACACTTGGAAGGGAATTCCTTGGGAAACACCTTCATCCCACCCACCCACTTCTTTCCTTCCCCAAATATCCCTTGTTTTCCGTAAAAAATGGTTGAAAGCACCTACCAGAGTGGGCTCCCCTGGGATGGGTGGGCACACCAGGCATGGGGGATGCCAGTGTTCCTAGTGTCAGCTATCCAGATGAGTGAAAATCTTCATTCCAGGCTTCTTGGCATTAGCAACCCCAAAAAGTAGGTTTTTCTCCTTGGATTGGCAGCAGTGGGGAGTACAAAGGGCACTGTCTGATGCTGGTGTGAAGCAAACATGGAGGTTTTGGGGTGCTTAGTAAATGCTGGAAAAAAAATCCCCTGAGGTGCCAGAATTTCCCCTGTCCCTGCAAAGGGGAGAGCCCTTGGGCTCTAATTAGGTAACGAGTTAATTAGGATTAATTAGTTACTGTTTGCAAAGCACTGCGGAGATGAGACATGGTGTGGGGCAGCTTCCTGCCTCCTCTATGGAGGAGTGTGGGATCCTCCTTCGGAAGGGGGTCCATAAACAAAGTTGGGATTAACCCCAGTGGGATGGTGTGCTCCAGGAGCAGGCGGGATGCTCCCGGCATTCCAGCAAGGGGAAGAGCCATGCCAGGATGGAAACACACATGCCAAGAGCCGAGCGGGCATGTCCCGGCGTGCCCATCCCGCCAGCGGCGAGGGGGAACATTCCAGCACTGCGGCTCCTCGGGGCCTCCCTCCCTTCCCGCCAGCATTCCCGGCACACGCAGCACACGTGGGGAGGAGACAGGTTTTCCCTGCCCGCCGGCTTTGCCGGATCACCCACACTTCTCGCCACATCGTGGAATCCTCCAGCCTGCTGGAACCGCAGCAGGGAAGGGCTGTGTATCCCATAAAAAGATCAGGAATCAAGGCATGGTGGAGCCCCCCCCCCCCCGCTCACACAGGGTTTACCAGGAGGTAACAAAGCCAATTTACTAATTAACTGGGATTAATTTCCCTGTTTGCCCAAACCACCCTGTGGTTTCCCTTCGTTGCCCAATGATCTGCCGGGATGAGTGTTGGCAGTGCTGGCTGAGCGCCACAGGCTCCAGTGGGATGATGCTCTCCATTGCCCCAAATTCCTGGAAATTTCAGCCAAATGCTTAGGATACAATTAAAGAACCCATTAACTACATGGGATGGGATCCCCTAGCCCTGAATCTGGATCTGGGGTGAAAAAAGGATTTTTCCTTCTTTCCATGGTTATTTGATATCATTCCAGTCGTTCCTCAGTCCCCAGAGGGTCCCAGAGGGGAGACATGACCTGAATTCCTAAAGCAGGAAAGCAAGCAGGAAAAAAAAACAAATCCATGTGGGCTTGTTATTTTTTTTTAGCTGTTTCCAAGCTTTTGGGGCCTAGCAGGAAGAGGAACAGAGCGGGTGGTTATTCCCTGGAAGGAGATGGGGATAGCTGGGAGATGGGGTGTACCTGAGTTTGGGGGGAGGAAAGGGGGTGTCAGCAGTGGGAGTGGGGTGATCCAGCGGTGAAAGCCAAGGAGTTTGCTCCTGTTGGCTCCTGGCCAGACAGTCATGCCTCTTCCCAAACATGCAGCTCAACTTTCCCTCAGGAACTGTGTCCCCTTCCCCACTGCCCCCTCCATCCTCCAGCTCTCCTTACCCCCACCCCAGGGGTTCCTCCTTTGTCTCTCTGGTCCCTCAAGGCGGGAGCAAAGGATCCCTGGGGATCCCAGGGGGTGGACACCTCGTTATGAGTGCTGCCACTGGTCCTAGCTGGTCCTGACTGTGGATCATGATGGCAGGCATCATAATGACACAGGAGGTGCCTGGCACCCAAAACTCCTCTCTGTGATTTTGGCTAAATCGGTAGTTTTGGGGGGAAAGTGGTGTTTTCTCAACAATGGGTTTGTCAGTGTCACCTGTGGGGTCATGTGGCTCTGGTCACTGATGGGTGCAGAAAACCAGGATGAAGAGAAGGATGGAGGCGTGGGAGTACAGGGGAAGGAAGGATAGACAGGATGGATAAACAAATGGAGAGACAGAGGGATTAAGGGCTGGACAAGGGAAATGTACGGGATGAGAGAGCAAGGGATGGATGGATGGATGGATGGATGGATGGATGGATGGATGGATGGGTGAAGAGATGAGAGTCCGGGGGATGGACAAATGGACAGATGAAGGTATTAAGGACTGGATGGGGAGATGGGTGGACAGGGTAACAAGCAGATGTGGAGGGATGGACGGAGGGACAGAGGGATGGACAGAGAGACAGGACAGACAAATGGATGGCTAGAGAGATTAAGGTCTAGAAGGGGAGAAGGTTGGACAGCGGACCGAGAGATGGGTGGAAGGATGGATGGACAGAGGACAGACAGACAGATGGAGAGATGGGAGGACAGAGGGACAGAAAGACAGATGGACAAATGGATGGACGGACAGAGGATAGACAGACAGACGGAGAGATGGGAGGACAGAGGGACAGAAAGATGGATGGACAAAGGGCTGGACAGTGAGATGGCTGGATGGAGGAGAAAGGAATGGACGGCGGGACAGACAGGGACAGAAAAAGGGCCTGAGGTCAGGATGGGAAAGGGTCAGTGCCCGGCTGTCCGGACAGACGGATGGGACAAGGCTGGCGAGGCCGTGGCCCCTTTAACAGCCCCCCCGCGCGCGGGCGATGGTACGCGCCGGTGAGGCCGCGCCGCGCGGGGGACAATGGGGTGGGGGCGGGCCCACTGTGGGCGCGGGGAGGGCGGGCAGGAAGTGCCGCGCGGCCGCGCCCCCTCCTGCTCGCCCACCCCCGGCCCGTCGCGGCGGGGCCGCTCTTGAGGTGGCGGCGGGAGCGCGAACCTCACCGGCACCGACAGCGCGAACCCCACCGGCACTGGGAACGGGGCACGGCACCAGAACAGCACCGGGCACCGGCTGGGTGAGGGCACCGGCGGCTGAGGGAGACGCGGGGCGGTATCGGATGGGGGTTGGCGGGGACCGGTCTCGAACCGGGGTCCTGCCGGGAGCGGGGGGGGGACGGGCTCAAACCCGGGGCCCCGGTACAGCCGCCGGCAGCCCCAGCCCCGATCCCCCCAAATCTGGCCTCAGTCCCGACCCCTCCAAGTCCAGCCTCACCCACGGCCCCCAAATCCAGCCTGAACCCTACCCCCTCAAATCCAGCCTCAGTCCCGACTCCCCATATCCAGCCTCAGCCCCACCCACCCTTGTGCCCCTAATTCAGCCCCATCCCTGCCTCCCACCATTCAGCCTCAGCCAGGCTGATGCAGCCTCGGCCCCACCTCCCCAATATCACTGGTACCCCCAGTTCCCCGTCAGACCATTCTGTATCCCCTGTATCTGATTCACCCCCAGCCTCACACCTGTTGCAACCCTATTGTGTCCCCTCCCAGTGTTGCTCTGATCACCTTTATCCCAAATCCGCCCCACTACATCCTGATGCTCCCGTTCCCCCCATTGAATTCTGACCCCCCCATTGGAGTTTAGTCCCCCATTGCAACCCCCTATTCCCCTATTGTGGCTTGATCCTGCCATTCCGCCCAGTGCGACCCTCCCAGCACCCCTAATTGCATCCTGACCCCCCTATTCCCCCTCTTTGTAAATCCCCCAGCCCCCCATTGCCTCCTGACACTCCCATTTCCCCCCACTGCAGCCCCTCCAGCCCCTCCATTGCATCCCAACCCCCACCTTGCCCCCCATTACAATCCCCTCAGTCCCCATTCCCACCTGACCCCCATCCCCTCATTATCATCCTCACCCCTACTCCCCCCACTCCTCCCCACCCCGAGCACCCCCATTCACCCCCTCCCCATCAATCCCCCAGTCACCCTCTCAACCCCCTGCTTCAAGCCCCCACTCACCCTCTCACCCTTAATTCCCCCCATCCCAAACCCTCATTCACCCTCTCGCCCCACAACTTCCCCCCCAACCTCCCCCCACCCCCAGCCCTCCACTCACCCTCCCAAGCCCCCATTCACCCTCTCACCCTCATCCCAAGGCCTCTACTCACCCTCGCCACCTTCAACCTCCCCCCATCCTAAGCCCCCCTTAGGTTCCCGCCTCAACCCCCCCATTCACCCTCTCCCCCACAACTGCTCCTACCCCAAGCCCCCCTTTTACCCTCTCCCCTCTGAAGCTCCCTCATTCACCCTCTCCTCTCACAATATCCCCCCTCACCCCAAGCTCCCCCTTTATCCTCTCCCCACTCAGGCCTCCTCATTTGCTCTCTCCTCCTCCCCAAGCCCTCCAGTCACCCTCTCCTTCCACAACCTTCCCCTACCCCAAGCTCCTCTTTTAGCCTTTCCCCCTTTAATCTCCCTGTTCATCCTCTCCCCGCCACCCAAAGCCCCCTATTCACACTCTCCCCATCATCCCAAGCCCCCCACTCACCCTGTCCTCCCACGGTCCCCCTCCCCACAATCCCCCATTCACCCTCTCCTCCTCACCCCATGCCCCTCTCCCCAGCCCTCCCTGACCCCGTGACCCTCTTCCCCAGCCCCCCCAGCCCCGTGCCCCTATCCCCAGCCCCCTTGACCCCGTGCCCCTCTCCCCAGCCCCCAGCCATGGCGTGCAGCCTCAAGGACGAGCTGCTGTGCTCCATCTGCCTGAGCATCTACCAGGACCCGGTGGGGCTGGGCTGCGAGCACTACTTCTGCCGCCGCTGCATCACCGAGCACTGGGTGCGCCAGGAGCCGCAGGGCACCCGCGACTGCCCCGAGTGCCGCCGCACCTTCCCTGAGCCCACGCTGGCCCCCAGCCTGAAGCTGGCCAACATCGTGGAGCGCTACAGCGCCTTCCCCCTGGATGCCATCCTGGGCGCCCAGCGCAGCCCCTTCCCCTGCAAGGACCACGAGAAGGTGAAGCTCTTCTGCCTCACCGACCGCGCCGTCGTCTGCTTCTTCTGTGATGAGCCGGCCGTGCACGAGCAGCACCAGGTCACCAACGTGGACGACGCCTTCGAGGAGCTGCAGGTGGGTCCCCATGGGATTCCCTACCCCGAGTGGCTCCTTGGGGCTGCTGTGTCCAGCTGGTCCCTCTTGCTTCTGTGGTAGTGCCCATCTCTTTTGTCCCTGCACCCATCCTGAGCCCGTGGGGGTCAGTCCTGTGGCTTCCTCCTATCTGTCTGTCCCTGCACCCCTTCTTTTCCCTCTCAGGGTCAGCCCTGTGCCTGCATCCTGTCATTCTGTCTGTCCCTGCACCCCTCCTGTCCCCATGGAGGTTCAAAGGGGTCAGTCCCATGGCTTCCTCTGGTCTGTCTGTCCCAACAGCCCTCCTGTCCCTGTGGGGGTCATCCCTCTGCCATTTTCCTGTCTGTCCCTGCACCTCTTCTTTTCCCTGTGGGGTCAGTCCCATGCCTTTCCCCATCAATCTGTCTGTCTCTGCACCCCTCCTGTCCCCACAGGGGTTAGTCCTGTGACTTCCTCTTGTCCGTGTGTCCCTGCACCCTGTGTTTCTCTGCACTCCTTTTCCCTGTTGGAGTCAGTCCCACGGCTCCCTCCTGTCTGTCTGTCGCTCACCCCTCCTGTCCCCATTGGGGTCAGCTCCATGCCTTCCTCCCATCTGTCTGTCCCCACAGCCCTTTTGTCTGCCTTGGGGTCAGCCCCATGCCCTCCTCCTGTCCATCCATCCCTCCATCCATCCCTCCATCCATCCCTCCATCCATCCCTCCATCCATCCCTCCATCCATCCATCCACACTTCTGCTGCTGCTGCTGCTGCCCCCCTGGGATCCCCCTTCTCCATCCCCCCTGGGAGTCCTTAGGAACCCTCAAACCACCCCATGGCTCTGCTGAGCTGTCCCCCAAGCAGGACCTTCTAATCCAGGCCCTGCTACCGCCTACCCCAGGCAGGACCCTCATTCCACAGGGACCATTCCCGGCCTGGCCATCCCACAGCCCCATAACCCCATGGTTGGTTCGGGCGGGAAAGCTCCTTGTGGCACCCCTTTTTTCCCCAAATGCCCTGTTCATGGATTTTCCCTCCCTGTCCCCAGCGGGAGCTGAAGGAGCAGCTCCAGGGGCTGCAGGAGAGTGAGCGTGGCCACACGGAAGCCCTGCAGCTCCTCAAGAAGCAGCTGGCCGAGACCAAGGTACATGTGGGGACACCACTGTCACCCCTGGGGACCCCCTATTTTTCCCCAGCCCTTCACAGTCCCCCAAAGCAGAATTGGGGTCAACCCCATTGCCACCCCGATGACCCCAATCCTGACCCTTACCAGCCTGGTTTTGGAACTTCCAAACACTCCAAATTCCACAATTTCATGGATTTGCCCCATTTTTTACTTCTGTGGTACCCCAAAATCCCTCCATGGGGCTGCTCACCCCTCTGTAATTTCCTGCAGTACTGCTTTGATTTACTTTTTAAATTAATTTAATTAATTATCTCCTCACTTAGGGGTTCAGTATCCAGCAAGGTTCAATTTTCTCCCCATCCCCACCAGCGACTGGGTGTTTTAAGGTCTAGAGGTTTTTAGGGGTTATTTTAGGTTCTTTTTTTTTTAGTTTAGGTTGGTTTCTTGGGGTTTTTTTTAGGGGGTTTTAAAGGTGTCATTTGAGGGGTTTTAGAGTTTATTAGAGGTTTTTAGGGAGAGGTTTAGGGTTTTTAGAGAGTCTCTTTAAAGGTTCTTTAAGAGCTCTTTAAAGTTTTTTGAGAGGTTTTTTCGGGGTTCTTTTGGAGATTCTTTTAGGGTCCTTTGGAAGGGTCTTTGGGAGGTTCTTTTAGGTTCTTCAGGAGGTTCTTTTAGGGTTATTTTAGGGCTCTTGGGGGGGTTCTTTTAGGGTTCTTTGAAAGGTTCTTTGAGAGGTTTTTTTAGCGTTCTTTTAGGTTTTTTTGGGGAGGTTCTCTTAGGGTTCTTCAGAAGGCTCTTTGGGTGGTTCTTCTAGGATCCTTTCAGTCCATTTTTTAAGGATGCAAGATCAAATCCACCCTTGTAGCCCCCAGAATTCCCTGATCTGATGCCCTTTTAGATACTTATTTGGGGATTAAGGAACTCACAGAGTGACCAGCAGAGCTTTGGGTGCTCCTAACCCCCCGTTGCACCCCAAGTCCTCAGCCAAGAGCCTGCGGGCGACGATCGGGGAGGCATTCGAGCGGCTGCACCGGCTGCTGCGGGAGCGGCAGAAGGCGATGCTGGAGGAGCTGGAGGCCGACACGGCGCGGACGCTCAGCGACATCGAGCACAAGATCCAGCGCTACAGCCAGCAGCTCCGCAAGGTCCAGGAGGGCACCCAGATCCTGAAGGAGCGCCTGGCCGAGGCGGACAAACACGTCTTCCTGGCCGGCGTGGCGTCCCTCTCCGAGAGGTGGGTGGCAGCGGGGACGGCGGGGTCCCTGGTGTCACCCCCACCTCGGCACTGTGTGTTCTCCGCAGGCTGAAGGGGAAGATCCATGAGACCAACCTGACTTACGAGGACTTCCCCACCTCCAAGTACATGGGCCCACTGCAGTACACCATCTGGAAATCCCTCTTCCAGGACATCCATCCCGGTGAGGACACAGGGACGGGGGAGTGGCGGGCGATGGGGAGGTCATCAGGGACAGGGACACACCAGTGAGGGATGGGGGCACACTGGTGAGGGACAGGGTTGGAGGCATCACCAGCAAGAGATGGGGACAGGGACATCACCAACGAGGGATAGGGACATCACCAGTAAGGGACAGGGACGTGGCCATCTCTGAGGGACAGGGACATCACCGATGAGGGGTAGGGACATCACAGGCAAGGGATGGGGATGGGAACACACCAGTGAGGGATGGGAACACTCTGGAAAGGGACAGGGATGGGGACATCACTGGTGAGGGTTAAGGACACACCAGTAAGGGATGGGGACATCCCTGATAAGGGGCATGGACACACCAGTAGGGATATAAGAACAGGAATTTTGTCACAGGCAGGGGATGGTGACATCACCAGTGAGGGATAGGGCGGCACTGGTGAGGGATGGGGACAGGGACATCATCGCTGAGGGATGGGAACATATTGGCAAGGGTTTGGGATACACTAGTGAAGAATGAGGATATCACCAGTGAGTGACAAGGACACACTGGTGAAGGATAGGGACATCACTGACAAGGAATGGGATTGGAGACATCACCATTGAAGGACAGAGACACACTGGTGAGGGGTAGGACTAGGAACATTACCAGTGAGGAGTGAGGACACACCGGTGAGGGATGGGCATGGAGAGAACAGTTGTGAGAGAAGGGGATGTCACTGGCCAGGGATGGGGACATCACTGGCAAGGGATGAGGATGAACACACCAGAGAGGGATGGGATGGGGCCATGACTTTTGAGGAAAGGGGTTGCTGCTGCCTGGGGACAGTGACATCAGTGATGAGCGGCAGGGAGGGAAGGGGATGGGACCGTCGCCAGTGAGGGACAGGGACCCACTGATGAGAGCAATGGTAGGGACATCACTGGCAAGGAGTGAGGATGAGGACACTGGTGAGAGAAGGGGATGGGAACATCACCAGTGAGGGACGGGGACACACCAGTGAGGGAAGGGGATGCAGTGCCAAGGGATGGGGACGTCACTGATGAGGGGCAGGGACGCGCTGGTGAGGACAAGGACAGGGCCATCACTGACCTAGGGATGAGGATGAGGACAGGACACCCCAGTGAGGGATGGGGACAGGGCCACCCCGGTGACTTTCCCCCTATCCCTGCTGTGTCCCAGTGCCAGCAGCGCTGACGCTGGACCCCGGCACTGCCCACCACCGCCTCATCCTGTCAGACGACTGCACCATCGTGGCCTACGGCAACCTGCACCCGCAGCCGCTGCAGGACTCGCCCCGGCGCTTCGATGTGGAGGTGTCGGTGCTGGGCGCCGAGGCCTTCGGCGCTGGGGTGCACTACTGGGAGGTGGTGGTGTCCGAAAAAACCCAGTGGATGATCGGCCTGGCCCATGAGGCTGTGACCCGCAAGGGCAGCATCCAGATCCAGCCGAGCCGCGGGTTCTACTGCATCGTGATGCATGACGGGAACCAGTACAGCGCCTGCACCGAGCCCTGGACACGGCTCAACGTCAAGGGCAAGCTGGAGAAGGTGGGCGTCTTCCTGGACTATGACAAGGGGCTCCTCATCTTCTACAACGCCGATGACATGTCCTGGCTCTACACCTTCCGGGAGAGGTTTCCCGGGAAGCTGTGCTCGTATTTTAGTCCTGGGCAGAGCCATGCCAATGGGAAGAACGTCCAGCCGCTGCGGATCAACACTGTCCGCATCTAACAGGGGGTTTTGGGGTGTCCCCCCACCCTGACGGGTGTTTTCCCGCTCCAGGAACTGGTCTTGGTGCTGGGCAGGATCTGGCATTCCGCCCGCTTCTCTCGGTCCTGTGCTTCCAGGGAATCCCAGTGCGGGGGGCTGGGATACGGCAATAAAGGATTTGGAGAGAAGGGGCTGGGTGGTGAAGAGCCCCAGGGTGGGGGTGCTGGGATGGGCTGGGGGCACCGTGGGGTGCCACAGCAGGGGTCTGTCACTGTGCTAGGGGTGCCACACTGTGCTGGGGCCGTTGTGCCCTGGTCTATGGCACTGTGCCATGGTGGGCTGTACCATGGCAGAGGTCTCTCACCGTGCCAGGGGGTACCGTGGGTGTCACACCATGCCGGCGGTCACCATGCCACGGGACACGTACTGTGGCATGGGTGCCACACGTACAGCACCGTGGCCTGGTGTGCCATGCCAATGTGTGCTGTGCCGGGCCGGGCTGTGCCACGGTGTCCCCAAGCATGGGCAGGGCTCCGTATGTCCATGGAGGGGACACTCTGTGTATTGGAATGTACAGGAGGAGCTGAGCTGTGTAGGGTGGGCTGTACAGAGGGTCTGGTATATGGAGAGTGGGCTGTATACAGGAGGTGATACAGAGGGGGTGCCGTGTGCAGGGGGTATGATACACAGGCAGTGCTCTGTACAGGGGGTGTGATGTGTTGGGGTGGGCTGTACAGGGATATGGTGTATGGGGGTTGTAATGTGTAGGGACTGCACTGTATAGGATTCGGTATATGGGGGTTGTATGTAGGGGCTGGTCTGTATGGGGCTGTGATCTGTAGAGGGGGGCTATGTAGGGGGTGTGGTATATGGAGGGAGATGTCTAGTGGGTGAGCTATGTGGGGCCATGATACACAGGGGTGGGTTGTACAGTAGAGTGATATATGGGGTGATGTTTAGGGCCCGGGCTGTGTCAGGAGTATGGTACAATGGGGGAGATACATAGGGGTGAGCTGTATATGGTGATATATAGGGGTGGGCTACTTAGAGGAGGGATAGGTAGGGGGGTGATATATCAGGGCGGGCTGTGTGGGGGGTGATGTATCGGGGGTGGGACACAGCAGCGCTGGGCAGTGAGAGACAAGTGCGGCACCGGGGGGACAGCGGGAGCGGCACCGGGGGCCACCGGGAGCGGCACGGGGGGGACACCGGGAGCGGCCCCGGTCCCCGCCCGCCCGCCAGGCGGCGCTGTGGCAGCCTGCCCGTGGGCTCCGCGCGTGCGCTCAGGGCGGGTAATCGAGCGCCGAGTGGCGGAAGCGGTTCGCCGCCATCTTGCTCCGGGCACAGCCCCGCCGGTACCGGGGAGTGCGGGGGGGCAGCGGGGGGCTGGGAGAGTGAGGGGGCACCGGGGCACTGGAGGGGGCTGAGGCGCCACTGTGGGCCTGGGAAGGATCTTGTGAGGCACTGAGCGCTCGGAGTTGTGGGAGTGGGGTGCCTGTGGGTGTGGGGGAGGCTGTGAGGCATGAGGGGCGCCTTGTGGGGCGCTGAGTGTGGTGGGGTTTATGGGGGGCTGGGGAGATGGAGAGGGCTTTGAGGGGCCTGGGGGGCTTGGGACGGTGGTCTCTATGGGCAGTGGGGTGCAGGGGGGGCTGTGAGGATGGAGAGGAGGTTAGGGGGCTTTAGGACAGGGGTGTCTGTGGGGTTGGGGGTGCTCTGGGGCCGATAGGGGGTGGGGAGATGGGGCCGCTGAGGGAGCTGGGGAATGGGAGGTGACGGGAGGAAGCCTTGGGGGGCCCTGTGGGACTCCCTGTCTGTGGGGGTGTGGCGGCACCTGAGAGGCTCAGGATGGATTTGGGAGTCAGGATGGGTTTGGCGGGGGGGGGGGGGCGTCTCCGTTGAGGCTCAGGCTGGGATTGGGGGCGGGGCCTTCTGTAGGGTTTAGGATGCATTTAGGGGTCACCTGTAAGGCTCAGAATGCGTTTGGGGGTCACCTGTCGGGCCCAGGATGGATGTGGGGGGAGTCCCCTGTGAGGGTCAGGATGCTGTTGGGGCACCCCGTGTGACCCTCGGTTGTCCGGGGGGCCTGCGTGGGTGGGCCGGGGGCCCCGGGTTGACTCCCCCGTGCCGCAGCCATGGATGCGGGCGCGGGGGCGCGCAAGGAGCGGCCGAAGCCGCGGGAGCCGGCGGCTCGCCTGGAGAAGGCCAAGCAGAGGTCGGCGCAGCAGGAGCTGAAGCAGCGGCAGCGGGCGGAGGTGGGAAGGCGGGAATGGGGAGGGACACGGCCCAGCCCTGGCCGAACCCCCGTTGCCATCTGCCCTTTCCCAATCCCAGATCTACGCCCTGAACCGGGTGATGACGGAGCTGGAGCAGCAGCAGTTCGACTCCTTCTGCAAGCAGATGCAGGGATCCGGGGAATGATAGCCCGGCCCCCGCCCTCCCCCCCCCTTCTTTTCTAATCCCCCGGTATTTATTATCAAATCGCTCTTTTTATATCAATAAAATCTGTGCTGGTTCTCTGTCTCACGGCTCCTGCTTGCTCCGGGTGAGAACGGCGTGGGGGAGGCCGGGGCAGGGCCGGGGCCAGAGCAGCTGCGGTGCCGGGTGCCAGCTCCAGCCATGGCCCCGTCCCGACATTCCCTGCTGCGGGGAAGGGTCCTGCCCTCCCGGAGCTGGGATTTGTCCCGGGGGGACACAGCAGGAGCCACATCTCGCAGCTGCTCCTGCTGCTGGAGCCTCCCTGGGGATCCTGAGTGTTTCTCCAGCACCAGGTTTGACCTTCGCTTCCTTCCTCCACCCACACCCTGCGTGCTCCAGCCGCTGCTGTCCGGCAGCCTCCGGCTTTCCAGAGACTTTGGATCAAATCCTGCTTCCCCCCTTCCCTGCCCCAGCAATGACGCAGTGAGGGGGTGAAAGTAAACCACATTTGGGATGGTATTTCCCTGCAGCCACGGGTTAAGTGGCAAATTCCAAACTGTTCCCAGTGAATCCCGTGTCCAAAACCCTCTGGAAGTTTGATCAGCATCTTCTGCCCCCCACCCAGGGAGGGCCTTCCTCATTTTTGGAGTGTGAACCTCCCTTTGTAATGAATTCCCACTGGGCAGTGGGAGCGATCCCTAAACTTCAGTTTCCTGTGCAGACAAGGGCTTGGGGGTCTCTTGTCAGGGCAAACCCTAAATTTCCTGTTTCCCAAGGATTTGGGGGTCTCTGCTGTTGGTGTGGGGGGATAGGGGTTCCCTCACCTCCCCCCACAAGGGATAGGGATTTTGGGGCTTCCCTGATGTTGAGCCTTTCTCTTTTTTTACCTTAGCAGGCTCCCTTTGCTACCCAGATTCAGTGGGAAGAGCAAAGGGAGGAAGCAGCACCCGGAGCAAGGATGAGGAGGATGAGGATAAAGAAGGCTTTACTAGGCTCTAGGGAGGGCTCGGACCTTGCAGCTCCAGAGGGCGAAGGGAAAGACGATGTAGGACGTGGCCCAGGCCAGGCAATAAACCGCAGCCACCGCCGCTGGAGCCAGGAGGACAGCCACCACCCCTACGGAGCAGGAGAATCCTTGGGGATCTGCTCTTCCTCACCTTCCACCGCCATCCCGACAGGTTCATCCCATCCTTACCTCCAGCATAAACCAGTTTCTTCCAGAGCTGTGACTCCAGCACCCTGTCGTGGGGGTAGAAGCCACAGTCGGCCATGAACAGGATCATCGCGGCCGCGGCCACGCGGAGCAGGGCCACGTGTCCCCCGGTGAGCAGGAAGGTGCTGGCCAGCAGCGCTGAGGCGTAGGGGCAGGGCAGCCCCCGGTAGGTGAAGGGGATCCCTGTGGGGTGCCAGGAGGTCAATGTGGGGGGCAGCACCCCAAATCCCCCCACGCCCAGGGTTCATCTTACCGCTGGAGAAGAAGCAGAGGCGGGCAAAGACGGCCAGCACGTAGGCGAGAGTCAGCAGCCCCCCCAGCACCCCCTGGGGCTGCAGCAGCAGCGCCGTGCCCAGCCCAAACGTGGTGAAATCCGCAAAGTCATCCAGCTTGGCACCTGTGGGGGCAGCGAGGGGCAGGGGCCAGGTGGGCATCGGGCATGGGGGACACCCCATGGGTCACCCCTGGGCCGGGGGGATGCACTCACCCAGCGCCGAGCAGGCGTCGAGCTGCCGGGCCACGGCCCCGTCGGCCAGATCCAGCAGGAAGCCCAGGAGCAGCAGCCAGCAGGAGTGCTGGTATTGCCTGGAGGAACAACCCCACTTCTCAGCCCCTGCTCCCCCATTTTCACCACCTTTCTCCCTTTTTTTGCCTCATCTATTGAGGGTGGAGAGGTAAGCCCAGCCACCAGATTGGCCACAAAGAGTGCAAAACTGGGGTGATCTCCACTGGTCATCCCATCTTTGCCCTATTTCCCCTTTTTTTCCAGCAAAAGCGGGGTGACCCCCACTTTGCAACCTGCTTTTTCATCCTGTTTTTCTTTTTTTTTTTTTGCCCCATTTCCCCTCCTTCCCCCCACTTAACTTTGGACGAAGGAGAGCCTGAATATGGAGGTTGGCTATGGAGGGAGCAGATCCAGGGTGACCCATACTTCCCAATCCTCTTTTTCACCATATTTCCACCTTTTCCACCCTATTTTCCCCTTTTTCATCACATTTTCCCCATTTTCCAGAAAAAGTGGGGTGATTCCCACTTTTCAGCCCTCTTTTTCACCCCTTTTCAGCCCATTTCCTCCATTTCCCCCCCTCATCTATTGATGCTGCAGAGGCCAAAGGAGAGAGCCTTTGACCATGGAGACAGCCAAACCATGGTGTCCTCCACTTTTCATCCCTGTTTCTCACCCATTCCCCCATTTTTCCAGCAAAACCAGGCTGGCCCCTGCTTTTCTACCCAATTTTCACCTAATTTCCATCTTCTTGCCCCCCTTTCCTCCTTTTTCCAGCAAACAGGGCAAACCACACTTTTCTACCATCTTTGCCCTCCCATTTCCCCCTTTTCCCAGAAAAAACAGGGCAACCCCCACTTCTGTGCATCTTTTTCACCACATTTCGTCTCCTTTTATCCCATTTCCCCCTTTTTTTCCCCAGCTATTGATGCTGCAGAGGCTGGACGTGAGCCCGGCCACCAGCTTGGCCACAGAGAGGGCAGAACCAGGGGGACCCCCACTCCCCAGCCCCATTTTTCACCCCGTTTTTCCCAGTTTCCCCCACCTGTTGACGCTGCAGAGGATGGAGGAGAGCCCAGCCAGGAGGTTGGCCACGGAGAGCCCGTTGGCCGCGTTTTTCCGGAGGAATTCCAGTGCCCGTCCCCATCCCGCTTGCTCACTCAGCACCAGCTTCTTGGTGGACTGGAAAATACCTACAACCCCCGACCGTGTTCCAACCAGGGAGGGGCTGCAGCCCCCCCAAAAAATAGCAGGTTGGTGCAGGGGTTCCCCCTCCTCAAACCAAAATCCCCCAAAATCCGTTTAGGAAGCAGCAGGGGGTAGATTTGTGCAAGCTCTGCTGCTGAGCTCCCCACCGGCGGCCAAAAATGGAATAAAAGAGGCCAAAAAAGCAAAGAAATTAAGAAAAAGAACCGTAAAACATAATAAAATAAAGACAAATTAAGCCAAACCCAAGCTTAGACTAAAAGCCAACCCCGGTTTAAGCTCTATGGATCTTATATACCTATCGGGCTAAGCTTTAGGGAAAGAATTTAAGGGTCCTGTCCTTTGCCCCCCGCTTTTGCCGTGTCCCAAAGCCAGGCAGATCCTTCATCTGAAAGAAAACAGCACGTCAGAGCAAAACAAACCCCCCGAGCCCCCTCAGAGCCCCCCCGAGCTGCTCCGGGCCGAGCCCGCGCGGGCTCATCGCCGGAATGCCACCAGAACAGCTCCCCAGGTGGGAAAACCAGGAAGAACCGCAGGAGAGCTGAGCTTTCGGGGGTCGGCGGCTCCGAGCGCCGCGGCGAGAGCGACCTTTGGACACCGCGCCCGGAGCCGCCGGCTCGGGCTGAGCCGGCAAAATCCCCCCTGAGCCCCGGGACGGGCGCTCCTGCTTTAGCGGAACCGGGGATTTTTGGGGGTCTGAGGCCATGCTGGGTGCTACACCCCACCTTTATCCCTCAGTTTGGGGAAACTGGTGAGTTTGGGATCTTCGAAAGCTAAATGGGACTTCGGGATTTGCCGTCCCTTCCCAGCGCCAGGCAGGACCGGAGCCCTGGGAATGTTCCGGAGCTGTCGCAGCACCGGATCCAGGGACCTGTGAGCGTCACAGCACCCGGGCACTGCCGGGGCTTCCAAACTCGCCCGTTCCTGGCATTTCTCGCCCCAAAATCAAAGTGCCGGGATGGGAGGGAATTCCTTAGCACTGCGCCGCTCCCGCTGCTTTTATCGCTACTGGGGGGGGGGGAAGCAAGGTGGTTTGGGTTCTTCCCAGGTGCGCTACAAGGGGGTTGTGCCCCCGGGGCTATCTCACCCCCCGCCCCAAGGCGCAGGGAAAAGGGGTTCAGCCACAGGAAATGCAAAGTTAACCTATTTGGGGGGGCCAATTCATTTTTTTTTTACGGTTTTCTGCCCCAGTAACCCTAATTTTTCTACTAACCCCAAATGATGACTTTTAGGGATGGGGGACACCTCGCAAGGGGCCGAGCGGCATCCAGGTGACACTTACCGACCGGCGGTGACACCATCCACATGGCAGCGGCGGCCGTGGCAGCGGTGACAGTGACGCCCCGGCGAGGGGAAACTGAGGCAGGGGCCGCTCCGTGGGGCTCCGCGCGGTGCCGCGTTATATAAGGAAAAGCCTCCCGGGCTGAGTCACCCGGCGGGGGTGGGTCCGGCCAGAGGCCACGGACACGGACACGGGGGGTTCGCAGCCGCTTGGCACCACCGGCGAGGGAGGAGCTGCCCTGGGGGGCCGGGGGGCCATGCCAGGCTCGCGGTGCCCCTGCCAGCCTCCCAGCACCCCTGCCAGCCTCCCAGTGCCCACGCCAGGCTCACAGCACTGGTGCCAGGCTTGCAGTGCCTGTGCCAACCCTGCAGCGCCGATGCCAGGCTCGCAGCACCCGTGCCAGGCTCGCAGCACCCGTGCCCAGCCACAGCGCTGGTGCCAGGCTCGCAGCACCCACACCGTGCCCACAACAGCAGGACCGGGCTGGCAGCACCCGTGTGGCACTGATAACACCTATATCACACTCACAGCACGAGTGTCACTCTGATAACACCTGGATCCATCTCACGGCACCAATTCCAGGCTCACTCCTCACCTTCTCCAGGTGTGGGCCATCTATGCCATGCTCACAGCACCTTTGGTAACCTTGCAGCCCCTTCGGCAG
Source organism: Corvus moneduloides (assembly GCF_009650955.1). Classification (NCBI taxonomy): domain Eukaryota; kingdom Metazoa; phylum Chordata; class Aves; order Passeriformes; family Corvidae; genus Corvus; species Corvus moneduloides. The sequence goes on from NC_045497.1 coordinate 7,313,603, forward strand.
GCTCACACCACCCACACCCGGCTCATGGCACCCATCCCACACTCCAGCACCCATCCCACACTCCAGCACCCATCCCGCACTCATGGAACACATGCCAGGCTCTCACAGCCCATCCCAGGATTGCACCATCCGTGCCAGGCTCACAGCACCCATTTCCAGCTCACAGCACCCCTGGCAGGCTCACAGCACCCACCCCACACCCACAGCACCCATCCCACACCCACAGCACCCATCCCACGCTCACAGTACCCATGCCAGGCTCACAGGACCTGCCAGGTCTGTACCAGCTGTATCACAGCTCTCATGCCAGACTTGTAGCACCCGTGGCGGCCTCACAGCACCCACGGCAGTCCCACAACCCCCACACCCATCCCACAATACCCACACCCAATCCCACAACATCTACATGAGTCCCACAGCCCCACACCAGCCCCTGGCACTGCCACACTCCTGCTCTGCACCCCGCTGCCACCCCAGGGATGGCACCCAAAAGGTGTCACCACCCAGTGCCATCCCATCAGCAATTCCTGTCAGTGGCACCGGGGTCACAGCTGGTGCCCCCCACCCTCACCCACTGTGCTGGGCTGGGTCACCTTGTCCCCCACCCTGGGCCTCTGCCAGGTGGCCCCAACTTGTGCAAGGGTGTCACGAGTTGGGGGAGCTCGGCCTCTCCCTCCCCTGGAGCAAAGGGCCGGCGATAGCGAGGGGCTGCCGGGGGAGGCGACGCCGGGGCCACCACCGGGAGAGCAAAGGTCCCCGAGGACACGATGACGAGGGGCCCATAAAACTTATACAGCCTGGTGCTGGAATTTTCCACCCAGCTCCCAGTGGGAATTGGGGGGTGCAGCAGCACCCATGGCTGCAGGGTCCCAGGGTGGGGGGGAGGGCCTGGGGTGCCCCGTTGGGGGGTCCCAGGGTGCTGGTCACGGCGGGGGCACCGGTGAAAGGGCTCTTTGTTCGCTGGTCACGCGCTGGTGCTGGCGGTTGCGAAGCGACAGCCAGGCCAGGAGGGCCACGATCATGGGCGTCCGGCCCTGGGGCACCCCAAGGGGGCCATCCCGGAGCCTCGGGGGGCCCAGCCCCGTGGGGGACAGGACGTCACTGGGTGCCCATTGACGGGCACCGAGGCCATCCCTGTGTCCTCAGGGCACCCAGAGCCACTGCACTGATGTGTCTTGGGGTGTCTTTGGCAGCAGGGTGCCATGGCACGGGGCACCTTGGGGTGCTTGGCCCTGTGTCACCGGGGTGTCTGAGAGTGCCCATTCCCGTGGCACCTGGGTGCCCATCCCTATGGGATGTGGGTGTCTGAGGGTGCCATCTCCATGGCATCTGGGTGTCTGTGGGTGTCCATCCCTATGGGATCTGGGTGTCCATGGGTGTCAATTCCTATGGGATCTGGGTGTCTGTGGGTGTCCATCCCTATGGGATCTGGGTGTCCGTGGGTGTCAATTCCTATGGGATCTGGGTGTCTGTGGGTGTCAATTCCTATGGGATCTGGGTGTCCGTGGGTGTCCATCCCTATGGGATCTGGGTGTCCGTGGGTGTCAATTCCTATGGGATCTGGGTGTCTGTGGGTGTCCATCCCTATGGGATCTGGGTGTCCGTGGGTGTCAATTCCTATGGGATCTGGGTGTCTGAGGGTGTCCATCCCTGTGGGATCTGGGTGTCTGTGGGTGTCCATCCCTGTGGTGTCTGGGCACCCCTCAGTGTCTATCCCCACAGTGTCTGAGTATCACTGGGTGTCCATCCCTGTGACATTGGCGTGTCTCTGGGTGTCCATCCCCATGACATTGGGCACATCTGGGTGCTCCCAGTACGATTCACTGGTGATGGCACAGCCCCTGCTGCCCCCAGACCCCTCCCCAGCACAGGGACACACTGGTACCAGTTGTTGGTGCTTTATTTGCCCGGTGCCAGGCCGGGGGGTCAATGACAAGGATGCTGCCACGCTCAATTGTCTCTCATGGTCTGGAAGGGAGAAGCTTCTAAGGGGGGAGGGCAGTACCCCAACACCTTGACACCCCAACACTCCAATAACCCAACACCCCAGCACCCCAACACCTTGGCACTATGGCATCCCAACACCCCAAGAGCCTGGCACACTAGTGCCCAGCACCCCAGAGCCCTTTTGCCCCAGCACTGTGGCATGGTGACATCTGGTAACCTGGGACCATGGCACGCTGACAGCCCTGTCCTCTGGTACCCCAGCATGAGGGCACCCCAACACTCTGCACCCCAACAACCTGGCACACCAATACCCTGGCACCATGGCACCCCAGCGGCTCAGCAGCCTGCCCCCTTTGCCCCCTGGTGCCCTGGCACCTAGCACCCCAGAGCCCTGGTGCCCCATTGCCCTGGCACCCAGCACCCCATTGCCCTGGCACCCCAGACCCCTGGTACCCAGCACCCTGCTACGGCATCCCAATTCCCCAGCGCCATGGTAGCCAAGTTCTCTGGCACCCCAACACCATGATATCCCAGTTCTCTGGTGCCCTTGTACCCTGACAACCCGGAATCCCATTCCCTGGCATCCTGTGCGCACCTCTGCGATCCAGTCCTCGAAGGCAGACACACGGGTGAACACGGTGGGTTTCTTGGGGGCGTTGCAGCCCAGGGCCGACACAAAGCTGGCGATGCCATGGACCTCCCAGGTCCCATCCTCGGCCTGGCAGTTCAGGGGGCCCCCAGAGTCGCCCTGGGGTGTGGGACGAGGCAGGGTCAGCACCACAGGGGAGCCCAGCGTGGTACCCCCTCTGCCCTGGCACGGTACCCACGTTGCATCCGGCCTTCTCGGCGCCACCGGCGCAGATCATGGTGTGGCGGATGGCCAGGGCCCCCCACCAGTCGGGCTGGGAGCAGTGCTCATAGTCCACCACAGGCAGCTCCGCCTGCTGCAGCCGGTCCGGCAGCGACCCCCCAGCTGTGGGATCAGAGCACCCCGGGGTCTGCCCGTGGCCCTCCATCCCACATCCATCCACCATCCATCCATCCATGCATGCATGCATGCATGCATCCATCCATCCCTCATCCATCCATCCATGCATGCATGCATGCATGCATCCATCCATCCCTCATCCATCCATCCATCCATTCACCATCCATCCACCACCCATCCACCATCCATCCATCCTTCCATGCATGCATGCATGCATCCATCCATCCATCCATCCATCCCTCATCCATCCACCCATCCATCCATCCATCCGTCCCTCATCCATCCATCCGTCCATTCACCATCCATCCACCACCCATCCACCATCCATCCATCCATCCATTCACCATCCATCCACCATCCATTCCATCCATCCATCCATCCATCCATCCATCCATCCACCATCCATTCCATCCATCCATCCATCCATCCATCCATCCATCCATCCATCCATCTCCCCATTCATCTCCATCTGTTCCTCTCTCCCTCCTCCCAACCCTCCCTTATCTCCTCATCCTGCCATCCCTTCAACCATCTCCCCAACCATCCCTCCCTCCATCTCCCCATCCATCCCTCATCTATCCATCCATTCCCCATGTCCAATTCTCAACCATCCCTCATCCCCTCCCTCCATCCCCCATCCCTCCCTCCCTCCCTCCCTCCCTCCCTCTCTCCCTCCCTCCCTCCCTCTCTCCCTCCCTCCCTCCCTCCATCTTCCCATTCATCTCCCCATCCATCCCTTCAACCCTTCACCATCCCTCCACCCATCCCTCCACCCACCTCCCCACCCATGTCCCCAGCCATCCCTCCATCTCCCCATCCATCCTCCATCCTTCTCCCCATTTCTGCATCCCCACCCCACCCTCCACCTCCCCATCCATTTCCCCATTAATCCCTCCATGCCTCCATCCACCTCCCCACCCACCCCTCCGTGTCCGCCCGTCCCCGCCCGCCCTGCCGCCCCCCGGACGCACTGGTGAGCCGTCCCCAGCCGCTGAGCACGCAGGGGTACCCGTTGGGCAGGATGGAGCCGGCGGGCGGCAGCCGCCCCACCTGCACCTCCGCCGAGAGCGCGGCCGGGCGCTGCAGCTTCAGCAGGGCGATGTCATTGCTGCGCGGGGACACGGGTCAGAGGGGCCGCCGGGGGCGGCACGGGGTCCCCAGCCCCCCAGGGACCCCGCTCACCCGCAGGCCGCGCAGAAGCTGAGCCACTTGGGGTGCACGAAGATGTCATCGGAGTTCACGGGGATGCGCTGCTCGGGGCCCTCCCCGGTGCTCATGTCGTACTCGCCCACCACCACCTGGTACGTGCGGGATTTGCTGCCAGGAAAGGGGAGGATCAGCGGGTGCGGCCCCCCCGGCATCCCTCCTGCACTCGGGACCCTTCCATGCACCAAACTCCCTGCCCTGCACCCGAAATCCCCTCCCTGCACCTCTCCATGCACCAAATCCGCACCCAAACTCACCTCTCTGCACCCTGAACCTTTTCCTGCACCCGAACCCCCCGCCCTGCACCTCCCCATGCACCCACCCTGTACCCAATTCACCTCCCTGCCCTCTGAGCCCCCTTCCTGCACCCATCCTGCACTGCACGCCATCCCTGTGCCCACTTTGCATTTTCACCCCATCCAGGCACTCCTTCCATGCATGTGGCAACCCCTCCCTGCACCCTGAACCCCATCCCTGCACCCTGAACCCCATCCCTGCACCCTGAATGCCCTCCCTGCTCCCAGAACCCCCTCTTGCACTCAGGACTCTCTCCCTGCACCCCCTGCACCTTTCCCTCTCTCCTGCACCCCTCCCTGCACCCATCCCCGCACTCTGAAGCCCTTCTGCACCCCACAACCATCCCTGCGTCCAACACCCATTTCCGCCCCCCAACACTTATCTCCGCACACCGCATCCCTTCCATGAAGCTCTCCGCAGCCCTCCCTGCACCCCGCACCCCTTCCTGCACACCAGCACCCTCCTGCACCCTGCACCGCCAGCCCCGGAGCCCTCACGAGATGCAGTGCGCGGCCGTCATCACCCAGTTGGCAGCGATCAAGGTGCCCCCGCAGGTGTGGCGGAAGGTCCCGTCCCGCTCGTACTGCAGCGAGATCTGGGGGGGAGACACCGCTGGGTGCCACCGTCCCCCCACACGGGTGCCACCACCCCGTTCCCCTGTGCCCCTGTCCCCTCACCTGCCAGGGCCAGCTGTAGGGCTCCGCATCTTGCCCATTGACCACCCGGGAGTCCGGCAGCACCGCGGCGCGGACACCTGCGGGGCACGGCACCGTCACCCACCGAGCACACACCCGAGCCTGGGGACACGGAGCGGGTCAGGGGACACTCACCGCCAGCCACCAGCAGCAGGACGAGGCTCAGCATCGCAGCCATGGCTCAAGTGTGGGCGTCCCGGGCACCCGCCAGCCTTAAATCCCCGCTGGTATCGGGAGCACCCAAGGGCACCCCTGGGAATGGGCACCCGGTGCCCAGCTGGGGGCTGGGGGGGTGTTAAACATTAACCTTGGCCTTGGGGGGACGTGGCACCGGCACCCGGCCAGCGGGGACCCTACAGATCCCAAACCCCCCTGTCCCTGCTGCTCCCTACTGCCTCTGTACCCCCCTGTGTACCCCGCGAGTGTCCCACGTCCCCCACAGGCCCTCTGGTCTCCCTGTGCCCCCCACAGTCCCTCTAACTGCTCCTGTGCCCCCCTTAGTCCCCATGACCCACCCCCTGTGCCCCCCATAGCCCCCTAACCTCTCTGTGCCCCATAGCCCTCACAACCACCCCAGTGCCCCCCACAGTCACCTCCGTGCCTCCCAGAGTCCCTACACCCCCCCTGTATCCTCACAGTCACCGTAACCACCCGTGCCCCCCATAGTCCCCATATTCCCTGAGCCCCTGGTGGCCCGCTCAGGCCCCTCTGGCCCCCATATATCCCTCCCCCTGCCCTGGGCCCCAGAGCCCCCAAGCCACCAAGCCCCTATAACCACCCCTGTCCCCCCATACCCCCTGTGCCTTTGGTGTGCCCATATGGCTCCTATAGCCTTCATGGGCTCAGTGCCTCAAATGTCCTCCCCTCCTGGACCCCCATAGCCATCCCTTGTGCCCCCCATAGACCCCATGCCCCTGGTGCATCCCCATTTGGCCCCTATGGCCCCTATAGCCCCCATGGACTATATGGCCCCATATATCCCTCCTCCTAGACCCCATAGCACCTACAACTACCCCTGTGCCCCCATAGCACAGGGGTAGCTGTGCCCACACATGCCCACATAGCCCCATTATCACCCCTACCCCCCCACAGCCCCTTCCAACAATCCTTGTGATCCCCATATCCCCCATGTTCCCCTACAGCCCCTATGGCCCCCATATACACCCCCTCCGAGAGCCCATAGCCCCTGTGCCCCCCATATGCCCTATGCCCCTGGTAGCCCACATACACATATATCTGGCCTTCATAGACAACCCCCTCCCAGAACCCATAGCCTCCATAATCCCCCCCTAGACCCTGTAAACCCTGTGCCCCCATAGCCCCCCTATTTCTGCCATGCTTCTTGTGTTCCCCATATACCCCTATACTGTCCTGTGCCCCAAGAGCTCCCACAGCCTCCCCGCGCCCCTATAGCCCCCCCCCCCCCAATATCACCTTATGTCCCTGGTGCCCCCCCATAGACCCTGTAAACCTCAGTGTCCCTATAGCCCCTCACCCCAGTACCCCCATAGCCCCTATAGCCCCCCTGTGCCCCCATGGTCCCCCTCTACCCTACACCCCTGGTGCCTCATAGCCCCCACACCCCCCTGGTACTCCCAGAGTCCCTATAAATCCCCCTGTGTCCCACATTGCTCCCAAACTTCCCCACGTGCTCGCGGGGCTGTGGGGTCCCCACGCACCCCAGAAACCTCGTGGAAGTTCCCACAGGAGTCCCCCGTGCCCCTCCAGTGTCCCCACGTACCTCCATGACCCTGTAAAAGTTCCCAGGGGTGTCTCAAGGTGTCCCCATGCGCTCCCATGTCCTCGTAAAAGCTCCCAGAGGTGACCCCCCATGTCGCCCCGTGTCCCCATAACAGTTCCTACAGGTGCCCCACAGTGTCCCCACGCACCCCCGTGTCCTCCTGCAAATGTCCAGAGGTGACCCTGTGTCCCCACACACCCCTTGTCCCCGTAAAAGTTCCTACAGGTGCTCCATGATGTCCTGCACCCCTTGTCTCCATAGAAGTTCCTAGAGGTGCACCCCCATTCTCCCCCCACACTTGTGTTCCCATAGAAGTTCCTAGGAGTGTCCCACGGTGTCCCCACGCACCCCCGTGTCCCAGGAGAAGTTTCCAGAGGTGACCACCCGTGTCTCCCGGTGTCCCCACTCACCCCCGTGTGTCCATGTGCAGCTTCACAGAGGTGTCCCCACGCACCCCGTGCCCTCCTAAAAGTTCCCGGGGGTGTCCCCACGCACCCCGTGTCCCGGTATAAACTCTCGGAGTTGCTCCCCGTGCCCCCCCGCAACTTCCTCGTATCCCTGTAAAGGTTCCCAGGGGTGTCCCCAGGGATGTCCCAGCGCAAGACCCCAGAGCTGTCCCACGGGGTCCCTGCGTCCCGCGTGTACCCCCGTGTGTCCCTCGTGTCCCTGCAAAAGTTTCCAGGGCTGTCCCTCATATCCCCGCGTCCCCGTGCAGGTTCCCAGGGCTGTCCCACGTGTGTCCGCGTCCCCGTGCAGGTTCCCAGGGCTGTCCCACGGTGTCCCCGCGCCCCCGCGTGTCCCCGCTGACGCTCCCCCGCGTCCCCGTGTCCCGGTGCGCGTTCCCAGCGCTGTCCCCCGGTGTCCCCGCGTGTCCCCGCTGACGCCCCCCCCGTGCCCCCCGTGGGCGCGCGCTCCGTGGCCCCGCCCCGCGGGCCGGGGGGGGCGGGGGGGGCGGGGCGGGCCCGGGGCGGCGGCGGCGGCCGGAGCGGAGCGGAGCGGAGCGAGCGGAGCGATCGCGGCGGGGCCGGAGCGGGGCAGGAGCGGCGATGGGGCGGCGGGGCCCGGCGGCGCTGGGGACCCTCCTGCTGCTGGGGACCCTCCTGGGGGTGAGTGGGGCCGGGGAGCGCGGAGGGCGCGGGGTTGGGGTCCCCCCGCCGAGCTGGGAGGTCCCGGGAAGGAGTTGGGGGCCCCGGAGTTGGGGTCCCGCGAAGGAGTTGGGGACCTCTAAAGGATTTGGGGTACCTGAAAGGAGTTGGGGTCTCCACCCGCAGACTTGGGGTCTCTTGTTGAGTTGAAGTCCCCTGTAGGAGTTGGAGTCCCCCCGCGGAGCTGGAATCCCCGAAAGGAATCAGGGACCCGGGAATTGGAATTCCTTGTAGGAGTTGGGGTCCCCCACGGGAGTTGGGGTCCCCGGAGCGGGAATTCCATAGAGCAGTTGTGATCCCCCCGTTTTGGGTTTTGGGATCCTTTAAAGTACTTGGGGCCCTTAAAGGAGTTGGGGTCCCCACACGATTTGGGGATCCCTTAAAGGATTTGGGTACCACGGAGCTGGAATCCCCTGAAGGAGTTGGGGTCCCCTAGAGGAGTTAGGACCTCCTCCCCGAAGTTGGGGATCCTTGTAGGAGTGGGGGTCCCCCACGGAGTTTGTGTCTCTTGAAGGATTTGGGGATCCTTGTGGGAGTTGGGGTCCCCTCAAGGAGTTGGGGGAGTTTTGCTGTGCCCGAAGGGAATCGAGGTTCCCCCCCCCAGTGCAAGGCCCAGCACCGTGCTCCGGCCGCTCAGGAAATTGGGGTGTCCCTCCACGTGTGCAGAGGGGGTGCAGGGATCCCAGGGTTATTGGAACTGAGGTCCCCCAGGACACCAAGGAGGTGTGGGGGTCCCTGTTCCTGAAGGGATTGGGGTGTCCCCCCTGTACCAGGGGTCCTTGGCACCCTTCCCCCCTCCCTAAGGGACTGGGGGTCCCCCCCTGTACCAGAGTCACGTGGAGACCCCAGGGCCCACTCTGTCCCATCTGGGAGTTGCAGTGTCCCCCCGAAGGAGAGGTGGGGTCCCTCTCCCCATGCCCTGTCCCGCCTGGGAATGGGATGTGTGGGGTCCCCCTGCCTGTCTCCTATGGGACTTGAGGTCCCCCAGGAACTGGGGGTACATGGGGTCACCCCTCCCTATACCGCTATGGAACTGGGTCCCCATGACCCCATGTGGGGCGCCCCAGTCGGGGGGGTCCCCATCACCCCTCCCTGTTCCTTCAGGGAATTGGGGTCCCCCGTGACCCCCGGGTGGGGATGGTTTCCATCACCCCACAAAGCCAGCCATGGTGGTCCAGCCCCCCCTTGCCCCCACACCCCACCGTGGGTGGAGGTCACCCATAACGGCTCATCCTGCTTTTGGGGTGTTCCCCCACCCCGTCCCTACGCCACCCCATCCCCCGCCCCAGCTAAATTTAAAGGGTGATGGCGGCGCCGGTCACCCTAAAAATAACCGTCCCAAAATACCCCCCGGGGGGGGCGCTGCGTCTGGGGGTGCCCCTGGGGGGGTCCCCACCCTGCTGGGGGCAGTGGGGCAGGGGGTGACACCTCTGGGTGCCCCCCGGGGGGGTGCGGGGGGGGGGGGGTTGCGCCGTGGGGCTGCGCACTCCCGATTTACGGGGGGGTCCTTGAGTGGGGTGCGGGAGTGATGGCGATGGGGGGGGGGGCCGAGGTGGGGGGGGGCAGGGGGGCGGTTTGGGGTTGGGCGGGTGCCCGGGGTGGAGAACAGAGGGGGCCTTGTGCTCGGGGCCATGCTGGCAGCGCGGCCCCCCCTTCCCGTGGGGCTCCCACCCACGGCCGGGGAGCTGGCGGGGACAAAGAGGGGGATCCCCACTTTACAACCCCCCACCCCCCATTCTGCTGAGGCACAGGGGGGGATCTGGGGGCCGAGCACCCCAATAACCCCCCTCGCCGGGATGTTGGGCCATACATCCCCCCTACAAACGGGAGGGTCCCACGCGCCCCACGGAGGGGTCCGGCGTGGGATGGGGCACGGGGGTGCCGCCCCCAAGGGCTGCGAAGGGTTAATTGGGGGGTGGGGGGGAAGGGGAGGGCGAAGCAGGAATGTGCGATAAGATCACCGTGCCCGGGGGGAAGGGCTGGGGAGGGGGGGGACACCCCACGCTCACCCGCCCCGCTTGCGAGTGCGCTCTTGCACACTCGTGTGCCCGGGGCACGCACGAGGGGGGCACGGCCGAGGCCGCTTTGGGGGGCCCCGCGCTGCTGGAGAGGCTCATGTCACACCTGGGGGCACGTGGGGACATTTGGGGCCACCTGGGGACATTTGGGGCCACCTGGGGATACTTGGGGCTAGCTGGGGGTACTTGGGGACCCTTGGGCCCGCCGCGCACATGGCCTCTTGCCTTGGGCTCTCTCCCATGGCCAAAGATGGCCCGGCTGGGATGAGGAGGAGGAGGAGGAGGAAGGGGGGGAGGAAGGTCAGCTCAGACGCTGGGTCCTTGCCAGCGCTCCTGGGTTTCCCCCTCGCCATCAAAACCCAACACTCCCCCAAGAAGACTTGTTATCCCGCAAAAAAAATCGACTCCCCCAAAAAATCCTCCCAAAAAATCTGTCTATCCCCAAAGAAAACTATCTCCACCCCCAAATCCCTCTCCCCCCGAGCCCATCTCCCTTCCCAAAACCCCCTTATCCCTTCCCCCAAAAATCCATTTTCCCCCCCTAAACCCATCAAACCCCCCCCCCACTCACCTCCACTCTCCAAAACCCACCTCCCTCCCAAAAACCCCATCACCCCCCCAACCAGTCTCCCCCCAGGAAATCATCCCCCCAGCTTCACTCCCCACCAAAAAAAAGTACTCCCCTCCAAAACCCATTTACCCCAAAAATACCCAGACTGCACCGCCCCCCCCCCGCCCCCCTCCACCCCCAGTCCAAGTCCTTTCGGGATAAATTAGGCAATGCCAGCAGGGAGGAATGCAGCCGGGGGGGGCACATATTTGGGGCCCCCCTGCCTCCCCGGCTGTGGCTTTGACCCCGCAGCTGCTTCACCCCCAAATCCCGGGGGCGGCAGTGGGGGGGAGGGGGGGAGAGCAGCTGCCTGTGCCCCCCCCGGGACCAGCATCCCGCCAGCTGCGCTGGCAGCCCCCCCAAATCCTGGGGTGACCCCCATCCCCCAAACTGGGGGTGGCTCAGTCCTTGGGGACCCCCAGGAGGGGGGAGGAGGGTTTTTTTGGGGGAGGGGGGGAAACACCTTTTCACATGACCTTGGGGGAACAATAAGCCGGGGGGGGCGGCTATTAATAACCCCCCCGGTTATTATTCCTGTGCTGCGTCACCTCCTCTTCCTCGCCCGGATGAATTAACGGGGGGGGGCACATCCAGATTTGGGGGCCACTTCAAGATTTCAGGAGCCACATCTAGATTTTAGCGGGGGAACATCCGGACTGGGGGGGACGACATCCAAATTGGCTGGGGACGCCCAAATAAGGGGGGGGTCTGAGGTGTCCCCCCAGTCTGGGGTGCAGTTTGGGAGCGGGAGGTGGGCAGGGTGGTGCTTCCTCACCCTCCTCTTCCTCAGCCCCCTCCCCCCACTTTTCCCCAGGGTGCGGGGCAGGATTTGGGCCGGGGAGTGGAAAATGTGAGCGGCGGCGGGGCCGTGGCGTCCGGCCGGGCGCGGTGCCCCGGCGGCAGCGGGGGGGACCCGGGTGTCCGGGGGGGCCCAGGCGTCCGGGGGTGCGGGGCCGGGGCGCGGGGAGGCTTCCGGTAACCGGAGAGGGGGATTGTCCCCGAGCCTGCTCGGACACTGCCGGACACCCGACACGCAGCTGCCCTTCCGCTGGCCGGGCTGGGGCTGCGGCGCCGGGGCTGAGCCCCCGCGGCTCGGTGCACGAGTGGGGGGCGATCCCAGGGCACCCGGGGGCTAGGGAGCAGGGGCTGAGCCCCCGCGGGCTCGGTGCGGGTGTGGGGGCAGCGACAGAGCAGCCACACGCCGGGTACACGTGTGGGGATGTGGGGCTGAGCACCCACACAATCAGTGCACATGTGGGGAGCAGCAGAGGCCCCCCCCCAGCACACACGGCCTAGTGCCTCAGTTTCCCCCTGCACAGGGGGCTGGGCACCCACGAGGGGCCTCCCCAGCCAGACCCTTTCGGGTGCTGGGTCCCCCCATCCGTGCGGGCGTGCGGCCGCGTGCCCCGTGTGCCCCCCTGTGTCCCCCCCTTGTCTCCCCGTGTTCCCCCCGTGTCCCGTCCCCCCCAGCGCTCGCCTAATCCCCCGGCGCTTGTTTGCACAGCAAAGTGCTGCTGCGACGGATTCCTGCCGGGGCCGGGGCGGGGGCACCCGCGGCGCCGCACACGCGTGTGCACGGACCCGCGGGCACGGGGGCACACCCAGCTGGGGCACACGCGTGTGTCGGGGTGCGGGTGTGGCGGTGCCAGCGTGTGTGCACTGTCACCTGCGGGCGCCTGCCGTGGGGCACGCGTGGTGCGCACGCGTGGTGGTGCAAACGCGCGTGCACGGCCGGGTGTGCGCATCGCACAAAGCGTGCAAATGCGCGTGCACGGCGGCGTGTCAGCGCGCGCGCGCGCTGCCGAGACAGGCCACGCGTGTGGCAGTGCACGCTCACGTCCTGGTGCAGTCGTGTGTCACCGTGCGTGCTTGTTCCCGTGTCCGTGCGTGCACACCGCGGTGCGAACCCACAGCACACGCGTCCTCGTGTCCCTTCCTGCGAGTGGCAGTGGACACACGTGTCCCCGTGTCACCGAGCACACCCCGTGCCAGTGCACACGTGGAGCAGTGTAGACGTGTATGCACACACTTCCCGTGTTGCTGCACACGCGTGTGCACGCCGCGGCTCCCTGGCACACGCCCCCGTGCCGCACACGCGAGTCCCGGTGCCGGTGGCCCCGGTGCTGGTGGCCCCGGTGCCGTGGTCTCGGTGCCGGTGCCGGTCGGTGCAGGAATGCGGAGGGTGTGATGAGCTCATCCCGCTCCCTCTTCCCGGTGACGCCACCGCACAGCCACGCGCCCCCACCCCTGTCCCCCCCCCCCGGGGTGACGTGGCTGGGCACCCGCAAGGCCGTGTCCCGCGGGTGGCCCCATCCCATGGTGGCCCCATCCCCCAGGTCACCGGCGGCGCCCGCGGCTGGGCCGATGCCTTCCCCGAGGACACGGTGGCCGATCACGTCGGGGACACGCAGGGGCGGCGCTACTACCGGCACCTGTCAGATGACGAGGACCTGGTGGCCTCCGGAGGTGAGCGGACCCCGGGGAGCACCAGGGTGGGTGGGTCCAGATGCCACCCTGGGTGCCACTTGCAGAGTCCCCGCTGCTAATGGCATTGGGACCTGGTAGTAAGGTGGCACTGAGTGGGTCGGTGCCACCAGGGGTGGGTGTCACTCTGAATGGGTGTTGCTGTGGGTTGGTGTCCCATGAGTGGGTGCCACCCTGGTGCCACCACGTTGTGGCCATAGCAGATGGCACTAGGACTTGGTGGCATCTGGTGGTAAAGTGGCACTGGGTGAGAAAATGCCACCTTGGGTGAGTGTCACCATAAGTGGGTGCCACTCTGGATGCCACTTGTGCTGTCCCCATTGCAGGTGGCACCAGGACCTGGTGCCATCTAGTGCCAGTGTGGCACTGAGTGAGCATCACCCTGGGTGAATGTCACCATGAGTGGGTGTCACCATGGGTAGATACAGCCCTGGGTGCCCCCATGTTGTCCCCAGAGCAGATGGCACCAGGACCTGGTGGCATCTGGCAGTAAGATGTCACCAGCTGGTTGCCACCATGGGTGTGTGCCACCATGGGGGTGTGTCACACGTGTGAATGCCCCCCTGGTGCCACCACATTGTCCCTGTCATGGATGGCACTGGGATCTGGTGGCATTTGGTGGCAAATGTGGCACTGGGTGCCACCATGACCGGGTGGGTGTCACCGAGGGTGGGTGTCCCCGTGGGTGTTTGTCACCTTGGGTGCGTGACCACACACATGGGGTCCCCATGGACGGTGCCACCCTCACGCTGTGCCCATGGCAGATGGCAGCGGGGAGGACGGCAGTGGTGTCCCCTGGCCACCGGCAGTCGCGACCCCAGCTCCGGACAGCGGGCTGGCACCCACCGGTAAGGGGACACTGCGGATGGCACCTGGCCCCGGGCTGGTCCCTGCTGGCACCGCTCTCAACCTCTGTCTGCTCTTCATCCTCCTCCTCCTCTTCCTCTTCCTCCTCCTCCTCCCTGGGGACAGCGCCCGGGCCCCGCCCCGCGCCCGCGGGCATGGTGGTGGCCGAGCCCGAGGACGACCCCCCAATCAGTAAGTGACAGCTTTTGGGGACCTGCCTTTGCTGCACCCCCACTTTTCTTCCTGCTGTGCTTTGTTGGGTGGGATCCCAAACACGGGGGGGCACAGCTGGCAAACAGAAGGAACATCTGGATGGGGGGGTCACAGCTGGATGAGGGTCACAGGGGGGATTTTTTGGGTGTGCAGGTGCCACCCCCCAGTTTTGACTCCCCACCCCCAACTCTAACACCCCCCACCCCCAGTTTATTTTCGGGCGCTGGTGAACTTCACCCGCAGCATCGACTACAGCTCACGGCTGGAGGACCCTGATTCCGAGGAATTTCGGGAGATTTCTGAGGCCGTGGTGGATACGGTGAGGACTGGGGGGAGTCGGGGGGTGCTGGTGGTGGAGGGCACCCAAGGGACCACTCTGATCCCCCTTTTCTGCCCCCCAACAGCTGGAGTCAGAGTATTACAAAGTGCCCGGGGAGCAGGTGGTCAGTGTGGTCTTCATCAAGTGAGTGGGGGGTTTGGGGGGCTCTGGGGGGCCCAGAGAGTTTTGGAGGGTCAGGAGAGCAGGGGGGGCAGAGGGGGCTGGGGGAGCAAGGGGTCATCTGGGGAAGTTTTGGGGTGCAACAAGGAGCTTTTGGGAGTGCAGGGAGGTTTTGGGAATGATGGAGATGTTTGGAGGTGATGGGGAAGGTTGGAGGTGATAGGGATGTTTTGGGATGCAATGAAGGGCTTTTGGGGTGCAGTGAGGAGATTTTGGGGTGCAATGACTAAGTTTTGGGGTGGAACAAGGGGCTTTTGGGAGGGCAGAGAGGTTTTGGGGGTGATGGGGTGGATTGGAGGTGATGGGGATTTCTTGGGGTGCAATGTGGACACTTTGGAGGCTCAGGGCTGATTTGGGGGTGCAGTGTGGCTATTTTGGGGTGCTGACCCCTTGTCTCCCAGGCAGCTGGATGGGGACGTGTTCGTGGAGCTGGATGTGGGCTCAGAGGGGAATGGGGACGAGGTGCAGCTCGGGGGGGTCCTGCGGGACCTGTTGGCCGGCGGCTCCATCGCCTCCTACCTCACCTCCCCCCATGGCTTCCAGTTCCGCCGCCTGGGAGCCGGTGAGCCTAGGGGAGGGCTTGGGGGGGAGCCTGAGGGGGTTTTGAGGTGCTCTGGAGCGGTTTGGGGTGGGGGGGCTCAGAGCACCACATCCCAACCCCTATTACTCTGCTGGCTCTCACGTCCTGGCGTGTGTCAACCCCCCACCAAATTGGGGTGGGGGGGTGTTTCTGGGTAACCCCCTGACCGTGTGTCCCCTTCCTGGCCACAGTGACCCCCCAGCCACGTGCCTGCACTGTGGGGGAGTTCTCCTGTGGCAGCGGGGACTGTGTGGCCCTGGAATATCGCTGCGACCGCCGGCCCGATTGCCGTGATGCCTCTGATGAGGAGGGATGTGGTGAGGCAGCTCGGCACCCCTGGAACGCCCTCTGCCTCCCCCGGCCCCCCCTGCCCCCCATTCCCCACCCCATGGCCCCGTCACTCCCCTTCTACACCCCCTTTTCTGCCTATAACCCTCCTGTGCTCTCCTTCTGCATCCCCACTTCCCTCTTTAACCACCGTGCCCTTTTTACCCCACAGCCCCATAAACATTCCCTGCATCCCCTTTTTCCCATATATCCTCTACACTCCACTGCACCCTCATTTCCCCCCAACCCCCCCTGCACCCCATAAACACTTCCCACACCCCCTTTTCCCTCATATACCCCTCTATACCCCCCTGCACCCCCATTTCTCACTTTAATCCCCCCACACCCGTTTTATTCCTATGCCCCCATAAACACTCCTCACTCCCCTTTTTCCCTCCTATAACCCCTCTGCACCCCATTTTACCCCTACACCCCCCCATAAACCTCCCTTGCACCCCTCCCCTCCAACCCCCCCCAAACACTCCCTCTTCACCCCCACTCCCCCCTAAATCCCCCCATAACCCCCCTTTTATCTCCCCCAGAGCCCCCCCCACGGCCACCCCCCAGCACCGCCCGCCCAGCCACCACGCGCCCGCTGAGCACCGTCCCCGTGGGCACCACCCCGGCGTTCCCCCTGCACCCCGTCACCCCACGCCCCTCGAAACCTGCGGCCGGGGGGTGCCAGGGGGGCGAGGCCGCCTGCAGGGACGGGCGCTGCGTGCCCCGGGATTACCTGTGCGACGGAGAGCGTGACTGCGCCGACGGCTCCGACGAGGACGCCTGTGGTGAGTCCTGGGGGCAGCGAGGGTTTGGAGGGCTCTACCCAGACTTCAGCAAAGCCTTGGACACTGCATCCCACGGCAAACGCCTGGGGAAGCTGGCAGCCCGTGGCTTGGGCAGGTTCACTTTTGCTGGGCTGGGAACTGGCTGGTGGCCAGGCCCAGAGGGTGCGGGGAGATGGAGCAGTGTCCAGCTGGTGTCTGGTCACCAGGTGTGTCCCCCAGGATTCAGTGCTGGGCCCAGTCCCGTTCAGTGTCTGTATTGATGGTCTGGGTGAGGGGATTGAGATCCACACCGGGTTGGGTGCAAGTGTGGATCTGCTGGAGGATAGGAGGGCTCTGCAGAGGGACCTGGACAGGCTGGATCCAGGGGCAGAATCCAGGACCGGGTCCTGCACTTTGGTCACAACAACCTCTGCAGCGCTACAGGCTGGGGACAGTGACTGGACAGTGGCCAGGTGGAAAGGGACCTGGGGGCACTGATGGACAGCTGCTGGACATGAGCCAGCTGTGCCCAGGTGGCCAAGAAGGCCAATGGCACCTGGCCTGGATCAGGAGTGGAGTGGCCAGCAGGACCAGGGCAGGGATTCTTCCCCTGTACTAGGTACTGGTGAGGCCGCACCTCAAGTGCTGTGTCCAGTTCTGGGCCCCCCAGTTTAGAAAGGATACTGAGGGGCTGGAACGTGTCCCGAGAAGGGCAACAAGGCTGGTGAGGGGTCTGGAACACAAGTCCTGTGAGGAGCTGCTGAGGGAGCTGGGAAAGCCTGGAGCAAAGGAGGCTCAGGGGGGACCTTGTGGCTTTGCACAACTCCCTGACAGGAGGGGGCAGCCGGGGGGCTCTGCTCCCAGAGAACAGGGACAGGAGAGGACACAGCCTTAAGCTGCACCAGGTTTAGGCTGGACTTTAGGAAGAAGCTCTACATGGAAAGGGTGATTGGGCATTGGAAGGGGCTGCCCAGAGAGGTGGAGTCACCGTTCCTGGAGGTGTTTAAGGAAAGCCTGGATGTGGCGCTCAGTGCCATGGTCTAGGTGACAGGGTGGTGTTGGGTCACAGGTTGGACTCGATGATCTCAAAGGTCTTTTCCAACCTGATGCTGGGATTCTGGGATTCTGGGTGCTGACTTCCCCCATGCCCCCCAGGCACCCCGTCCCCGTGCGAGCCCAATGAGTTCAAGTGTGACAATGGGCACTGCGCCCTCAAGCTCTGGCGCTGTGACGGCGAGAATGACTGCGGCGACGGCTCTGACGAGAGCGACTGCCGTGAGTACGGGGGCTCGGGACGCGCGTGGGGACATGGGGACACAGCTGACACATGGTGCCGTGACCCCCCACAGCCACCAAGGCGCCCGGCGCGGTGTGTGGACCAGCGGAATTCCGGTGCGTGTCCAGCGGGAGCTGCATCCGTGCCAGCTACCAGTGCGACAGGGAGCCCGACTGCCCCGACCGCAGCGACGAGGTTGGATGTGGTGAGTGACACCGCAGGGGACAGCTCAGCAAGGAGGGGACATGGGGACCAAGGCTGGGCTGGGGATGCTGTGCCAGGGATGCTGTGTGCAAGCTGTGGGGACACGTGGCGCTGTGGCATTGGGATGGCGACAGTGCGCCCAGAGATCCTGTCATGTGCCCAGGCTGTCCTGGGGACACAGGGCTGGGGACACTGTGTCTGAGCCAGGGACCCTTTGCTGTAGCACCAGTCTGGGGACACTGCCCAGGGACCTTGTGCCATGGCCCTGGGCTGGGGACATTTTGTCATGATACCAGGCTGGTGACACTGTGCCTGGGGACATTGTGCCATGGTGCTGGGCTGGGGACGTTGCACCCAAGGACCCCATGGCATGACACCATCCTGGGGACATTCATGGCACCAGGCAGGGGACACAGCACCCAGGGACCCTGTGCCATGGCACCGTGTTGGGGACATTGTGCCCAGGCACTCTGTGACATAGCACTCGGCTGGGGACCCTGTGCTGGGAGCTTGCTCCCAGGTGGTGCCACGCTGGGGACATGTCACAGAACCAGGTTGGGTATCAGGGACCCTGGCCCCAAGCTGGACTGGAGTGATGGTGACAAAGAACCTGTCCCCAGCTGGGTCTGGGGTGGCAGTGTCCCCATCCTCCAGTGGTGCCACACGGAGCAGGCAGTACCGGTGGCAGTGACAATGACAGGGTGGCGGTGGCAGTATCCCTGTCCCCCGGGGGTGCTGCGAGGTGTGGGTGGTGCCAGTGACGGTGACAGTGACTGGGTGGCGGTGGCAGTGCCCCCACAGGTGGTGACGCTGCCGCGGGAGTCGGTGCAGGCAGTGCCAGGCCAGACCGTCACCTTCACCTGTGTGGCCACCGGTGTCCCCACGCCCATCGTCACCTGGCGCCTGAACTGGGGACACACCCCCAGCAGCCACAGGTGGGCGGGGCCGGGGCCTAAGGGGTGTTGGTTGTGGATTGGAGGGGTTGGAGGAAGGGGCGTGGCTTACTCTGGGAAGGGAACTTGTGATTGGGTAAGGTCTACGATGGGCGGAGCTTCCATTTGGGTGGGGCCTGTGTGGGCGGGGTTTGTGTTTCGGGGCTGAGGGGCGGCTTGGGCCGGGGCTTGGGAAGTGGGAGGAGCTTGTGACAGGCGGGGCTTTGGTGGGCGGGGCTTCCATGGGGTGGGGTTTGTGGGCGGGGTGTGGTCTCTGTGGGCGGGGCTTTGGGTGGGTGTTTTGATAAATGGGCGAGGCGAACAGCCTGTGATGAGCGGGGCTTGTACAATGGGAGGGGCTTGGGATTGGGGCGGGGCCTGGGTGTGAGGGGGTCATGCAGAGGGAATGGGCTCCTCTGCTGGGGTGGGGCACTGGGTGTGTGGGGCACCAGGTGTACTGGGTGCCAGGTGTGTGAGGCCCTGGGTGTGCGGGGTACTGGGTGTACTGGGTGCCAGGTGTGTGGGGCACTGGGTGTGCTGGGTGTGCAGAGCCCCAGCTGTGCCGTGTGCTGGGCATGGGGTGTGTGTGGCTCCGGGCGTGCCGGGCTCTGTCTGTGCCAGGCTCTGGGTAGCAAATGTGCCACGCAGGGTGTCGATCGTGAGCGAGGCTGGGCAGGGCACCCTGACCATCCAGGATGTGAAGGAAGCTGATCAAGGCGCCTACACCTGTGAGGCCATCAACACCCTGGGCATGGTGTTCGGCATCCCCGACAGCATCCTCACCGTCACCCGCCCCGGTCAGCGGCCCCTTCCCTCCCCTCCCCATGCCACCAACCCCACCGTGGCACTGTCACCATCACCCACTGTCTCATTTCCCACAGGGCCATGTCCCGAGGGTCACTTCCAGGTGACAGGGACGTCCCGCTGCCTGCCCTGCTTCTGCTTCGGCGTCACCACCTCCTGCCGCGCCACCACCCGCCACCGCCACCGCCTCCACCTGCGCTTCAACCGCCCCAACGACTTCAAGGGTGAGTTGTGGGGACAAGGGACAGGGGCAGGGGACACACCAGGGGCTGAGTGTTTCCTTGCAGGTGTCAACGTGACAGTGCCGGCAGCGCCATCCGCACCCGTGCTCTCGGCCACCCAACTCCACGTGGATGCGGGCACTGAGGAATTCCAGCTCCTAGACCTGTCACGCCGCTTCCTGGCACTCGATGCCTTCTGGGCACTGCCAGAGCCCTTCCTTGGGGACAAGGTGATGCCAGGGTGGGCTCAGGGCTGGGGACACCAGTGGCACGGCTGCTGACAGCCCACTGTGCTGCCAGGTGGATGCCTACGGGGGAGCGCTGAGCTACGGGGTGCGGTACCGGCTGGGCCGGGGGCCCCCTGAGCCCACTGCCCACCCCGACGTGCTGCTGCGGGGCCACGGGCGGCAGCTGCGGGCACGTGCTGGTGACACCCAGCCAGACGTCCTCAACCAGCGGCACGTGCCCCTCACCGAGGTGGGTGTGAGAGGGGATGGGGATGGTGGGGAGATGATGCCGGTGGTGATGGGTGGGTGATGATGATGGTGGTGGGTGGATGATACCAGTGGTGGTGGGGGGATGATACCAGTGGTGGTGGGGGGATGATGCCAGTGGAGACGGGTGGGTGGTGTGGTAGCAGGTGGGTGAATCCAGTGCTGGGAAGGAGACACTGATGGGTGGGTGGTGCTGGCAGCGATGATGCTGATGATGGGCACTGGTGCTGGTGGTGGCAGGTGGGTGGTACCAGTAGTGGCAGGTGGGTGATGCCAGCATTACCATCACCCTGCTGTGACACTGCTGTCACCGTCCTGGCAGGACCACTGGGAGGACGAGCAGGGAGTGCCAGTGAGCCGGGAGCTGCTACTGCTGGTGCTGCAGGGGCTGGAGGGCATCTTCATCCGGGCAGTGTATGACGGGCGCATGGCCAGCGTGGGGCTCAGCGACGTGGCCATGGACATCACTAGCATTGCGGACACCGGCCTGGGGCCGGCCGGCGACATCGAGGAGTGCAGGTGACCGCTGGCAGCAAGGTCACGGGCTCAGTGCCACCACTGCTGTGATGCCACTGTGTCCTGGTTTGTGTCACCCCAAGACACACTGTCATACTGCTGTGTCCCCAGGTGCCCCGTGGGCTACACAGGGCTGTCGTGCCAGCGCTGTGCCCCCCGTTTTGAGCGGGTGACAAGGGGACCCTACCTGGGGACCTGCTCCGGTTGCGGCTGCCACGGCCACTCCAGCACCTGTGACCCCGTTTTTGGGCATTGCCTGGTAAGGAGTGAGGGGTTGATGAGGTGACAAGGGGACAGGGACACAGCTCAGGGTCACCACTCCCTTGTGACATGTGTCCCCCTCCCAGAACTGCCAGCACAACACAGAGGGTCCCCAGTGCGAGAAGTGCAAACCTGGCTTCTTTGGCGATGCCACCAAGGGCACAGCTACTGCCTGTCACCCTTGTCCCTGTCCCTACACTGAGCCATCTCGCAGGTGGGTGCCAACCCCAGGGACCAGCCCCTGATGTCACCACCCTGGCATCACCGTTGTTGTCACCCACAGGTTCTCGGAGTCCTGCTTTTTGGACACAGATGGCCAGGCCACCTGCGACGCCTGCGCCCCTGGATACGCTGGCCGCCGCTGCGAGAGGTGGGTGGGGGGTCCCTCCCTGTAACCCCTCCCACCTGAGAACCCCCCCCACCCATCACCCACTTACCACCCACCCGTCCCCTACCCATCCACAGGTGCGCCCCGGGCTATGAGGGAGACCCCATCCAGCCGGGTGGCAAGTGCACCCCGATTGGTGAGTGGGGGTGCTGGCGGGGGTGGGGGGGGATCCCCGCACCTTTGGGTGACCCCCCACCCTCATCCTCGCTGCCCGCAGGCCAGGAGCTCGTCAAGTGCGATGCCCGCGGGGGCCAGGACGAGGCAGGTGGCACCTGTCGCTGCAAGGTGAGGGCAGGGGGCTGGGGGGACAGTGGGGCAATATTGTGGGGCAGCAGTGGGGGGGCAATGGGGGGCTGGATGCTGCCATCCCCCACTGCACCAGTCTGGTCCCAGGTACCCAGTCCCTGCCCTAACACTCATCCTACCTGTGCCCCATAGCACCCAGTCCAGCCCCCACTCAGAGCCCTTGAGGCAACCAGTCCCAGCCCCCCATAGCTCCAAGTCCCACCCCCCATAGCTCCCAGTGCGATCCCTGGGGTACCCAGTCCAATCCACCCAGCACCGACCCCACCTCCTGCCCCATGGCACCCAGTCCAACCCCCCAGCGGGACCCACTCCAGTCCCCCATAACACTCAGTCTGACCCCTGTGACACCCAGTCTGGTCCCTGGGGTACCCAGTCCCACCAATGCCCCCAGCCCCCATCCCACCCACTGCACCCAGTCCCCCCCATTGCCCCGCTGACCCCTGCCTGCCCTATGCCCCCAGCCCAACGTCCGTGGCCGGCTCTGCGACTCCTGTGCCGCTGGCACCTTCCACCTGAGTGCTGCCAACCCCGCGGGCTGCCTGCCCTGCTTCTGTATGGGGCTGTCCCGCTCCTGCGCCAGCTCCGCCTGGCACCGCCACCAGGTACCCTGTGGCCCGGGACAGGCTGTGCCAGACCGTGCCATCCTGTACCACGTCATGCTGTGTCTCATCGTTGTGTTGATGTGTCATTCCATGGCTTGCTGTGCCGTGCCACCGTAGTGCCATGTTGTGCCATGCTGTGCCACAATGTCATGTCACCTGTGCCGTGTCATGCCACACCGTGTGGTGCCTTGTCATGCCTTGTCATGCCGCTATGTGCCATGTAGTGCTGTGCCATACAACCTACGTGTTGTGCCTTGTCATGCCATGTAGTGCCATGCTGTGCCACACCATGCCCACCACAATCCCTCCCGCAGGTGCTGCTCAGCTCTGAGGACTCGGCACCGCTGCCCCTGGCCAACATGTCAGGCACGTGGCTGGAGGGGGCCATGCCACACTTTGTGTCGCCACGGGAGCTGCGCTTTGACGCCTTCCGGGAGCTGCCACGGGGCATCCACTACTGGGTGCTGCCTGCACCCTTCGCCGGGGACAAGGTGACACGGCCGCTCCGGGGGACGCCTCTGAGCCTCTCCCTGTCCCCACCACCCAGTTCAGGGGACAGGTGACCCTGAGCCATGCTGGGTGTCCCCTCAGGTGACAGCGTACGGCGGGGAGCTGCGGTACACGGTGACACACCGGGCCCTGGCGGGTGCTCCCCTGCTCCCCGGGCACCCTGATGTCCTGCTCCAGGGCAACGGGATCTTCCTGGAGCACTTCTCCAGTGCCAGCCCCCTGGCTGGTGTCCCCACTGCTGTCACTGTGCCCATCCGTGAGGTGAGAGCGGTCCCTGTGTGGCACTCAGCAAGAGGGGTCGTGGAGGGAGGGGATCAGACTGGGTGCCGGGGAGGGGTTGGTCTGGGACTCCCAGGGGTCAGACTGGGCGCCATGGGGAGGTCACCTTGGGTGCCCTGGGGGCCGGGCTGGGTGCAGTGGGGGATGGCGGCCCCCATGTCACCCCGGTGCGGCACAGGGCGCCTGGCGCCGCGCAGACGGGCGTGATGCCACCCGCGAACACCTCCTGATGGCCCTGGCCGACGTGGACCTGTTCATGATCCGCGCGTCCTACTCGGAGCAGCCAGAGGAGAGCAGGTGGGTTCCTTGTGGGGTCAGGAGGGGACACAGGGGGGCGGCAGGGCAGCGCTGACCCCCTCTGGCCCTGCAGACTGGCCGATGTCACCCTGGACGTGGCAGTGCCACACGCCACCGGCCGCCCGCCTGCGCTGGAGGTGGAGGATTGCGCCTGCCCCCCTGGGTACCGCGGGGCCTCGTGCCAGGTGAGACTCTCAGGTCCCCTCACTGCCACCACAGGGATGCTGAGCCGTGTCCCACCCCCCTGCCACTGTGTCCCCTCCAGGACTGTGACACCGGCTACACCCGCAGCACCGCCGGGCTCTACCTGGGCACCTGTGAGCCGTGCCAGTGCCACAGCCACGCCAGCGAGTGCCACCCTGACACCGGCGTCTGCCAGGTCAGCTGGGGACAGCCAGGGGACACCCTGGGGACCCCCATGGCGAGGACACAAATGCCATCACCCCCTTTCTTTACAGGGCTGCCGGGATCACACGGAGGGTCCCCAGTGTGACAAGTGCCAACCTGGCTACTACGGCGATGCCACCCGGGGCACCCCGGGTGACTGCCAGCCCTGTCCCTGCCATGGACCCCATGGGGACACCCAGTAGGTGCCATTCCACGGTCTGTCACATCCCTGAGGACACTGATGGGGTGTCACCTGTCCCTTTGTCCCCTCCACAGGGTGACCAAGATGTGTTTTGAGGACACGGACGGGCAGCCCACATGCAGTGCCTGTGCCCCAGGACACAGCGGCCGCCTCTGCGAGAGGTGACAGGGACACCAGGGTGGGATTGGGGGGTGTTTTTGGGGTGAATGCCCCTCTCACTGCCTCATTTGGGTTTGTCCCACCGCAGGTGCTCGGCCGGGTATGTGGGGGACCCGCTGCGGGGAGAGCCATGCCGAGGTGAGCGTCATGGAGTGGGGACCAAGTGCTGTCCCCTGTGGTGGCAGTAAGGGGGGCTGTGGCTGACTGCGTGTCACCCCTCAGTGCCCAGTGTTCCCGGCGGGCAGTGCCAGTGTGACCCACGCGGCAGCACCAGTGAAGGCTGCGACACCAACGAGCAGTGCCGCTGCAAGGTGAGCCTTGTGTGTGTGTCCCCAGCCCCGGGAGGGGTGACAGGGCCATGTCACCATGCTGTGTTTCCCCCCAGGCCAACGTGGAGGGTCCCCACTGTGCCACGTGCCGTCCCCACCACTTCCACCTGAGCGGGGATGAGCCAGCCGGGTGCCTGCCCTGCTTCTGCATGGGCATCGTCCAGCACTGCGCCAGCACTGCCTACGCCCGTGGCACCGTGAGTGTCCCCTCTTGTCCCCACGTGTCCCCAGGGTGTCCCCATGTCCCCAAGCCCGCTCACCCCTCGATCCCGCAGATCCGGACGTCCTTTGCCCCGGGGGATGCCCAGGGGTTCGCCCTGGTGAACCGCCAGCGCAGCACCCGAGTGGGCAGCGGCTTTGGGGTGCAGCCGGGGCACCCCCAGCCCTACCTGACCTACGAGCGCTTTGGGGAGCTGCCCCCTGACTCCTACTACTGGCAGCTGCCACCCCCCTACCAGGGGGACAAGGTAACGGGGTGACCCCTGGGGGACAGGGTGCCCATGGAGCCATGGGAATGCCCCGCCAGGGGCTGCACCCCCTCCCCATGGGCACCCTGGGCACTGTCTGGGAGATGGGCACAGCCTCCTTTGTCCGCCCTTCTCCTCTTTCCCTTTCCCCCTTAGCCTTTTCCCCTTTCCCTTCCCTTTTTCCTCTTTTCACCTTGTCTTTTTCCCCTTTGCCCCTTCTCCTTTCCCTTTTCCCATAATTTTTGCCTTTCTCATCCCTGTCCTGTGCCATCCCCTGTCCCCTTCATCACCCCCATTGTTTTCTTTCTCCTCTTTCCCCCTCCCCTCTCCTCTCCATCCTCTTCCCTTCCTCATCCCTATCCTCTTTCTTTCCCCTCTCCCTTTTCCCATCCCTCTCCTCTTCTTCATCCCTACTTCATCCCATCCCCATCCCCATCCCCATCCCTGTCTCCATCATGCCCATCCTCTTCCTCTTCCCTGTGCCCATCCCATCCCACCTCATCCCAACCTTTCCCTTCCCTTTCCCACTCCAATCCCAATCCCAATCCTGCCCATGTCCCGGTGCAGGTGGGCTCCTATGGGGGTCGGCTCCGCTACACCCTGACCTACACCTCGGGGGGACAGGGAGCCCCCCTGCCTGACGCTGACATCCAAATCACGGTAAGGGGGTGCTGGCTGGGGTGGCACAGGGACACACAGGGTGACACCAGGACCCCCTGACCCCCTTGTCCCCTTGTCCCCAGGGCAATGACATCACGCTGGTGGCCTACCAGCCCGACCTGCCCCCACGGACCCCCCAGGCCTTTGAGATCATTTTTCGGGAGGTAGGAGGTGGTCGGCGGCTTTTGTCCGTGATGTCCCCCTGTCCCAGAGTGTGTCCCCCGCTAAGCCCCTGTTCCTGCAGCAATACTGGCAGCGGCCAGACGGGCAGCCAGCAACACGGGAGCACCTGTTGATGGCACTGGCCGACCTGGACGAGATCCTCATCCGAGCCACCTACTCCACCAGCACGGCTGCGGCTGCCATTGCCGACGTGGCCATGGACACAGCCGTGCCCCCCCAGCCCGGCTTGCCCCCGGCCCTGGAGGTGGAGGAATGTCGCTGTCCCCCTGGGTACCATGGGCTCTCCTGCCAGGTGAGCCCAGCCCCTCCCAGTGTCAGTGCATCACTCCCATCACCTCCCTACCCTCCTTCCCAGTACCTCCTCAGCATCCCCCCATCAATCCAGTAGGACCCTCCACCACCGCCATCACTCCTTGCATCATTGTCCCCATCATCAACTCCAGCATCCCCCACCACCCCAGCATCCCCCCATCATGCCCAGTATCACATTCCATCATCCCTCCAGCATCCTCCGTCATCATCCTTCCATCATCTCATCTGCCTATCAAACCCACCATCACCCTGTCAGCTTCACCCGCATCACCCCTTCATTCTGCCCCCCAGTATCACCCCCTCATCACCTTCCATCATCATCCCTCCATCAGTGTACCATCATCACCATCAGCAGTCCCATCATTGCCCATCAGCCCCCAGCATCCCCCCATCATCCCCAGGATCACCCCCATCACCCTCCATCACCCTCGTCACCCCTTCAGCATCTCCCCAGTGTCACCCCATCACTCTTCATCACCCCTCAGCACTCCCATCACCCATCTGTCCCCCAAGCCCCCCCTTCCCCCCTCCCCAGGCCCCTTCCCCAGGCTCTGGGGGTCCCGACGCTGTCCCTTCCCGCAGGACTGTGCCCCCGGGTACACACGCACTGGCGGGGGGCTGTACCTGGGGCACTGCGAGTTGTGCGAGTGCAATGGCCACTCTGAGAGCTGCCACCCCGAGAGCGGCGCCTGCTCCGTAAGGCTCCACATTCTGAACGTTTCTGGGGGGGCTGTGGTGTTATCCCAGTTGTGACACCCCCAATTTGTGCCCCCACTATCCCCCAGGGCTGCTTGCACAACACAGCAGGGGACTTCTGTGACCAATGTGCCCCTGGCTTCTACGGAGACGCCACCGCCGGGACCCCCGAGGACTGCCAGCCCTGCGCCTGTCCCCTCCCGTACCCCGAAAACCAGTGGGTGCCTGCACTGCGGTGGGGGTGCCGGGCTGGGGGTGCCAGGGAAGGGACGTGCCCTCACCTTACTCTGTCCCCGCAGGTTTTCCAGGACCTGTGAGAGTCTGGGAGGCGGTGGGTACCGCTGCACCGCCTGCGAGCCGGGCTACACCGGGCAGTACTGCGAGCGGTGAGGCTGCTGGCACCCCAAAACCTGCCCCAAACACCCACGCCATGGGCTCACCCCATATACCCACCCTGCTATACCTGCCCTGATGGGTTCACTGCCATATACCCACCCCAAAACCCCACCCCATGGGCTCTCCCCCATATACCCACCCTAAAACCCCACCATGACTGAGTCACCCATATATACCTATCCCCAAAACCCACCTCCACTGCCTCAGCCCCATATATCCACCCACATCTACCCACCTCAATGTACTCCGGCAATACCCACCCAATGCGCTCACCCCTATGAGCTCACCCCAATATACACGTCCTAAAGAGCGTGTGTGCTCACCCTGACATACACACCCCAGATGCTCACCCCAGTTTATGCACCCCAGTACACCCACCCTGATATACTCACCCTGATGGCCTTTCCCTTACAGACCCACCCCAAAGTGCTCCCCAATACACCCACCCTAATACACCCACCCCGATATAGCCACCCCAATGTTCTCCTGCTATACCCACCCTGATGTACTCACCCCTATGAGCTCACCCCAAATTTTGCATCCTAAAGGGCTCAGCCTGACATATGCACCCCAATACACACTGCACCTACCCTGATGGCCTCACCCCAGCAGAGACACCCCAAAGTGCCCACCCTTATACCTGCCCTGATACAGTCACCACCCCACTATACCCATCCTGATGTACTCGCCCTGATGTGCTCACCCCAATATACCCACCTTGTGTACCCCAGTATACCGCCCATACACACCCCAATGCACCCACCCTACGTACCCCAATATACTCCCCATATACACCCCAATATACCCACCTTAGGTAGCCCAATATGCTCACACCCTAATGCCCCCTGCCAGCCCACCCACCCCAATATACTTCCTCCCATTTGCATCCCACTGCGCCCCCACAAACACAGTGCCCCCATTTCTCCCTGCAGCTGCGCCCCGGGGTACACGGGTGACCCCACGGTGCGGGGCCAGGGCTGTGTCCCCGCGGGGCCCCCGCCCGCGCTGGCCGTGCGCGTGCACCCCGTGCGCACCGCGGTGCCGCAGGGCAGCCCCGTCACCCTGCGCTGCCAGGCCACTGGGGACCCCCCGCTCTACTACCACTGGGTGCGAGAGGACGGGCGGCCCCTCCCTGAGGGCGCCCAGAGCCGCCGACAAGGTACTGGGGGGCTCCAGGGGGGGACGTCAGGGTGTCCTCAAGGCGTGGGGTGTCACCTGCGTGTCCCCCCAGGCGAGGAGCTGCACTTCCCCAGCATCCAGCCCTCCGAAGCCGGCGTCTACGTCTGCTCCTGCCGCAACCTCCGGCACAGCAACGCCAGCCGCGCCGAGGTCATTGTCACCGGTAGGTTGTTGTCACCGAGAGGGGGACACGCACAGAGGGGAGGCAGGAGCGGGGCTCACCCCTCTCTGTGGTGGCCCAGAGACCCCTGAGAAGCCCATCACTGTCACCGTGGAGGAGAAGCGGGTGCAGCGGGTGCAGCCTGGCGCCGATGTCACCTTCGTCTGCACCGCCAAGAGCAAGGTGAGGGGAAGGGGGCACAGCACAGCAGTGGGGCTGCGGGGCCGTTCAGGGACATTCAGGGTGTGGAGATGCCCCTGGGTGCCCACCTGGTCCTACAGAGCAAAGGGACACCCAAGGATGTCCTCACAGGGATATCCAGAACACGGGAACAGCTGTACCCATATGGACTCCCCCAAGCCCCCTTGGGTCCCTACACAGCTCTGTGGGACATCCCTGGGTGCCCACCCCTCCCCCATGGGTGCACAGCCAGACATGTGCCCCTCCATGTGCCCATCCCAGTGGCCTCAGGCCTCCCCACCTCTGTCCCCCCCAGTCTCCCGCCTACACCCTGGTGTGGACACGGCAGAACCATGGGACGCTGCCGGCAGGCGCCGTGGACTTCAACGGGATCCTGACGCTGCGTGGGGTGCGGCCCCAGGACGCCGGGGTCTACGTCTGCACCGGCTCCAACATGCTGGACATGGACCAGGGCACCGCCACACTCTACGTCCAGGGTGAGCCCTGACGCTGTGGTTCACCCCGTGGTGATGGGGTGATGGGAAACACCAGGGTGATGGGCACAGCAGGGCCGGGGCACTGGTGTGGTGGTCGCACTTGGCCCCCAGAGGCTGGGTTTGATGGGCACGTTGCTGTGTGGATGTCAATGCCCAGAGGCCAGGGTGATGGGCACATCCAATGCCTGGATACCAGGGGGATGGGTTTGCGTGGTGCCCAGTCCTTCAGGTGATGGCCACACTCACCGCCCTTGGCTCTGCGGCGATGGGCACGCGTGGTGCCCAGGTGCTGGGGTGATGGGCACATGGAATGCCCAAACGCTGGAGTGGTGGGCACACTTGGTGCCTGGACACCGGGGCAGTGAGCAGGTCTGATGTCCAAATGCCAAGGCGATGGGTGGGTTTGGTGCCTGGACACTGGGGTGATGGGCACACTTCCCTGAGACCCACCCCCTCCTGCAGCTGCCTCGAAGACTCAGATGTTCTATGGGCCCGTTGAGTTCATGGAGGGGCACAGGCCGGGTAAGTCACCAGGACAGGGTTCCTGGGGGTCTGCACGCTCCCCCCACCCGCTGCATGCCGGGGCTCCACGCACACCCTGCTGCCGGCTGTGCCACGCCACCCCACTTCCCACTGCCCCACCGCCTGGGGACAGCACTGGGGGGGCCTGGTGAGCCCTAAACCCCCCCGGGTCTCACCGCAGCCGGCACCGCCGCCGCCCCCACCGCCACCGTGGAGCCAGCGCAGCTGAGTGTGGCACCGGGGCAGCCGGCCGAGTTCCACTGCGTGGTCACCGGCAGCCCCCAGCCCACCCTTGAGTGGCTCGGTAGGTGCCCACTGGGGACGGGGGAACACCGGGACCGGGCGTGGGGACACAGAGAGTGAGGGTGATGCTGGACCGTGTCCCCGCAGGTGCGCTGCCACCGCGGGCTGTGGTTCAGGGCGGGACGCTGCGTTTCGGCGCTGTTGAGCCCGCCGACGAGGGGCACTATGAGTGCCGGGCACGGAGCAGCGCCGGGCAGCACATGGCACGCGCCTTCCTCCATGTGCAAGGTGAGCGGCATCACCATCGTCCCTGTTGCCCCGCTGTCCACATCATCCCCATCCCCATCATTTCCATCATCCCCATCACCCCGATCATTCCCATCTCTACTGTCATGTGCATCACCCCTATTGTCTCCATTGTCCCTGTCACCCCTCTTGCTCCCATCATCACTCATCATCTCTGTCACTCTGCATCATCCCCATTGTCCATCTCCATCGTCTCCATGGTCTGCAACATCCCTGTCATTCTCATCATCCCTGTAACCCTCATCACCCCTGTCACCTCCCACTGTCCATCCACCTCATCCCCATTGTCCCCATAATCCCATCATCACCACTGTTGTCTCTATCACCTCCAATACCCATCGTCTTCATTGCCCCCATCATCCATGTCACTCTCATTGTCCCC
This sequence comes from Corvus moneduloides, assembly GCF_009650955.1. Classification (NCBI taxonomy): domain Eukaryota; kingdom Metazoa; phylum Chordata; class Aves; order Passeriformes; family Corvidae; genus Corvus; species Corvus moneduloides. The sequence goes on from NC_045497.1 coordinate 7,344,313, forward strand.
ATTGTTCTCTTCTTCCCCTTCATTCCCTGTTGTCTCCTCAGCTCCATTGTCCCATCATCCCCCATCATTCCCTTGTTCCCATCACCCTTACCATCCTCGCCATCCGCATCATCTCCATCATCTCTGTACACCCCATTGCTCCCATTGCTCCCATTGTCCCCATCACTCCCATCGTCTCTATCATCCCCGTCATCCCATTGTCCCCATCATCCTCATCATCTCCATCACCCTCCTTGTCTCCCATCTCCCCCAGCACCTCCATCATCCCATGGTCCCCTTCACCCTCATCGTCTGCATCACTCATGTCACCCCCATTGTCCCCACCCCCCCATTGCCCCCAGCACTGCCCTGATCCCCCTCCCCGCAGGCGCGGGCACCCCACAGGTGCAGGTGAGCCCGGAGCGGACGGAGGTGCAGGAGGGCTCCACAGTGCGGCTCTACTGCCGGGTCTCGGGGTCCCCCACTGCCACTATCACCTGGGAGAAGCAGGGGGGCACCCTGCCGCCACAGGTGAGTGGGGCACTGGCACCAGTGGGTGCTCCAGGGGGTATGGGTGCACCACAGGTGCCACTGACACCCACCCTCATGCCACAGTCCCGCACCGAGCACGGTGACATCGCCACGCTGGTCATCCCCACTGTGACGGTGGCCGATGGTGGCATCTACCTCTGCGTGGGCACCAGCGCTGTTGGCACGGCCCGCGCTGCTATCGAGGTGGCCGTGGTGCCAGGTGAGGAGGGTGGGGGACACCAGCGGTGTTCGGGGATGGTTTTGGGGGGGCTACAACCCACCCATGCCCCCCCTTTTGCTTCCCGCAGGGGTGGCACCACCTGTCCACATCGAGTCCTCGTCCCCATCCGTCACTGAGGGACAGACCCTGGACCTGGACTGTGTGGTGGCAGGACCCGGCTCTGCCACTGTGACATGGTACAAGCGTGGGGGCTCCCTGCCGGCTGGCCACCAGGTAGGGCACAGCAGGGTGGGCAGCACCCCAAACGCTGCCCTGTCCCCTGCTGTGTGACACCAAACATGTCCCCAACTGCAGGTTTCAGGGTCCCGGCTCCGTGTCCCCCATGTCACGGCAGCTGATTCAGGGGAGTACGTGTGCCGGGCAACGTTGGGGACCACTGCCCGGGAGGCGTCTGTCATTGTCACCGTCGTGGCTGCATCTGGCTCATCCTATGGTGAGACTGGGCTCAGCAGCACCAGAGGGGACGTGCTGGCTCCCAACGGGTGGTCACAGCTCTGTCCTCCCCTGCAGGACCACCAGCTTCAGGTGTCCCTGTCCGGATCGAGGCATCCTCGTCCACCGTGGCCGAGGGCCAAACCCTGGACCTCAACTGCATCGTGGCCGGGCAGGGACAGGCCACTGTCGCCTGGTACAAGCGCGGGGGGTCCCTCCCAGCCAAGCACCAGGTAGGGGACACAGAGGGGGATGACGCAAAGGGAGGCTGGGGTTGATGCACAGCCCTGTGTGAGCCCAGGTGGCTCTGGTGACCCTTGTGTCCCCAGTGACCCTTGTGTCCCCTCCCCACAGGTGTCCGGCTCCCGGCTGCGGCTGCTGCAGGTGACAGCGGCTGATTCGGGCGAGTACGTGTGCCGGGTGACCAGCGGGGCCACCACCAAGGAGAGTGCAGTCATGGTGACCATCCAACCCAGCAGTGCCAGTGTCTACTGTGAGTGGGGACAGGGGGTGGCAGTACCAGCAGGGGATCCTCATGGGTCACAGCACTGAGCCATGGCTCAGGTGCCCATACTGGCGAGGCGAGACACAGAGACTGTGGTCACTGGTGTCACTGGTGTCACCCTCCTGTCTCGGTCCCCAGCCCCGGGCAACACGACTCCCCTGCGCATCGACTCCCCATCCTCTGCCGTGGTCGAGGGACAGACCCTGGACCTCAACTGTGTCATCGCCAGCCCCGCACAAGCCACTGTCACCTGGTACAAGCGCGGGGGAACCCTCCCGGCCAAGCACCAGGTAGGGGACACAGAGCAGGGATGTCACCAAAGGGGGTGGATGCAGTTGACCCACAGCTGTGGGCAAGCCTGGGTGGCCCATGGAAATGCAGATGGTCCCATGAAAGCCCGGGTGGCCCCTTATAGGCCCAGGTGACCCCATACAAGAGCAGGAAACCCCATGCAAGCCCTGGTGGCCCATGCAAGGTTAGGTGGCCTACAGAAGCCCATGTAGCTCATACATTGCAAGTCCAAGTAGCCCATGCAAGCCCTGGTGGTCCCATGCAAGCCCTGGTGGTCCCATTCAAGCCCTGGTGGCCCCATGGAACCCCAACTCGCCCCAGTGACCCCCATGTCCCCTCCCCACAGGTGTCTGGCTCCCGGCTGCGGCTGCTGCAGGTGACAGCGGCTGACTCAGGCGAGTACGTGTGCCGGGTGACCAGCGGGGCCACCACCAAGGAAACCTCCATCATGGTGACCATCCAGCCCAGCAGTGCTGGTGCCTACTGTGAGTGGGGACAGGGAACACGGGAGGTTACCCACGGGGGGGTGACACTGCTCCCGGTGTCCCTGGGAGGGTCACACATGGTGGTGGTCACAGTGTCTAACCCATCTTGCTCCCCAGCCCCGAGCAGCACGACCCCACTGCGCATTGAGTCCTCGTCCCTGTCATCCCCTGTGACCGAGGGACAGACCCTGGACCTCAACTGTGTCATTGCCAGCCCTGCGCAGGCCATTGTCACCTGGTACAAGCGCGGGGGGACCCTCCCGGCCAAGCACCAGGTAGGGGACACAGAGCAGGGATGTCACCAAGCAGGATGGATGGGAATGACACACAGCTCTGGGCAAGACCAGGTGGCCCATGCAAGTCCTGGGGACCCCATACAAGGCTGGCTGGTCCTGGGCAGGCCCAGGTGGCCCCATGACCATGGAACCCCGAGTGATCCCAGGGAAGACCAAGTGACCCCAAGGAAGCCCAAATGACCCCACATAAGCCCAGGTGGCCCATGCAAGCCCAAAGTGACCCTGTGCAAGCTCAAGTGGCCTTGTGCAATCCCAGATGACCCCTTGCCAGAGCTGATGGCCTCAGTGACCCCCATGTCCCCTCCCCACAGGTGTCTGGCTCCCGGCTGCGGCTGCTGCAGGTGACAGCGGCCGACTCGGGTGAGTACGTGTGCCGGGTGACCAGCGGGGCCACCACCAAGGAGATCTCCATCATGGTGACCATCCAGCCCAGCAGTGCCAGCACCTACCGTGAGTGGGGACAGGAGGAGGTGACTGAGGACTGGGGGACAGTGCCACCGTCCTTGGGGTGACCCTCCTGTCTCTGTCTCCAGCCGCTGGTGTCACCCCTCCAGTGCGCATTGAGTCCTCGTCCTCCTCCGTGGCCGAGGGACAGACCCTGGACCTCAACTGCATCGTGGCCGGGCAGGGACAGGCCACTGTCACCTGGTACAGGCGCGGGGGATCCCTCCCAGCCAAGCACCAGGTAGGGGACACAGAGGAGCATTTTGGGATGGAAAAGGGATTTTTGGTGGTGTTGAGGGGTGTATGTCCCCGTTCTCATGTGTGTCACCCCTCCAGGTGTCGGGCACCCGCCTGCGCATCCCCCAGGTGACAGCGGCCGATTCGGGCGAGTACGTGTGCCGGGTGACATCGGGCAGTGTCACACATGAGACATCCCTCATCGTCACCATCCAGACTGGTGCTGGCTCCTCTTACGGTACTGGGATGGGTGAGAGGTGACATAGGGGCATGGTGAGGACACACAGTGGTGACCCTGCTGACCCTATTGCCACCCCCAGCCGTTGGTGTCACACCACCAGTGAGGATCGAGACCTCCTCCGCTGCTGTCACCGAGGGACAGACACTGGACCTCAACTGCATGGTGGCAGGACAGGGTCATCCTCATGTCACCTGGTACCGGCGTGGGGGAGCTCTGCCACCAAACAGCCAGGTGGGACATGGGGGAGGTGGCTTTGCCCTGCAGGCTACAACTATGCATCAGGTACTGATGTGTCCTCAACTTGTCACCTCCCCAGGTGTCGGGGACCCGCTTGCGCCTTACCCAAGTGGCAGTGGCTGATTCGGGAGAGTACGTGTGCCGGGTGACCCTGGGGACCGTCACCCAGGAGGCATCTGTCATTGTCACCGTGCCCAGCAGCGCCGACACCTATTACAGTGAGTGTGAGAGAGAGGACAGTGCTTGGGGACAATCGAGGGTCGCCTTGGTGATAAACGTTCCCTTTCCCTGTCCTCCCCCAGCCTCTGGCATCTCCCAGCCCCTCCGCATCGAGTCCTTGTCCTCGGCCATCGCCGAGGGACAGACCCTGGACCTCAACTGCGTGGTGGCAGGGTCAGGCCCCACCACTGTGACGTGGTACAAGCGTGGTGACTCCCTGCCCGTTGGCCACCAGGTAGGGGACAGGGGAGGGTCCCCCTGAATTTGTCCCATCCCCTGCTCTACGGTGATGACTTGTCCCCTAATTGTCCCCTCCAGGTGTCGGGCACCCGCCTGCGCATCCCCCAGGTGACAGCAGCCGACTCAGGGGAGTACGTGTGCCGGGTGACATCAGGCGGCATCACGCAGGAGACGTCCCTCATCGTCACCATCGATGACGGAGCCAACCCATCCCACTGTGAGTGCCACCCTCCAGGGGACAGGTCCCCACTGGTGTCAGGGACCACTGGGGCCGTTCACCCTCAACTGTGCCCATGCAGCCACCGGCGTCACGCCACCCATCCACATTGAGTCCTCGGCATCCTCTGTCACCGAGGGACAGACCCTGGACCTGGACTGCGTGGTCGCCGGCCAGGGACAGGCCACCATCACATGGTACAAGCGTGGTGGGGCCCTCCCAGCCAAGCACCAGGTAGGTGGGGACACCGGCGGGGTGGGGGACGGTGGTGGCTGCGCATGGCTGGGTGATGCCACCACCTTCTGTCATGACATCCTCAGATTTCAGGGTCCCGGTTGCGGCTGTCGCAGCTCTCGGTGGCCGATTCGGGAGAGTACGTGTGCCGGGCTGACACGGGCAGTGTTGCCCGCGAGGCCACTGTCTTTGTCACTGTCACCTCCCGTGACAGCTCCAGCTACCGTGAGTGTGGCCACGGGGTGAGGGAGGATGCTGGGGGGAAATAGGGGATGTGAGTGACCTTGTGGCCTCTCTGTCCCTTTGTCCCCACAGGTCTGCAGAGCCCCATCATCTCCATCGACCCACACAGCATGGCGGTGGCACCGGGTGAGGATGCCACCTTCAAGTGCCGTGTCCACGATGGTGCCCGGCCTGTCAACATCACTTGGCGGATGGGGCCTGGCCAGCACCTCCAAGGTATGGTAGTCCCCAGGGTGGCCCTGGCATGGTCCCCAGGGTGGCCCTGGTGCTGATGGCTCCTCCTTGCCCAGACAATGTGAAGATCAGCGCCAACGGCTCAGTCATCTCCATCACCGGTGCCCACGTGGGCAACCAGGGTGCCTACCACTGCGTGGCCTCCAACCGCTTCGGCGTCGCCAGCAGCGTCGTCAACCTCGTGGTGCAAGGTATGAGGTGGCCAGGGTGGCCCTGTCCCTGTCTCCATATGCTCCAGGTGTCTCCATTGGTGTCCCCATCCCCATGTTCTCCACGTGCTCCAGATGCCCTCAGGGTGGGCTCCCTGTCACCATGCTGGTGTCCTCCATGTCATCCAGATACCACTGGAGCAATGGTGTCCCTATCCCCATCTCCTCTCCATGCTTCAAATTGTCCTGGAGTGGTGGTGCCCATGTCCCCATGCTGGTGCCCTTCCTGGGGCCCCAGGAGTTGTGATGTCCCCATCCCCCATGCTGATGTCCTCCATGGGCTTTGGATGCTCCTGAGATATTGTGTCCCCATCCCCACCCTCATGCTCATTTCCTCCCATGCTCCCAATGCTCCCAAGGTGATGGGTGTCCCTGTGGCCAGGCCAACGTCCTTCATGGTGGTGTCCTAATCCCCACCCCAATGTCTTCCTCCTTCTCCAGGTGCCCCCACGGTGTCAGTGATGCCACCAGGCCCCGTGACAGTGAAGGAGGGCAAATCCCTGAGCCTGGAGTGCCTGGGCCGGGGCGAGCCACGGCCACTGGTGCGCTGGAGCCGGCTGGGCTCCCGGCAGAAGGTGGAGCACCAGACACTGCTGCACATGGACAGCCAGGCCATCCTACAGGTGAGGGGGCACCCAGGGGCACCATGGGGCACCGGGCAGTGCCTGGTGCTCATCCCCACCCTGTCCCCCCCCAGCTGTCACCGGCCAAGCCGGAGCACGCCGGGACCTACGTGTGCACAGCACACAGTGCCCTGGGCTCAGCCCAGGCACGGGTGGACGTCAGCGTGGAGTCAGCGCAGCGGCACCCCGGGGCCCCCGAGGTCACCGCACCATCTACCGTCACCGTGGTGGCCGGGGACACGGCCACACTGCACTGCATGGCCAGAGGTATGGGGAGCCTGGAGGACCGTGGTGGAGAAGGGGTGTCCTGAGCAGTACCTGACACCTCGGTGATGGGCATGGTGTGGTCATAGGTGACCCAGCACCCCGGATTGAGTGGTCGAAGCTGCGGGCACCCCTGCCCTGGCAGCACCGCGTGGTGAACGGCAGCCTGGTCATCCCTCGTGCCGCGCAGCAGGACTCGGGCCAGTACATCTGCAATGCCAGCAGCCCTGTCGGTTTCACCGAAGTCTTTGTCACCCTCGATGTGGAGAGTAAGGAGGGGACAGTGGGGGGCTGGGGTGCCCCTGGGTTCCTGCTGCCACCTCTCCTGTGGCCATCACCTGTCCTTCCTCTGCATGTGGCCACCTCCATTGCCACTCCCACCCTTACATGCAGCCCTTCCTTGTGGGACCATCCTCACTCCATCCCAGCACTCATCCTCCTCCTCTCAAGCTCCATCACCAACCCTTCCCATGGATGTGTCCACCTGCTTGTCCCATCCTTGTGCATGTCCATCTCCACTTCTGCTCTCTCATCTGTCCATATATCCATCCACCATGGATCCATCCATGGCTCATCCATCCCAGCTCAAACCCATCTCTTTGCTCATATCTCTCCTTCCACCTCTTCCTCATGGATCCATCCATCTCATTCATCCCAGCATACACCCATCTCTTCATCTCCCTTACTCTTGCATCGCTTTCTTTCTTGTGGATTCACCCATCACTCATCCATCACAGCTCACGTCCATCTCTCCATCTCTGCTCACACCTCTCTGTCTGTCTTTTCCTTGTGGATTCATCGATCCCAGCACACACCCATCTCCCCATCTCCTTGCTCTTCCGTCCATCTCATCCTTGTGAATTCCCCCTCTCTCATCCATCCCAGCTCGCATCCATCTCTCCATCTCCTCTCACACCTCTCCATCCATCCCTTCCTGGTGGATTCATCCATTGCTCACCCACTTCAACTGACATTCCTCTCTCCGGTTCCTCTCACACCCCTCCATGCATCTCATCCTTGTGCATCTACCCATCTCTGGTCCATCCCAGGACATGCCATCTCTCCATCTCCTCTCACACCCTTCCATCCATTCCTTCCTCGTGCATCATCCATCTCATCCATCCCAGCACACGCCCAACTCGCCACCTGCTCTCACACTCTGCCGGTCATCGATCCATCCACCCCCACACCTACCTCTTCCTTGGGGATTCATCCATCACTCACCCATCCCCGTTCACATCCATCTCTCCATCTCCTCTCACACCTTTTCCATCCATCCCTTCCTTGTACATCCATCCATGTGATCCATCCCAGCATACTGTCATCTCTCAATCTCCTCTCAAACTTATCCATCCACCTCTTCCTGGTACGTTCATCCATCATTCAATCTTTCCAGCTCACATCCACCTCTGCATTTCCTGACTCCTGCATCCCCCTTCTCCCTGTGCATCATCCGTCTCAGCACACACCCAACTGGCCATCTCCTCTCAAACTCTGCAATCATCCATCCATCCATCCATCCATCCATCCCTTCCTTCCTGGTGGATTCATCTGTCAGTCCTGGCCATCCCAGACATCCATATCTCCATCTCCTCTCACATTCCTCTATCCACCCCTTCCTCGTAGATCCATCCAACTCTCATCCATCCCAACACACGCCCATCTCCATCACACCCTACCTGCCCCCACCAACACCCTCCTTGCCCCGCTGACCCATTCCTGGCCCTGTCCCGACTGATGGTTCCACCTGTCTCGCAGCACCTCCGTACGCCACCATCCTCCCAGAGGACACGGTGGTGCGGGCGGGTGACGCGCTGCAGGTGCAGTGCCTGGCCCACGGCACCCCCCCGCTGCACTACACCTGGGACAAGGTGAATGGCAGCCTCTCGGCACGTGCGGCCCACCGCGCCGGCCTCCTCCGCCTCAGCCCCGCGGCCGCCACCGACGCCGGCACCTACCGCTGCGTCGTCACCAACCGTGTCGGCACCGCCGAGGCCTTTGCCCGTGTGGCTGTTCATGGTGAGCCCATCCCCAGCCCGGGTACCATGGGTGCTCCACATTGGGTGGTGGCAGTGCCGCCGGGTGCCCTCAGAGCTCTGCGTCCCGCCCAGGCGATCCCAGTGCTGACGGGTACCACTGGGGCTCCGCATCCCTCCTGGGTGATGCCGTTGGGTACCACTGGGAGTCTGCACCCCATCCAGGTTATCCTGGTGTTGCTGGATACCACCGGGGCTCTCCATCCCCCATGGGTGATGCAAGTGCCACTGGGTAGCACTGGGGCTCTGCATTCCTTCCAGGTGATGCTGGTGAAGGTGGGGGCATCGCTGGCAGTCCCTTGGTGGTGCAGGTGACACCAGGGAGCCTCGTCAAGGGGGTGGGTGGCACCGCCGAATTCGCCTGCTCTGTCTCTGGGGACTCCCGTGCCCGTGTGGAGTGGCTGAAGGAAGGTGGGGAGCTGCCCCCCACCCACAGCGTGCGGGACGGGGTGCTGCGGTAAGGAGGAACGCGGGACAGGGAAGTGGGACCCCCACCCTGGCCCTCCGTGGGGTCTCTCACCCTGGTGGTGTCCCCGCAGGATGCCGGAGCTGGCGGCGGGGGCGCAGGGCGTGTACGTGTGCCGGGCCAGCGCCCCGGGCGGGCAGGCGGAGGACAGGGCCACCCTCACTGTCCAGGGTAGGAGTGTCACCCTGGCACCAGGGGACACGGGCACCCCCTGACCTGTCCCCCACTAACAAGAGCACCCCGAGACCCCCATGTCCCCACACCGAAGGGCTCCCCAGCACCTTCCATTTCCCTACACTCACAGGTACCCAGATACCCCCACCGCCCATGGTGACCCCAAATCTCTCCTCAAGCCAGCAGACACCCCAATACCTCCCACTCTTCCCCATGCCTGTGGACACCCCAACACAATCAATCTCTCCCCACCCCTACGGACACCCCAGTGCCCCCTATCTCTTCCCACACCCATGTCCACCCTGGTACCCCCCATGTCTCCCCATGCTCACAAGGACTCCAGCACCTCTGACCTCTCCCCCTTCCCACAGCCACCCCAATTGCCCCACATCCCTCAGGAACCCCATTTTTCCCTATCTCCCACTCTGGTGCCAGACTGTGATGCCTCCCTGTGCCGAGGGCTCACCCCAGAACCCCACTGTTCCCCCAAGCTCTCCCCAGAGCCCTGATCAACATCCGGACCGCGGTGCAGACGGTGCTGGCAGGGACAACAGTGGAGCTGGAGTGCCTGGGCTTGGGGGAACCCCGTCCCCATGTCACCTGGAGCAAAGTAGGGGGCCGCATCCGCCCCGGGGTGCTGGTCCGCGCTGGCACCCTCACCATCGAGCAGGTGGAGCGGGTGGACGCCGGGCAGTACCGCTGCACCGCCACCAATGCCGTGGGCACCGTCCAGTCCCACGTCATCCTCCACGTGCAGGGTGAGCATGGGGACACGGAGGTGGGGACACACACCGTGTGCCCACAGGGTGGTTACACCTCTGTGCGTCCCCAGCCGCTCCTCAAATCACCGGGCAGCCAGAGGTGAAGGAGGTGTCCATCGGATCCGCGGCCGTTTTGCCGTGCTTGGCATCCGGCTTCCCGGTGCCAGAGATTACCTGGAGCAAGGTGTGATGGAGGGATGGAGGGTGGGGGTGGCATGGGCTGTGGGGGCTGCCTGTGGGTGCTGACCCCCCCCCTGCTGTGCCACAGCTGGAGGGAGAGCTGCCAGCAGGTGCCAGGGTGCAGGGGAACGTGCTGACGCTGCCGGCCGTGCGCCCCGAGGATGCCGGCGTCTACACCTGCGTGGCCGCCAACCACCGCGGGCAGCAGACAGCTTACTACGTGCTGAAGGTGCAAGGTGAGGACAGACAGACGGACAGATGGATGCACGGGAGCGGGGGGTGACGTGCCCCACCCCTTCTGACCCCCCCGTCCCTGCAGAGCACGTGGTCCCCTATTTCGGGCAGTCGCCCCGCTCCTTCCTCCCCCTGCCCACCATCAAGGATGCCTACAAGAGGTTTGAGATCCTCATCACCTTCCGACCTGATGCTGCCGATGGTGAGCCTGTGTCCCTCACGTGTCCTGTGTCCCCCTTCATGCCCCCTCCAGCATTTCCCCCTCCCTTCCCTGCCTTCATGCTCCTCTCCCTTCATGCTCCCCTTGCCCTCCTTTTACCTCCCATTCTCTGTTCATCTGGGAGCCTCCAATTTATGGGGGGTTTCTCCTCCATTCTGGGAGGATTTTGGGGTTCCCTAGGACGTGTCCCTCACCTCAGGATGGGGACTGTCCCACCTGATCCCCTGTCACCCCTCAGGGCTTCTCCTCTACAACGGGCAGCGGAAAACCAGTGGTGCTGACTTCATCTCCTTTGGGTTGGTGGGTGGACGCCCCGAATTTAGGTGAGACCTATGAGAAGGTGCTATGGGAGAGGTGGGAGATGGGCACCAGCAATCACCCACACCCCTTGTACCCCCAAAAAATCAGGTTTGATGCTGGCTCGGGCATGGCCACCATCCGTCACCCCACAGCACTGCGGCTGGGTGAGTTCCACACCGTGCGGCTGCTCCGCAACCTCACCTGGGGCTCGCTGGGCCTGGACGGGCACCCCGCAGTCAACGGCACCTCCCAGGTATCAGCTTGGGGGGCTGTTGGGTGGGGTCAGGGTGCTGGAGGTGGTGCCCACCCTCTTGTGCCTGCAGGGGAAGTTTCAAGGGCTGGATCTGAACGAGGAGCTGTACCTGGGCGGGTACCCTGACATTGGCGCTGTGGCAAAGACGGGGCTCAGCCGGGGTTTCATGGGTGAGTGGTGGGTTCTGGGGGGCACCGGGGTGAGGGGACGCCGGGCGTCATGTGTCAGTTCTGCCCATCTCCACCACCCCTCAGGCTGCGTGCGCCAGCTCCGCATCCAAGGGGAGGAGGTGGCCTTTGGGGACATGGACCTGCAGGCACATGGTGTCACCAACTGTCCCACCTGCCAGGACCGGCCGTGCCAGGTGAGGATGGAGGGGAGGAGGTGATGCCCACCCATCCCTGCCCACTGCTGACACCCATGTCACCCCTCACCCAGAACGGCGGCGTGTGCCAGGATGACAAGAGCGGCACCTACGTCTGCCGATGTCCCCATGGCTTCACTGGCAGCAACTGCGAGTACTCGCAGGCTTTGCACTGTCACCCGGGTAGGTGACACCTCTCCCTCCATGGAGACGTCATCCCAGGGCCCCTCCGGGATGGGTGCTCATGGCTTGTCACCCCACAGAGGCATGTGGGCCTGATGCCACCTGCGTCAACCGGCTGGACGGGCAGGGCTACACCTGCCGCTGCCACCTGGGCAAGACTGGGGAGCGGTGCACTGAGGGTGAGCGACACAGGGACACATCTGGCACCATCCTGGGACATGGGGACGGGGTGGGGACCACCCCAGGGAAATGGGGACATGGCTGGGACCACCCTGGGGACATGGGGATGGAGATGGAAATGGAAAACGGAGATGGGGATGAGGATGGAGATGGGTATGGGTACCACCCTGGGGACACTGGCACGGAGATCAGGACCAGCCTGGAAAGATGGGCACCATGGGGATGGAGGCTGCGGTCCCCTCCTGGGGATGAAGGTTGGGTCTCACCATGGGGCTGGACATCAGGCCCCACTGTGGGGTTGGAGGGTGAGGATGGAGGCTGGGGATGGATGATGGGGTCCCATCATGGGGATGAAGGTTGGGGATGGACGGAGGGACGGACGGATGGACGAACGGAGGGACGGAGGGATGGATAGATGTCCCACCCTGGGGATGAAGGCTGTGGATGGATGTTGCTCTGAGGATGGAGCTGGAGGTCCCACCCTGAGGATGGGGTGTCCCACACTGGGCACTGACTGGGATGTGCAGGTGAGGTGGTGAACGTGCCGTCCTTCGATGAGGAGGGAGCCTTCGTCTCATACCCGCCCCTCACCAACGTGCACCACGAGCTGCGGCTGGAGGTCGAGTTCCTGCCGCTGGCACCTGACGGGCTCCTGCTCTTCAGCGCCGGCAAAGCCGCCCCTGTCGAGGACTTCGTGGCCTTGGCCATGATCGGTGGCCACCTCGAGTTCCGCTACGAGCTGGGCTCAGGTGGGTGGCACAGGGACAGGGGGCACTGCAGAGGGGTGGCACTGGGGACCCTGGGAGTAAGGGGGTGACACGGCATTACCAGGGTTCACTGGTATCAGAGGAGTCCCTGAGCCACAGTGAGGTCCCCTGGCACCACTGGAGTCCCCAAGTGTCACTGGGGCCCCTGGGAGTCATCCTGGTCCCCAAGCATCACTGGGATCCCCTGGCACCTTGGCCTCACTGGGGTCCCCAGGTGCTGCTAGGGTCCCTGAACATCAGTGGGGTCCCCTGCTGTCCCCAGGGGTTGCTGGGCATTCTTCAGGTCCCCTTGGCATCTTTGAAGTACCGTGGTGTCACTAGGGTCCCCTGGCATTACATCCCTAGCGTCCCCCACTATCCTCTGGGTCCCCAGGCACTGCCAGTGTCCCCAGGCACCACTGTCACACCACTGGGATCCCCTGGTATCACTTATAACCCCAATTGTTCCTTTGACCTCATTGAGGTCCCCAAGTATCACTGTGGTCCCTTGGCCACATTGGGGTCCACAATTGTCACTGGGGTCTTCTGGCACCACTGGGGTCCCCAGGCATGACCCTGCTACCTTGACTTCCTTGAGGTCCCCAGGTCCTTCCAGAGTCCCTTGTCACCACTGGGATCCTCAAGCATCACCAGGGTCCCCAACCATCACCCAGGCCTCATCTCAGGTCCCTGCACATCCCTGGTTGTCCCCTGGCGTCCCCCCGTGACACCACCCCTGTCCCCACAGGCCCAGCAGTGCTGCGGAGCACAGAGCCGGTGGCCCTGGGCCAGTGGCACTGGGTGACAGCTGAGCGGGTGCACAAGGATGGGACGCTGGTGGTGGACGACGCTGCCCCGGTGAAGCGCTCCTCGCCCGGCAAGAGCCAGGGGCTCAACCTGCGCAGCCCCCTGTACCTGGGGGGCACCGAGCCCCCCCTGCGCCCCCCCACCAATGCCTCCTTCCGCGGCTGCATTGGAGAGGTGAGACCCCCCTTGTGTCCCCTTGGAGGGGAGGTGACGCCCCTCAGGAGGGGAGGTGACTCCCCCATACTGGTGATCCCCTTGCTGGGGAGGGAGGTGACCCCCACTGATGTCCCCTTGCTGGGGGATGACCCCTCTTGGTGTCCCCTTGGTTGGGAGGGGACCCCGTTGCTGGGGAGGTGACTTCCCTTCACATCCCCTTGCTGGAGCTCCCTCACTCGGTTGGTGACCCCCGGCCTTGGTGTCTGTCCCCTTGGTGGGGAGTGACCCTCTTGGCTGGGGGGTGGTGCCATTGGTGTCCCCTTGTTGATGTCCCCTCGTTGGAGAGGTGACCCTCCCTGGTGTCCCCTTGGTGGGGGGTGACCCCCTTGGTGTCCCGGTCGGGAAGTGACCCCGCTGGCAGGGAGGTGACGGCTGGGCGGTGTCCCTGCAGGTGTCCATCAGCGGGAAGCGTGTGGAGCTGCGGGAGCGGTTCCTGCGCAGCTGGGGGGTGCGGCCCTGCGGCCACCGTGCCCCGTGCCGGCCGGGGACCCGCGGTGAGAGCGGGGACAGGGCTGAGGGGGGGGCCTGGGGCGTTTGCACACGTGTGTGTACTGTGTGCACATTTGTACATGTGTGCTGTGCGTGCGTGTGTGCATGTGCGTTAGCGCGTGTGCATGTGCTGCGTGTGTGCACTGCGTGTGTGGGCTGCGCATGCACGTGTGCCGTGTGCCTGTGTGCACTGCCTGTGCGTGTGCTGCGTGTGTGTGCACTGCGTGTGCATTTGTGTGTGTTCACTGCATGTGATGTGTGGGCTGTGCATGCATTTGTGCAGTGTGTGTGTGTGCACTGTGTGTGTGAGCACATTCTTGTGTGTGTGCATGCTGTGCATCCGTGTGCACTGTGCACATGTGTGTGCTGTGTGTGCGTGCTGTGTGTGTGTGTGCTGTACCTGTGTGTGTGTGAGCTGCGTGTGTTCCCTGCACACACCCGTGCCATGTGCACACGCAGCTCACACACATTCCCTGCACACACCTGTGCCCGGTGTGCCCTGTGGGTGCCGTGCCCATGTGGGCCGTGCACACTCACCTGTCACCCCCTGGTGACTGTGTCCCGCTGTCCCCAGGCCCGCGCTGCGAGGAGGAGGAGGAGGAGGAGGAGGCCGAGGGCTGTCACCCCTCACGGCCCTGCTTGCACGGTGGCTCCTGTGTCCATGGCTCCTGCCGCTGCCCCCCGGGATACAGCGGGTCCCGCTGCCAGCACCGTGAGGGGACAATGCAGGGACAGGGGGGACACCTTGGGAACACGGGGAGCATGCAGGGACACTGCCAGCACAGTGAGGGGGGAGCACATGGAGGGGCAAGGGGGGAACACCTTGGGACACTTGAAGACACAGAGGGACACCTCAGGTCACTGGGGGATGGGGGCGACAAAGGAAAGGCACGGGGACACCCAGGGACACAAGGGACACACACACACTTGGGGATACTTGGAAATACCTGGGGACATTTTGAGACAGCTTGGGACATGTGGGGACATGGGGGAAACTTGGGAACGTGGGAGGAGGTACTTAGGGACACTTGGAGGACACTTGCAGACATGGGGGGGGACACACCTGGGGACACCTGGAGACCCTTGGGGATCGACTGAGGACACAGAGGGACAACTGAGGACACAGAGAGACACCTGGGGGCATGGCAGGGACACACGCTTGGGGAATACTTGGGAATACCTGGGAATAATTGAAGCCATCTGGGGACATGGGGGGACACCTAGGGACACGGTTGAGGATATACCCTTGGGGAATACTTGGGGATACCTGGGAACAACTGGAGACAGCTGGGGACATGGTGGGGGAATACATGCCCCCGCTTTCCCCCCTCTTCTCCCGCAGGCTCGGCGCTGGCAGAGCTGGAGCAGGACTGGCAGGAGGGCAGCGGGGGTGGCGGTGGGTCCCTGCACGTATTTCCCCTTTTTCCCCCCAAAATGCGGGTGGGGCCCCCTCCTCCCATCCCCCCCTGACCCTCATCTTTCCCCAGACGCTCCTGGGCAGTTCAGTGCTGCGTTCCAGGATGGATCCTACCTGGCCCTTCCCGGGCACCTCTTCCCTCGCGGGTGAGTGACACAGCACACCGCGGGTGGGTGCTGCCCCCCCCATGGCACCACCCCCTTTTTGGGGTGCTGCACCCCCCCACGGCATCCCTCCCTTTTTGGGTGCTGCCCCCATCACCCCCCTCCCCTCGCAGCCCCCCCGAGGCTCCCGAGACCATCGAGCTGGAGCTGCGGACGCGCAGTGCACAGGGGCTGCTGCTGTGGCACGGCGCGGTAAGACGGGGATGGGGGACAGGGAGGGCACCGCCTGTGAGACCCCCTCGGGGTGGGGGTCCCGGTACCCCCCTGCTCACCCCTGCTGCACCCGCAGGAGCCCGGCGAGGGTGGCAAAGCCAAAGATTTCCTCGGCCTCGGGCTGAAGGATGGACACCTGGTGTTCAGGTGAGGGTGACCGGGGTCACCTGGTGTGGTGTGTGGCACCCAGGGGTCCCCTGAGCCCCACAAGGTGCCTCCAAGGTGCCATGCATTCTGACACTGTGCCCCCCACAGCTACCAGCTGGGCAGTGGCGAGGCCACCATCACCTCTGAAGACCCCATCAATGACGGCGAGTGGCACCGGGTGACGGTGACGAGGTGGGCGGGGGTCTGTGGGTGGTGTGGGGTCGGGGTGGGGTTGGGGTGCAGGTGCTGACGGTGCCCCGCAGGGAGGGCCGGCGTGGGCAGCTGCAGGTGGACGGAGAGGAGCCGGTGAGTGGGGAATCACCCGGATCCAACATCATGGCCAACACCGAGGGCAGCATCTACGTGGGTATGGTGGGACATGGGGACATGGGGGGACACGGGGAGGGACGGGTCAAATGGATGTGGGATGGACATGGAGAGGACAGAGAATGAACATTAGGGCGGAAAATGTGGGATGAAGATGAGATTGAACAGGGGCGGGACATAGAATGGCCGAAGGGTGGAGGTGGGATAGGCAGGGTGAGGCATGGGATGGCACAGGGGATGGAGATGGGGTGGGACACAGTTGTGGGATGGGATATGGCATGGACACGGGATGGACACAGGATGGGACATGGTGGAACACAGGGTGGGACGCAGGGAGGGACGTGGGATGGACACTGGGTGGGACCCATAGTGGTACGTGGGGTGGGGACACCTGCTGGGACACGAGAGAGACACGGGCAGGTGTCCCAGGCCAGGACACGGGTGGGCGCAGCAGGTGCCCCCCACCCACGTGGCCCCGTGTCCCCCCGCAGGCGGTGCCCCCGACCCCCGTGCCCTGACCGCCGGCAAGTTCAGCTCCGGCCTCTCGGGGTGCGTGCGGGGACTGGCGCTGGAGTCCGCCGGGATCCCCCGACACCCCATCGACCTCCGGCACGGCGCCGTGGGGGGCTCCCCTGTGCCCCCCTGCCCCTCCTAACGCCCCCCGAAACAGAGTTTGGGGGGAATTTGGCCAATTTTATTCTTTTCAAAAAAAACCACCAGGAGGAAACGGTGCTTCGCTGCCCTGGGGTGACTCCGGGGGGGGGGGGCCGGGACCCCCAAAAATGTTTACACCCCCCTTCCACCGGCCCCCCGAAACTGTGCAGGGGCGGCCGGGCCGCCTGGGTGCCCCCCGGGGTGGCGGCGGGGTGGGGGCGCGGGGGACAATCGGGGTGCTGGCGGGGACCCCCCCGCGGGGACAGCTATTAAAGGAGAGACAACCAGCGCGGCTGCCGTGTTTGGGGCTGCGCCGGGGCAATATGAGGGGACGGGGGGATGGGAGGGGGGGCATGAGGCTGGGGGGTGGTGGGAGCATACGGGGGAGCTGTATTGGTTTTGGAGTGCAGGGGGCTATGGTGTGAGCGAGATGGTTTGGGGGTGCTGTAGGAGGGGGGGTATAGGGGGAGGATTTAGGGGGGACAGTGTGGGGGTGCAGGGGTGTACGGGGGCCCGGGAGGTTGTGGCATAGGGAGGTGTGGTATGGAGGGGTTACGGTATTGGGGCGCGGGGGGTGGTATAGGGGGGTGTGGTGTGGGGGTTCAGGGGCTCCGGGGTGTTACGGCGCGGGTCCGTGCGGTAGAGGGGCCCGGGGGAATGGCACAGGGGTGCAGAGGGGTCTGGCGGGGGTGCTGGGCTGGGGGGCTCGGGGGGGCACGGGGTGGGTGGGGGGGAGGCGATGGGACCCAGCGCGGCCCCGCGCCACAGGCCCCGCCCACATAGCGAAAGCCACGCCCACAGCGTGGGGTAGCCACGCCCCCGTGTCACACCGGCCACGCCCACCGTGCGGGGTAGCCACGCCCACCGTGCGGATAGCCACGCCCCCGTGTCACGCCGGTCACGCCCCTCCCGCCGCTCACGCAAGCCCCGCCCCTGGGCGCCCAGGGCCCCGCCCCCGGCGGCGCGAGCCGGTACCCGGCGCGCCCCAGCCACTCCCCGGGGCGGAAGCCCCGCCCCCAGCGCCCCGCGCGTCGCGGCCCGGTAACGTCAGCGCCTCGCGCCGTCAGCGCGTCGCGCTCGTGGCGTCACCGGCCCTGACGGCGGCGGGAGGGGCCGGGCGGGACCGGGACAAGGACCGGGACCGGGACAAGGGCCGGGGCAAGGACCGGGCCGGGCCGGGGCAGCCCCGGGGCGCCGGCGGGAGCGATGGCGCCGCGGCTGCAGCTGGAGAAGGCGGCGTGGCGCTGGACCGAGACGGTGCCGCCCGAGGCGGTGGCGCAGGAGCACATCGAGGCGGCCTATCGCGTCCGGCTGGAGCCTTGCCAGCGCGGCGCCTGCCGGTACCGCGGGGCCGGGCCGGGCACCGAACCCTCCCCACAGCGCGCTTGGGATCTGGGGGCTTCCCCGGCCCCCAGGGCTGGGGGACACCCTGTGTTCCCTCCCCCCGTGAGGCGCGGGGCGTTCCCCGCCCCTTCCGAGGTCCCCCGGCGTCGGTGGAGGCTCCCCCATGTTCCTTTCTCGGGGACCCCCATTCCCCGGGGCTGGGGTGGCCCTATGCACGGTCTCCTTGTGGGGCTCCCCAGATACAGGGGACTCCCTTGGGGTGGTGGGGAACCTCTGTCCCTGTCTGCTCAAACACAGGGGCCTCCCGCCGGGTTGTGGGGAACTCCTCTCGTTCTCTGGCTCCTCAGATGTAGGGGAACTCCCTTGGGGTCGTGGGGGACCCTCCTCCCTACCCGGCTCACCAGATACAGTGCACCGCCCTGGGCACCAGCTGCTGGGCTCTTCAGACATAGGGGAGCCCCCATGGGGTTGTGGGGTCCCCTCTCCTTGCTTGTCCCTCCCCATTTATAGAAAAACCCCGGGGCTGTAGGTGACCCCTATCGTTGCCTGGCTTCTCAGATATAAGGAACTACTTCCACCCCAGGGTTGTGGGGACTCCTCTCTCTGCGAGGCTCCCCATTTATAGGGGATCCCTGTGGGTTGTAGAGAACCCCTCTCCTCACCTGGATAGAGGGCACTTACCCTGGAGTTGAGGTGACCCCTCTCCCTGCCTGGCTTCCCAGATGTAGGAGACCCCTTGGTTCCATACTGTCCTATGGGGTCCCCTTTTTACCATCAGCGGTTGGTAAAAACCCCTCTGGTTCTCCACCTCCTTCCTCACCCATGACCACCGTTTTTGGGGGGGAGTGTTCCGTCTCTCATCCCATTCAACATTATGGGCTTCCCCTTGTCCTTGCCCCCACATCCCCCACTGTCACCCCTCCCAGCCCCTGAGGGACGTGGGGGTGACCGCTGGGGTCTGGCTCCCCAGGAGGAACTGCCGGGGGAACCCCAACTGCCTGGTGGGCATCGGGGAGCACGTGTGGCTGGGCGAGATCGATGAGAACAGCTTCCACAACATCGACGACCCCAACTGCGAGCGCCGCAAGAAGGTACCCCCAGACCCCACCCCTGGGGCCCAGGGCGGCACTGGGGACGTGGGGAGGTGACCCCTGGCCCTGTCTCTGCCCCCTAGAACGCCTTCGTGGGCCTGACGAACCTCGGCGCCACGTGCTACGTGAACACCTTCCTGCAGATGTGGTTCCTGAACCTGGAGCTGCGGCAGGCGCTCTACCTGTGCCCCAGCGCCTGCGGGGACAGCGTTCCCAAGGACACAGGTGCGTGGGAGAAAGGGATTTGTTCCTTTCCTCCTGAAACCGCACGTTGGGATAAGGTTTTTCAGGAGAATCCACGGGTGAAGCTACAGCCGTACATCCCATCGCTGCACTGTTAGTTTTGAGTCATCACCTGGATTTTGGGAACGAACCAACCTTAATCCAAGTTATTTCTTAGATCAGAGTGACCTGAGCTGGTTGAAAATGGTGGTTTGGTTTGGTCTTGCTTCCCAAAGTAGCCTAGTGGTGGTGGAACATGTGGATCAGGGCTGGTCTGTGCTGTCACAGAGCTGCACTTACCCCATGGCAGGGCTGAAATTTGGGTCCCAGATAGGATTAAGGCTCCCAGTTTTTCCTGGGCTTGGGTACTTTTCCCAGGGAAGCTCTGGGTCAGCACAGCTGCCTCAGCTCTGCTCCTGTTTGTTGGTGGTTTTAAATGATGTTTCAGTTCCTGGGGTAAATAAGAAGCTGTTTCTCGGGGTAATTGGTGCATGCTGTGTAAACCCTTCACTCACAGCTCGCGCTGGGCACTGCAGGATCGTGGAATTCCTAAGGCTGGGAAACTCCTCCAAGATTATCAGTCCGACCATTCCCCCACCACTGTCAGGCCCACCATTAACCCATGTACCAAGGTGCCACATCCAGACATTTTTTTGAGCACTTCCAGGGATGGTGACTCCACCACTGCCCTGAGCAGCCTGTTCCAGAGCCTGACCACCCTCTCCATGAAGGAATTTTCCCTAATATCCAACCTAGACCTCCCCTGGTGCAACTCAAGGTCATTTCCTCTCATCCGGTCCCTTGTTCTCTGGGAGCAGAGCCTGGCTCCACCCTCCTCTCTGGAAGTTTCAGAAAGTAAATATTTACAGTTGGACTTGATGATCCTAAGGATTTTTTCCAACCTAAATTATTCTCTGTTTGGCTTGTGCTGGGATTTGCCACCATCCCCTACGTGATCCACTTCAGTTTTCCTGACAACTCAAACCACCTTCCAACCCCATCACTTTTAGTTTTAATTTCCCCTGACAAAACCAGAACAAGTGAAACACGTTTAGCGATCCATTCTCACCCTGAGTTCCTGCTGTGCCTTGTGTTTTCCCCAGATTATGAACCCCAGACCATCTGTGAGCACCTGCAGTACCTGTTTGCTCTGCTGCAGAACAGCAAGCGGCGCTACATCGACCCCTCGGGCTTTGTCAAGGCCTTGGGGCTGGACACGGGGCAGCAGCAGGTGTGTAGGAGGGCGTTCCTGACACTTCCAGAAGTTGGGAATCACCCTTGGGTGGTCACTGGGCAATTCCCAGCTAGGTCTGGCTTCTGGATGCAAAGATGAAGGGGGAGGTGGGGCTCCAGGCCCCTCCCAGAGTGCAGGGGGGGAACAGGAGGGGACCAGGGGCATCAGGAGCACAGAGGGATCAGGAAGAGCCCAGGGAGTGATGGGATGGGGCCAGGGAGATGAGGAGGATCCTGAGGAGGAACGGGATAAGAACAGGGAGACAAGGAGGAGCCCAGGGAGTGATGGGATCAGGACATGGGACAATGGGATGAGTACAGGGACATAAGGAGGAGCCCAAGGAGCAATGGAATGAGGCTAGGAAGTGATGAGTGCAGATCAGGAGGAGCCAAGGGAAGGGTGGGATGAAGCCCAGGAGCGATGGGATGGGGCCAGGTGGGAGCCAGAGCTGCAGTCAGGGTCCTTCTGCAGGTGTTCATGGGCTGCTCCTCCCCGGGAGCAGGGGGTTGGGTGGTGGAAGGGCCCTCCCAGGGATGAAGAGATCCCCAGGCTGAGGTGGATCAGCAGGAGGCAGCCAGGACCTGAGGGGAGCATGTGGGAGGTGAGTGCTGCGGGGCCCTGTGGGGCTGCAGCTGGAGAGAGCCTGGGAGAGGGGCACGGCTTGGAAATGCACTTGGAGAGGTAAGAGGAGGTTTTGGAGGAAGAGCTGGGGCACTGGCAAATGTTTCCTTGGGAGGGTCAGGAGGGGAAGGAAGCTGGCCAGGGACACCAAAAGGCAGCTGAGAAAGGCCAAAACCTGTTTGTTTTTGGGAGAGGAGAACCAGGGTGGGAGAGAAAGGCCCCGAGCTGGGTGTGGGGAAGCTGTGGAGCATCGCCGGGATCACCCACAGGGCGGCTTCTCATATTTGGGGTGTTTTTATTTCTCTTCTCACCTCTGATCTGAGCAGGGACAGCTGCAAAAATGAGGATCAAATGGCTCGAAAGCTCCACAGGAGGGTTTTTATCCCTTCCAGAATCCTGGGAGGAGCGGGGCAGAAGTCGAAGCCCCCGGCAGGGCTGGCGGGGATCCAGGGCAGCTCCCGCTGTGCTCCCACACCGAGGGCCTCACGCTCCCTTTAGCCAAATTCCTCTGTTTTCCTTAGTTCTCCTGCCTGGTCTTTGTTTTCCATGCAGTGCACGGAGCCTCGGCACAGCCTGTGTGGAGGGCTCGGGGTAATTAGCAGTGAGTTAGTGACAGGGATGGGATTGTGCTGTGGTGGATTGTTAATGAACTTGGTTTTCTCTTTCAGGACGCCCAGGAGTTTTCCAAGCTGTTCATGTCCCTGCTGGAAGATACTTTGTCCAAACAGAAAAACCCAGATGTCCGGAACATTGTGCAAAAGCAGTTCTGTGGAGAGTATGCCTATGTCACGGTGTAAGTAATAGTTTTGGGAAGACCCTTTTTGTAAATATTTAAATTTTTAGAAGGATTTGGGAGGGGGAGATCCCTCCTAACAACCAGAGCAGACAGTTAAGCTGCAGCAGAAACACTTTCTTAGAAATATTTACCTTTTCCTTTCCTGTTCCTGTGCGTGTGGTGTTGCTGTGACAGTTCTCCAGCTGCTTTTAATCCTTTAATGGGAATTTACCAATTAAACCTGCAAGTGAGCTAATGGAGTGGCAGGTCCTGCAGCCAAAAAACAGTGTCCTGGGTGTTGTATTTTCATTCCTGTGTTCTCAGAGCTATGAATTTCCCCTTAAAAATAATATAAGATGGGGCATGCGAGTCGTGACAGGTCCTGGTAGGTGCTGTTAAGCTGTTTAAACCTTCTTCTGGAGTTTTTGTGCTGTGGAGCAGCACAAGGATCTCCTTAGCCCTGACTTCACTTTTTCTCCTGGTTTTATTCAAGGAATATTTTACTAAAGGCTGGGGAGCCCTGACATGTGAGCCATGACCTGTCCTCAGATAAATTTTTCTCTTCTTTCCCATCCCAGCTGCAACCAGTGTGGCAGAGAATCTAAACTGGTGTCTAAATTTTACGAGCTGGAGCTAAACATCCAAGGACACAAGCAGTTGACAGACTGCATAACAGAATTCCTCAAGGTATGAGCTCGCTGGGGTTGGAGTCCTGCTATTTTTAGCAAGGAATTTCAATTCCTTCCTCCAATTCACAGCCTTCGAGGTCGGTGTCAGAGCGAAGCCACTGACTTGGCTCGGTGAGATGCATTTAAGTGAAAATGGTTTTTTCTGCAGACCCAAAAAATGAGGATTGAGGCATAGAGCAAGGAATGGTTCTGTGATATCACATGCTCCTGTTATGGCTTTAAAAAGCACTTGGAAGTTGCATTTTTAGTTAAAATACTTTGCCAGGAAAGTTAGGGAGAAGTCTCTGCCTGCTTTGTCACAGATAGCACTGTGAGAACGGCTGCTTTCCATGTTTTCTGTGTCAGTGCTCATCTGCATAGCAACAGGAGACATTCCCTGCTGAAAAATGTGCTCTCAGAAGTACCAGGGAGCTCCGGGAATAGCTGCAGGAACAGCTGCAAGTGCTCTCAATTCAGCTTGAAAATTTGCCTGGATCTGAAGTTCAGCTCTGGCACACTAAGGTGTGGATTCCACTCAAATTATTTAGGACAGAGCTAACCCGAACCCCTACCCTGAGCTCCTCGGTAGCTGGTGCACTCAGCAAACCAGTTACCCTGCCTGGAAGGTCTGCTATGAAAAAAAAACTGGTTTGGGTGCACATATTAAACTCCTGAATCAGTGAACTTGACATTTGTCTGCTCCTGCTTCACACAAACAGCCCTGTGATGTCTTTTAGAGGGGTTGGAATTTTCCTCTGGCCTAATCCTGCCCTTGGATCTGCTTAGGCAATGAGTGACTCTTGCACGGTGGTTTTGGGTGGCTGAGCAGAGGGCTGTAGTTTCCAGGCTAAAATGTGGCTTTACATTAACTGGGTCCACGTGAACTCATAAAAGGGGTGATTTAATTACTTTCTTTGGTATAAAGCAACTCAGTCAAGCGAGGAGCAAGAGTAAGAGACCTGAGAACTTGGAATGGGGCTTGATTCAGTCTAAAATTTGTCTTAAAGTGAGAGCAGCCTGCTATGGCCATGCTGTAAAGGGCAGTTATTAGTGTGTCTTTAACTCAGAGAAAAATTTGGGAAGCAGCTAAAAAGAGATTTAAATAGTTAAAATAACTTTGGTGCTTCTCACTCTCCAGCTGTTGAGTAGCTCAATTGACTTTTCAGAGGTGACATGTTCTCAAGACCTTTCCCTCTGCCTCTCCACACTCAGGAGGAAAAATTAGAAGGGGACAATCGTTATTTTTGTGAGACTTGTCAGAGCAAGCAGAACGCCACGAGGAAGATCCGGCTGCTCAGCCTGCCCTGCACCCTCAACCTGCAGCTCATGCGCTTTGTGTTTGACAGGTGAGTGGGAACCCCTGGAAGCTCTTTGGGAAGTCACTTGCCCTGCTCTTCCTGCTTTAATTTGAGGGGTGTCGGGGTGTCTGAGCCTCTCTGGGGATGTTCAGGGGAGTTATTTTGGGATGTGAGCTGTTACTGCTGTGCCCTGAGCCGAAGCTTTCCCTCTGCACAGACAAACTGGCCACAAGAAGAAGCTGAACACCTACATCGGCTTCTCAGAGCTGCTGGACATGGAGCCTTTCATGGAGCAAAAAAGTGAGTTTGGGACAGTGTTCTGTTATCTTTTCCTATTGCTTCTTGGCAGATCTCTGTAATTCTGTTTAGGAGGAAATTCCTCCCTGTGAGGGTGGGGAGGCCCTTGGCACAGGGTGCCCAGAGAAGCTGTGGCTGCCCCTGGATCCCTGCAAGCATCCAAGGCCGGGTTGGGCGTTGGGGCTTGGAGCAACCTGGGATAATGAAAGGTGTCCCTGCCCAACGGTCCCTTCCAACCCAAACCATTCTGGGATTCTGTGGTTCCTCTGAATCCTCTTTTTTGATTGAAAATTCTGTCAAGAGTTGTTTGAAGCCCATATTTCAAACAACATCCCTGTTATTAAGCCACAACCCTCTTAGCAATGTCCTGAAGAGCTGTGAGTTCAAGTGCAGGCTTTGCTGCCTGGTGAAAACACAAAGTTTTAGGCCAGGAAAGACGAGTGCTGCTGGCTGCAGAGCTGTGAGTAAGTGCTGCCTGCCTTGCAGATGGTGTGCACGTGTACGAGCTGAGCGCTGTGCTCATCCACCGCGGAGTAAGTGCCTACTCCGGGCACTACATCGCCCACGTGAAGGACCCGCAGACGGGCGAGTGGTACAAGTTCAATGACGAAGACATTGAGAAGATGGAGGGGAAGAAACTGCAGTTGGGGATTGAGGAAGATCTAGGTAAAACCTTTCAGTTGTGAGTGCCCTTTTAAAATAACTCTTTTCACCAAAACCACGGGCGTCCCCGGCTGCAGCCTCCTGCTCCTCCCCAGAATGCTCTTACACGGGCTGTCACGGCTCAGAGGAACGCGGGAAACAGCAGTCCTGGTGATTGCAGCCAGATTTGCTTCGTTTCAGCCCCGTGTGAGTGTTTGCACCTCCTGATCAGCTGCTCTAGTATTTCTCTGGCTGCCACATGGCAGATAAGACGCTGATAACACGGGCAGCGGGTTCCTATCAAGGAGCAACAGGCAAGTGCCACTTCCTTGGAACAGATAAGGAGAATGCTTTCAGTTTCCTTAACACATTATGGTTCTATTTCCACTGAGGTGTTTTACTTGGAGGCAGTAAAAACAATTTTGATCCAAATAACAACTTGGAAGCTAAAACTGCCTTTTTACTCTGAGCTTTTTCCTTGGTGCTTTTCTGTTTTACTGGCTCGTCACGTGCTGCCCAGATCACCGCGATCCTGGACTGGATTTCTTGGCGATTTCTTGGAGATTTCTTGGAGAGCTTGGGCTGAGGCTGGACCTGTGGATTTCTCACTCTGCAGTCAATAAATAAGAGCAGCTCAGTGTTGAACTGGCATTTGGACTGAATTGGTTTTGTAGTGACTCAGTGTTCTGTAGTGCAGGTGCTCACAGGCAGGAGAACCAGGGAAGTTAATAAGAAATTCGCTTGCAGTGTGAGCAATCCATTCCCAGGAATTCTGGCCCACCCGGATGCTTTGCTGTGGTTGGAATTTATGGAATGTTGCTTTTCTTTAAGGTATCTTTAGAGAAAAAAACACCTGCGGATTTAAGTGCTCCCTTGGTTTGGTGTAATGGGGCATCAGCCTTCTCCCATTTCCTTGTTCTCACCTGCACGATGCTTCTTGAGGTGCTGGAATGTGTCCAGAGATGGGCAGTGGAGCTGGAGAAGGGTCTGGAGCACAAGGAAAAGAGTCTGGAGAACTTCTGAGGAGCAGCTGAGGGAGCTGGGAAAGGGGCTCAGGCTGGAGCAAAGGAGGCTCAGGGGGGATCTTGTGGCTCTGCACAACTCCCTGACAGGAGGGGGCAGCCGGGGGGGTCGGTCTCTGCTCCCAGGGAACAGGGACAGGAGGAGAGGGAACGGCTTCAGGCTGGGCCAGGGGAAGGGCAGGATGGATATTGGGAAAAATCCTTCCTGGAAGAGGCTGCCCAGGGCAGTGGTGGAGTCCCCATCCCTGGACGTGTTCAAAAACCGTGTGGACGTGGCCCCTGGGGACGTGGGTTAGTGCTGGACTAGTAGTTGACCTCATCATCTTGGAGGGCTTTTCCAGCTGTAGTGATTCCATGATCCTGCCTGTGCCAGCAGCTCTGTCCCGTTCCCTGTGTTCCCTGTGGCTCCACTCGCTCCCAGCTCAGGCCGGAGCTGGCTGGACATTGGAGCTGGCCGGACATCTAGTGGTGTGCAGGGAAACTGAGCCCTGAAAGACACCCAGAGCAGTTCAGCCTTTGTTTTTACCCTCCCCACTCACCCAGTGCAACAAAATTAGATGCAAATAAACTGCTGTGACCTCAGTTTTATAAAGTTTTATGCTTAACTGCAATTAAATGTTCTTATTTCTTGTATTCCAATTCAAAACTGTTTGGAGAATAGAACTGAAGTGTGTTTAGGAGCCTCTCTAAGCTGGAAGCTCAATATTTGTATCAAATTTTGATGTAATTTGCCTGCAAAACTGAGGCTTTTCTTTGTTACAAATACATGTAACAGCAGGAGAAGGTCAGTAGCATAAAGTGACCATAAGTCAGTAGCATAAAGTGAAGGTCTGTGGTGGGGGAGAGTCTTGGCCATGCAGATGGGAACAATTTAGAAAATTCTTGGACAAATTGCAAATAAATAGAGTCTGGGAAGTCCCCTGGATAGTGTGGGGGGAAGGGCATATGAATTTTTTCAGAATTTGGGAAAAAGAAACTTAATGATCCATTTAGAGTTTGACTTATGGAACATTGTTCCTTTAATTTTTTTCTTCGCTTAAAATGGTTTGATTTTTGAAGCTGCAGCTGTAGATAAGTGTTTTCCTTGCCTGAGAATCCGTCTGGAAACGGCAGCTCTTGCAACACAACTTGACATCCCCCAGCAGCTGCTCCAAAGCAACCCTTTCTGTGGCTCTTGGCTTCCCAAAAGCTTTACTGTGTTTTTTTCGTATCCACAATCACCTGTAAATACAATTTCTTTCCCTGAGGATTCAACTCTTTTCTTTGGAGTCAGGACACCAGAACAAGAGGCAAAAGGGAGAAAGGATGTTTTTCCAAGGGTGGCTTTTGGCTCAGAGAAGTTCCACTGGGGAGGGAAGAAAGGCTCTTGGAGAAGGGAGGTTCAGAAAAGGCTCCTAAATTTAGTCCCTTTGATTTACTCAGAAAGGCTGGAGAGATCTGGGGCTTTCTTTGGGATACAATTCTGAGTCATGCCAAGCCCAGTGCTTGGCACAGAGGCCTGGCACGGGGAAGCTAGCTGGGTGGCAAACTCATCCCATTAATGGGGGATCAGGGAAGGAGCTCGTGTGTTGCTGAGGTTTTGCCTTTTGTTCCCACAGCGGAGCCATCGAAATCCCAGACCCGTAAGCCCAAGTGTGGGAAGGGCACCCACTGCTCCCGCAATGCCTACATGCTGGTGTACAGGCTGCAGGCCCGGGAGAAATCCCTCGCAGTCGAAGTGCCAGGTGAGTCCCTGGGGGATCCCTCTCGTCCTGCAATGCTCCCGGTGGGCTAGGAGTTGGAATTTTGCTTCAAGCCCCATTTTGGGGTTAGGAAGTTGCTGGAGCCCCTCTGCTCTGGTGCCAGGCGGGGAGAGCTGGAGAAGGCCCCGGGGAGATCTTAGAGCCCCTCCCAGTGCCTGAAGGGTCTCCAAGAGAGCTGGAAAGGGACTTGGGACAAGGGTCTGGAGTGTCAGGACAAGAGGGAATGGCTTCCCAGTGCCAGAGGGCAGGGTCACAGGGGTTTTGGGAAGGAATTCTTGGCTGTGAGGGTGGTGAGGCCCTGGCACAGGATGCCCAGAGCAGCTGTGGCTGCCCCTGGATCCCTGGCAGTGTCCAAGGCCAGGTTGGACATTGGGGCTTGAAGCAGCAGGGGATAGTGGAAGATGTCCCTGGGTGAAACAAAATGATCTTAAGGTCCCTCCCAACACAGTCCACTCCATGATGCCATGATTTTTGACTGTTGTCCAGGAGCCCCAAAGGTGCCATGTGGCACCTTGGTGTCTTGACCAGTGAAACCCCTGGGTTTTCACAGCAGTTAATTAACATTAAACTGCTGATCCCTCCCATGTGCCCACTCAGACATCACTTTCTTACCCAACTGGTCAAGCTGGGAAGGGGTCAGGAGGAGATCCTCCCGCTGGGATTCGCCACCGGGATCCTGCTTGCATTCCAAGGGCGCAGGAGAACAGCGTGGTTAAATGTCATCAGCAATGCACGAGGAGGTGAATAATCCTGACAGATGTCAGGTTCCCTCTGCGACTGCCTCAGCTTTGCCACAGCAGGAACAAATGACATGAAAATAAAAAGGCTCCGAATCCCGAATGGGAATTTGGGCTGAGCGCCTTCGTGCCGTGCTTTAGAATTATGGGGGTGCCAGAACTGCCTGTGGGTTTAGTGTTTCCTGTTCGGCTGCTCCTTGATTAGAAACACTAATTAGACCCCTGGTGCTGAGGTGTGTTCCCCCTTTACTCCTTTTCTATGGAGCAGAGGTGGTGGGTCCCTTTGGATCCCTGCAGAGGGGGTAAATCATACACCTTATTCCCCCCTAATAACACCCCAAACCTTTCCCAAGCCCCCCCTGTTTAAAACACACCCTCCAAGCCATAAAACTTCAGGAATTAGCACTAATTCCTGCCTGGATCTGTATTTTCAGCCTGTTTCCTGAGCTTGCTTGTTCTCCCTTTCCTCCTACCCTTCTGCCCAAAACAATAACTCAACAAAAACCTCTCCACCCAGCTCCAAATTCCTGCACAGCCCCGCGGTTGCCTTTGTTTCCCGTGGAATCCTGCCAGAGAACAGGGATTGAAGGGCAGCAGTCAAGCTCTGCGGTTGTGGGGAGGTTTCATGGAACTGTAAATTTGAGGCATTTTGCTTTGATGCTGTTAAAAAGCAGCTTTTCCGGGACAGTGGAGAGACGTAACTTGGCTCTGACCTCGAAGAGGTCGGGCTGGTTATTTTTTAATACTGAATATTCTCCCAAGGTGGATATTTTGGTCAAGAATTAACCTTTCTGCAGATATTTTAGCTCTTCAAAATAATTCTAAATAGGAAAAGGTCTCAGATAAGCAGAGCTTCCCTCCCCGCTCCCTCCCACCAGCCCTGTGAGGGAAGTGGTTTATCTTCTTTTTTTCCCTGCTGAGGTTTGGTTTGTTTGGGGTTTTTCCATCAATGGCAGCAAAAATCCCCACTTCCCTCACCTTTCTGTGGATCTGCCGTGGCTAATCTCCCATCTCCTGAGGGCTCTTTGCCCTTGGGTTTGCAGTGTGCTGGATCGCAGGTCGTGAGAGGCTTCAGGTGTATCCACAGGGTGAAAAGCTTTTGTTTGCCCCCAGCAACAATGAGGCAGGACAGAGGAGCTGCACTTAACATAGCAACCAACCCCAAGTAAATTATTTTCTTGGGTGCAAAACTTTGCATTTAATCATCTGCAACCGTCAGTATCAGAGAGAGCAACATCCGCATGCTTGGCTTGGGGAAAGACCTCGCCCGGCAGGGCTGCAGGAGGGAATTTTTAGGTTTGTTGTCCCCAGATAACCCGTGGTAATTAACATAGCTGGCATTTCCCCTTCAGTTCCTGGGGTTTCTTTTTCTTTCCCAGCTTTTCTGCAGGAGCTCGTAGAGCGGGATAACTGCAAGTTTGAGGAGTGGTGCAATGAAATGGCCGAGATGCGCAAACAGAGCGTGGCCAGAGGCAAGATCAAACACGAGGAGGTGAAGGAGCTCTACCAAAGGTTACCCGCCGAAGCTGGTCTGTAAGACATTGTGGAGTATTGCTGTAGTAGAGCTGTTAAGCTTAGGAATGATTTGTGACTAACCCCCAAGTGCTGTGGCCTTGCTGGAAGGCATTCCCGCAGCCCTCTGGAAGGGGAGAGCTTCATGCATGCTTACATTTGTTTTCTCTTGCTTCTTTCCCTGCCTTAACCTATTTTTCTCCTTTCTTTGCTCATTCTCATGGCCTCTGGCGTCGCTAATTCCCTCCTGCTCCTTCCCCATCCGTCAGCCTCATGCTTTGTGACTCTTTTCTTCTGCCTGGTGAGCAGCTCAGCTCGTTAGGAGCATCGAGGCGGAATAACTGCCTGCTCCCAAATTGCCAGCTCACGGCAGGTTTGGGAGCTGGTGAGCCCAATCCATCAGCAGGTAACGGGCTAAGAGAATGCCTGACCTCCAGCAGAAAATTACTGGATCCATCCCTGCCAGTGCTTCACTGCTCCATGTCTCAGCTTTGTTGGGAGACTGGGGTTAAGCTTTTCCTCCTGCTCCTTGAGTCTTGTTGCCTCAGCACACAGAGTTTTATTTCCCACCTTGTTTTTCTCGCCCATCTCCCTCAAAACTTGCTCTATCCATCCAGCCCAGGGAATTTGTCTTCACTATGTGCCTCTCCTAAACACTCCAGGATAATTATAATTGAAGATTTAAAAGTGGGTGTAATCGTTAGAGAATTTGCCTGTTAGAGAATTTGCTGTTTAGCTTTTATTATTGGATGCTCAGAGTCCACCATGAGATTGGAGTAGCCCAGCAGCAAACTCCTGTTCCTGTAAACATCTTCCTCTCCAGTTTGGGAATGCAGGTGCTTAACTCTGGAGCAGGAAGGTGTCACGGCTCCTCACGAGCCTGAGAATGTCACTGTGAGATCAGAGTTGTGCTGGAGGGATGAACCTGCCCTGAGTCACTCGTGAAAAGGAGCAGCAGCACAGTTCCAGTGTGGTTTCCCTCAGCAGGAACAGAAGAGTTTGCTTTCGGCAGTTCTGATGTGACAGAGGAATAAATCTCAAAGAGATGGTTTTTACAAGTGCAGGTGAAGCTCTTCTGCCCAATTCAGAGATGACAGGACCTAAAACTTTGCCCTGAGGCACCCTCTGCCTGCTGCTGGCACATCATGGGCACAGCACTTCCAGCACAGCTGGAGGCAGCGTCATTCCAGCACTGCTCCGGGTCCTGTCTCTCCAGAGCTCAGGGCTCTCTCTGCAGCTGTGCAGACACATTTTCTGCCAGCTTTGTGGAGCCTGCCCCAGAAAACCCTCCTTTCTGGGGGAGGCAGTTTCATCCCAAACTAGCAAACCAGTTCTGACAGCGATGCAATTCTCTGGAGGTCACGGCTGCAGAGGGCGTTGCGTAAGATGAAAACACCGTGGATTGAGGCTGTGGAGGAAAAGAGGCTTCATAGAGCTCCAGTGCAAGCTGGAGACACAGTGTTTTCCTGTCTTCTGTGTTTTCCTCTTGCTTTTCTGTTGCTCCTTCCTAGGAAACATGAAGGATTTGTGCTCAGTTATAAATGTCACCAATGGGTGTGTTTCCCCACAGTTTCAGAGCTGCCAATGTGGCAGCACAGAATGGGTTGTAATTCTTCCTAATTTACTCCTGATTTCCCAGTCATCCCACAGAAGAGTTGTGTAGTGATACTGTGCCTCAGTATTGAGACACAGGGGTTTCACCCCAAACTATTTCCCTGCTCACACAAGCACTGACCTGCTCCTGAACCCGGCTTTGTACTTCTCTTTCAGCAAACAAGGGCAAGCCTGCTGCTCTGCTTCAGCAAAAAATCTAAGCAAGTTTCCATTTGCACTGTAAACTTTAAAATCTTCTCACCTAAAATTGTTATAGACACTGAAATTTTGGGTGCTGAAAGGACAGGGGGAAACACTGGCTTCCTTTCTGCTGTTGTTGCCTTTAATTTTCAAATTACCCCAATGAACTTCCTCTGTTGTAGAAAAAGCCTGTAATGTATGGTGGTGATTTACATATTATATCAGTCCCTTGATGGATGATAGGAAAACCTTCCCCTTTCCTCGAGTGCTCTCCAGTAATCCCCAAAAGGTTTGAAAACACTACCATTGCTCCTTGGAGCTGTTGCATATTGATTGCTGAATCCAAAATGATCTGCACATCTTAATCTCACGTAGCTCCTGTCTTCTGAATCTGTGACACTGAGATCAGAATGGGGTGGGAGAAGCTGGATCAGACCTTTCAAAACTTGTACCTCAGAGATTTAATCAACAGTGATTGCCTGTTAATTTTTTAAGAATAATTATAAAATACCACCTGGCATTGGAGCTGACATGTACGGTCTTGTTTCTGTTTGCGGTTTCTCCCCTCCCAGGTTCCCCCTATGACTTCATCTCTCTGGAATGGCTGCAGAAATGGCTGGATGAGTCCACTCCTCCGAAACCTATCGATAACACAGCCTGCCTGTGCTCCCATGGCAAACTCCATCCTGATAAAATATCCCTGATGAAGAGGATATCGGAATACGTGGCCGACTTCTTCTACCGGCGATATGGAGGAGGGCCCCGGCTGAACGGTAACATCCTCTCCAAGTCACCTCCTGGAATGTGGTTTGGAGCCTTGGTCTGGTCCCAGCCCTGTTTTAAGCCATCCTTTATCATCATAACTTTATTTCAGTGCATGGCTTTAGGGCTGCCTTATTTCCAGTGGATTTTTTTAGTATCACTTAATTCTGTTACCATTTCCCAAACCCATTTAGGGTGATCACAGGGTCTGCTTTGGCCCCGGGCTCTGCTCAGGGAAGGGCTGTGCCTGGAGGAATTGCTGTGGAGGGATGGGGCACTTGGCTTAGGAAACATAATATTTGGAAGGTTTGAAGGCGATTCTAGAAAATAAAACTTCCACATGCACCACTCCAAACTCTTGACAATTATTTTCTGTGCCTGCAGCACCCACAGCTCCTGTGTGGGCTGGGTCTCATGGAATATTCAGGCCAAAAATATCCCTTCCTGTCTGTCACCTCATCCGAGGGAGCACTTACCTGTTAGCCTGCTCCTGGTGAAGCACCTACCACACATTCTGATTTTCAGGGTCAGCCCAGCCCCTCCAGGCGTTGGGCATCCCCTCGTAGAGCCCCGGGTTTCGTTCCTTTCAGGAAGTTGCTCAGTAACTCCCACTGAGACCAAATTAGCTCAGCTCCTACTGGGAGCTTGTAGGGAAGAAGCTGCTTGTGACGCAGGCAGCCTTTGTGGGGAAAAACAGGGCAAGGTTTATTAGTCAAGTGGAAGATTGCCTGAAGGGTTGTGGGTTGAGTATGGCTGGCAGGGAGGGAGGGATGGGTAAAAGGATGGATGGACACGCTGCTTCCCTTCTCCTCTCGCTCCAGGATGAAAATCTATAAAACGTTTGCCCAGCTGGAGGATTTCCACTCCTTTGGTCCAGTGCAGCCTTTGCAGGAGGGTGATTTTTCTGGCAAAGTGCCACAATACAGGTGTTTTCCTGGCATTTCCTGCCTCCTGTGGCTGTGTGCTGGGCTGCCCTGGCTCCCTGAGACTACAGGCTGTGGAGACCAGGAGCTGTGAGAGCAGCGCTGTGAAGTGGTGGAACAGATCACACCTCATTTGAACTATTTTATGCTTCTTTAAGCTTCAAACATGGTCTGATGTGGCTGTAACCCCCGGGATTTCCTCATTTACACGTGCAATCACCCATCTTGAGGCAGCATAGTTGGTCCACACCTGTTTGAGGGCCTTCGAACCAGCAGGAAACTACCTGTGCAGTAAATTATGCAATAAATAGTGTAAAAAACTGTGTTTCTTTTCCCCCCACTCCAGTCAAAGCACTTTGCAAGGACTGTGTGGTGGAAAGGTGTCGAATCCTGCGGCTGAAGAACCAGCTGAACGAGGACTACAAAACCGTGACCAACCTGCTGAAGATGACAGTCAAGGGGTATGGAAGTCCCAAATGCTGTCAAAGATGCTTTTTAGAAGTGCTTGAGCAGCTTTTTGCTAAAGATTTCCCTGTTTGGGCTCTGAAGAAGGGAGCTGTGATTTTGGGGTACCAGTGCTGTTGTCTCCCTGCAGGAATGACGGGTTTTGGGTTGGAAAAGCATCCTTGAGGAGCTGGCGGCAGCTGGCTCTGGAACAATTAAACGAGCAAGATGAAGATGCAGAGCACAGTAATGGAAAAATGAATGGAAATGCACAAAACAAAGGTATTTACTCCTGATTTCCTCCTGATTTCTGCTGCTGTAGAGACCCACCAGCTCTGCCTGATCCCTCCTAACAAAAGACACGTCAGAGGTTTCTGTAGCTGTTTTGTTCCCCTTGTACAAGTAGGGAGGAAAGGATAATAAATCAAATAATAAAGTCCTTAATTTAAGGAGCGTTTTCTTTGCTAAGCTTGAAAACTGCGGGGTGATCTTTGTGCTGGAGAGCAAGATGAGGCGATAAGTGGTTTTACAAAGCTGTGTGAAATTACCACCCCAGACACATGATCTTTTCATCCACTTTTCTCTGAATGAGAGAGCACAGGAAAGGAAGAAACGTGAAAATTACCTTGCAGAAGGGATGATGATGATGTTTGTTGTGAAGGTTGAGGGATAGAACAGCACAGCTGATGCAGCAGCACTGGGAAGACACAGCCCGGGAACAAAAATCATGAATTGCACTCCATTCTGTGCCCATATCGTGAGAATAGATGGAGGTTTTATTTGCCTTCTGCTCTTTAAATGTTTGAAAATTCTATTTTGTTGCACTTCTTTGAACTGGGTAAGAAGCTTGTTGGAATTAAAGTGGGAACGATGGTTCAGGGCATTGATCTTGGGCTGGAAGGCTGGAGGGCACCTCAGCCCCCTGAGAAGGGGAAGCACTCATGGAGAAAAGGGTATTTCTGGGTTACCACTCCACCTTCTTCGGGGTTTACTGATTCACAACAGGTTACAGCTCCCAGTAGTGCATCTGAAGTACTCACGAGCCAAGTCTCTCCTTAGGCAGCTTGTTAGAGGCTCTTGCTGACACGTCACTGTCTTGATGATGCTCCATTCAGTGGCCAACGCTTGATTTTAACTAATTTAGAGATTGATGTAGGCTTGTCAACCCCCTGGCAGGCTCCCCCTCGGTTTGTGAGGCAGCATCTGGTTTAGATCAGGGCTTTTGCCAGGAATTGTGCTTCCTTTGCTCTTACCTAGGCTTGTGTTTAGGTTAAACTCGGGAGATGTCTGGGAGCAGGGAACCCCTGCGGTGTTGCAGCCCTAACAAATGCATCCTTTGTAATCTCACAAAGGCCTGGCTTGTGCTCCATGCACTTCAAAGCCCTCCTACGTGGCCTGGAGGCTGTAATCCCGCCTGCCCAGAGGCCAAGACATTGGAGAATAACAAATCTCCTTCCAAATTTTCCCTTGGGTGAAGGCTTTGCTGTAATTTGAAAGGCGACTGTGCTCCTTTCCCCTAAGATTTTTTTTCCTTGGGAGAGGAACTCTGTGCAATCCTCTTGTGGTTTTTTTTTTTTTTTTTTCCTTAATTAGATGAATCAAGTGAAGAGAAGAGGGAGGAGGAAGAGGAGTTAAATTTTAATGAAGACATCGTTTGCCCACATGGTGAGTCTCTCCGGGGGATGGAGCTGAATATCTCCCTTGTTGCCCACTACTGCACACATTAACCTTGTAGCCTTTGCTCCAGCTGTGGCCAGCTTGAGGAATCACTGCACGAATGTGTTCAATTCTCATTTTCCTGGTGTTTTTTGCTCTCAGAAGTTTTACTTGCAGGCAGACTCTGTGAGGACTTGGCCAGGCAGAGGTGTCAGATGCTGAGCTTCCCTTCCTGCATGGGCAGCACCAAAGCTCTGCAGCCATTTGGAAGCTCTAAAAGCAGTAAGAGAGAAAGAGGTGGTGTAAATCGGTCCAGGTGGGAGCTGAGAGTATCCATTTAGTTTCCTGGTTTACATTAAAACAGGAGCACTCACCCAGCACCTGGAGGACCACTCCCGATATCGATTTCCCAACCTGCTGTGCTTTGGTGTCTGTTTACGTAAGGTTTTGACCTCATATCAGTTGTTTTGCAAGTGATGCCTCATTAGCTGCATCCTTGGCTACCCTGTTGTTTAAATCTCACTTTTTAAAGCTTGTGTTCCCAGCCATAAAACCCAGTTTTACTTAAGCTGCTGTTTGTAGGCATCGGTTTGTAGGGATGCTCCATCTTATCTCTAAAGAGAAAGAAAAACGACATAAATTATCCACACACCTCCTGTCATCAGGGCTAATCAAGAACCTGGAGTAAGGCTTGAGAAATCTCATTTCCAAGCAGTGTTTAAGCACTTTGTCACGATTTTAGCTGTTACTTAGAGCCTTGAATGCTGCATTTCGCATTGCCTCGAGGCTGCTGCTGTTCAATAAACGCATGGAGCGTGGGGATGGAACATTTATGGAGCCAGACATGACAAAAAATAGGCCAATAGGCCTTTGGAAAATGTATGGTGTTAAATTGCTGGTTGATCTGTGACTTGGGGTCATAGCAGAATAAATAATACTAAATAAGGGGGCTGCTGGCAGGGCAGGTTTTGTTGTCTTGAGTTAACCTCTGATTACTCATGGAAAACAACCTTTCCACCTTGAAAAATTCACTCTGGAGTGGATCAGCAAATCTGTAGTCTTGTTCCTGCAGCCTTAATTTTGTGGTGGAGGAGGTTCCTGCCTCCATGGTAGGCTCTGGAAAAGCCAGTGCTGGATCTGGGAGGGCTGGCTGGCCTCCAGGAATGCCACCCGGGCATTCCCTTCACAGCTCCCTTTGCATCCTTGCTTGCAATTCCTCGCTCTCCAGTAGCTGCCTGAGCACAGTGAATAATTTTTTCCAGATACCAAGTTAAGCCTTCTTTGATGTCCATGCCCAAAACATGTCCCTGGATGGTGGGAGTGGGAAGCAGGGTCAGCAGTGGTTGGGATCATCTTCCAGATGGCAAAACACTTGTTCTCTGCACACTCAGAGCTGATTTTTCCACCTCTTTCACTCACCCTATTAATCTGTTTTCATTAATCATGTGGTGTCAAGGCACTTATTTGTACAAGCTCCTTTTTTTTCCCCATCCTCGCTGGCTCTGGGCAGCATCCTGGGCCTTGTTGGATGGAGCTCAAGAGGCCAAGTGCTGCAGCAAGGCCCGACCTTTGTTTATTAGAGGAAAAGCAGGAGGGGAGCATTGCTATTTTTTCCTCTTCAGGGCTGGCCAAATTCCAGTCTCAGCTGGAGCGAGTCTGTGGGCCTGAGGAGCTGCTTGTCATGTTAAAGAGCTGCCGGAGGGTGGGGAGGAAGGAGTTTCTCTGCCTCTCCTCTCTCTGCAGCTCTCCAGGCTATAGAAAAGCAGATAATAAGGGATTGTGCCCTTTGGACACCACAGTTGCTGTTTTCCTTCCCTCTTGCTGCTGCAGTCCCACTGAGGCACGGATGTTCCCAAATCCGGTTCGCATCCCGGTGTCGCAACGGCTGCACCTCGTGTTTCTCCCTGTGCCTGCACAGGGACTTCCCAGCTGCTGTCTTGGAGGGAGACGTGGTTGCGTTTTCCCCTTGACCACCATCAGCCCTGCAAGTGGGCAGCTGCTCGGATCCCGCAGCCTTCTCCTGTTTTTCCGAGCCTTGTTTATCCGGCCAGCATGTGTCATCACTGTGCAA
The DNA here is from genome assembly GCF_009650955.1 of Corvus moneduloides. Classification (NCBI taxonomy): domain Eukaryota; kingdom Metazoa; phylum Chordata; class Aves; order Passeriformes; family Corvidae; genus Corvus; species Corvus moneduloides. Next base: position 7,382,101 of record NC_045497.1, read on the forward strand.
GTGGTGTCCCAGTGCTGAGTGTGCCTCCTGCTTCCATCCCTGAGACCACAGGCACAAATGGCTCCTGGAAAACCCTTGCTGGGGTCTTGGAGCTGCCTGAGCATCGGGGTAGATAATCCTGATACCAGGATAAATAATCCTGATGGATAAGTAAGTGTTCTGGGGGGTAGCTGGTAAATCTTACTTGGTATCTTCACATCCAGTTATTCCCTAGAGCAGGTTTAGGGTGCAAAATCTGCCCTTTACACATCTTCAGGTGCTTGGATAGGGCACATGGAACTGTATTGAGATTCTACAGTGGGAATTTGAGGTTTTCAAGGATGTGGAAAGCACCTGGCTTCATGGGACACAGGGCTATCAGCAAATGGAGTCACCATGAGGATGTAGCTGTGGATAGCCAGAATCAGAAACCAGTAGCCCTGTGCCCTCTGGCTTTTCCCAGCATCCTGACTTGTGTTTGATCGGCTGCTTAGGCCATGATCTTGGAAATCTAAAGGGTATTTTTATGAATGAAATTACTATTATTATTATTATTATTATTACTATTATTCTCTGTCTAAAGGAAGCACAGACGAGTTGAAGGTGACTTTGCTGGTTTTTGCTGACGTGGTGTTGGCTGATGAATGTGTGGATTTCTTCCCCACGTTTATTCCTTGTAATCTCTTCAATCAAGGGCTGCAAAACATCCCTGAGCATGTTGTGATCAAAGCCTTTCCCTTGATTCTGTCCCTGCAGGTGACCTGTGCATCTCCGAAAACGAGCGGAGGGTGGTTTCCAAGGAAGCCTGGGAGAAACTCAAGCAATATTTTCCAAAAGCCCCTGAATTCCCAAATAACAAAGAGTGCTGTTCCCAGTGCAAGGTATTTGCCAAATACTCCCCTTTTGTTGACTGTAAATACTGGTTGTGTTTCTGGTTTTCCTTCTTAACACGACCCTATGCCGTGGAGGAGAATAAAGTCACCTTTAGTAGCAGCTGGGAACGGGGGCTGGGCTGTAATTAACTGTCTCCTGCAGATTTTGGAGCGTGAAGGGGAGGAAAATGAAGCTCTGCATAAGATGATGGCCAGCGAGCAGAAGACGTCTCTCCAGAACCTGTTCCATGATAAATGCAGACCTTGCCTGGGCAGCTGGCCTCAGGTAGGGAAGGAGGGGGGTCAGGGAATGCAGCCAGCCTCGGGAGAGGTTTTTACTGGCTTTAATCCCTCTCCTGCCCAGAGAAGCTGTGGCTGTCCCTGGATCCCTGGCAGTGTCCAAGGCCAGGCTGGACAGGCCTTGGAGCGCCTGGGATGGTGGAAGGTGTCCCTGCCCATGGCAGGAATGAGATCCCAAGCCAAACCACTCCATAACCGTTGGCTCAGTCCGTGCCAGCGGAGCTCTCACGTGTGTTGTGCTGAGGTGTGACTTCCCTGGATTAGCTGTGCTGGCACAAAGCCCTGAAGAGCCACGGGAATGGCTGACGTGCCAAGGGAGCTGTGGCTGGCCCGGAGTCAGGGAGATAACAGTGACAATGTTGCTGTCGTGGTTGTATCTGTCCCTGGAAGGACGGAAACGGCACAGCCGCTTCCCACTGCTCCCCATCAGCCTTCCCGCGCAGGAGGATGCTGGAACACGCCTGGGTTTTGCCCCACCACCACCTTTTGCTGCTGGGTGGGCAAAATTCAGGTGTGCTCCAGCATCGTCCTGTGTCCCAAAAGCTCAGGGAGCTTCCCGAAATACTGAAGCACTCCAGAGAGCAGTGATGGCTGTGCAAACCCTCTCCAAGCAGCTTCTCCAGGAATTCCTGGGGATTTGAGGTGCCCAGAACGAGCTGTTGGCTCCAGTCCTTGGTTTCTGGGAGTCTCGTGGTGCCGATTAATGATTGACTCTGCAATCCTGCCAAGGTGATTTGGCAGGTGTCTGCCTCCATCCCTCGCTGCTCCAGCTGGGAATAAACACTGAGGCAACACAGATCCGTGGCTCAGAACCAAGGAGACCCAAAAGGGTTTAAAAGGAGTTTTCCTTTTATGCTGAGCTGGAGAGCTCCAGGTCCTGCCAGTGGTGGTTAAGGTTGTATCTGGTTGGATTTGCTTTTGGAGCTGGAGGATGGAAAGTTGGAACTCATCACTGTGGGTCAGAAATAGGAGGGTCTCCACCAGCAGGGCTACATCCTTCTTCCCTTTTTATCCTTCTTTCCCTTTTAATTTCCCAAGGGTGCCTCATAGAAAAGAGCTGAGCATCTTCCCCTCAAGCTTTCTGAGTTCTCCTGATCCAAAGCAGCTGAGGTTTGGGGAAGAAACAAGCAGAGTAAAAAGCAAGCAGAAATCAAGAGATGAAGGGAAATTAAAAAGTTTATATATATGTATGTGTATATATATATATATTCCTCAGGTGTGCTGAGTTTTCCTGAAGAAAGATGGAGCAAGCCCTTAAATCTGTCTTAGGGAAAGGGGTGAGGATATAGGAGAGCGTGGAAGTAAATTTGTCACCCAGCTCTTGGGGTCTGGGTGATTTCTTGTCCAGGACAATTTAAAGGAAGATTGGGACAAAAAACCACAGATTGTCCCAAAACCACTGCCTCATTCAGTGCTCAGCTGTGGTTTTGTATCCCTGCTGCTGCCAAAAGGAAAAACTTGTGGATTTTGATGTTGGAAGTAATTGAGGGATGTTGGGGTGGTCTCACCCCACACCTGTTGGGAGTGCAGCTTCAGACCCCGAGTACCCAGCAGGAGAAGCAGCACTGGGGAGTCCTGGCTGCCCCAGGGAAATGCCCTTTCCCGCTGGGAATTAAAGGCAATTGGATCAAAAGCTCAAGTAACTTCATAATAAACACAAGATTAGCAATGGCAGTGCTTAGTACCTGATCCCAAATTATTTTCCTTGGCTTTCACAGCTCACTTGGACGGAGTTGTCATGGTAAAGCAGCACCAAGGTCTTGGAGGGAGCGAGCGCTGCCGAAAAACCGAACAGTCATTGTTGGATTCATTAAAAAGATCCTTTTTCCTTCTCTTTTCCCCCAGGAGACGGATGAGCTGTATATTGTTTCGCAGTTCTTTGTAGAAGAATGGAGGAAATTTGTCAGGTAACTTGGCTGGAGGGTTTTGGTGCTTTTTACCCCTTATTTTGGAGGCTGTAGATAATATTTTGTAAATAATATTTTGCTTCCAACTCCCAGCACAGTGAGCTCATGGAAGCAGTGGAGCTGATTTTTGCAGGACTTGTATCAATTTTAAGACACTGAATTTCCTTGTTTGCTGTGTGTTAACCAGATGGTCGGATTAGCTGGTAACCTGATTAGTTTTTTCATCTGTCTGGAGCTGTATCCCAAAGGTCACCGCTCAGGCTGGAGATGGAAATCTGCTGGACAGAGTCACTCTGCACTGCAGAGGAACGCAGATCTGATTTCCTCATCACGAGCAGTTACTATTCCTTGTTGGAATGCCTTGTGTAAATACTCACCTGTGATTTCTTCCTGGCTTCCTGAAGAACTGTGGGGGTTTTGGTGGGATAACCTGGTCCAGCTCTCCCAACTTCTGCCCTTCTGCAGGAGGCCGACACGCTGCAGCCCCGTGTCCTCCATAGCAAACAGCGTCCTGCTCTGTCCCCACGGGGGGCTCATGTTCACCTTTGCTTCCATGACCAAAGAAGACTCCAAACAGTGAGTTTCTTCCCTTCACACACTTTCCTTTTGCCAAGAGCTTTGGGAGAACATTCCCAAAGGAATGCTCTTGCTGCTGAGCTGCAGCAAGATGAGGAGTGAATCCTTTCCCTCAAAATTAACACCAAGGCTTTCTCAGAGCCACCTCAGCCTTCCTGCAAGGCAAGACCTTAACTGTCCAAGGATGCTGGATCAGGAAAAAAGAGCTTCCTTCAGCTTGATTTGTTCCTGACAATAACCACCCTGGGTTTGGCCGGGATGCAGAAACATCCTGCTCCCTTACAATTTGCTTTTCGTGAGCCTTCCCCCCCGGAGCATTGGCTGCAGGGCTGGACTTCATGCTCCACAGCCTTGCTTCTGCAGTGATGCAGCACTAAAAGTAGGAAATCTTCCTCTCCTTTCCTCCTCCATCCCTCCCTCCGGCATGGCGGGAGCACAGCAGCATCGCTAATCGCAGGCTGCTGTTATCTGGGTGTACACGCCCTCCCATGGAGCTGGGTTTTAGATGGATTTTGCAGTTTTTCTTTCGTTGACAGACCCACAAGCCAAAGAGGGAGGGTTTGCTGGGAGCTTAGGGCTTGGCTTTTCCATGTCATAAAGCACCTGCCTGTTCCTTTGCACAGTATAGCTCTGATATGGCCCAGCGAGTGGGAGAGGATCCAAAAACTCTTCGTTGTGGATCACGTCATCAAAATCACCCGGACACAGGCAGCCGGGGCCGACCCCGAGAGCGCCCACTACTCCTCCGAGCCCCGTGAGTGACTCTGCTCCTGGGGATAAAAACTTCAGTCGAAGGGGATCGGTGGGAAACACAGAGCTTGGCAGATCCCTCCCTGCAATGCTGTGTCCAACTCTGGAGTCTCCAGCACAGGAAGGATATGGAGCCGCTGGAGCAAGTCCAGAGGAGGTCACAGAGATGCTCCATGGGCTGGAGCCCCTCTGGAGCCAGGCTGGGAGAGCTGGGGGTGCTCACCTGGAGAAGAGAAGGCTCCAGGGAGACCTCAGAGCCCCTTCAGGGGCCTGAAGGGGGTCCAGGAGAGTTGGAAAGGGACATGGGGCAAGGGGTGGAGGGACAGGACGAGGGGGAATGGCTTCCCACTGCCAGAGGTCAGGGATGGATGGGGTATTGGGGAGAAATTCTTGGCTGGGAGGATGGTGAGGCCCTGGCGCAGGGTGCCCAGAGAAGCTGTGGCTGCCCCATCCCTAAAAGTGTCCAAGGCTTGGAGCAACCTGGGACAGTGGAAGGTGTCCCTGCCCATGGCAGGGAGTGGGATGAGATCCTAAAGGTCTCTTCCAACCCAAATAACTCTGGGATTTGATGTGATTCACTCTGGGTTAGCAGTGAGAGGCCCTGTACTGGGGCCCTCTGAGGAGCTGGAGCAATGAAATGTTTTCTCCCATGGTGTTTCCCCAGAACTGTGCCCCGAGTGCCGGGAAGGGCTCCTGTGCCAGCAGCAGCGGGACCTGCGCGAATACACCCAGGCCACCATCTACATCCACAAAGTGGTGGATAACAAAAAGGTAGGGACTACCCTCCATCCCTGCTCAGCCTGGCTCCAGGAACCCCAGGAATGCCCCAAGGGGGCTGTCACAGCTCCCATGTCCCCAGGATGGGTGGGGATCCTGCTGGTCCGTGGTGGTGGTGAGGGCAGAAATCCCCTGGCTCTGCAGCTTTGGCAAAACCAGCAAACTGGGACATGCTGGCTCTGAAAATTCCATCTCCTTGAGGCTTTCTTTTGCCAAACCAAACCCTTTGTGTTTTCAGGGATGCTCCCAGCTGTTTTCTCTGTCTTAGCTGTGTTCCCAGGCTCTACCTGCTCTCCTCCCCCTCCAGTATTTGTCATTTCCTTTCTTCTTGCTCAAGTGACATTTTTATTGCTGGATAAAAATGAGCTCTTCCCCTCGGCACTGGTGAGACAGTGAACTTGGAGATGGTTTTCAGGATACCCTGAAGCTGTGAATTTTGTTTTTACTGATCTTAAGTGTCAGAATCAGCTCTAGAACTGGTTTTCCAAGTACCCAAAAGCTGCTTCTGGTAAACCTCCCCGCTTAGGGCTCTTAAGGAGGGATCCAAGGGTGGGCGAGCTCGGATGAAGACGATCCCTGCACTTTTGCAGTGTGGGGTGGGTTTTTTTGGTCTTTCCTTGATTTCCACCTCCCTGCCAGTCCCAGGGAGGCGCTGGAGCCTGGGGAACTGAGGGGAGCTGGAGGCTGGATGGGTTCCTGCCTTGGTTGTGAGATGTGGATCACGCAGCACCGTCTGGAGCCATCAGCCACAGGCTTTCAGCCTGAATCCCCAGCCTGAATCCCTCTTGGCTCTGGTGCAGGAGAGGGTTGGGTGTTGTGTTTTTCTGGCACTGGACAGGACTGTGCTCACACGTGGGGCTGGCAAAAATACAGGGAGCTATTCTTTGTGGAGCAGCTGGAGCTGGAGAGAGGGGGTGAGAACGTGCCCACGAGATCCCCCAGTAGCAGGGCAGCCTGGGCAGGATGGGAAGCAGCAGGAATGCTGGCCAGGATCACTGTCGGCAGCACTGGGAGCCACTGTGCCCTTCGTGCTGGGCTTTGCAAAATCAGGGAGTGTTTCCAGCCCCTCACCCTTTTCCTGTCTCCTCTGCACCACCTGGCTCCTCCTTGGGGGGTGATGCTGCAGAGGGAAGCCTCATCTGGATAAAATCATTGTAGGGTGGCACTGCTGGAGTTCAGAGGGCTCTGGGGAATGTTTGGGAGCTGGAATTGCATCATTCATTGTAAATACACGATGGAGAGGAGAGCTCTTGGCATCCAGAGCTCCTGGGCTCCTGCAAAGCCCAGCTCCAGCCACAGCAGAGCTGGGAATTTGCATCCAGGCAAATCTGTGCCTGGAGTGCCTTTCACCGACCTGAACAACCTTTTTATTTTTGTATTTGTGTAAATTATTTAGATTTAATTTAGTTACAGCCTCCAGCCCCATAAGTGATGGTGCTGAGTGTCCCTGCCAGGCTGCTGCAGGGACACAGGAATGTCTTAACTCACGGAGCATACTTTCTCGATGTTGAGGCTTTTGCAACACCCTTAGATGAAGCAGCTGAAGGGAAAGGAATCAGTCCAGGGCTCAGGAGACTTTGCCTGGAGAGGAGGGCAGGAAGCACCTGCAGCTCCACAGAGGGGGATTCCTGAGCTGAATCCCACGAGGTTCCACCGAGGTGGGGAGGGTGGAGGAGCCTTTGCAGAGCTCACGGAGCAGCTCCTGGGGCTGTTCCTGGGCTCCCTGGATGGAGGTGGCACCTGGAGGTCTCTGGGAGCTGTTTGCCATGGTGGGACAGGCCGGGTGAATGCTGTTGGTTATGGAGAATGATTTTTATGACTCCAGGTAATGAAGGACGCGGCTCCGGAGCTGAACGTGAGCAGCTCGGAAGCTGAAGAGGAAAGGGAGGAAAACAAGCCAGAGGGGGAGCAAGACCCCGATTTTAACCAGGTAGAGATGAAAAATCCCATCAGATTCCTTGATTTTTGTATTATCCTCCTGAGTCAGCATGATGGGATCACCACCCTCCTCCTGTGCATCTCACTGGCAGCAGAAGAGTGTCTTAAATTGTCATTTGAATGGTCAAACCACACAGTGCTGGGTTTTGGAGAGATTAGATATGGACAGGGATTCGTGTGCGTGTGGGAATCTGCCCCACACTGGCGTTAGGACTAGGAGCTGAGGTCTGAAGGCAAATCCTTTGGTTGCCTCCACACTTGCATGCTTCAATTGGCTTTCCAAAGGGTTTTCCATCGTTCCCTGCCTTCCCTTGCACGACCAACTCACCCAAAACCCTTTCTGAGATCTGGGAAAGTTGTGTTTTTCCCTAAACAACTCTATCTCCTCACTTTCTGCCTCGTCTCCAGGCCAACGGTGGCGCGAAACGCCAGAAGCTCTCCCACCAGAGCTACATCACTTACCAAAAACAGGGAATCAGGAGGAGCACGCGGCACCGGAAGGTCCGGGGGGAGAAAGCGCTGCTTGTGTCGGCCAACCAGACCCTGAAAGAGCTGAAAATCCAGGTGAGGCCAGCTCTGCTTCCAGGAATGAGGAAGAAAACATAAAATGAAGAGTGTGGGGGTGCAGGGGGAGGGGAGGGTCTGACCCCCCAGGAGGTGGGGAGGGGTGCCAGGGGGTGCTGGGGTGGGAATGCCGTGATCCCGGGATGAGGTGTCCATGTGCCCCCAGATCATGCACGCCTTCTCCGTGGCCCCCTTCGACCAGAACCTGTCCCTGGACGGGAAGATCCTGAGCGATGACACGGCCACGCTGGGCAGCCTCGGGGTCATCCCCGAGTCCGTCATCCTGCTCAAGGTAACGGCGGGGTGGGATTCGGGAGCGCCGTGGGATCAGTGAGAGCCACGAGGAGGGTGTGGTGGTGTGTGTGGAAATGGGGACAAATGGAACGAGCTCCTCGTGCAGCTGCTTATTAAAAAAAATCTGTAATTTTTTTGATTTAGGGAAGGAAAATCCTTAATTTTGTTTGTTTGTTGTTTGTTTGTTTGCTTGTTTGGAGGAGGAAAATACTTCTTGGGGTTTTGTTTTGGAGGAAGAAAATTCTTAATGATTTTGTGTTGGGGACCAAAGTCCTCATTGTTTTTTGTTTTGGAGGAGGAAAATCCTTGATTTTGTTTCAGAGAGGGAATATCCTTAGGTGCTCGGTGGTTTCTTTGTTTTGGGGGTTTTTTTGGAGGAGGAAGATCCTTAATTTTTTGTTTGGAAGGGACTATCCTTTTGTTTTTTGTTTTGTTTTGGAGGGGGAAAAGCCTTAATTTTTTTTTTTGTGTTAGGGAAGGAAAATCCTCATTGGTTTTGTTTTGGAGGAGGAATATCCTTGATTTTATTTATTTTGGAGGAGGTAAATCCTTTTTATCTTCGTTGTGGAGGAGAAAACCCCCTGGTTTTTTATTTCCAAGAGCCCTTTGTAGCTCATTTGGCTGCTGAGCTCTGTGGGTACCAAAACATGGCTAAATCAGGGAGTGAGTCCTGCCATCGAGGTCCCGCTCCCAAGAGCCCCATTCCCTGCTCCTGGCCTGAGCAGGATCCCGCGGATCCGTGTGCTCGTTAATTCCCTGCTCCCCTGTCTTCCCCAGGCCGACGAGCCCATCGCAGACTACGCGGCCATGGACGACGTTATGCAAGGTGAGAGGCGGGGACGGGCTGGGCTGGGGCTGCCGGCCGAGGATTTGGGTTGGGAAGGTGTAAAATGGGGATTGTGACGCTCCTGCGTCACCGGCTGCGGGACGCTCAGAGCGACTTCTAACGCCTCCCTTCCCTCTCCATCCCAGTTTGTATGCCTGAAGAAGGATTCAAAGGTGAGTCCAGGTGTTTTCCCCACTTTGCACCCCTCACATGGATCCCACCCCATCCCGTCTCCCTCCTCATCTCCTCGTGGTGTCTCTCCTTCCCAGGGACTGGTTTACTTGGCCACTGATGGTTTTCCAAGAGGAGCAACCAGAAGGGAAGAGGATTTGTCACATGGTAGGGCATTAAAAGAGTAAAAGCAGGTGGATGCAGTACTTTTTGACTCTTCCAGAAGGCAAAAATCCATCGTGAGACATTTGCTCCCCAAAAAACAAAACAAATGCCTTATGTCAAAGCAGATTGCACTGAAGGACATCCGGCTTCAGGACAACGTTCCCGGGTTTATTTAATAAGGAACAGGAAGGTTGGGAAGTTGAGCAGCAGTTGGAGTGTTTAGGACGAGGGGTGGCCTCGTGTGTCCCCTGGACCAGCTGCAGAGGGTCGAGATCCAGTAGATCCAGCCCATCCTGATCATTCTCCAGGAACTCTTTAGGATAATCCCGTCTCTGATCCACTCTTACGCTTTCAGTCCAGCATGGAAGTACAGGGATTGTGACTTGGTGAGGAATGTCTAGTGCTTTCAGACAACAAAACTTCATTTATTTAACCCAAAATGGAAGCTGGGATCTGCCTCCCAGACCCTCCCAGGGGCTGGGAGATGCCCCCTCTCCGCACCCCTCTGCCGTCACTTCCACACCTTGGATGATCCAATAACCACCTGAGCTCTGGGAACTGTGGGTTTTTTTAGAAGTTTGGGGTATTTTAATGACTCTGGAGAACATTTTCCCCCAGTCTGACGCTGCTGGGAGTGTTCCTGGCTCGGGGCAGCCGGAGCCGCTGAGGGGGTGTGGGTGGGTGCCATTTTCCCATGGGAAGATTTTCTTACCCCTCTCTCCTCATTTTTCAGCAATGCACTAATTTTTTAATTTTTTTTTCCTGACATCTCCCAGCAAAGTTTTCTCTCCATTAATATTTAGCAGGAAATAGTATCCCACTTCCAAACTGATCCACACTGGGCGCTCCGAGGGATCTCTTTAATAGAGATCCTCTTCCTTTCCAGCCTTTTCCTTTGTTTCCGTGGAAAAGTTCAATGCAGAGATCACATCAGTTTTATTTTTTCAAGGTTTGCAGGAATTTTGGGGTGCAAGAAGAGGGTGGGGGCCACAAATTCCATCCCCAAAACCCCACCAGTTTTGATTTCCAGTGTTTTATTTCCATGGTTTTATGCGAAGAATTCCAGCTGCTCTTTGCCCAGCCCCCTCCTCCCTTGTCCCTGCTGGGTTTGGGGGTGAAGCAGCAGCATTTGAGGGGCTCTGAAGTTCCTAAGAAGGGATTTTTTGGGGCAGTTTGAACCCGTGGATTCTTTCCCAAGGTACAGACATGATTAATTCCATGCGCCGAAGCCACAGGAGGTTTTTCTTCCCAGCCTGAAGCACTCGCTTGTGTACATATTCCTTGGAAATTCCATCTTTTCAAGTTGCTGTTAATTTTTTTTAATGTTATATATAAAAAAGTCTCTTCCTTGAGCTTATACTGTTGTGGGAAGGGATCCCGTGGGGCCGTGAGGGTGTTCCAGGGCTGCGGCAGTTCCGGCAGCGCCAGATCCTATGGAGGACGCAGGTGCAAGGTGTGAGCCAAGGCCCCGTTCCTGTTTTGTCTGTTATTTGCAAATATTATCGGATTAAAGTTGTCATTGGAGCTGTGGCAGCCTTGTTACAGTGCAGACACGTGGGCCAAGGGTGTTGGAGCAAGGTGGAGATGATTATCCCATAAATCCCACTTGGAGCTGTCCCAAAAAGGCATGTGGGCACTGGGGGGTGGGATGGGAGCAAGAGGGACCCTGCTGGAGCAGGAATCCCCCCCTCCTCTGCACGGGGAAGAGGTTTTTTGGAGCTTGGGCACTGCGTTTGGTGGCCCTGGCCCTGTCACATCCACCCCTGTCCCCACCCTGGTGTGTCCCCGGGGGCTCCCTGCCCCTCCTTCTCATCCCCCGAGCCGGGGTCTCCCCCTGGGCCCTTGGGGGAGGGAAATGGGTGCTGGAGGTGGGGGAGGAGAGCGGCCTTGGGGTGCTGGGTGACCCCCGGGTGCTAGGGAGGGATGGGGGGAGAAGGGGCCTGGGGCTGGGCACTAGGGATGGGAGGGGGCAGGAATGGGGCTGGGGGCTGCAGGGGTGGGGGCCACCCTGCGTGAGAGGGGAAGGGTTAAGGTTGAGGGGTACTCTGGTGTCAGGAATGGGGAATTCGGGATGAGGGGTTCCTAGGGTACCAGGGATGGGGGTTATGGGTGGGAAAGGGGGGAGGCTGCTCGGGGGCCCAGGGAGCGGCGTGGGGGGAGCCCAGTGAGCCGAATTTGGGGGGAGATGCGGATGATGGGCAGAGAGGTGCCCGAGTGCCAACCGCGGGCAGGGGGATGGCGATGGCTCTCGGGGGGACGGGGAGACGTCTGGGGGGTCCCCCGGTCTGCGGGGACCTGGGCGCCGGGGCGGGAGGGGACACTCAGGCGGTCCCGGGGTGACATCAGGGATGGAGAGGGGGATCCCCAGTTCCCGGTGCCGTTTCTCCGGTGCCCGTGGCCGGGGGTCTGTTCCTGGTGCCCGTTGGCCGTTTTCTGGTGCGGTGCCCGGTTCCCGGTGCCGGTGCCCGGTCCCACCGCCCCCGGAGGGGCCGCCCCGCCCCGCCGCACGTGACGCTGCGCGGCGGCAGCGGAGCGCCGGGCCCCGCTCGGCTCCGTTTCGGTACCGGCCCCGCTCCGGGACCGCCCCGGCCCCGCCGCCCCCGGTAAGTGCCGCCCCGCGGGGACCGGGCACCGCGGTCCCCCCGGAGATCCCCGCCCCGGGATGTCCCCCCATCCCCGCCGCAGCACCGGGGGGTCCGTCCGCCCGTGACCTTCACCGCTGCCGGTACCGGGGGAGGGGATGGGGGGGGGAACGCTCCGGGCCTGGGGGAGAAGCCGTGGGTTGGGGAAGGAGGGCGGGAGGAGTCCCCCATTGCCCCCCAGCCTGTCTCCCCCAAATATCCCCTCCATAATTACACCCTACAACTTGCCCCCCCCGCCCCCCACAAAACCTCCCCCCCCCCCCTCCCGGACACCCCAAAACCTGCCCCCCCCTTCTGCCCCCATCATCTGCTGCCCCTGTTCCAGTCTCCCCCGTCTGACTCCTGTGTCCCCCCAAACCCAACCTCCCTCCCCCCCTAGTCTGGCCCCCACATTTAGGACATTTCTCCCCCTCCCCGGTGCTCCCCCCACCCTCCCGACACAGCCCCCCCCACCTTGGGTGCTGGGGGGTGGGGAGCGATAGGGGAGCCCCCGCCAGGGTCGCCCCCAGCCCGGCGGGGCCACGCTGTGGCCCAGGGGGGTGCACGGGGAAGGGTCGTGTTTGCACGGGGACGGGTGGCAATGTCGCATTGGCACGGGGACACCGGGGTCGTGCTTGCACGGGGCCGGGTCACACCTGCACCGGGGCTGTGCTTGGCTGCGGGAGCGTTTGCACCAGCGCCGTGCTTGCACAGGGATGGGTCACACCTGCGCTGGGGCTGTCTCTGCACAGGGACGGGGTTCGTTTGCACCAGAGCCGTGACATTTGCACGAGGGTCCGTTTTGCACCAGGGATGCGCTTGCACGTCCTTGTGTTTGCACAGGGCCGGGTCGCATTTGCACCAGGGAGGGCTGTGTTTGATGGGGACGGTGCCATTTGCATGGGGACGGTGGCGTTTGCACGAGGATGGTCACATTGCCACGGGGAGAGTGACATTTGCACGGGGCCGGTGACACTGGCACGGGAATGATCATACTTGCACGGGGAGAGACCCTGGGCACGGTGTCGGTGGCACTGGCACGAAAATGATCGTGCTTGCGCGGGGTCAGTGTCACTTTCACGGGGTCAGTTTCACGTGGAGGGTGGCACTGGCATGGGATTGGTGGCACTGGCACAGGGTCAGTGACGCTTTCATGGGGAGGGTGGCACTGGCACGGGGTGGGTGGCACTGGCCGGGGATGATGACATTCCACGGGGGTCGGTGCCACCCCACGGGTCGGTGCCCACCTTTGCGGGGTTCCCGGCGCTGTCCGTGGTGCTGGAGCCCCCGCGCCGCCGCCTCCCGCCGGCAGAGGGCGCCCTTCGGGGCGGGGGTGGGGATGCGATGGAGTTTGGAGGGTCTCAGCGGCCCCCGTGGAGTGACCCCGCCCCGCCGCTCCCGCCCCGCTGGCCCCTGGCACCGGCAGGGTGGCACCTGGCTCGCTGCCATCAGTTGGCTTCAGGGGTCCGGCTGCTGGCCGGGCGTCCCGGCAAGGGGCTGTGGGGGAGCTCTCCTCTCCCCCAGGAAGCGCCATGGGCCCCCCTGGATCCCCTCACACCACCTAGACGCGTCTCCAGCGAGCAGCACCTCCCAACCCTGAGGTAAGCGCCCGTGGACGCCCCCCAGCCAAGGATGCCCACCCCAAGGCGGGGTACCAGGCACCCACAGCCCCTCTGTCCCCAGGGCAGCAGGATGGCCCAGCAGCGCCATGCCATCCCCCCACCACTCAAGGTAGGTGTTGTCGGGGTGGGGGGCACGCAGCCAGCACCCGGGGGTGCCACCATGGGCATCACCCATCCCAACATCCATGGGTGCCACTATGGCCATCACCCCCCCGTTGTCTTGCAGACGGAGGAGGACTACATCCCCTACCCCAGTGTGCATGAGGTAGAGCACCCACCCCGCTCCGGAGAGGGGTGTGAGGGCCGCTGGCCGGGTGGGTGGGTCAGTGGGTGGGTGCCCAGAGCACCCACCCCGGCTGTGGGCACAGGTGCTGGGCCGGGAGGGGCCGTTCCCCCTCATCCTCCTGCCACAGTTCGGGGGTTACTGGATCGAGGGCACCAACCACCAGCTGAGCGGGGCCCCTGACTCGCCCCCCACCCCGGTACCCGGCACCCGGGCAAAGCTGGAGGGCAACCACACAGCCAAGATCTACCGCAAGCACTTCCTGGGCAAGGTGAGGCCCTGGGGTGCTGCAGGTGCGGGGTCTGGGTGGGAGGGATATCCCATGGGTATGGAGGGGCAGGAGCACGGAGACCACGTCAGCTTGGGTGTTCATGGGTCTGGTGGTCCATGGCTATGGGAGCCCTCTGGGTCATGGACATGGGTGCTCATGGATGTGGGTATCCCTGGGCATGGCTGCCCCACAACAAGGATGCTTGGGGTGGGTTCTCCATGGGAATGGAAGGACATGGAGACCTCGTAAACACAGGTGAGAGGCACGTGGGTGCTTGTGGCCATGGGTGCCCCATGGGGTGGGGGGTGAAGGAGGTGGGTGCTGGGTCTCCATGGGCAGGAGATCCCCTGGCATGGGTGCCCACAGACATGGGTTCTCCATAGGTTTGCATGGACATGGGGGCTCCATAGGTTTGTGTAGAACCTGGGTGCCCCATGGGGTGTGTGGCTCACTGAGTGTAGGTGCCCCGTGGGTGGTACCTGTGGGTACAGGTGCTCATGGGGATGGGTGCTCATGGACCCGGGTGTCCCATGGCACGGGTGCCCCCGGCACGAGCGCCCTTGGCCATGGCTGCTCCGCTCCTTCCCGCAGGAGCACTTCAACTACTACTCCCTGGACCCGGCGCTGGGACACCTCGTCTTCTCCCTCAAGTACGACGAGCAGGAGCACCTCCACCTGCTGCTGCGGTGAGCGGGGTGTGGGGGGCACCCACGGGAGCTGCCTGGGGGCGGGGGGGCCCCCCTGACCCCCTCCTTGCTCCGCAGCACCCGTGCCCGCACCCTGCACGATGTGGTGCCCATCTCCTGCCTGGCCGAGTTCCCCAACGTGGTGCAGATGGCCAAGGTGGGTGTGACCCCGCCCCCAGCAGCACCCATGGGTGCCCCCCAGCCCCAGGCCCCCCCTGTATCACCCCTCCCTCCCACAGCTGGTGTGCGAGGACATCAACGTGGATCGCTTCTACCCCGTGCTCTACCCCAAGGTGAACGGGGTGCAGGGAGGGGGGACATGGGCACCCATGGGTGCCCTCCCCAGCCTCTGACCCCCTCCCACCCCGCAGGCATCCCGCCTCATCCTCGCCTTTGATGAGCACGTGCTCAGCAACCACTTCAAATTTGGGGTCATCTACCAAAAACTGGGGCAGGTATGGGGTGGGGTGGGTGGGGGTTTAGGGTGGGGGCCAGCCCCTGGGTGGGTGCTGGCACCCATCCCCACCCCACTGCAGACCTCTGAGGAGGAGCTTTTCGGCACCACGGAGGAGAGCCCGGCCTTCACCGAATTCCTCGACGTTCTGGGTCAGCGGGTGCAGCTGCGGGACTTCAAGGGGTGCGTGAGGGGGTGCTGGGGGGCAGGTCCCGCGGGGTGCGGGTGCCTGTCTCACCCACCCACCCACGCAGGTTCCGAGGGGGGCTGGATGTGACCCACGGGCAGACAGGCAGCGAGTCAGTCTACTGCCACTTCCGTGACAAGGAGATCATGTTCCACGTCTCCACCAAACTGCCCTACACCGAGGGGGGACGCCCAGCAGGTGGGCAACCCGTGGGGGCTGGCGGCTGATAATGGGGGGCAGGGGCTCCTGGGGCACCCATGGGTACTGGGGGGTGGAGGGAGGGGGAACGGGGAGGACTCTTGGGTGCTTGGGGGAGGGGGGGTTGGAGATGGTCCTGGGGCAACTTCTATGGGGTGGCTGTTGGGGCTTTGGGAATGTCCCATGGTGGTGGCGGGCAGCTGTTGGGCCCTGGAGATGGCAGGGCACCCATGGGTGTGCGGAAACATCTCTGGGATGCAGAGAGGGCTGGTAAGACAGCCATGGGTGCCGGGGGGAGCTGTGGGGCACAGGGGGCTGGTGGAGCACCCATGGGTGCTGGGGTGCAGCTGTGGGGCATAGGGGCTTTCATTTCTTTTGATGCCCCTGGTGTGACCAACCTCTGTCCCTCGTGTCCTGCTGTGTCCCCTCTTACCCCCTATGTCCCCCCCCCTCCTTGTTCCTCCGCGTCCCCCGTGTGTCCACAGCTGCAGCGGAAGCGTCACATTGGCAACGACATCGTGGCCATCGTCTTCCAGGACGAGAACACACCGTTTGTCCCCGACATGATCGCCTCCAACTTCCTCCACGCCTTTGTGGTGGTGCAGCTGGAGCAGGGGGGCACCCAGGGCACCCTCTACAAGGTACCCCCCGTGCCTCCGTGTCCCCGTCCCCATGGGGGCCCCGTAACCCCCCCCACTCGCCGCAGGTCTCTGTCACCGCCCGTGACGACGTCCCCTTCTTCGGCCCGCCGCTGCCCGACCCCGCCGTCTTCAGGAAGGTGAGCGCCCGTCGGTGCCGCTGGGGGACCCCGGTGACACCCACCCAGCCACGCACCCACCCAGGGCCGCCCCCGCCCCGCAGGGCCCCGAGTTCCAGGAGTTCCTGCTGACGAAGCTCATCAACGCCGAGTACGCCTGTTACCGCGCCGAGAAGTTCGCCAAGCTGGAGGTGCGGGCACGGGGGGTGCGGGCTGGGCACGGGGTGCTGGGGGCACCCAGAGGGGCCGGGCAGGCCGCGGGCACAGCGCGACGCTGTGGATGTGGGTGCTGGGGGTGCCGGGGGTGCCGTGCCCACCGTGGGGCCCGTGAACCCTGTGGGGGCAGCGCGTGGGTGGGCAGGGGCTGGGTGCTGCAGGTCCCGCCCGTGCGGGTGGGTGCGTGGTACCGGGGCAGGGGGCACCGCGGGGTGGTCTCAGGTGTGGCGGCAGCAGCACGGTGGGGAGGGGGTTGCGAGCGGAGGCCTCGTGTGGATGGGTGGGGGTCTCGCGTGGGCGCGGCGAGGCGGGGGGCGGGTGCACGTGGTGGCCTCGCGTGGGTGGCAGCGGTGCGGCACCGGGCGGCGCCGCGCGGCTGCGGCAGTGCGGGGCCGGTCCCGCGGGGGTGGCGGCTGCCCGGTGCGGGGCCGGGTGTCTCGCATGGCGCAGCCGCGCGGGGTGCGGGGCGGGGTGCGGGGGTGGGAGCGGGGCTGGGTGCGGGGCTGGGTGGGCTCGCGTGGGCGCAGCCGTGCGGGGCTGGTGCGCAGGAGCGGACGCGGGCGGCGCTGCTGGAGACGCTGCACGAGGAGCTGCAGGCGCGCAGCCAGGCCATGCTGGGACTCGGCCCCGACGACGAACGCCCCGACAACGGCGGCGCCGCCCCGGGCTTCTTCGAGTCCTTCAAGGTGGGGCGCCGGGGTCCCGCACCCCCCGCACGCAGCACTGCGGGGCTCAGGCCCTCCTGGCGCCCGCGGGGCCAGGCCCCCTCCCCGGCTCCCCCCCGGGCCCCGCCACGGTGGCCCCGGGGCCGCCCGCGACAGCCGCGCTCAGGGCCCGTCCCCTCCATGGCGGCCGCGCCCCGAGCCTTGGCCACGCCCCGAGCCTTGGCCACGCCCCCCGCGCAGCCGGTCTGCGGGGGCGTGGCTGAGGCAGCGCCCACCCCAGGCC
The DNA here is from genome assembly GCF_009650955.1 of Corvus moneduloides. Classification (NCBI taxonomy): domain Eukaryota; kingdom Metazoa; phylum Chordata; class Aves; order Passeriformes; family Corvidae; genus Corvus; species Corvus moneduloides. The sequence goes on from NC_045497.1 coordinate 7,399,463, forward strand.
ACGCCCCCATGGGCGGGGCGAGCCCGTGGTCGCAAGCCACGCCCTTTCCAGCGGACCACACCCCGGGAAGCCACGCCCCCTCCACTGCACAAGCCCCGCCCAGCCCATGGGCACGCCTCCTCACCACAAAGCCCCTCCCACCCCCCTTGGCTCCGCCCCGCCCCAGTGCCCGTTCCCCCCGGTGCCCGGTTCCCTCTCCCCCGGTGCCCGGTTCCCCTCCCCCCGGTGCCCGGTTCCCTCTCCCCCCTGTGCGCGGTTCCCCTCCGGTGCCCGGTTGCCCCCTCCCTGCGGCCCCCGGTCAGTGACGCGCTGCTGCTCCCAGTCGCTGCTGGTGCCCGGGAGCCGCCGGGGACGCCGTGGCAGCGCCATCGGGCTGGGCTCGGTGGAAGAGGTGGGTACCTCGCTGTCCTCCCTCGGTGTCCCCCCGGTCCCTGGTGTTCCCCCGGTTAACGGCGCCCCGCAGGCGCTGCTGGTGCCCGGGAAGAGCCCGTCGCGGCGGCGGCCCGGCCCCCTCGGCTCCCGCCGCTCCAGCGCCATCGGCATCGAGAGCATCCAGGAGGCACCGGCCGGCAGGTGAGCGCCGGTACCGGCACCGCTGTCCCCTCCCGCTGTCGCCTCCCGCTGTCACCTGACTGCCGCCGCCTCCCCTCAGGGACGGTCCCGCAGCCCCCGACGGCTCCAGCTCCACACACAGCTCCCCCGAGAGCCGCCGGAACCCCGACAGGTCCCTCAGCTGTCACCGGGATCGGGGACAGGGGGACAGGAGGGCACTGGAATGGGGTGGCACTGGGGTGGAAATACATGGGGACTGGAAGGCACTGGGATGGGGTGGCACCGGTATGGGATGACACCAAGACGAGGTGACGTGGGGACAGGGTGATAATAGGGTGACACGGGGACTGGAGGGCACTGGAATGGGGCAGCACAAGAAGGGGGTGGCACTGGGTTGGAGTGGCACTGAGATGGGGTGACATCAGGGTGACACAGGGACAGAGTGAATGAAGGACAGTGGGATAGGGGGTGCAAGGACAAGGGGGCACTGGGATGGGGTGACATCAGGGTAACACAGGCACTGGAGGGCACTGAGATAGTGCGGCTCAAGGACAGGGTGATACTAGGACGGGGGTGGCACAGGGATGGGGCGGCACTGGGACAGGGCGGTATCAGGATGACACAGGGACTGGAGGGATGGGACAGCAAAGGGGTGCAGTGGGCCAGGGTGACCAGAGGGACAGGGTGTCACAGGAGCTGAGTGGCTCAGGGTCTGTATGTGCCAGGGACAAGGTGGCGGGGGGTCGTGGGGTGGCACTTGGGTACAGGTTGGCATGAAGGTGAGGTGGCACAGAGGACAGTTTGGTGTGATGACAAGAGATGTGGGGACAGGACTGCAGGGGGATGGGACCTCCCAGGGATGGGGTGAGCACGGGGTGGCACAAGGATGGGACATGCCAGGGATAGGGTGACATGAGGATGCAGTGTCCCGGGACGGGGTGATGTGGGGACAGGGTGTCCCGGGGCCAGCACAGCGTCGCAGCGGGCCATGGTGGTGGCCACGAGGCGCGGTGCCAGCCTGTTGTGGCCTTGGGGACTGTCCCTGGCAGGGCCGAGAAGCCGGAGCCGCCGGATTTCTCCCGCTCCTCCTCCAGCGCCAGCAGCTTCGGCAGCGCCACAGAGGAGCCCGGCGAGCCGGGACGGGTACGGGGAGCCCGAGCGGGGGTCCGGGAGGGGCCGGGGGCGCAGTCTGGGGTGGGCAGCACCCCTCTGACCCCCCTGCACCCTCAGGAGAGCCGCTCGCCCTCGGGGAGCCACCGCGACGCCTTCACTGACACCCCCTGGCCGGATGACCCCCCCGGGACACCCCCAGGTAGCCCAGCACCCCCGGGTCGGAGCGCCGCGGGGCTGGGGGACCCCTCGGGGTTCTCATGACTCCCACTTTCCCCCAGGCTGCCGCCCGCCTGACCCCTTCTGCCCCGAGATCAAAATCCAGCTGGAGCAGCCCCCCCATAACCCGGTGAGGCTGTGCCCCCCGCACCAGTGCACCCCAGTATGGGGGTGCCCACACTGGGGTGCCCCCACTGACGTCCCTCCCGCAGGGCTCATAGTTGCCCCCCCCCACCCGTGGGGGTGCCACCGCTTCGCCCCCTCTGTGTGCCACCCCCGTGCCAGGAGCTGAAGCCATCGTCCCCGGTGCAGGATTTGGGGGGACCCCCCAAAAGAATTGGGATGTGCCCCCCTCCAGACAATCTCTGTCACCCCAAAAACCCGTTGGGTGGGGGGTGATGCACCACAAAGGGCCCCCCCTCTGCCGTTACCCCAAAATGAAGAGTGGGTCCAACCCCAGCATCATCCCCTCCGTGAAAGAAAAGGGGACTCAAATCCAGGGTAACCCCAAAGTGGAGCTCTCCCTCCTCCCCTTTATTTTAAGGGAAAAAGTTCCGGAATGGGCCGGAGGCTGGAATTGGGGGGAGAGGGAGGAATATTTTTTCACACCCCCCCCCAAACTGTGTTTGTGTTTCCCGTGAGTCCTGTATAAAATAAAGGTTTATTTATCGCTACTCTGGGGGGTCTCCAATATCTAGGGGCTCCCCAAACATCATTGGGGGCTGTAAAAACACCACCAAGTTCACTCATTTTTGGAGGTCATTTAGACATATTTTGGGGTTTCGCAGAAGCCAAGCCGACCAAAGCCTTTCTTTAATGCTGCCGTATTCTGGGGTGCTGTGAGTATCCCAAAATATGGCAGGCAATGCCCTCACCGCCGCCCCCCCCACCCCCCTAAAAAAGTGCCTCTTTGGGCTCCGCTGGTCAGCCCGGCGTCAGGAGTGGCATTTGGCCACGTCCCCGGTGGCCACCGGCGTCCTGCCAACTCCCCGGCCAAAGGGAAAGTGGTTCCCACCCCCCCGAACCCCCAAAACCACGCGGCACCCCGGGGAGTGGTTAAACATAGCTCGGGGCTGCCGAGTTCTGGGAAGCGCCAGCGGCCGGGCCGTGGTCGGGATCCGGCAACGCCAGCAATGCTGGGGGGCAAAGGGCGCCGGGCAAAGGCGGGGTCAGAGCCCCCCCAAATCCAGCCCTGCCGGGGTCACCGCCTGCACCCGCTCTGAAGGGTCCTGGTTAATGAGGAACTGGAGTTTTAATTATAAAACTGGTGAATGAATAAAAAAATGAGGGAGGGGGTTTAGGGGGGTTTTGGAGGGGCCTGGGGGATTTAGGGGGGTCCAGGGGAGTTTTGGGGTGCTCGGGGGGTGTTAGAAGTGCCCGATGCAGCCGGGGTGTGCAGGGGGCTGCTCGTGCGTGGGATTTGCAAGGGAACGGGCAGCGGCGTTTTCCCAGCGGTGTTTTCCCAGCCACTTGCACAAGCACAGAACTCGCGAGCACCACGGGGCTTTCATGTGTGCACAGGAGCATTTGCACGTGCACAGGGACTCCTGCACAGGCAAGGGATAATTTGCACAAGCACGGTGGCTCTGGCACGTGTTTGCTCTGTACACTGTCACCGTACGGACGGGCACCGTGACAGTGACGGTCACTCGCACACAGAGACTCAATGACAGTCACTCCTGCACGGTGACTTTTGCACATGAAAAAGGGAATTCAAGCACAGTGAGTGACATCTGCATGTGCTCTGAGCCACTTGCACAAGCACCGTGACGTTTGCACATGCAAGGCACTACGCACCGTGACATCTCAGTGACATTTGCACGTGCACACTGACATTTGCACGCTCAAGGCACCTTTTGCTCGGCTCAGGCAGCATCTGCAAGTGCACAGCAACACTGGCACAGTGACATCTGCCCGTGCAAGACGCTGTGCCCACTTGCACGGTGACATTGGCACAAGCACAGTGACATTTGCACACTGCCAGCACCCCTTACACACCCAGCGACCCTCTCCCTGCTCAACCCTCACCCACCCCCAGCACCCTTCGAGCTCCACAAGCCCCTGGTGACCGCACCTACTAATTACCCCCCTAATTACCCCACCCCAATAAAGGGGCGTGTCCCAGGGCGTCCCACCCCTTACATCCCGCTTTGCTGCCCCGCCTTCCACAATCCCAGCCCCAACCGCTGCCAGTTCTCTCCCGGCGCAGCAAATTGGTTTAACCCAAAGAATTTTAAAACAAAATAAATCACTACGGAGACAACAAAACCCAAGTTTAGGAACAAATTAACCCGGTGAGTTAATTTTTTTCCTATCTTCGTGTGATTTCTGCCTCCCCACACATGTGAGGAGTTGGGCACCAGGGTCAGTCCTCAGCCAGGGGACCGCAAAGGCATTTTGGGACCCAGCCCCATTGCATTTCGCTCAAAGAGGGGGTTTTATCCACCGAGGCTCCGGCTGCCATCCCAAATCCCGCGGTGGGTTTGGGATAGGCCAGGGAACGCTGCTAATTATAGGGAAGGAACCATGTATTTACAGAGGCAGCTCCCAGCACCAAACCGCCGGCGGCCGCTTTTGCTCCGCTGAGTCTCTCTGTTCTCTCTCTCCTCTTTCCCGGGCGCTGCTGTCCACAAAAAAATAAAAAGGGGGGATGAATTAAAAATAAATCCCCCTCGGTGATTTGCAAGAGGCACTTTAGCAGAGGAGGAGGAGGAGGAGGAGGCTGAGGAAGGGCAGGAGCAGGGGGGTGGCGGGGCGGGCGGCGGCGTTGCAGTGGCCTCGGTTGGAGCCGATGCAGGCAGCGTAAGCCATGGCGTGGGGGATGTAGTTCTGCTCGTGGACCCCGTGCAGCAGGTGGGCCATGGGCCCGCGGGCGAACACAGCCACGTCCTCGCCGCCGTGGGTCTCCTGCCGCAGCGGCACGGCCGACTGCGCCTGGTAGTCAGCATGTGCTGGGGGAAAACAGCACAAGTGAGAATCGTTTAAGAGCCCAGCTCATTTTAGCCAAGCTGGGATGATTTTAAGGGGTTTTGGCCCAAAATGTACTCACCAAAATCCACGGCAGAGACGTTTTCCCTCGCTCGCACCGCCACGATTTTATAGCCGGGGCCGTTGCCGTAGAGGATGGAGGGTGAAGGGTTTGCGGTCCACGTCGCTCTGCATCGGGGCCAGACCTGGCGGTGTGGCACGATCAGCGGGATGGAATCTCCCCACTGTGTCCCCCAAGCTGTCCCTGGCACCGTGGCCGGGCAGGGCTCACCAAAGATGGGGTTCCCGCGGGGGGTGTAGCCGCCGAAGGTGAAGACGTGCGAGTGGTCGGCAGTGACAACACTGAGCGTGTCCTGGGTGGACGTGAGGCGTGTGGCCAGCCCGATGGCCCTGTCCAGCTCCACTGCCTCGTGCAGCGCCTGCTTCGCCTTCCCCTCGTGGTGCCCGTGGTCAATGCGGCCACCTGCGGAACCCGGCACCGCTCGGCATCGCCCTTCTCTTCCCAGCCTTGCACCCCTCTTTATTTCCTTTTCTGCATTCCCCCATCACCCCATTTATCCCCCCTTTTTACATCCCACATCCTCTCTTTTGCACCCCCATCAGGCCCTTTTCATTCCTCCTTTTCATTCCCCTGCTCTATCCGTTTTAGTACTCCACCTTCACCCCTCTTATCCCTCCCTCTTTGCACCTTCATTGCCCCTGTTACCCCTCCTTTTGCACCCCCCATATCCCCTTTATCTGTCATTTGTGCATCCACCATCACCCCCTTATCCTCCCTCCCTGTCATCTCCTTTTTTTGCACTCCTATCTCCCCATTATCCTCCCTCCCTTTTTGAACCATCACCCTTAATCTCCCTGGTTTTGTTCTCCCATCACCCCCTTCATCATTCATTTGCACCTTCTGGTCCTCACTTTTTGTACCTCCCTTTTATCCAATTTCCCCTTTTCCCCTCCTTTTTGTATACCCATCACCCCCTTTATCCTCCTTTTGCACCCTTCTTTTATCAAATCCCCCCCATTTTTGCACCCCCATTGCCCCATTTTTGCACCCCCATGAGCCCCCCACCTTCAACCAGGAGGAAGAACCCTCGGGGGTTTTTCTGGAGCATCCTGATGGCCACGGACACCATCTCGCTGAGGGACGGATCTGTCTCGTTGTTCCTGTCCAGCTCGTACACCATGTCCCCCGGCTCGAAGAGGCCTGGGGACAGGAACACTGCTGGGGACATCCTTTTCCCACCAAAAGAAAAAGGGGGGGGGGGGGGGCCAAATCCTGCTCCTCGTGCTGACTCAAGTATTTCACACACCACTGGATTCAGGAAGATTAGATAAAAGCCAGGGAGTAATCCCAGCCCTTCCTTCCTCCTGCCCGGCTGGATTCCACATTCCAGAATGGAGTGGGAATTTCACTGCTGGCAAAAGAACTGCATCCCTACGAGGGAGATGTGTTCCAGGGTGGGAGTAGCAGCATCCTTGGGATGTAACAGCATCCTTGGTGGGCAGCACATTCTTGAGGGCACACCAGCATCCCCAGGGTGGGGCACCAGCATTTCCAGGGAAATTGCAGCATCTTTGGGACCAGCACCCCTGGGGGCAGCAGTAGCACCACCCTTGGGGGTGTAACAGCATCACTTTGGGGGACCAGCGTCCCCAGGGAGGTAACAGGATCGTTTGGGGGGGGTACCAGCATCCCCAAGGGAATAGAAGCATTTTGGGGGCTACCAGCACCCCCAGGACCAGGTGCCACCATCCCTTGGAGGCAGCAGCACTCCTGGGAGGGTAACTGGCCTCTGCAGCTGCCCCAGCACCCCAGGACAGGCCAGGGTCCCCTAAAGCACTCAGCTGATGCCAGGGCACCCTTGGGTGCAGGGACTCACCCAGCAGGAAGTCGACGCGGCTGAGGTTGAGCGCCAGCAGCCCTCGCCGGTGCCACACATACTCAGCAACCTGGGGACAGGGGACAGGCACTGTCACCTTCTCCATTGCCTCGGCCATCCCCGTGGCCACTCCCCAAAGTATTCCATCCCCCAGGAATGGCTCTGTAGGGTTCCAGCGGGGTGATGTGTGTGTACCCCCATGCCCCAAGGAGTCCCTGTCACCTTGCCGCGGGGCTTGGCATCCTGCCACGCCTGGACGAGGTTCCTGTGGTCCAGGCGGGTGCCCCGATGCTTCTCCTCTTGGGGATATTCCACATCACTGACATTTTTGGGGTACATGTATTTCCTCCCTCCACCTAGGATCACCTGCAAAGGAGGGAAGGAAATGTAGTTTTAAATAATTTTTAATTATTATAAATTTCCCCCTCCAGCTGGGGTTTAACGGGGGAAGACCCCGAAGGAGCAGAGCAGGATGTCCAGGAAAGCCCTGGCGTTGTGGGCAAAAACACCCGAGGAATTTCACCTAGCTCAAAATAACCCTGAATCTCTTCCTATTAATTAAAACCCAGGACAAAAATAACCATTTCCAGCAGGGATTTGGCTTTTTGAATATTTTTTTTTCTCCATCTGTGGGAAGGATGCTCCACATCGGGATCCCCACATGAACCCGCTGGGATGGAGCCCCATCCCGTGGCTCTCCCTGTTTGCTTTGGAGTCTGATTTATTTGGCCTCTGTTATTTATAACCTAGCAGAGATTTTATGGTTTTTTTGTATTTTCCCCCCCCTTTCTCCGCGTAGAAGGTGAATTATAAAGCTGCAAAACACCAACGCCAAAATTATTAACAAAAAAAAGGGAAAAAAAAGTCTTTTCCCCACTATATAATTATTTCCAGCCTGGGACAGAGTTAAAATTATATTAAAGGGAAAAAAACCAGCAAAAGAGGCTATTAAAGAGCTAAATAACAGGCTGGGATGTTTTGCTTTGGGGCTATTTTGAAGGACAGAAGAAGATTTATTTACAGTGCTGAATTTCTGCATAAATCCACAGCAAGGAGCAGAACTGGGGGAGAAAGGAAGAGTTTTGGGTCTGGGAAGCATGGGAAGGGAGGGGGGCTAAGATGGATTTGTGGGTCTGGGCTTGGTCCTATAGGTGCTTGCGGTCCCAGACCTGTGTTTGAGTGTCCTGGTCCCATGCCCACCTGAAAGTGCTGGTACCCCACCCGTGGTGGTCCTGGTCCCAGTCCCGTATCTGATGAGGGTCCCAACTCTGTACCCATGGGTGGTCCTGGTCCCCCGTCTGCTGGGGGCTCTGACTCTGCACCATTGGGTGGTCCTGGATCTGCACCCATGGGTGGTCCCAGTCCACCATCACACAGGGATCCCAGCTCTGCACCCATTGGTGGTCCTGGCCCCATATCTACCCACAATCCTGGTCCTGCACCCATGGGTGGTCTCAGCCTCACATTTTCAGGGGTGGTCCTTGTCTTGTACCTACTCACAGTCCTGACCTTGCACTCCTTGGTGGTTCCAGCCCAACATCTCCTGGGAGCTGTGGCTCTTCAACCACTGGTGCTTCCAGCCCAGCATCTCCTGGGAATCCTGGCTCTTCAACCATTGGTGGTCCTGGTCCCACATCTATCCACAGCCCTGTCCCCACCCTTGGGTGGCTCCAACACTCACCCCAGGTTGTCCTGGTCCCATCCCCACTGACTCTAGGGCACATTCCTGGTGTCCTCATCCCTACCTCGATGTCAGGGATGTTCTCCACCAGCTGCCGGGCGATATCCTTGCAGCCACCCTCCAGGGCGTCCGGGGGCATCTCTCCATCCGAGTACCAGTCACGGTTGGCAGAGTGGGCGTAGGCGGCGCTGGGTGTGGCGTGGGTCACGCGCGTGGTGGTGACGATGCCCACGGCCTTGCCTGCACCACCAGTTCAGGGGACAATGGTGAGAACACCCCAAACCCCCTGCTTGACCTGCTGCCCAGGTGTCCCTCAGCCCTTCACCTGCATCCTTGGCCCAGCGGAGGATGGAGGTCACCTCCTGGCCCTTGGTGGTGTTGCAGCGGTCCCGGGTGACACCGGCACTGACCCCCAGCGTCCCCTCGTTGGCTTTGACCCCGCAGAGGTAGGCGGTAGCCGTGCCCGCGCTGTCGGGCACCTGGGCATTGGTGTTGTAGGTCTGGAAGGTGAGAGACGGACAAACGTCCATAGTTGTCACCTCCATCACTGTCTCCTCCACCACCACCAGTACCATTGACAGTGCTGTCATCCCCACCCTGGGGCTTCCCTCCCTCTGCTGTTAGGCTGCACCAGACTCCCCATCCCACCTGTCCCCTCTCTTTTGCGCTTTGCCTCCACTGTACCCGCTGCTCCCTCCACTGTGGTGGCACTTCCCCCCCTCACTGCATTTTGCTGCTTTTAGCCTTTTTTCAGTCCATCCTTTGGCAGGGAGAGAGAAGCCACTGCCGTGGGCATCCCCACGGGGTGAACAGAGGTGGCTGCTGACTTCCAATTTAATTATTATTTTAAAATGTTTTGTTCAGCAAAACAACCCCAGGCGAAGCAGGGGGGGTCCCGTGGCGTCCCGCAGCCGGCGGGCTCCTCCTGCCCCCCCGCCCCGTTCCCACGGCCGGCCCCTGGCACGACCAGCGGGCACCGGAGCCAGCTCCTTTCGCCCGCCCCTGACCTAATTTCGGCTCGAAGATGCCACCCGCCCGTGACCTTGTGGTGGGTGTCGTGTCCCCGTGGGCGCCCCGGGGGCTCACCTTGGCCAGGGCCACGAAGGGGAACTTGTCCATCTCCAGCAGGCTCTCCTCGCCCTGCCCGTGCTGCAGCTGCCCTTTGAGGATGCGGGCGGCCGTGACCGTGGAGACGCCCATTCCTGCGGGACACCGTCAGCCGCGCAGGGACAGCCCGGCGGCACCGGGCAGCACAGCCCGCTCCATGCAAACCCCGCTCATCCCGGGCTACTGCAGACCCAGTTTATCCCATCATCCCGTTTATCCCATCACGCAGTTTATCGTAGCAACCAATTTTTTGCAAGCCCAGTTTATTGCGCAGCCAGTTTATCCCAGCTCCCAGTTCATCCCAGCAGCCACTTTCATGGCAAAGCCAGTTTATCACAGAACCCACTTTATTGCAACGCCCAACTTTTTGCAAATCCAATTCATTCCAGCACGCAGTTCATCCCAGCACTCAATTTTTTTGCAAACCAAATTTATCCCAGCACCCACTTTATTGCAATCCCAGTTTATCCCAGCACCCAACTTACGGCAAAACCAATTTACCAGAGCACCCAATTTTTTGCCAGTCCAGTTTATCCCTGCACTTGGTTTACTGCAATCCCAGTTCATTGCAGCACCCAGTTTATGACAGCACCCAATTTATTGCAACCCAGTTTGCCCCGGCACCCAATTTCATTGCAAACCCAATTTATTTCAGCACTCAACTTGCTCTAAATCCAGTTCATACCAGCACCCAGTTTATGCCAGCACCCAACTTAATGCAAACCAAACTGATTGCAGCAACCAATATTTTCTGCAAATCCGGTTTATCCAGCACCCAGTTTATTGTAAACTCAATTTACCATAGCACCCATTTTTTGGTAAATCCAGTTCATTGCAGCACCGAGTTTACCCCAGCACAGAACTTCTCGCAAACCCAGTTTACCCCAGCACCCAGCTTTTTGCAAACCCAATTCACTGCAGCACCGAACACTTTGCAAATCAAACTCATTGCAGCACCCAGTTTACCCCAGCACCCACCTTACTGGAAACCCAGTTTATCCCAGTACCCAGCTTATCCCAGAACACAACTCACCACAGCACCCATTCTTCCACAACATCCAATGTATCTCACCCCCAATTTATCACAGCACCCACTTCATTGCATCCACTTCATCACCCCCCCGCCCTTCAGCCCCCGTTCCCCCTGTCCCATGGTGGGTGCCCTCCTCCCATCTCACCGTCCCCCAGGAAGAGGATGAGGTTCTTGGCCACGTTCTGGTTGAGGCGCTGGAGCCGCAGCGCATTCCGCAGGGTCTCCTGTGCCTGCCGCCGCCAGTACTCGGGGTCCTTCTCCCTCTCTGTGGGGGAACCGGGCTCATAGCACCCAACAGCACCCACTTTTGGGGTGCTGCCCCCCCAAACCTCACCTACCCGGGACCAGTGATGCCGAGCAGAGCTGGGCGAGGAGGAGGACAAGCAGAGGCTTCATCCTGTGGCACTGAGTGGGTGCTGCCAGAAGAGAGCTGCGGGGTGGGTGGCACCTGCTCGTGCCTCAGTTTCCCCACTGAGACCTTTGCCCCAGGGTCAGCCAAGCGAGGACGGAAAGAAATGACCCCTCTCTGACCAGTCACTGATGTGACCCCTTGGGGACATGCCAGCTTACCCCCACCCCTCCCCTGGTCATCAGTCCCATGAGGCGTCACCTCACTGTCACCAACCCGAGCTGGGGGAAGGTGGCACAGCCCCCGTGGGGACAGTGGGGTCCCCATCACATGGCCATGTCCCCATCCTCTGTCCGTGTCCCCATCACGTGTTCCACTTCCATGCTCATGTCCCCATCATGTGCCTGTGTACCAATTCTGTGTCCCCATCATGTGTCCCTGTCATGTCTGTGTTCCCATCCCATGTCCATGTCTCCACTGCACATCTGCAACCCCATCACATACCCATGTCCCCACCACATCCCCTGTGTGTACCCATGTCCCCACCACACACCCCTGTCCTCATCCCCAGCCTACGTTCCCACTATGTCCCCATCCCCATCACACACCTGTGTCCCTGTTGCATGTCTGTCCCTGTTGCACACAAGTCCCCACCACATGACCACGTCCCACCACACATCCACGTTCTTGCTGCATGTCCGTGTCCCCATCCCATGTCTGTGTGCCCACCACATGCTCGTGGCCCCATTGTATGCTCACGTCTTTGTTGCACACCCATGTCCCTGTTGCACACTCGTGTCCCTACCACGTGTCCCCGTTGCATGCCTGTATCCCTGTTGCACACCCACGTCCCCATCACATGTCCATGTCCCCATGACACCCCCGTGTCCCCATCACACGCCCGTGTCCCTGTTGCACACCCACGTCCCCACCACACTCCCGTGTCCCCATGGCACCTCTGAGTCCCCATGGCACTCTCCTGTCCCCATCGCCCCCACGTTCCCATGGCACCTCCCCCCCGCTGCACGCCCCTCACCCCTCGCTCCCCGGGGACCCTCTCCTCCCCCGGGGTGGCAGCGGTGGCCCCGGGGGGTCCTTACCGGGGATGGGGGTGTGTCACACACATACCCGCACAAACTTGGGTCCCGACACCCACGTCCCTCTGGGCGGCGGGAGGAGGCCGGGCCGGGGGGACCGCGAGCCCTTAAATCCCCCCGCACCCGGCCTTCGCCTCCTCCTCCTCCTCCTCCTCCCCTTCCTCCACCCTCCCCCTGCTGCCAGCAAGGGGCGGGGGGGGGGAGGGGGAAGAAAAGGCCACAAACTGGGCTTACTGGTGCCCTCTGCCGGGTTATACTGGGAGGACTGGGAGGACTGGGGTACACCAAGCCCGGCTCTAAGTGTTCAGCAACCCTCTGCCGCCTCGCAAGTGGGAGTTTGGGGTGCCCCTTGGTGGGGTAGATGTGTGTTTTGCCGGATTTTGCATTATTTTCACCCAAACCGTGCTAGAGACACCAGCGAGGGGTTGAGGCGGGGGTGATGGAGTTGAGGGAGGGCTCCCTGCCTCAGTTTCCCCACACAAAGCTCCTGCAGCAGTCCACGAGAGATCCCTGCTGGGATCCAGTGGCGTTGCTGCAGGTCTTACAATAAACACGGCGTGGTGACAACGGCGGCGGGGGTGACCCCCCAGCCCTGCCTCAATTTCCCCAAGGCGGGGGCCCGAGGGGCTCCGTGACCCGCGGAGCCGCCCGTGGCTTCCCAGAAGGTGGCGGACTCAGCCCAAAAATCCGCTCCCCGGGAGCCTCGGGGTGCAACCAAGGGAGCCCCAGCAGCGCCCCGATGCCACGGGGATGGGCACGGCCCCTTGCGGACCCCCCAGATCCCTTCGGCACCTCCAAATCCCTCCGTACGCTTTCCCCGTTCACCCTCCCTTCACCCCTCTGTACTCCCCAGCACTGTCGCAGCCCCGTGGGTGTGATGAGCATGTCAGTGCTCAGCCCGTCGGTGCAGCGCAGGGGTGGAGGCACCGCGGGGAGGAGGTGGCACCGCGTGTTCCCATCCCTGTCACCGCGGCAGGGCGGCCGCCGGTGCTTTTCGGTGCGGGACAGCTCACGCTGGCACGCTTGCACAACTGCAGGCGTGCACGAGCGTGTGCGCTCACACGCCGCTGCAGGCGTGCAAGCAGCACCCTCCGCGCTCTCGCACGCTCGCACGGCCGCCCGTGCACACTCTTGCACATCTGCACGTGTGCCCGTCGCACAAGCGTGCGCTGGGCTGTTCGTGGCACCGCTCGCTCGGACACGCGGGTGGTTTTGACGGTCACGCACTCGTGTGCTTGCACGACTGCGCTTGCACTACCGCACGCTCGGAGCCCCGCGGCCCTGCACCCCACGTGCTTTCGCGCTTGCACAAGCGCACGCCCCGGGATCGCGCCTTGCGCGCTCGCCCCGAGACGTCACATCCCCCGCCGGCCAGCGAGCCGGGGCTGCCTCGGGGGGATGCTGCCAGCAGCGCCGGGGCACGTGGGGCCCCCCCCAAACGGGGCTTGGGCCCCCCCGAAAGAGTTAAAGGAGGCGCGCGGGAAGCCCGTCCCTCCGCGGCCCCATTGGTTTCCCATCCCAGGTACATCCTTTGCTCGTCACCCTCGCCACCCTCGCTAGGCCGCAGCGGCGTCACGAGCTGTGCCGGGGCTCAGCGGGCGCTCGCCCCAGCGGGGCCGGGGCTGGCGGGAGTGGGGTGACGGCCATGGTGAGTGGGGGAGCCCAGCGACACCCCCAAATCTGGGAGAGGTTGAGTGGGGGGCGCTTGGCCGAAGGGGGCGCCGGGTGATGCATCTCCCATGGGATGCTCTTTGTAACCCCATAGGACCCCCCATTGCATCCCAGGGGACCCCCCCAGCATTCCCGTGGGACCCCCTTTGCACCCCCGAGGGACGCCCATGAGACCCTCATTGGGCCCTTAAGGGATTCCCCATTGCATCCCGAGGGACCCCCTAAGACACCCCTACAGCACCCCCAGGGACCCCTGCTGCACCCCCGAGCGCCCCACTCGGGCCCCCCCCGCCGCGTTTGCTTTGTGGCCACTGGCTTCACCAGATGGGGACCCTAAAGTGGGTGCCCCCCTCAGCCCCCCCGCCGCCCCCCGAATCCCCTCTTGACCCAGACCCGCGGGGGTTTGCACCGTGTTTCCCTCTGCAAAGGGGGGGGGGGGGGGGGGCGCCCCCCACCCAGCTGAACCCACTTTTGTGGGGCTGTTTGCGAACACCCCCAAACTGGATTGTTCTCTTCCCTAATGTTTTTTTTTTTTTGGGGGGGGGGGTTGTTTGGTGGTGGTGGGTTTTTTTGGTAAAGTTTAACCCTTTTTTTGCTGCTTTTTAAGCTTTTTAAAAAAAATTAATTTCTCGCCAGCCAAGGCTCCCTGCAAAACTGGGAACTCCCCCCAACCTCCTTTCCCAGCACCCCTGATTAACACCGGCACCCTAATTATTACCAGGGGTTGCTAATTACCCCCGGACATCCTAATTAGCAGGCTGAGCCTTTCTGGGCGCTGACTCCGGGCTGTAGAGGTGCGGGGGCACTTATGGGTGCTGGGGCCGGTGGGTACCGCTTTGCTAGGCGGGGCTTTGGGGGCGCGGGGGTGGCTTAGGGGGGTTCGGGGTGGAGTTGGGGGGCTTTGGGGGGCTGGGGGGAGGCGAAGAATCGCCATCGCGATCGTGGCCGTGGTTGCTCCGAAATGGCGCCCGGACGGGAATTGAAAGCAGCCGGCGGAGGCTCGGGGTGCCCCGGTACGGGCTCGGGGCTCCGCCGGGGGGGCAGAGCCGGGCGCTGGGTGCCCCCCGAGCCTTCCGGGGGGGGGGGGCGGGGTGCGGGCTCCGAGCACGTGGGGCTTATTGTTTATAAAGCGAAGGAGCGATTTGGGGCAAAACCAGGCTATTTAAGGTAATGCTGAGATTCTTGTAAAGAGAGTGGAAATCCCTTGCGTAGGGGGTTAAAGTGTGGGTGTCCCCCCCGTGCACCCTGTGGTGCCCCCCACCCTGTTGGACCTGGGAAAACGCATTTCTATTCGGATTGAAGCAAGCAACAGCTTGGAGGGGGGAGGTATATGACAAAAACTACCTCTTTTTGCTCCAGAAAAGGGGTGCTCCCACTGGAGAGGGGTGGGGAGCACCCATTGGTGCTACTATGCCCCCAATATGGAGGATAGGGGTGTTAAAAATACTTCCCGGGCCCAATTTCCCCCAAATTAAGGATGCTGGGGGTCCATCCCAGCGCCTCTCGGGGGCGTTTTGGGGGAGCTTGGGCTCAGTTTGGATTCTCTGATGGCTTGTACAGCATTGAGCCAGCACATACCTTGTGAAAGGAGAACAGAAAGGGATTAATTTTTGGTCTTTCTCCTTCTGTTTCAGGCTGGGGTAGGCGGGGTGGGGGATCACTGAGGGGAAAAAAATTGCATTTCCTCAGGAAATGGAGTGAAAGCTGGGGTTCCAGGAATTTGGTGTTGCAGAGCCATGGGGGCTTCATGGGTCCCCCCACCACGTGAGCGGGGATTTGTGCCCGGAGCTGCCAATTTCAGCCATGTGCGAAGTACTAAAATAGGTGGAAAAAAGTGAAAGGGGTTGGAAAAAAATAGGATCTAAACAGAGATTTTCCCCATGATAAAATCTTGCAGTTGAGGCTCTTTCGCCACACAGTTCTCAGGCTCCAGGCGGGCGCCCAGGGGAGATTTTGGGGCTGCAAACAGAGATTTTGGTACAACCAAGGAGGGAAACCACATCTTTGTTTTAACCCTTTCTATTCCCCAGGTGGGTTTGTGGTTAATTAAACTGAGGCTGGGATTTGGGATCCGGGGAGGGGATGGGATCCAGGGAGAGGATGAGATTTGTTATTAAGTGTGCAAAGGGAGATTTGGGAATGCTGCTATTGGAAACCAGGCTGAGAACCGGTGCTTTCATTCTCCCAGGGGAAACTGAGGCACGGCTGTGTGGGGTTTTGATCAACTCATCCCTTTGGATGCGGGATGGGGACATCCAGATGGGTGTAAACCCCCTCCCTGCGCTGATTGCGGGTGTAGGGTTGTGAGTGGTGCTGCTCGGGCCATCGGTGGCAGGGTCAGGGTGGATTTTGGGGTGCTCAGCCCCTCGGTGGGGAGTTGAGGGTTGTTTGCTCCGTCGGGAGACAATCCGGCTGGATAGCAGGGCAGTGCCAGCGGGAAGGAAACGGCGGCGGTGGCACGATAAGGGCCGGCTGCCAACCCGTGAGGTTTTCCTTGTTTTTCTGCCGGGGATGAGATAAGAGCCGGGCACAGGCACAAGATAATGCCCGGGAGACACGGCGCCGGGAGGGAGCCCGTCCACAGCTGAAATTCTTGGCGCTGTCGCCTTTGGGTGCTCGCAGGGACGTCTCCGGGTGTTTCACGGTGCGCAGGGTTCACAGATGGGGCGTGGAGCGCGAGCGAGGCGGTAGTGTCAGGGTGAAAAGCCATTTTCTCTGCTGCCAGCCTTTCCCAGGTGCCTGGCACTCCGGGGTTCCCTGGCACAGGGGGGTCCCTCTCCCCGCTGTAGGGCGGAGGTGGATCCGGCTTTATTCCAGGCTGAAGGGGAGGTTGCACAACCCGGCCCTGGGGGAAAGTGAGGCGGGTTCGGGCTTTGCTCAGCTCTTGGCTCCGGCCCTCTTTGCTTTCCATAACCTTCCTCAGGCATTTGTGTAGTGCTTTACTACCTCAGAGCCATTCGGGATTTTGCTCCCCGGAGGAGAAGGTGGCTTTAGAAAGTGTGTAAATCTTCCTTGTCCTTCATCCTCTTCCTCAACCCCGGGTCGCTGAGCACGTCTGTTGCCGATTTCCCTGTGCAGATGTCGACCTACAAGCGGGCAACACTGGACGACGAAGACCCCCTGGACTCACTTGGTGACGGTGATGGATACCCCAATGGCTTCCAGGTATAGCTTCATGTGTCTTTTAGGGAGGAAAAAGGGCATTTTGTGTGCTGGCAAGCAGCAAAGGGGGTGCAGAAGGGTTTTCCACCTGGGACTAGTGTCTGGAGGGTAAAGTCCAGTGTGGGCAGAGCAGTTGGCTCCTGCCACTGCTGCCCTTCGTTCCCCTCCTGGCACGGGGAGCCAGCAGGGCCATATCCTGCCTCCACTGTTTCAACACTCCACCTCCCAGTTTTTCTGCTGCCCAAACCCCTTCCCAGCATGGTTGGGGTGAGCAATTACTGCAGCACTGGGAATTTTGTCCACACACAGAAGGGGATTAATTTCTCCCCAAGCAGTGGGAAAGCAGCTTAAAGAGGGCCGAGGGTGGCAAGACAAAACCCCATGGCTGCCAGTGTCCGGTCTCACCGGGAAAGGTTCAGGTCTGGAGAGATGCTCTCTGTCCTGGCCCCAATCCCAGCTCCATCAGTCTCTAGAATGGTGGTTTCTGCCCCAAATGTGTTTTTGCTTTTCCCGGCGGGGCTGTCTCCACTTGCCGTCACATCGAGATGTTTCCTGGGGATGTTTTTCGGCTGAGTGGGAGTATCCTGTTAAGGCACTTCCCGATGCAGCCTCCACCCTGTCCCAGTGCTGGCAGTGGGGACGGGGACAGCCATGGGGTTATGCTGTGCTTGAGGAGGGGTTCAGGGTGGCACGGGACAGTAGGTGAGCCCTCCGAAACGCTCATCCCGCTCCCTTTCCTGCCATTGTGCCGCCCTTCCTGCCCGGTTTCTGGAAGGCAACTGCTGCCTTTCCCAGCCCGATCCATGACAGATCCCTTGCCGGAGCTAATTTGTGCTGTGGGCTGTAGGAAGCAAAATGGGGGCTGCATCAGTGAGCTTTTCTGCCAGCGGGGAGACGACGCTGCTCTTCCCACAGGTGAACTTCCGCAGCTCACGGAGCAGCTGGGGCTGCTGGGCTGAGCGGACGCGTGCCGAGAAGCAGCTGGTGGTGCTGGTGGGGGTGCTAGCGGTGCTGCTCGTGGCCTGTCTGCTGGGACTCGTCTTCCAGTACAGAGCCAGTAAGTCCTTTGGCCGTTTTTTGGGGGCCAAAACTCCCCCAGCAAAGAAAGGATCCTGGGCTCAGCCTCTGCGTGCAAACACTGAAGCAGAGCAGCTTATCTGAGCAACTGGTGGGGATGGTTTGCTCAAGCTTTGAGCAAACAACTGCGCAGGGATCCTGCCCCCTTTACCAGGGGAGTTGCTGGGGAGTTCCCAGAGTGGGATATTTGGTGCAAGGGTGAGATGCTTACCTGCACCCCTCCCCCCAGGACAGGATTCTTGGGTATCAAACAGGATGTTCAGGTGTGGGGTGGGATCTTTGGGCTCAAGACGGGATGGTTACCTGCACCCCTTAACCCCTGGGCAGGATGCTCAGGTGCAGGATAAGGTGTTCCTCTGATCCTTTGTCCTGTTGCTTGATGCTTGAGCACAGGATGGACCGTTTTCCTGCATCCTTCACCCCAGGGTGGATGACTGGGCACTAGGCAGGATCCTTGGGCCTAAGATGAGATACTTGCCCTGGGATGGGATGATTTGGCCAGATGCTCAGACATAGGTCAGGATGCTAGTCCATATTGCTTGCCCTAGGGCAGGGTGTTAAGGCACCAGGTGGGATGCTCAGGCACCAAGTGGGGTATTTGCCCGCATCCTTCAGTGCGGGGCAGGATGCTCTGTGGTGCTGCTCATCCTGCTGCAGCAGAGGAGCTGAACCTGTCCCTGCCTCCCCCAGGGCCGCCTGCCATGTGCCTGTCGGAAGCCTGCATCTCCGTCACCAGCTCCATCCTCAGCTCACTGGACCGCGCCGTGAATCCCTGCGAGGACTTCTTCAGCTACGCCTGTGGGGGCTGGATTAAGGCTAACCCCCTCCCCGATGGTCACTCGCGCTGGGGCACCTTCAACAACCTCTGGGAGCACAACCAGGCCATCATGAAGCACCTGCTGGGTGAGTGCGTGGGAGCGGTGGGACCCGGCATTGCTCAGGGGCCCTGTTAGGTCCAGGGGATGCCAAAAACATATGCACGTGAGGTTGGGATTGAACTCCAGCGTCAAACCAGTCTGTGACACAAATGCTGTGAGGACATTGAGAAACAGGTCCTGGCTGTGTTTGCTCTCCTAGATGGTCCTGAGATTTTTGACTGTGGTGTTGCTAGTCTTTGGTGCCAAGTAGAGAAAAGAGTCCTGGCCTCTGCCCTGTAAACCCCATGGTGGCATTCCCAGGAGCTCTGAAATTCAGGATTTGCACTTCAGGCTGCATCCAGAGGCTGCAGTGCCCCAGTATCACCCGAAGGATATGCATTTTTCCTGTTCCTATAGCTTCCAGCCTTTGTGAGCAGCCTTTTGGGGGGCTGGCTGCCAATATGGCCATTTTTTGGGGGGCCAAAACTCCCCCAGCAAAGGGAGGATCCTGGGCTCAGCCTGTGCGTGCGAACACCGAAGCAGAGCGGCTTATCCGAGCAACTGGCGGGGACGGTTTGTTCAAGCTTTGAGCAAACAACTGGCTCCTTATCAGCACTTTCCACTGCGCCAGGGCTGATTATCTGGAAAGAGAAGGTTTGGGAAAAGTGTTGTCTTTTGAGAGAAAGGGGGTGGCGCGGGAACAGCTTCGTCCCTGGCTTTTCCCGCAGAAATCTGGCGCTGGTTTTACCGGGAGAAGAGACTGGGCGGCCAGCCAAGTGGTCGCGTTCGGCATTTCCTTGAATTCCTTGGAGCTGAGGGACCTTTAGTTAATAAAACCACACAGCTGGGAAGCCAAAGGTGCAAGCTGTGTCATCAGGAAAATAAATAAAAAAACCCCAAAAACCCTCTGGGGAAGCAGAATTTTAGCTGGGGACATGAAAGGAAGGTTTTGGAGGCAGAGGAGAAAAATGGGTTTATTGTTCCTTTTTGCAGGAATAAATAATACAGGGCTGGGGGCACCAGCTCAGAGGCAAGGGCAGCACCCAGGGCTGGATGATGCTAGGAATTCCAGAGCTGCTGGAAAAATGCTTTTTGTTTTTTCTTTCTTTCTTTATCTTTTGTCCCCAAAGAGTTGGGGCAGTCACTGTGGGTGGGAAATGAGACGGGGGAGCAGGAGGCCAAGAAGGGCTGGGGCCAATGGGATGCTCTTGGGAGCATGGTGGGGACTATTGGGACAATCCTTGGCACCTTTTTGGAGCCTAGCCTTGCACAAATGGGGCTGAATCCTTCTGGCTCCCAGGGGCCCATCCGAGGGGCCCCCTGTGATTCTCCCTGGGTCCCTCCCACAGAAAACACCACGGCCAATGTGTCAAGCGAGGCAGAGCGCAAAGCACAGCGCTATTACCAAGCCTGCATGAATGAGAGCAAGATCGAGGAGCTGCGTGCTACCCCACTCACAGAGCTCATCCAAAAGGTTTGTCCCAGTCCTTGTGGAAAAGCCATCTTCCCTCTGCAAAATGGGGGGAAAAGCTCAGTCGTGGGCAGTCCCAGCACCCTCCAGACTCCATTCTTGGTGCTATCTGTGGAAGAGCGTCCCCCAGGTCAGGCAGGCAGAGGCAGGGATTTATAATCCTATATTGGGACTTCTTAGCCCTCTTGCAAGATGTTTCCCCCCAGGATGGATATTGAGGGGATATTGAAGTGATTCCAGGTGGCTGTTTCTTACCCAAAAGTTGGTTGCTGTCTGTCCCCAGCTGGGTGGCTGGAACATCACCGGTACCTGGGCCAGCGACAACTTCAACGAGACGCTGCGGGAAGTGACAGCACATTATCGCACCTCGCCCTTCTTTTCTGTCTACGTCAGCGCCGACTCCAAGAACTCCAACAGCAACGTCATCCAGGTGGATCAGTCGGGGCTGGGCCTGCCGTCGCGGGATTACTACCTGAACAAGACGGAGAATGAGAAGGTGAAGGTGTCGGGGGAAACGTGGGTTGGCTGGGGGGATGCTGTGGGTGGGTGGCACCTGCCATGCTGATGCCACTTGTCTGACCACACAGGTGCTCGCCGGGTACCTGAACTACATGGTGCAGCTGGGGATGTTCCTGGGAGGCACCGATGAGGAGTCAACACGGCGGCAGATGCAGCAGATCTTGGACTTTGAGACAGCCTTGGCCAACATCACCATCCCACAGGAGAAGCACCGGGATGAGGAGGTCATCTATCATAAAATGACAGCAGGAGACCTAAAGGTAGGGATGGAGCTGGTGAGCTTCCTCATTCTGCTGTGGTTTGGGAAGCGGGGTGGACTGTGGAGGTGACGCAGCTCCTCGGGGAATCCTGACGCCAGCTGACGCAGCCTGGGAAGCTCTTGTGCAGTAGCTTGGCCCATGTCCTCCTTGGGGAAATCCCACCCTGACCCTTCCTCCCAGCCTCTAGACCACCCCTGGGGCTGGCAGCTGTCCTACTGCAGCACTTATGTCCTCCTGGCACTGCTACCCGTGGACATCAGCCAGGTCACCTCCTGGTGTCCCCAGAGGAGCTCTAATGACTTGTGTCAACATTTCTGACACTCACCCCATTTTCTTTTCCTTTGTGTGAGGAAATTGTTTACTCCCCTCCAACCTTTTGAGGATGCTGCTTTTACAGGAACTGGCCTCTGCAAAATCAGCTGAATCCATCACATGGGGACTGATGCAGCCGATTCCAGCTCAAGAAGCAGCTGCCACCCCCTGCAATGGTTTTTGGGTCCATAGCAGCACTGTGGCTTTTTCAGGAGCTGGCACCGGCTGTGGACTGGATGCCCTTCCTCTCCACGGTCTTCTACCCTGTGGAGCTCAACGAGTCAGAGCCCGTTGTGGTCTATGCCAAGGAGTACCTGGAGCAGGTTTCTGACCTCATCCTGCACACGGATAAGTGGTAAGGACCCCCAGCCTGTACAGAGACACAGGTGCCCAGGGTGGGCAGGAATGTGCTGCTGCCTACTCACTGCCTCTCACCATAGTCTCCTCAACAACTACATGATCTGGAACCTGGTGCGGAAAACCAGCCCGCTCCTTGACCAGCGCTTCCGGGATGCCGAGGAAAAATTCATGGAAGTGATGTATGGGACAAAGAAGGTGAGGGCAGAGTCCCCAGGGCCCTCAAGTGATGGCTTTTTATGTCAAGGCCCTGTCATGTGGCATCCAAACAATAGAGATGTGGGGTAGCTTTTGGGGTGGCGGGGGGATGGAAGGGCCAAGTGGAGCAAGGGGTGGGAATGTGGAGGGCTTTGTTCAATGCCACCACTGATGACCACCTCTTGTCCCATGCAGAGTTGCCTCCCACGCTGGAAGTTTTGCATCAGTGACACGGACAACAACCTGGGCTTCGCCCTGGGGGCCATGTTTGTCAAGGCCACCTTTGCTGAGGACAGCAAGCAGGTGGTACGTCCCCAAGGCAGCAGCGTGCAAGTCCTGGTGCTGGGAAAGCCCCACCAGTGGTGGAACCATCGGGGCAGACAATGTTTCTCTGTCCATCTTGTTGTGTTTGCTGTGCATGTCCGTGTGCCGGGTTTTTCACTATGTGTTGTCTTGGCCGCCCAGCCTCTTCCTCCCTGTGGTGTGAAGGTCCTTGACCTCTCTGGGACAGGAAGCCAGCTCTCTGGACTGACACTGTGCTGCCTTGTTTTGTCTAGGCAGAGGAAATGATCGCGGAGATTAAAACTGCCTTCGAGGAAAGCCTGGAGACCCTGCAGTGGATGGATGAAGAGACGAGGAGATCAGCCAAAGAGAAGGTGAGGCACTGGTGGCTGCACTGGGGAGATGATGAGGGTGGAGGATGCTGGAACCAGGTGAGCCTGTCCTTCCATCTCTGGCACCAAAAACACTCTGGTCCTTGTCACCCTCCAGGCAGATGCCATCTACAACATGATCGGCTACCCCAAGTTCATCATGGACCCCAAGGAGCTGGATAAAGTCTTTAATGACGTGAGTTGTCAGATATGTCCCCTGGGTCTTCTACAGGACGTACAGGATGTGCCCATATCACCATGGCCTGAGGGCAGCCTTGAACCCCAGGTTTCCTCCAGAAGTCTCACTGATGTCCTTGGCCCTTCTCTAGGGCCTTCCCAGAGAGCTGTGGGCCAGTCCTGGGGTGGCTGGGGCTCTTGGGATTCCTGCCTGGGAAAAGGAGGAGCTGTTTTCCGTAAGGGTGATTCATTGTCCTCCAGAGACTCCACAGATGTTGGAGGAGGAGAAACAGGAGAAGTCATAACTCTGCTGGCTCTGGAGGCTCAAATGTGACTGTAGAGGGAGGAGTGGGGCTGAGCAATCACTGCACACCACTCAAGCCTCGTTCCTTTGCAGTACGAGGCCGTGCCTGACCTCTACTTTGAGAACGTCATGCAGTTTTACAACTTCTCAGCCAGGGTCACGGCTGACCAGCTCCGGAAACCGCCAAACCGGGACCAGTAAGTCCTCTGCTCCACTTCCCTGTTGTATTCAGTGGGGAGTGTCAGCATATCTGGAGCACTGGGATTTGGTCTCCACCAGCCTGTGCTGGTTTTGGGGAGATAAATTTAGGGCAACAGCTTTGCAACAGAAGTGGATGTTGTTGGAGCAAACACTGGTGATGGTTTGTGTTGCCATGTTGGCCATGTTTGTGTTCCTGCAGGTGGAGCATGACACCTCCAACGGTCAACGCGTATTACTCTCCCACCAAGAATGAGATTGTCTTCCCTGCTGGCATCCTCCAGGCTCCCTTTTACACCCGTGCATCCCCAAAGTAAGAGCCACGGGAAAACAGTGAGGGCAGGATTCCCAGCTTTCCTCCTGTACCCAAATCTGAGGCTAAGTTTCATGGCTGTGAGGAGCAGAGGCTGCTTTCTTAACCTCTCCATTACCCTCCTGCAGGTCCCTGAATTTTGGTGGGATTGGTGTGGTGGTGGGCCACGAGTTGACACACGCCTTTGATGACCAAGGTATGGGCAGGGCCAGGTGGGTGGGCAGCTGGAGAGGTGGCCAGTATGAGATGAAAAATCCACTGTGTTTTTGCAGGCCGGGAATATGACAAAGATGGCAACCTGCGTCCCTGGTGGAAGAACTCCTCGGTGGAGGCCTTCAAGCGTCAGACAGCATGCATGGTGGAGCAGTACAGCAACTACACTGTCAACGGCGAGGCGGTCAATGGCAAGCACACCCTCGGGGAGAACATCGCTGACAATGGGGGCCTCAAGGCTGCCTACCGGGTAGGACCATGGGGCTGGGGAAATTCCAAGGGGGACATGGCGTGGTGGGATTTGTGTTGTCTCTTGATCCGCCTGTGCTCCCTGGTCTTCAGGCATATCAAAACTGGCTGAAAAAGAATGGGAATGAAGAAACACTCCCAACTCTCGGTCTCACCAACTACCAGCTCTTCTTCGTTGGCTTCGCACAGGTAGGTCACGTGGTGACCTTGGGAGGGTGGGCACACGGGTTTTTGTGGGTGGAGCATGCCCAGATGGGGTTGGGAGGGTGTGATCGCAAAACTCAGTCCTCTGGAGATGATGTAGTGGATGGAGAATGGGATTGGGGTGATGCTGGTTACAAAGCAAGACAAAGCTGAAGCTCAAGCTGCCTTGGCTCCCATCACGCAGGCAGAGGGGTTGGATTCAGCACTGAGCCAGCCCCATGGTGGTGGGTGTCAGTACTCAGGCCCCTCGCGCTCCATTTGCAGGTGTGGTGTTCGGTTCGCACACCCGAGAGCTCACACGAGGGGCTCATCACCGATCCCCACAGCCCCTCGCGTTTCCGCGTCATTGGCACAGTCTCCAACTCCCGGGAGTTCGCGGAGCACTTCAGCTGCCCCCCAGGCTCCCCCATGAACCCCCTCAAGAAGTGTGAAGTCTGGTGATGGGCGAGTGCCCAAGGGAACCAGCGGCTGGTTGCTTCATCCTCTGCCAACAGCTGGGCTTCCCCAGTCCTTTGAGGCTCAAACCACTTCTCCGTGCCACAGAGAGCCCAACTCTTCAGCCAGAGCGGTGTCTGCATCCCCGGCATTGTCCGAGGTTCAATCCACTGTGAAAACTCCTTATCCCCCTGCTTGTTGGTGAAATGACTTCAGTTTGGGGGTATCTTCTTTCCCACCATGCCTGGGCCACGTGTCAAGGCACACGTGTCCATGGGCGCTGCCCGTATTTACACCACAGCGCTCAGCCTGACCCACCGCCTGGCAAAACCCCTCTGTTACGGAGGTGATAAAGGGAACCCCCAACAGTGGAAGGTTTGTCTGCGTGTCTGAATACACCCAGTGTACCACCTTGTCTCCAAAGATGCGCACATGAGGGTGGAAAATATTTTTAGATATATTTTTGGGGGAGGGAAATATATATTTTTTTTTCATGTGTCGTGGAATACACTGGAAATTTTCAGGGAAAATGCATTTAAAAGCCTTTTTTTAGTACAAGATTAGTATATTTATTAATTTTTTTTACTTAGTGCAGCTGTAGGTGTAGTACCCTGTGGTGACAGTCCCTTGGCCAGGGAAGCTGGCTAGGGCCGTGGATATAACTTTCCAGTCTTGGATCCTGTGTTTCTCTGGGAGAGACTATCCTCAGATGATGCTGATGGGGAAAATTAGGGACAGTGGGCCTGGAGACAGGGCTGGAGGATGCTGCAAGTCACAGAGACTGTGCTGGGATGCTGCAGCTCCTGGGATTAGCTTTAATTTCAGAGTGTAAAGGGAAAAATTGACGCAACCAAAGATGTAACCAAGGTGGTGATGGGGTGGATGAAGCATCCTGTTCTACCTCCTGTCCCCTCTGAAGCCAGGCCAGCCAGGATTTCCTGGCCCAAAAGCTTCCCAGACAAGTGCAGGCGGTTCCTGCCGCTGCTTCTCTCACGCCAAGCCTGCCCTCTGCCCGGGAAACTGCAAGCCCCAAAAGCACCATGTGGCCCCAAAACTCTGTCCCTCCACAGCTGGTTTGAGAAGTGATCAGGATTGGGCTGAGAGACTTTTTTAAGAGATGTTTTTAATACTTGTTTTGAGGGGAAAGCACTGACAGGAGCTCAGGTGCTGCGTGTTGTCACTCTAGACAACGCAGAGACCTAGAGGGATTTTTAATATTTATATGTAAAGGGAGGGATGGAAGGGGCTGGATTTTTGTAACTATTTTTTCACCCTATGCGTGGGGCTTATTGTAATTGAAATAATAAATACTTTTTACTGGATTTGGAGCTGATCACAACTCATACTTTCTTATAGCAGGAGAGTCTGCATCCCTTTATTTATGCTTTTCTCCCTGTGCGCACCACTGAACCCGTCCCATGCTGACAAAACTGAGCCAAGCAGCCTTTTTCCAGCCTGCGCTTGGTGACTGCTGCCTCCCTTGGAGGCTAGATCCAGGGCATTTTGCCCAAAAACCCACTCTCACGGCGGGTGGCTCTTTGCTTTCCACCTCTATGGCATGGCCCCACACAGCTCCCCAGCAGGGAGGTCTTTCCTGGATGCTTTTCCTTCCTCCCAGGTGAGTTTTTGGCCGGCTGGGCTGTGCTGGGATCCAGCGGCACAGGCCCCGCGCAGGTTTCTCTCCAAACTCCCATATTTATGGCCTGGTGATGCTGGTGGGTTGCTGCCAGCTCTGTAACACAGGCCAACGTTCTCTCCGAGCAGATGCTCCATGGCTTCATCAGGCTTGCCCAAAAAATGCAAGGCAGGATCTGGGCTGCAGGCTCCTTGCAAGCCTCACCCCAGCACCTGGCAGAGCTGATGGCCATAAAACAAGCCAAGTGCTGGGTACTCCTTTGCTATTTAGCCTTGGAATTGTTAATCGGGACTGGATTTGGGGAAAAACTAGGAGGCTGCAGCCCACTGGTAACAAACTTTTGGGAATACAGAGTGTTTCTGCTGCTGCCATGGGCAGGACTGAGCCAGCAGTGAGCCGAGGACAGGGGTGTTGCGTAAATAAGACATTAAAATACCTCTCTGACTGTTTTTACCGTGTTTTCTCACCCACGTGGAATTGAAATGTAGTAATAGCACTCACTTTCTGCTTGCACGACTCGGTGTGAGGCCCTCGGTTTCCTGCAGCGCTGGGGAGCGGCCGTGGCCGTTGTTTTCCCTGAGATCTGCCTGGAAATGGCGCAAACCCGCAGAGGGCGGTGGAGCCGAGAAAATCGCTGCCTGCACACTCCAGTGCCGGGCTGGCAGGAGCCAGCGATGTTACCGGAGTCCTATTTTGGTCTGGATGTGGCTCCGCGTGTTTAAATTGTGGTGGAATACCTGCATTCCTAGGGAAAGAGAGGAGCAACGTGGGTCGAAGGCAAAGAGGAATAGAGTGAGACTGGGGTGACAGGGTGTTTTCCCAGCTGCAAGGAGCAGGGAAGGCAGCACAGGCGTCACATGGAGATGCTGTTAGAAGTGGTTTAACCATCCAAAAAAGAAGTACTTTGGCTCTCTGGGGCTTACTCGCAGGGAGGGACCAGGCAGGTGATGGCTCAGGGACAGCCCCAGGGCAGGAAGGATTTCGAGGGTGACCATTAACTGTGTTGTGGTGGGAGACGCTGTGGTCAAGGCTCCCCGTGCCGGGCTGGGAGCGGGTGGCAGGAGTTTTCCTCCCTGGGAGGCTGCCGGGCGTAGGGAGAGCGGGCAGGAGGTGAATCATCCCGCTCTGTGCCAGCGCCTGGTGTGGGCTTGCCTGGTCCTGGGTGGTATTTGCTTTATTTTGCGCTCAGCTATGCCCTGGAGGGCTGAGACGTTTGCCGAGGGCTGAGCCCGGGCAGGGGAGGAATGGGGAAAGCTCCAAGCAGGACTTTTTTTTTTTTTTTTTTTTTTTTTTAATGGTGGGGGTTTTTCGTGTCTGGAGGGTGTTGGAAGAGGATCCGTGCAGGAGAAGCCGAAAGAGGGAGGTGCTGCTGTGCTGCGCTGGGTGAAAGCATGCACCTGGAGCATGCTGGAGCCTCCAAATGGAGCTGGAAATGGGGGCTGTTCATAGGTTTGGTGGGGCTGAGACAGCTGTTGAGAGGTGAGAGGCTGAACCCAACCATCTGAACTGCCCTTCTCCGTCCCACTTTGTTCCCTCCAGGTAGGATCTAACCCCTGTCACATCAAAACAGTGCTGAGGTCACCTACTGGGACAACCAGATTTTAGGGGCAAAAGCTTCCCTGAAAAAGCCACACCTTCCTGAAGGCAGGAGGACGGGGAGTGGGAGGTGGGGAGCAGATTTCTAAATCCCACCTTGCAGCTGGGACCTGCTCATTCTGAGCACTGTTGAGTTTTCACTCGGAGCCAAGCAACAACAAGGCTGCGTCTCCTCACTGACTCCTAGGACCGTGGCTTTGTGCTTTATGCTTTTCTCTTCATGAGTGTCCTTCCAGGAAAACAGCCATTTTCCAGTGATACCCCAATCCTGTATTTTCCTAAGTTCACCAACAGCTCCAGCATTCCTACTACACTCTGTGCTGTGGGGTTGTATCTCTGCTGTGGCAGGTACACGAGAGACTGGTGGGACTGGAAAAAGGGCTGGCTCCTGAAACAGGAGCTCAGCACTGTAGGCTGCAGCTGCCCACAGTGACACATTGGTTCCCAGGTGCTAATAAAGCTAGCAGGAAAAAGAGGAAAAACGAAATGGAGAGGCAGGAAGAAGGGTGTGAATCCAGCTGGAACTCACTCAGGCTCTAAAATCTGCAGGATTTTGTTGGCCAAATCGTCCTACATAGGGTAGAAGGGAGACATATCTGCTTTTTCTTCTCAGGAAAAATTAAAAAGAAGGGAAAAACATGGCTGGGGAGAGACATTGACTTGGGAAGGGCTTTAAGACAGAGCCAGGAGCCTGGCTCCTTCTCCTGGCCAGCACATTTTGGGAGCTTCAGCAGACAATATGGTGAAAATGCCATTTTTTTTTCCTTCTAAACAGGCAAAAAGTGTATATCCAAAGATCCTGGAGCTCGGAAGCTCTTTTGCAGCTGTGTTTACAGGCAGCTATTTCTGTAGAACAGAGGCAGCCATGGATGTCAATTTGCTTTTGAGATTAATTTCCTTCCGTGCAAAGGGGGGTACCCGAGAGGGGCCGTGCCAGGAGGTGGTCATGGAACGGCACCAGCCCCCCAGAACACACAGCTCTACTTGCACCCTCCAAGTAACAACAGCCAAGTCTTTACCAGCTGTGGAGGGAGAATCGTCTTCCCAGCAGGAGAGGTGTGCTGTGAACGCAGCAGCTCTCTGGGATGCTGGGAGATCTGTTAGTCTTTGGGCAAATCCCATACCATGAGAGAAGTTCCTCCTTTGTTCTCCCATTTTTGGGGAGTGGAGGAGCACTTGGCCTTTATTTTAGGTCATTCTTATTTCTCTCTTCAGTTTTCCTGGTGGGGAATCGGTTAATATGGCAGGCTGAAGGCTGCTGAGGAAAACTGACTCAGACAAAACCAGCCAGAGCCCCCTCTAAATATTTGTTCCTGGGTTCAGATGGAAATATTCCGCACTCAGGACTTCTTTACAGGCTGGCAGGGCTTGGTTGGGCTCTTTCCCCTTAAAACAAAAATCTCAGTGTTTCCTATTTCCCCCCATTTCCCACAGGCAGTGTGAGGTATGTATGAGTTCACCTCCTCACAGGTATTTCCCTTACCCCAATGCAGAACAAAGAGCACAGAAAGGGACACTAAGCAGCACATGAGTCATCTTCCCCTGCCCCACTAATGCCTGCCGGCACTGCAGAAGGTGGCTGTACCCTCCGGTAGTACATAAGTAAGAAAATATTCCAGTTGCAGGGCTGCTTTTAATGGAGACCTTCGTGGCAGCTCCCAGCTTTCCTTCTGAGAACACACCTCGGAGGAGGGAGAGCTTCTGGATACACTGCGATTCTTGTGTGTCCTAAACCTCCCCTGCACGACCCCATTGTTCGATAACTCAGAGCCTGACTCCAAAGGGAAAATGTACTCAAGACCCTTCTACTATTTTTTGCCCACTGTGCTGAATTTTGGTCCAGTGAACAACACCCAGTCCAGATTCTCCACCTTCAGATTTATATTTAAAACTCGAAATTACTTCTCTGCGTAGAAACAGGACCATTGCACAGACAAGGACAGATGTGACCCCTTGGGTAGGTTTTCTTTAGTGCACAAGATTTCTCTTCTCTCAGCTTGTGGTTGTACCACTTACTCTTCAGGTGCCTGAATACACCACCACAAGAGCTGTTCACTTCAGTAAAAGAAGCTTTTCACGTTTAAGGGTTTATTTGTGATTGCTTTAAAGCATTATCTTCCTCCTAAACTTGCAGCTGCTCAGAATTTGCAGCAGATGGGACACAAATAAACTCTGGGAAGGTTTCCTAGAGCAGCACCCCAGGCTGGGTGACAGGGGCAGCAATACCTGCGGGCGCAGTGACGGTGCTGGGAGCGTCTCCCTGGGATGTGCGGCATGGCAGGAACGTGAAGGTGCCAGCAGGTTGGAATGAGCCCTCGGCGGCCAGCAGCGAGGAAGGACAAGTCAGGACAATCTGGCAGCTGCTGGAATCTGTTCTGAGGTGCTTTTTATCTCCCTGAGATGGTATAAACCACCTTGGCCTCTGCCAAGCTCAGGTGGTGGCTGTGAAGAGGCTTCTGCAGGTTAGATGTGAAATGGTGAAGGTGTGCCAGCCCTTGGGGGGTGATGGCTTGGTGTGACCATGGGATCAGGTGGACATCTCTCCCCACAAGGGCAGGTTTGGAGGGTCCCCATTGCCACAGGTGGGCTGCCTTGGGGATCCCGGGGGTCCCTCAGAGCCACCCTGTCACCCTCAGGACTGCCTGCCCTCATGAGGGGCTGCAGTGTGGCACCTGCCAGCTGCTCCAACAGCTGGGAATTGGGGCTGGGGGTGAGGTTTCTTACGTAAGCCCCCTCCTCGGGCCCGCGGTGGGGTGGATACTGCGGGACCCCTCACAGCCAACGGGGTCCCAGGGGTGCCCGGCTTCCACGTTGCCTTGAAGGCTGCCGGCCCTCACGACGCCTCAGGAGGGGCTGCGGTGCTGCCCCTTCCATCCCCTCCAGAAGCCAGGAACTGGGGCTGGGGGTGAGGTTTCGGGCAGGGGAAGCCCGCGGTGGGGTGGGTCCTGAGGGACCCCATCGCCCCCTCACAGCCTCGGGCCAGTCCCTCACGGCCGAGCGTTGCCGAAGTCGAGGCGAGCCGAGCCGAGCGTGCCCGAAGCTACGCCCGCGCCGATCCCGAGGGACTCCGAAGATCGCCGAGAAGCTCCGAAGAGCCAGGAGAGGGGCGGGAACCCCTCTTCCGAGCTCCTCCGAAGCTTCCCGAACTGTCTCACGCCTTCGTCTTCCGGAAATAGCCGAAATTTACCGAGCGCGGGGGTCACGGGAGGTGCTGGGCTGAGCGGGGAGGGAGGGGGAGCAGGGCAGGGCGCTTGCGCCCACGAAAGCCTTTCCGGAAGAACCCGAGGTTTGCCGAGCGGCTCTGGCTGACGAGAGACTCCGGAAAGAGCCGAAGGTTGCCGATCAGCGGTGGGCCGAGCGACTCCGGAAAGAGCCGAAGGTCGCCGATCGGCTCTGGGCCGAGCGGCTCCGGAGCGGCCCGAAGGCGCCCGAGCGCCCGCCCGGCCGGACAGCTGGAGGCGGCCGCAGCGCCATGTTTGATGCTCCGCTACTCCAGTGAGGAAAATCCGCCGGCATCGCCCCCGAGCCGCCGCCGCGAACGGCTCCGCTGCCCCCGGCGAGGGCGACCGCGACCCCCAGCCGCCGGCGGCTCATGAGCAGCGCGGCCTGAGCCGCCCCCCCTTCCCTCCCTCCCCTCCCTCCCTCCCTCCCCGCCGGCCCCTCTCCCGAGCCCTCCGGGAGGCGCGTTGTCACGGAGACCGGCGCCGGTGCCGGCCCGCCGCGCTGCCCCGGCTCTCCCCCGGCCCGCTCCGCGGCTCCCCCCGGCCCCGCTCCCCGCCGCGGGGTGGTGGCTGCGCTTGGCCATGAGTTTACCGCAGAAGGCGGCTTTGAAACCCGGCGCGGCGGCGGCGGCGGCGGGGACCGGCCCCGGGAGCGGGGCGGCGGCGGGGCCGCCTCCCCCCCCGGCTCCCCCTCACCCGGCGCCGGCGCCTCACCCCAACATCAGGGCCTTGCCGCCACAGCCGCCCCAGCAGTATCCTTTGCCCCGGGGGTTCAGGGGGGCGACACCCCCTCCCCACAGCGAGCGGGGCCGGGGGGGTGAGGGGTGCGGGGACCCCCGAGGCCTGGGGGCGGTGGGGGGTGAGGGGTCGCGGGGCCCCCCAGACGGGGGGAGGGTTGGGGGTCGCGGGGCCCCCCGGAGCCGGGGCGGTGTGTGAGGTGGGGGTTGTTGAGGGGTTCCCGGCTCTTTTTTGTGTGTCTGTTTGTGTGTGGGGCCCCCTGCAAAGGGGGCTGCACCTGCTGGGATGGTGCGGGGTAAGGGGAGCCGTCCACCTCCCCAGTGGGCTGGTTTGGGGGTTCAGCGCTTTCCAGGGGGTCCCTTTTTCTCCTCCCCCAAAGCAGCGGTGACCCCAAGGGTAAACTTTTAATTATAAATCGTTCTTCAGTTTTGCCTCTGGTCCTGCCCAGGTAAGTGCTTTGGTTTTGTTGTTTTTCCAGGCGAATTTAAACCCAGCGTTTTTATTTACAGCTAGGGACGATTTTCATGTGATTTATTTTATTTTATTTTATTTTTCCTACTTGGCTGGTGGGAATAAATCTCAGGTGGAACGTCTCACTGAGCGGCTTTCCCTGCCAGGCCACGCGTGATGGGGAGGAGGAGGAGGCTCCCACTCCCCAAAATCCCCCCACCAAAGCGGCCGCTGCTACAAAGAGAGGCTGGCGGGGGCTGCGAGTGTTTTTTAAAGGTCTTCGGTTCTGTGCTGCGAGTAGGCCCCGAGTCAGGAGGGAAATACTGCAGGGATCAGCAGGAAAGTGCCTGCCGGCCTGAGGTTTTGTTTCCAGCGTCCGACATCATCCCGTGGCAAACTGGCTGTTCTCTTCCCCCCCTCCCTGGAGTTTTGGGGGGAGTATGAAGTGAAAAACACACTTTGTGAAATATCTCCGTGCTGTGTTATCCGGGAATGGTGCAGGGACGGTCGGGAGTGTGTTTTCCTATTAACGTTTGGCGGTGAGTTGGATTTTAAGGTGGAAGTGCAGGGTGGTTTTCGTGCCGAGGGCTGTGCCGTGCTGCCTGTGCTCAGAACTGTGTTCCCTGTGTGCCAGCATTTTGCTGCTCTCACTTTCAATTTGGAGGTGGGAAAACCCAGCCCTTTTATAATCAGTTTAGGTCCATTGTTTTCTTGAGCTTCCGGCAAGAATCACCCCTTCCATGACAACAAATTCATTGCTTAAATCATGGGACTGTTGACGTTACAGATTTGTTTGGGTCAAGTGAAAACCCCTGGACGTTCTCTGTGCTGGGTGATTTTTGCCTGGTTTGTGCTATTCTGTAAATCCAGCGGGTGCTTTAGGAATAAAAAAAGTGGGAAGGTGCTGTCAGTAGAGTCAGCAGGGTGGTGGTAAGTAAAACTGTTGCTCAGTTTTGAGGGGTGTGCCAAGAGTTGGAGTGGGAATGCTGGCCAGCGTGCACAGGCTGTGCCTGGCTGATCATCCCATCAAGGTGCTGGTTTGTCTGGGAAAGGGCTTTTTTATCGGGAAATGTGGTGCTCGGGTGTCTTGACAGTTGAAGGCTGAAGTTTGCCTGGCTCTGGGGTTGTGCTGGGCTTTCCAAAGCACTTTATTTATTCCCTGGGATACTTCTCTGGGTGTTGCTGAGGGGGAGCCTGGTGGTGGGTCCGATGAGGGGCTGTGCTGTTGTGGTTGTTGCTTTCGGTGAGGTCATGAAGCACACGAGGGATGAAGTTTGTGTTTACTCTGAGCACAGCCTAAAAACAAAAGGGCTTGGAAAGACTGGAGAAGCTCCTGGAGGAGCTGGGGCTGCTGTGGCAGTGTGTCCCCTCCTGGAGACCCAATGACACCGTGAGCAGGAGGGACAGAGGTGGGGAGAAGTGTTAGATGGACATGACAAGTTGGTGTTATAGAAGTGGGGAGGTTAAAATGACACCGTTACATTTTTATTTCTAGACAAGCCTGTTTTGAAAACATTGTGTTTGACCGATATCTCTGCTTAACTCCTAAACTACTGATCTCTGCTTGGAATATATACAAACACTTTAATTTCCGTGCTTATTCAGGTGTCCTGGTGAAGCTTATTCAGGTGCCCTGGCCGGTTTTATCCTCCACCAAATTGTGTTTGATTATAAACAAAAGCTGTTACCTCTCAGTGCTGCTCTGAGTGAGGCTCGGGGAGCAGAGTTCATCCCTGATTTACTGGAGTGCAGGGGGTCATCTGAGTTCAGCCTTATTTTTAGCCCTCTTTGGTTTCTTTTTTTTCCCCTCTCTGTTTTGATACAAGTGTTGAGCCACTGTTACCTCACAGCAGATAAAAGAGTTGCAGGTTTCTCTGACTTGGGCTTTTTAAACCAAAACAGTTTCCTACCGGTGAACTTTGGTCTGTGGTTTCAGACTTAATGTATCATGAAATTAAACAATATCTGTGTAATTGGAAAAAAATAAGAATTGTGTGAGAGAGAAGTGTTCAGCATGTGCATGTAGCAAGGCACGAGGGAGGGAAAATTAAAATACAGGGGAAAGAAGGAATTAAAAAAAAATAACATTTTTGCGAGAAGGAGAAGCTGGAAAGTGATGGACGTGAAGAGCAGAAATGTCTGGATGTGAGATTCATTCTGTTTCCTGGTAAATAGGAAGTTATTGAAGCTGCTGTAAGACAAGACGGACTTGTGAGGTATTTCCTTAACACAGCGGCTTCAAGAAGTTAAATTTTCTGTGTAAAAGTAAGTTGAGATACTTTTGTGGCTCTGGCAGTGGTGAGTATTCAGCCAAACCTGATTTCAGGCAGAAATTGTGCTAAAAAGTTGTCATGGATAAAGTATGGATAAATCCTTCAGTTGGATTCTGACCCTTATTTGGGAGGAAAGGACAAGGGAGGGTGAAACGACACACAGAAGGGATATTATAAAAAATAAATCCCAATCTGCCCTCCTTGGCTTTGACTCCCAGACTGCTTCTGCAGGAGAAGTTCCAGTGAAGTCTGGAGTGAGACTCCTTCCATAAAAATGTACAGTAACAGAGGTGCTGCAAGTGCACTGTGGCCCTTCGTGGTTTTACCTCGATGGTGCTTCTAACACGTGTCACACTACACCCTGTTCTTTACTCTCCCACTTAGGAGTGAAGTATTTTTTGTGTGTGTGTTACATTAAGCTGCTCTTTCAAAAGTCCCCGTGCTGGGAATAAATTTTGTGGATCAATATAATCAGTTTCTTCCTAGCCCAGACGAGAGCAAACATTGGCCTGTAAGGGACAGCCAGGTTGATGGATGGCACCTGGGGTGAGGTCCCCCAGCTGCTGGTTAATGTGACACTGTTCAGTCAGAGCTGTCTGCAGCTTGGGGCTGGTGTCAGTAGGGTTTTGTTTTCTTTTCCCAACTTCCTCACGTTTGGAGGGAGTTCCTGGTTGTTGATGTGCAGGCACCAGTAAGCTTGACTTTAATCTATCCCTGTGGCTGCTTCCGTGTGGGATTGGGCATCTCTGAAAAACTGGGTGTTCCTCAGGTTATTGCAGGTCGTAGCAGGCTCAGGGTGCAACAGACCATTACTAATTTTTTTTTTTTCTCTTCTTCCTCCTTGTTAATTCAATTTCTGAGAAGCAGAGAGGAAGGATCGGTGTTTGGGGGACTGATTTCTGTGTGAATTCCACCATTGCTCTGTGAGGAAATGTGTGTTTTGCTAATGTTGCTTCAGTAATTTAGTTTTAGTTTTTCCTGCATTGTTCAGCTAACTGTGCTGTAGTCCCTTTCAGGAAGTGATGTGCTAGTTCCTGCTGTGTTGGGTGGCATCTTCTGGATGCAAGCAGCTTCCCAAAAGCCCAGGAGGACAGCAAGAAATAGAGGATGGCGTTTAGGAATGTCTGAGGCTGTGTGAGAAGTCGGGGTGAGTTCCTGGCAGTGCTTGCCCAGTGTTGGGATGCAGGCCAGGCCAGAGTAGGCCTGCCTTGGAGATCTGGTTAAATCAAGATTCTTGAGGAGGATTTGGGTGCACGGGGTTCTCTGTTGTCTCTCTGTCAACAGAGTTGAGCTGGAGGAGAAAGTGCCCAATAATTTTTCCCAGGAGAGAATCTGCAGCGTGCGCCAAAGGGTCGGGGTCTCTGGGTTGCCGTGATCCCCTCTGGAAGTTTGGAGCCAATGTCATCTTCCCTCTCTTACTTCCATTTTGAGGGGTGTTTTCCCAGACTACGTGATGGAGCAGCTTTGTGCTCTCTGGGGTTTGTCTGTTGAGGACAAGGCATTCGGAAGCTGCTTGGGCACAAAAGTCAGCTTGGAGAGCGTGGTCGTGGCTCTCGTGTGAAGCACTCCCTGCGCTGCTTTGACATCGACCGGAGCGCAGTTGGAAATCCTCTTCCAGATGCCAGTGGCAGCCGTGTGTGAGGAAGGTGTCGGGAGCATTACGGTCCCAAGAGGGAGGGAGGGAGTGGTGAGAGGTGCAAAGGAGGGACCAGGCTGAGATCAGAAGCGTTCCTTGCTCTCCATATTTCTGAGTTGAGGAGGGAAAGTTCTGAGATCTTGGCTGGATGAAGGGGAGGAAGGGGCAGAGGTGTTGCCTGGGAAGTGTTTCTGTTTAGAAGTGTTGAAGCTGTGGAGATCAAACATCTTGGGAGGGTCAGAGCAGCAGGAGAAGAGCTTGGAAAAGAGACTTTCCCTGCTGCTCCATGGTGGTGGCTCCTCTGCAGGGGAGGAATGGGCACAGACTGGGGAGCGTGTTGCCAAAAAATTAAGTGCCTTTAGCCCTCTCTGCCATCTCCCCTGCTGATGTTTCCCAGCCTTGGCACATCTTAGTCTTCTTTCAAGCAGCAATTGCTTTAATTTATTTAATGACAAAAGCCAATCATGTTAGCGCACAGATATGTCACTTTACCAGCTTTGTAAGATTTTTGTGGTGAAATCTCTTGGAGAAAACCGTTCTAAAAATGTGATTTCAAGTGGCTTATTTTCTCCTCACATCCAAGGGCATGACTGTGTATGTTCTCTGGCAGAAGTTGGTGGTAGAAGGTTACTTTATCCATTTAAATATACATGTATTTAATGAGCAGCTCTGATTTGGGAGCAGAGTTTGTGTAAGGAGTTGTTGAGAGAGTAACAGGAGACTCAGAACAAATAACTTCCCCTTTAGATGTTGGCACATAGAAGGATTTTTATCTGTGTGTGAATGGATTTTGTCCATCATTTTCAGGCTGAAAGGCTTTTCCATGTTGTTAGCAAACATTGGGATGTGTTGAGCTGGTGCATTTGCTCCACTTTTGTTTAGTAGTAGGGGTTAGCAGTGAAGATCTCCCTATAGAAGGCAGAGGTAACCTGTATTTTCTTTTTCTCCTAATCCAGCAATTTCAGGGCTAGTCAACTGTCTAGTTGTGTGTAAATCCGCTAATATGATTAGAGTTGCTGGAATTTTTACTCTGGGGAACTACAGATGGGTACTATCACTGTTTTACAGGCATTGCTTTGGTAGGAAACTTTATCTGTGACTTGAATGTGGCTGCTGGCAATTGCAAAAGCTTTTCTGGAATGAATGGGGAAGAGAAAACTGGTGTTTGTTCCAAGGCATGAATGTGTGGGGGGAGTCGTGTGCCCTGTGGTCTGAAGGAACCAGGGCAACTAATTTTTCTTCTTGTTTTTTAAGGGAGTACAGTTGATGAGACTCTCAGGGTGCTGTGTTTTACACTTGTTGCAATTTCAAGCACTTCTCTGTACAGCTTTCCTTCCCAAACCTTGGACTCCGTTTTGCCTCCCAAATAGGAGCTGATGATGTGGAACAGCTGGAAGAAGAAAATAGAATGTGTTCCTAAAAAAGAAGAGGATCAAAGGGAGAAGAGCAAAATCAGATTTTAGGCTAGCGAAGTTTTCTGGTGCATGTTATTCCTATGGTTTATTCTTCACCTTTAGAAGGTGTCCCAGGGCGCGCTCCCTCTTTTTGGAATAGGCGATGGCATGCTGTTGCTGATGGGACTTGAGTCAAATTGCTGCTGGGCATGTAACTAGGTTAATGGGACAGCATGATTATTTTTTTTCTTTCCTGAAAGGAAAATTACACGCTCTGTATTTCGATTGTACCTGAGGAGTTGTTTTTACCTTTGTTTGCTGTGTAGTTAAGGTGGAGAGAAAAGGACAAGTTTCCCCACACAGAGTATCAGGTTTAAACCAATTCTGCCACCAAAAATCAGATGTTTTGATTGCTGGT
Organism: Corvus moneduloides; assembly: GCF_009650955.1. Classification (NCBI taxonomy): domain Eukaryota; kingdom Metazoa; phylum Chordata; class Aves; order Passeriformes; family Corvidae; genus Corvus; species Corvus moneduloides. The sequence continues at coordinate 7,437,468 of NC_045497.1, forward strand.
TGTAACACCTTTGTGTTTCCTTTGTCTACATGAGAGTTAAAATATTTCTAGAGCTTTAGATAGGCTTGAAAAAAAAGCCAAGTGGCTTCCAGACTGTGTGTCTTGGAAGAAAAACTTATCCCATCCTCGACCGATCCCAGTCGCGCTCTCCAAATCCGTTGGTGAAGTGTTGAAATGGGTTAGGACTTGTCGAGGTGCAGCGAGCAGCTGCTCCTTTCCAAGTGGAGTAGGAGTGTCTGCACAGGAATAGCTGTAAAAGCTGGAAGCACAAAGACCATCCCTGCTTTTAGCAGGGGAGGGGACCGAATATGGTCAGAATATGGACACAAATTTTCCTGCCAGCCTTGGAGTTTGCTCTTGGTACTGTGAGAACAGCAAGCAAGGAGTTAATGCAGTTAAAGGTCTTAAATAACACAGACTTTCCTGAGTTTGGAGAGCTTTTGGAAGGTGGAAACCAATCAACATTGCAGGGCTGCTCTGTTTGGGGTTGCCAGATGATGATTGTGTGTTTGGGTTTGATTTACACGTGAGGGTGACTGTGAGTTACTGAGTTACTCAGAGGAGTCAGAGGAGTCTGACTGCAGTGTCTGTGTCACTGGTGATGGGTGAAAATCCATTTGAGCTGATGCTATGGCTTTGCTGATGGTGGTCTGAAAACCATTTCCCTCTTTTATGTGTTATTAGTAAGTCGTAGACGTTACTGTGCCTTAAAACTGGCATTTTCTGGGCTTATTTTGTTCTCTTGCCAAAAGGCAAAAATGAGAGAAGTCTTTGGTCTTTCAGACTAAGCAGGAGACTCTTCTCTGTGCATCAAAGGGAAAGATTTTTTTTCGTGATGCTACTTTCAGCTTTGGTTTTTTAGGCAACTGTTGTCTTGGGAAGGCTCCTAAGCATCCTGAGGAAAGGACCTTTCTAGGAAAAAAAAAAAAAAAAGTGCATTTCCACTGAGTGGTGAGACCCAGCCCTTCTGTCCTGGGGCTGCCATGAGATCTTCCACAGAACCGTCAGGTCTGATGTGAAATTCAGGCTGAAATCTGGCCTGAAAACTTTCTGGAAGTCTTGAATTCCTGTTTGGGGTGATGTACAGGCTCCACGCTGGACACTTTGTTTTGCAGCTGAATCATTGGGCTGACTCAATATATTATATTGGAAAGGAAACTCAGCAGGGTTCTTGTAGCTGAGGGTGAGTAACCTATACTACTTATTTGGGGGGAATTCAAGAACTGAAACCAAATTTAAAGCCTGTTTATTGTGACTTTTAATGTGAAGTTGATGGTGCACCTTGAACTCTGGAACATGCTGGGAAGGGGATTTCAGCAGGTACAGCGTGGCAAGGCTTGTGTGGAAGGTGCTTTTGGATGTAGTATTTCTTGAGCTGGTGAGACATCTTGAGTTCCACTTGCTGTATAATATGAAACCAGCTTCAATTTGTGTCACCCTTCCTCACCAGCGCTCACGCAGTTATAAATACTTGTCACTGGACGGTCTCTCTCCAAGTCCTCAGCTTTTCTGGGCTCTGTGTTTCGTATTTTAGAGTGCAAATAATTCAGCTGTTGTGTTTTAAAGTCAATTTCAAAGTGCCTTTATGTCTGTCTCTTCAAAAATAATAAAAGACCTAATTTTTGTTGATATGCAAATATCACAAAGCCTAAGTTTCGATGAGTTTAAACTATTTGCCTTAATTTTATTGATTACATTTCCAAAACACTTTTTTAATTTTGAAAAAGTTCATCTGCACAAATAATCTCCTTTTATGAGGTTGTGCACCACGTTTAACTTGAAATGATTCCCATTTTCCCCCAAACCACCCCGTCTCAGTGCGGTGGCCGTGGCAGCAGTACCTGGCGTTGCTGGCATTCACCGAAACAATCGGCCCTTGGCACAGCCCCATCCCTGCCTTGCTGCAGCCAAAGCATACTTTATCCACTCAGGCTGATGTTAAGATCATTAAATAAATGAATGAATTGTACTGTCACCAAATTCCCATCCTGGCAGCCGAAGAACATGAGAGTTTTATAGCTGGGACCTCTGTCCAGAATGTCTTATTGAATGCCTGGGATGAACAGTCAGCAAAAAGCTTTCTGGTGAAGTGTGTGAGCCTTAGAGAGAGTTATGGCATGGAGCGCTGTAAAAGCTTGAATTACCAGACATCTGATCGTCCAGAATGAGTATTAATCAACCTGATAAGGGCATGGAGAAAGGAGCTGGAGCAGAGGAATAAAACAAGGGAGCGGGACAGACACGGAGAGTGGGGAGAGCTGCTTCTCTATTGTCAGATCAGCTCTGTCTTGTTGTTTGAAAGGAGTTTTGGGGGGAAGAATGCAGCCAGGCTTGGAAGCGTTGAAAACAGGGATAACTCTTGGTCTTCATCAGGGAGTTTGAGGTCTCTCTGGTTGAGCTAAAACTCCTAAAGGTCACTGATGGTTTGGAAGCTCTTGGAGAAGTCTGCTGAACTTCCACCACTGGGAGGAGAGGACTGCAGATATTCCCTCAAAGGAGAATTCACTCACTCCTCAGGCTTGGATTGCTTTTTCTTGTGGTCTAGCTCCATCCTCGCTTTTATGATGTTGTGCTTAAGATGGTGTTTTTGCTTAGGAATGGGAGACAAAAGATCTGTATCGTCCACACTGCCTGCGAGTGAGTCCGAAATGTCTCTGGTTTGTGGGGAAAAAGGAAGAAGATGAAGTGTGTTTCAACCAGTTTGGTGAACCAAATTGCACTGCAGCCCCTGATAATGTCAGAGGTGCTAGGGATAATCAGAAATGTTTGATTTGCTCCATTCCTGTTCTGCAGTGTTCCAAAACATCAGCATTTAAGGGAAGAATACTTACCTTGTTCTTCTCTTCCTCCCATCCAGTGGTTAAGACCATTGTCTTAGCTATGGTTAATTTGAAAAGAGGCTACTAAAATAGCAATGGTCACCAGCACAGTCCTCTGAGCTTCCCTGTCCATGCGTTATGTGGTGATGGCACTTGTGGCCGTGGTGGTGGTGAAATCCAAGTGTCTGGGCAGTGTCTGTAGGTGGAAAGTTCAGTCTTAAAGCCCTGCTGTGACTGTGGAGATACTGCAGTCTGAAATCAGCACAGCTGGGGTTAATGCTCATCAGGAAAGGAACTATCGTGCCTGTGGTGATGCATGGGCTGTCCTGTTGGTGCAAACAGGCCTGAGCAGCCAGGCAGGGACAGGTCCTGAAGTTCCCATTTCTTTCCCATTTCGGATAGCACTCAGGTATCCTCACCGACTTCCACCTGTATGTTGGTTCAGCTGTGTGGCATCACTTCAGAGAGCATTGCAGCAGCTGCAGCCTTCCCTCTGTGTTTATCCCTGTTCGTCGCCTGAATTTGTAGAATCCCAGAATGGTTTGGGTTGGGAGGGACCCTAAAGCTCCTCCTGTTCCACCCCTCTGCCATGGGCAGGGACACCTTCCACTAGACCAGGTTGCTTGAAGCCCCATCTGACCTGGCCTTGGATCCAGCATCCAACAGGCAGAGCCAATGGAAGCAAACCAGGATTTCTTTAAATGGGAAATGCTCAGAGAGTAATTTACTGCTCATCTTCAGACCCTGGTGAGGTGAATATATCGTTGCTGTTCCTCTTTCTTGGATTCCCCTGCGGAGGTGTGTGTGAAGTGTGCACCTGAGATTCCTTATGAGGGAAAACTGGAGGTGCAGAGGACTGAACTGAGGAGACCCAGGGCTCCCGTCCTACCTACATCCCTCTGTGAACTTTGGTTTTTGTGCAGCAGTGTAAGATGCGTTGCACTGCCCTCCCTGGATGCCAGCTTTCCCAGGATTTCATTTTGTATGACACAGGATTTTAACTCAGGGGAAGTTATAAGCTCCGCATGTGGCAAGAAGGTACTTAGTATTTCATTTAATTTCGATAAACGGCTGAAATAAAGATTATGGGGGGGAAAGTCACGAGGCATTACAGAATTGGGAGTGGAAATGAGCATCAATGCTCCGGAGAATCATCCTTTTAGAATTCCTTGCTCAGCTGATGGGAGGACCATCACTCTGGGTGACAACACTGCTGTCACCACAACAGAGTGACCAGCAGAGCATTGCATTTCCCCTTGAGGTCACAGCGTGAGGTATTGGAGACACCATAGGAAACGCAGTAGAGTGAATGAGACAGTAAAATACCAGACTGTTTGGTATTCCTGCTTATCATACAGATGGAGAGCCTGGCTCAGGAATAGATGGATGTTGCTGCAGGGTTTCCGACCCCCAGGACAGAAGCAGGGGCTGTCCCTGTGGAGCAGAGGCATGTGGGGGGTGTAGCCTGGTAAGCTGGAGTGGTTTATTAGTGATTTTAGGGCACAGAGTGGGCAAGGGCAGTTCCGTGTTAATGACATGCACAGGAAGGGAAAAGTCAGCTGGTTTTTAGTACTTTACGGAAATTCAGACCCCTGGGTGAAGATGGCCGTGAACGAGCTGAGGTGCTCATGTCTGGATGGGAACTTTCTTCTCCAGACGTGTAACAATGTGCCCCCAGCTGCAGGAGCTGCTGGCTCTGAAGGGAAGCCAGAGATGGGAGGTTTTACTTTGTGAATTCAGCATGAGGGAAGGTAGGCTGTCATACGCACAGAGAAGTTTATTCCAGGCTGTAAGATGAATAAGGGCTGGAGAAAAGCTTTTGAGCCTTTCTCTGTGATGAGATTCTTTTCCTCGTGCTCTGCCTTCCTCTGTTCGTGCCTTTTCAGTTGTGTCACCTCGCCCTGTCTGCTTTGGCTCTTGGGGTTTGAATGCTCTTACCTGGTTATGTGTGTGCAGGGCAAACTCGGTATAGAAATAACTGTGTGTATGTTAAGTAACTGCTCTGAAGGAAACAAGCCCCAAAATCCCAGTTTTCTCTTCCTGGTGAGGCTGTTGGGACTGGAGTGTGTTTCCCAGTCGGTGTCCTCTGTCCCCAGTGGCAGTGGCTCTGCGCTTCCCAACCCAGACCCAGAGTGTGTTTATCAGGTTGCCTCAAAGCAGCAGATGGATGGGGGCTGAGCAGGTCAGAGCCTCTCCCTGAGCTGGTATCGGGCCAGAAACTGCTGTTTCAGCTGCTAGTCAGGGGACAGCCACACTGAATTTGGGGACCTTTGTTTTCATTGGATTGTGATTCAGTCTGTGTGAGATAGTGCCTGGTTTGGCTGTTTGATGTGAGTTGTTTTAAGCTCAATGACTGAAATACAGGAGTGTTTGAAAATAACTGTTGTATCTGCAGTTACATTTCAGAACGGGAAAGGTGGAAGACGGGTGTGGCTTCAGCTGTGTTGACTGATCTGTGGCATTTTATTAAAACACCTTTTTTCTGCCAGACTAGCTGTGCACAAGCATCTGATGCAGCCAAAGGTGCAGAGAACAGCTGAAGAACCATTCCTGTTCCTTTTGGAATAGACCAAAAGCCAAAGTAACTCCAGAAAGGAGTAGGCTGGTGTGTGTGTCTGGCCAGACAGGAGATCAAAGCCTTGTTCTCCCTGGCTTCCTCCTCCCAGTCACTCCTTGTCATCTCCATCAGGCCAGCTTGCTCACAGCCTTGCTTTGGATATTTTTATAGCATTTACCAGGAGGTTTGCTTGGTCTTAGCCTTGTGTAGCTACTGTTCCGTGTGAGACTATTACTGTTACTTTTTTTCTGCTTGAAAATGCAATAAACAAAAATAAAACGATCATCACAAGTTCTGGCTCTGACATTGCCTCCTGTCAGATTTGCCTCTGTGCCCCCTGGCTCTTCCTTGGCCACTGCTTGGGAATTTTGTGGGTGTGATGTTTTTCTTTGAATGCATGTCTCCTGTTAGATTCCTGGTTTTCCCTCATTTCTTGAACAATGCAGTTTCTTGACTCTGAAGACTCCTCCTCATTCTCTGGGAGCAATGGTTCTGACCGCCTTAGAGCTGCCTCCTCCCCAGGGATGGCTGCAATTAGTTTGGTTGGTGGCTTTGCTTGAAAAAGTGACCCAGGAATTTTTCCTAGTACATATCTTCTCCCAACTCTTCTGCAATGTCCAGAGAAGCTGTGGCCGCCCCTGCATCCCTGGAAGTGTCCAAGGCTAGGTTGGACGGGGCTTGGAGCAACCTGGGATAGTGGGAGGTGTCCCTGTCCATGGCAGGAGGTGGAACGAGATGAACTCTAAGGTCCCTTCCCACCCAAACCATTCTGGATTCTGTGATTCTGTTCACTTCCATGTTCAGCTGCTTCAAGGAAGGATCATTTTACTGCCACAGGTCTGGGAAGACTTTTGAGCTTCGAGGCGGGAGGTGGGTGTGGTTGGCTCTGTGAGGGGTGTTATCAGCTGGGGCAGAAATGCCTTCCTGAGCAGCAGCTGGAGGGTTTTTGGCAACCCCTTTGCATTCCATCGTCTCCAGAGGGAGGTTTGCAGCGTGCAGAGGTGCCTCCATGTGTGCTCGGGGCTCTGGGAGCTGGCATCCCATTTCCCTGCTGAACTGTTCCATACATAAATATGGTTTTTAACACTTACCAAATGCTTGGGAGCCAGAGGCTGCTCTAGGAGAACTTCATCAAGGAAAGCAGTGTAAAGATATCTCTCTGTTAGGTACTGGATTTATTTTCCCTTCTGTTGTAGTTAATCGCAAAAATGAATGCAGTTAAAAGTATCCAAAGGACGTTTTTCTTTGCTGCACTGTGCTGCGAAATGCCTTGTTCAAGATGCTTTCTTCCTCCAAGTTTGGATCTTTTTTAAATGCTGAAGGGCATTTTTGAGACTTTGTTTTAACTCCGTTTTACATCATGTTTATATGAAACAGAAAAAAAAAAACCCAGTGCTTTGCCAAATATTTTTGGAAAGAACAAGCTTTGTGGATAATAATTTTCATGTTCTACCTGCTCCTTGGTGTGTTCAGATGGTGGAAGAATCTTCTCTCCCCTGAAAAAGGCTTTGAGAGATTAACCTTAAGGTAGTCACTTGAGGCAAGTTGATTAAGAAATATACTGAACGTTAGATTTAATCAAGATTGAGTAATGATGTTAGAATTGACTGTCGCTCCTGGAATGCAGTTATTTTTAGGTGGGGATTGGGATGTGCTGCTCCCCAGGTTGTCTGTACCACGGCTCTGAAGGCAGACTGATCCAAATGCCGTTGGACAGAGCGGATCTGCTCCAGTTTCGTACTTTCAGCTTCATTCTGTTAACACATCCCATAGTAAATCTTGTGACAAAGCTTGGCAAGTCAGAGCAAGGGGATTCCACTGCAGCACTGAGGGTTGTCACCCAAAATACAGCTCAGATATATCAGTAAAAACATTGAGCTGGTATTGATGGAGGGACTTCACCTCCTTTTGTATTTGGCTTCCTCCCAAGGGGCAGTGGAAGCACAGCTCCAGTCTCTGCTCTGTGACCAGGGACAGGACCCAGGGAATGGCTGGAGCTGTGCCAGGGGGGGTTTAGATTGGATATCGGGAAAGGCTCTTCCCCCAGAGGGTGCTGAGCACTGCCCAGGCTCCCCAGGGAATGGGCACGGCCCCGAGGCTGCCAGAGCTCCAGGAGCGTTTGGGCAGCGCTGCCAGGGGTGCCCAGGGTGGGGTTGTTGGGGTGTCTGTGCAGGGCCAGGGGCTGGACTGGATGATCCTTGTGTTCCAGCTCAGGATATTCCACGGTTCTCAGAAACATTTGGTGATGCACTAAACCTCATCTTTTGATCACTTAGTTCAGGCAGTGCCCTCGTTGCAATTGGTGTCATAGTGTGAGGTCCTGAACTTTTTGCCTGTGTTGGTTTTTTCAGTGGGTGCCTCAAGGGAAACGGGTCTTGTCCAGCTTGAGGCCTTGGCCCTCTCGGTGGTGTGCTGCAGAGCCATCCTTTGTCTTCTTGCAGGGGATGTGTGGCATAGCTGAGGTTTGGCTGGGTATTTTCTCTTGCTTAAAGGTGAAAACAAAGCTGTTTCTTTGCTGTAATTTTCTATCTTCAGCTCAGGAAATCAGGAAGTTTATCTGGATTAAAGCCTAAGAAGCAGTGATAGACCAGGAGGGGTGGAAACACAGCCCTGGGGAGTAACATCCCTACCCCTGGCAGGGGGTTGGGACTGGAGAGTCTTTAAGGTCCCTCCCAACCCATACCAGTCTGTGGTTCTGTGAAACAGCTGAGGCTGTTTGCTGCTCCTTGCTGTTCCAGAGAAGCCGGGTTGCAGATTGATTGAGTGGAAGAAAGTGGGGTCACTTGCATGTGAGGTGAATGAATCAGGATTATTTTGAAGGAGCTTCCTCACTTTCTTGACATGCCCTTGCTGCAGAGAGAATCAGAGCAGCTGTCTTGCTAAATTCCTCTTAGATACAAGGGAATTGCGACAAAATAGTCTTTCCAGGGACTGAAAAGTAAAGATCAGCTGCAGGTGTTGCATGATATTGTCAGTTTGATTGTGTCTAGTAATAATATTGATTTCCCTTCACAACCTTCAGTGTCAGTGGGCAGAAAAGGCCAAAGCTTGTGTGGTTCATCACATGGTGCCCTCAAGCAAGTTGTTGGTCATCTGCCAGCTGGAATTGTCACTTTTTTCTGCATTATGCCCAGGCTGGGCTTGTCTTTGCTATGCTTAGGATGTCCATTTGTAGGTTTGCATTTTTGGGTCGGTGTAATCGCAGGGTGGGAGTGGTCAGGATGTGAAGTTACCCATGAGAGAAAGTCCTCTCGAGAGGTCTCAGGTGTGCTGCCTGTTGTAAGCATTAGGAGCAGGTAGGATCAGAGGGCAGGCTTTCATTTCCATGGGAAAAGCACAGTTTCTGGGGTCACTTTACATGGTGCCAGGGGACAGGACAGTATTTTAACATCATCCCAATCTCAGAGCTGACTCAGGCAGCTGCAAAATGGGGTGAGATCAGTGAACAGAGATTGTAGTATCTCTATACCCAAAACATGCATCATCCTCTTTGCAGCTTACCACTCAGTAAAAGCAAAGAGCATAAAACCAGGAAACCTCTACAGATGCTGCTTTGAAGAAGCTCATTTGGTGGACACATTTTGCTTGTGTTGCTTGTCCCTTTAAGCCTCTTTATGTGTGGAGTGTCAGCCACAATGTTTGTACTGAAAGCAGCAGAAGGAGCCCAACAGTCGGGACTTAAGTCCACCTGCTCAGTGGAACCTATGCTTGGACCTCTTCTAGTGGCCCTAATAACCTTAATGAGGTTTTTGTGTGGCTTTTCCTAGGTCTTCATTTTGTTCCATATGAATTTTTAGATATAAGCAGCATCTTGGAGCTCTCCTGTACCATGTATTAGCATATTTGAGAACTGCTTTTTTCCCCCTTGATTGTTATATTAACTTTTATCATAGATTGATTTTAAATGCTGGCATTTCATAATTGCATCTTAAAACGTGTTATGTAGACTGTACAAAGCAGAATTAACTAGAACAAATACATCTTGCTTTATCTGGAAATAGGGTGTACTTTGCTGCAGATTATTGATGTTCTCTTATCTATGGTGCAAACACTAAGGCTTTGGAGTAAGGAGCTGTTATTTAATGCTGTGTGGTGCATGTTGTGATTTGAAACATAAATAAATACAACTTACTTTCTGGGTTTGTTCTCAGTGACCAGCACAGCAGCCCTACCTTAGGAAGGTGAAAAGGAATCTCCTATTTATATCCCATTGCTGGTCATCTTGCCAGAGTTGCCAGTGGAAGCCCAAGTCATTGCCAATCAGCAATAGGTGTTTTAGGGACTTTTGCTTTGTTTCTTCTCTATTTCCACATTTCTTTAGACTTTGGTTTCAAGCTTGTGTGTTGTAGCAGCTGCTGCCTTCACTGGAGTTTTGAGTGCACAAAGAGTTACCCGATTTCATGCCAGATTGTAGACTCATGGAATATCCTGAGTGTGAAGGGACTCACAAGGATCATCAAGTCCAGCTCCTGGCCCTGCACAAGGCAACCACAGGAATCACTTTCTTTTATCACCTAAGGATAACTTCCTTTTTTTCTCTGCTTCTTTATTCTTTCTCACCTTCAAGGGTGTTCTGATAATTAGACTTGAGAGTATTGGACCTGACATTAAAAAAAAAGGCGAAAAATAAAAGATGTGATGCAAGAGCAGCTGTAAATTCCCACTTCTGCAGCAGCCACAGGTCCTTTGCTGTTTGCTGTGCAAGGGACTTGGTTTGTAAGTTCCTCTTCCCTTCTTTGCAAGCTGCCTGCTCGATGTTGCCATTCCCCACCTGTGAGGAAACAAAGGAGGCAAAAAATATTCCTGCAGTGGAGGAGGAGAGTGTGGCAGGAGTGTGTGAGCGTGCTTGAAATGCCTCTTTGTGCTGCCAGGGCTGTGTTCGGATACGGCTCTGGGCTTGGTCCCTCCGAGTGGATTTCCCCTCTGGATGCCTGAAGAACAGTAACATTTTTTGCACAGCTGGCTGTTTCTGATGAGAACTTCCTTCACCTTCCAGTGAAGCAACAGATCAGCACCTCTAAAAAGATCTTTATCTCAGTGGTGAAGAGCAGGAGTCCTTTCTATATTGAAAAATCCCAAAAGGAAACGGCGTCCTGTGCGAGCTGTGGCCCGTGTGAATGGGCTATCAGTCAGTTTAATTAAAACTCTGGTTATGGTCGGGTTTTCCTCCCTTTTAGTTCAGCTACAACCCAGGGAGAAAAAAGTTTTTATCTTTACAAGCTGTTCTTGCAGAAGCTGGTGCTGTGATTGCAATTAAGAAACCCTTGTGTTTTAGGCAAATAAATTAGCTTTCTTTGTATAAAGAAATACCTTGCCCCTTGGCCAGCTCCACAAATAGATGTGAAGTGTTTAAATGCAGCATATGGATAGCTCATGGGGTGGTGCAAAAGGACGGGATTTAGCCAACTTTGCCTTTTGTGTGGTTATCCCAGGTCAGGCTGCTGAAGGAAAATGGAACCAGTTTCCTTTGAGCCAGTGAGTGTGTCCTGTGCGTGGAGCATGCAGGAAGGAGCTCCCTGGTTGGGGCAGGGTAGTTGGGTGGTCCTGGAGCCGAGAGACGGATAAACGTTAAAGGAGTGGAAATAGACACTTTGTTCGTTTTGCTCACTTAAATGTTTCTTTTGTACATGGGTGAGACTCCCTGCAGAAATCTCTTCGCAGTCTGTGTTTGCGTCAAAACCTTGGCTCTGCTGAAGCACAGAGGGTTCAAAGTTTCTTTCTGCCCAGAGGTTCCAGTGTGCAACAAGAGCCCAGTTTGGGAGAGGAGCCAGCCCAGTGTGAATTCATGGCTTTGGGTTTTTACAGGAGAGTATTCGTGTTCCTTGGGACATGCAGGTCCATGATGGCCATGTCTTCCACCACATGGAGGATCCTGCCTCATGGATGCTCCTGCTGCTGGTGGCTGTGTGGCTGAGGCGAGGAGTGTGTGCACCCCTCTTTGAACACCTGGGAGGAGAAACATGCCCAGCAAGCATCAGACCCTTGGAGGTGGTCTTGATCACTCTGCATTTCAGACTGGTGGTCACATGTGTCCATGTTTAAATGGGACCCCAGTACCAGCTGGGACTCTGCTCCTTTGATCATTTCTTGGTATTTTGGTTTGCTGTTGAGCTCTGCTGAGTTTCATGGTAGCACTAACAAAACAAGGAAGGGGGTGTTAGTTTTGTTTGGTGGAGTCAATACTGAAAAAGGCCGAGTGCTTTGTAGCACGGTGGGGAATGATGTTGAAATGAGGAGCAGGTCTCTAAATGTAAAGGACTCGAACGAACACAAACATTTCCTCAGTCCCAGGAGTGGAACAATAGCTCATTGTTGGGAAGAAGGGATTGCAGAAAAGCCAGCAGACTCAGAAATAGGGGGTTATTTTCTATAGCTTACTGTTTATATTGCACTTGGATGCTCTTTGGGGACTGAATGTCCAGTTCCTGGAATGTGTGTCCCTTGGTTGAGGAAGGTTGGGTGCGAGCAGAGCGTGTCCTCAGTGGGCATTTGTTCTGCACAATGCCGGGCTTACGGGCGCTTGGAACGCTGCTCTGTGTCCATGCGAGTCCCTGCTCTGCCTCGCAGCCTGTCCTCTAAAGAGACAGGACTCTTCTTCCTCCCACCCTCACTTTCTTTCTGCTGTCTATCGGCCGCTGAATGGGTTTGCATTGACCAGAGAGACAAAGGAGCCTTTCAGGCCCCGGCTTTCGCCACAGCCAGCGCACTCTGGGCTTTTGTTAATGTGCTCAGTCCCCCCTTTCTCCCCGGGCAGCCTCACGCTCATTGTTAGTGCAGCTCCGGAGCAGCACTGACAGTTGTGAATTCATTTTGTTTGCTCAGTTCGCAGGAAAAGTTGCAAAAAGCTGCAGAGAGAACGTGTTGCCTCTTAGATTCTCCTCAGAGTATTTTCTTTCATGCCTTTCGCAGGGAAAAGTGGATTGTGTAAACAGATCCTGGCAAATCCGTGCCCGAGCGGAGCGTGGCGGGGCAGCGGCAGTGCCTGCGCGCGCAGCCCGGCGCCTCGTTCCAGTGCCTGGGAACACTAACTGGCTTTCCCCCACCCTGCTGGATTAGGCTCCATGTTGTCCTGTTTAATTTTGTTATTGCATTAGGCAGCTAAAGATGTAAGCGCTTATTAAAACAGCTGTTCTGCTAAGTGGCAGTGCTGAGTCGGGGGGTGCTGTGCAACAGTTGGGAACTCGCTCGGCATCACCCCAGACTGACCCTGTTGTGTGAGGGGGTTGTGATTTTTAAGGACTTGAAAGCTTAAAGGTCCACAGTCTTAAATAAATTAAACCAACTTCAGATAGATACAGCAACATGGGGATGGAAGGTAGGAGAATCTCCTGGGTCAGCATTTCCTACCAGTGCCTAGAGTTGACCAAAAAAAAAGCTGCTTTTCCAATTCCATGTTAATAAACCTGAAAGATGCTCTCTAATCATTATGAAACATCACTATGGAATTAATTCCTGGAAAAAAACTGTTAGGAAGCAGCTGATGGAGAGCACTGGTGCATAGCAGGCATGCAAACACAAAAATAAATCTAAATTGTTGTTGGGGGTGAGGATGGAGGGAGAATGGTTGTTTCTTATCATGAAGGCAGGCAGGTTTTGGAGGGGTTGTGCCCCAAAATCAAATGCACTGTTGGGCGAAACAAACTGGGAGGACAGGACAGAGATGAGTTTGATTGTGCAAATGAGGTAGCATCAGCAGTTGAGAGATGACCACAAAGGCTGTTGCAGGATTCAAAGCACCTCAGTGCAGCTGTTTTTTCTAGAAATAGTTGGTGTTTTGGTATTCTGAACCAATTTTTAATAGCATGTACAGCTGTGTCATCTTTGCTTACTATTGCCCTGACTGGAACATGAATTGTGGAGCTGGGGGAAGTGAGGCTGTTATCTCTGCACCTTTTAAAGGATAACAGAACCCTCTGTAGTGAACATGTGACAAAAGGGGAGAAAACCAGTGTTCAGACACATGGAGGGGCCTGAGTGAGTTACGGAAGAAATCCTTGTCAAAGGAGCATGACTGATATTTTTTTTTTTCCCCAAATGGAGAATGACTTAAACTTCTCAATAGATGGCTGCTGAGCATACACTTTCAAGCTGGAAAAAGTAACCCTGGACAGGACTGTTCATTAATCTCCCCCAGCCAGCTCGTGCCTCGCTGATAGAAAGTACCCGTCCTTGCGTGTGCTTGTTTTTAAGGACTTGAAGGCTTGAAGATCCACAGTCTTAAATAAATTAAACCAACTTCAGATAGATACAGCAACACGGGGATGGAAGGCGGGAGAGTCCCTTAGGCTGGTGTTTCTTTGCCGCCTGTCTGGAGGGATGTGGATCTGTTGGATTGCAGTTCATCTTGCAGTGAACTCCCCATCCCTGGAAGTGTCCAAGGCCAGGTTGGATGGGGCTTGGAGCAACCTGGGATAGTGGGAGGTGTCCCTGCCCATGGCAGGGGGTGGAACAGGATGAGCTTTAAGACCCCCTCCAACCCACACCATTCTGGAATTCTGGGACCAAAAAAAGCACTGCTATTTCATTAATTACTCAGAAGGGGTTACTTTATCCAGAAACAACTTCACAAGTGGTCAGCCATACAATGCAAACACTCCTTGTGCTTTGGTAAGCGTCAGCTTAATTCTGTTATTCTTGTCAGAGGGTCTGGTTCTAGTTTTTTGGGGGTTTTTTAGCTTTGGAAGTCAGCGCCTGGGGTAAAATCCCTGTGTGGCAGTGGAGCCCAATAGGGGGAGTGTGAAGTTTAACTAAAGCCTTGTCTGAATTCCTTCCAATTTCCTGTACAAAGGATGAGCCTCACCACGTGTCCAGAAGGCTAATAAATGTAGGGGCTTGTAAATCAAAAGGGAAATGAATCTGAAGCCTTTGGGGCCTTTGCTTTGCTTAAAAAGTGTGGAATGTGTCCATGAGACAACACTCAAATTGTCCTTTCTTAATAGTTTCTTTAAAATTTATGCTCAAACTTACCTAACGAAGTAAAAATCAGTTGTTTCCTTGGCGTTTTCAGTGAGTGAAACTCTTCTTGGTTCAGTGGTGGAGGGTTTGGACCTCGGGACTGGACCAAATGAGCTAGGTTTTGGCACACTTAACCCTGACTGAAGCGAGGAATGCTCTTCTAATGCCCCCTGCCCCCAAAGCCACACAAACCACAGCGTGTTTCAGCATCACCTGTGGCACAAATCCACCCGATGGCTTTGCTCTGGCTGCTGAAATGCAGGTTTTCTGATCTTTGTTTTCTTTCTGTTGGGAGGAAATCTGCCACCTTCTTCTGCAAGTCTTTCAGGAAGGTTTTTTCCTAACAGAAGCCTTGGTTTTAGCAGCCCTGGCATTGGCTTTGACCTTGGGTGCCCTTTTTACTTCTCTTTTCCTGTCTTTGATGTTAGAGCGCTGCATATTTGTGGTGATTTCCACAGGCATGTGCCATGCTCAGACAGACGAGGCTGCACTTCCAGACTTAAAACACTAGCACTCGGCCTCAGTTTGATTAGATTTGAGTAAAGAGAGATTTTTGTAATGCAGAACCGTCAGCCTGAAACTCTTAAATCAGATAATTAATTATAGTGGGAGTGTTGTCAGAGTGCAGAGGTGGGAAGCAGCTCCGGGATGTCTGGGAGGGGATTGATGTAGCTGAGTTAGGAGGGGTCTTGACCACACTTGTGTGGTGCTGACCCTCTAAACTACATGAGTTTGTCCCTCCATCAGCCATGGGAAAGGACAATCCCTGTTTTAGTCCCTTAAGCCTTTGCTATCCAAAAACATAAAATCCAATTGTGTGCCTCTTATACTGGCTCAGCTGACCTGGCAAACGCACCCGCGGAGGCCCCCAGGGTGGAAGAACCCGGCACATTAAATGTGTGTGTTTGACTTGGGTGGTGATGAAAACACCACTGGAGCTGGGGCAGTGGTCGCTTTCCTATTCGGGCTGATTTTGGGGATTTCTGTTTCCCTGATATGGAACGCAGGAGATGAGTCAGAGGGTGAGAAGAGGAGCTGCTCCTTTGTTTTACTGTGGGGCTTGTACTGAGAGTGACTGCATTTGCACCCAGCTGCTGGGCTTTGAAAGAATTGGATCAGCTCTCCTTTTTGTTCAGGTTCTTGCATTTCTCTTCCTTAATTTCCCCTCCCATCCGTGTGTTTGCAGCTCCAGTTCTTCTCCTAGGAAATAAATACGAACTTGCTTTTTCACACCCTCTTACTAATTTTCACAGTACTTTTCATGCACACGGTTCTGTTTCATTTCATCACGGTCTCTTTACATTGTTGTTTTTTTCCTTTGAAAGTCTGAACCTCCTTGGAAATAGGTACATGGAGATTTATTCTGTGGGGATACAGATGATTTGTTGTGACCTCATGCCAAAATCAGTGCAGGGAGTGGGGTAGGGAACCACAGTTCAGGTGTATAAGTAATATCTGGCACTGCTGTTTGTTCCTTTTACTAAGTAGTTACTGGTTTTCAAAAGCTTTTGGGGGGATGAGAACCCCAGGTTTCTTTTTTCTCTTCCCAAATGCCATAAAAATCCATTTCTTATGCTCTACCATCACCCACATCTCTCCAAAGAAAGAGCGAGTCAGCTGTCAGACCTCAAAGGAGGTATTGAAGAGCCTGAGTCCCGGAAGCTGGCGCAGGCTGGGTCGGGAGTTCTTCATTCAGAGACTGGGAGGCCCCAGGCCATGAGGGGAAGGCAGGATCCCAGGGCCTCTTCTGCCGGTGGGGATGAGCAGAGAGTCATTAGTTGCTGCTCATTACTCACCCTGCAAAGTATCTAAGTGCCAGGCTCAGAGCTGAGTCTTTTAATTCAGGCAGCAAAGCGTTGCCACGTTCCGTGGGGTTGCTCCCAAATCAATGTAGACGCCTCATCCTGGGAGGCTGAGCAGTGTGAAAAATTATCAGGCTTCAGAAGTGGGCAGAATGCAGTGGATTCTGGTTTGGGTTGGAAGGGACCTTGAAGCTCATCCCATGGGTAGGGACACCTTCCACTGTCCCAGGCTGCTCCAAGCCTCATCCAGCCTGGCCTTGGACACTTCCAGGGATCCAGGGGCAGCCACAGCTTCTCTGGGCACCCTGTGCCAGGGCCTGCCCACCCTCACAGGGAAGGATTTCTTCCCAATAACCCATCAATCCCTGCCCTCTGGCAGTGGGAAGCCATTCCCCCTTGTCCTGGCACTCCAGGCCCTTGACCAAAGTTCCTTAGGTCAGGATGTGAAGGCTGACTTGGGCATCCTCTACTCCAGTGTGGACACTGGAGTGAGTTGGATGGAGCAGCGGTGGTGTTCAACCCAGCCTTGGTTGTCGCTTGGTTCATGATGGAGGAGGAGAAAGGGCAGGAGCTGCAATTTAAGAGGAGCAAACCAACTGCTCGCTCAGCTTGGTTTTCAAACCTTGTTTCTCACTGTTCTTGCTGTGACAGTCTTGGGAAGTTCCGAAATGCCTTGTTCCTCCTGCTCCACCTCCAGGAGGTTACAGAGGAGATGTCCCTGGGCTTGCAAAAATCCTGAAATAGGGTCTGGGAGATGCGCTTGGTCACTGTGCTTCGGGGGTTGGCTGGCGGCTGGGGAGCAGATGTGCTCCAGGGCTGCATGGAAGCTCCAAGTGGGACCTTGACTCCCGTGGGGATCAGCTGGGCTCAGGCAGACACATCACAGTCGTTACTCATGGACCGGTTCTGACACTCTTACAGACGTCACGAAACAGAAGCTCTGTTCTGGAGTCAAGTGCTCTTCCTCTGATGTCCAGAGCCAAGGGGATTAATGCTATTGAAGGAAAAAATGAGATGATGATGATTATTATTGTTATTATTAACTTTTGCTCACATGGGAGTCCCTGTTCTTCTGCAGCGAGAGTATGAGAGACTCAGGAGCTGGGAAGACATGCGAAAGCTGATTGTTCAGTGTAGATTTCAGCAACTCTTTACAAAGGAGCAGATCAGGTCAAGCAACATAAAATGAAAATAATCGAAGTGGCAATCAGCTTATCCATAATAAAATTAATTCTTCACTATTTCATAGGAGCTGTATGGTGAAATTTTAACTGTTTTTGCTTGAGCACTGTTCTGTGCCTTAATGTTTCTTTCTCCTCTTGGCTGCTGGTCCCAACTCTGCGCCTGCCGTGCAGTAAACGACCTCGTGTGGGTGTGTCCATAGCTCAGCTCATCTCAGGTTTCCAGCGCCACTCAGAGGGTCCTAAAAAGTGCTCGGATTTTTCCATTCAAGAGCCCCTGCCTTCCTGGATGTGTACCAGCTCTTCTGTTAAGGAAACAGGAGAGGATGAAGCCTGTGGGGTGTGTTTGAGTGGGATGAGGCTTTCCTCAGGTGGAGGGTTTTTTAACCCTGGAAGCAACAATAACAGTCAAAGCTTCACTGCCCCAATCCCTTCAATTAGGAGGAGATTCCTAAAGGATTTTTCTTTTTCAGGACGCCTTTTTCTGTGATAACAGGGAATTTTTTTTTCTAGTAAATAGCAGAAAGTAACTCCCTGCTGTCTGTGGGATCATGCATGGATTGTTTTGCGATTTGCCATGGTACATATCAGCCAGTGTTTAGACGTGTTGGCTTTTCCTTAGGTGCCATGGCAGCACCTCACCTCACCTGTGACGGTTTCTGTGACCCCACCCGTGACAGAGGTGGTCCTTAAAGTAGTGCCACGTGGGCTTTTCCCCTCTGCCCTACAAGCCACAATGTGCTTCCTGCTGCCACGGGGCTCTGTCACTGCAAGGTGTAGATCAAGATTACATTTACCCACCTGGCTGAGCACCCACTTGTGCTTGGAAAACAGCCTTCTCTGTCCTTCCTCTGTGCACAGATCCTCACTTGGCCTCCCAAAAGCTTTTTGATTTCTTATTTTTACAGAAGGCCTTGTATGGGGTCACCATGGTGGTTCAGGAGCGTCTCTGGGCACGTTGGGTGTGAGTCAACCCAAATGGAAGTGTCCACTTAAACAGCAAGAGGAAAAAGCCTTTTTATGCAACCAAGGCCAGGTACTTCAGGCTATGGCAAGTGTGATTAAATGAATTGGAATTCAAGATCTGGAGCTCCTTCTGGGGATTTCCAGTTGGGTTTCCCCTTCAAGACCGCCGTTGGTTATATCAGAATAGGGGAAAGATTAATAACCCGTGGGATGAAAGGGAAGAAAGTGTGTTACGTAAAAGTGAGGATGGCTGATGAAATAGCTGACCCTGCAAAATGCTTTCTCTTGGCTCTGTGCCCTTAAATATGGAGGAACACATCACAGGATGTGGATACAATCACTTGGTTATATTTAAAATATGGAGAGGCAGCATGCTTAATATTCCACTTAACTGGAGAAGCAACTTCTCAAGCAAACTCTGATCCATGACCCTAAGAAACCTCACACAAATCCACAGGTAGTGCGTGCGGTTTATAAAAATTCGGACCTTTACTTAAGTAAATCTTGAAATCACGTGCATTTACTGTAAGTGAATTGTCAATCCATTTAGTGAACGTG
This sequence comes from Corvus moneduloides, assembly GCF_009650955.1. NCBI lineage: Eukaryota > Metazoa > Chordata > Aves > Passeriformes > Corvidae > Corvus > Corvus moneduloides. The sequence goes on from NC_045497.1 coordinate 7,456,306, forward strand.
TGTGAGAAGTTGTGAACAGCTCAGCTTAGCACACGTTAATTAATGGGGATGGTCTCTGAAGAGCTCCATGGGTTAGCTGGGCTTGGATGCTTTGGAATTTTACAGCATCTCTTTTTCCTTAAGGAGAACTCAGTTATCTCTGCAGTTTTGCAAACTCCTTGTCTATGAGTCCTTAAAAATTCCTTTTTTAAGTAAACAGACTCAGCCAAAGGGACACAGACTTAACCAAAGTGCTTTAGATTAAATGTGAATTTGCCTGGCTTTGAGGGAGCTAGGTTTTTGGGGTTTTTTTTACATTCTCATCATTTGTTGCTAAAAAACTGATGATTTTGGGGGATTGGAGTGTTCAGGGATGCAGGTCTGGCTGTGCCTGTACTCAGCACCAATTGCAGGAAACATCAGCTGATGTTACATAACAGGTACAGACTTGCACATCCATCCAAGGATATGGTTAGTGAAACTTCTGCTGGCAGAATTGGGGCAAAAATGCTGCAGGTATTCGTGATAAGCCCCTATTTTATTTTTTTAAAGGAGTATTGGGTTCTAATCATAGGTGGAAAAGTTGTAAATCCATCCCTTTTATTTGATATAATGCAAATATCCAGGTAGGACTTTGTCCAAACTTGGATGCAAACCTTAGAAATGCTCCTGAGTTGCTGTTCCTGTACAATATTTAAGGACTATATTTCAGCACTGTCTGGGGAAATGAAAAGTTACTTTACTGGTAGCAGCAGCATAACTGCACGGGAAATGGGGGGGGTGTTGTGCTGCTGTCTGATCCAGAGAAGCTTTTCCTCCCTTGGAAAATCAGGGCTGTGTTTGTGCTGCCCAGGTGAGTGCTGACCTCGGATACTCCTGGCTTACATTAAAGCCACTCGGTTGCATAAGTGGCTCTTACACCTCTCAGTTCTTGTGCCATCAAATGACACCATTTGCCCAGGAGAATCTTAGTGCGTCGTAACCTTGGCGTTTGCTGGGAAAATAGAGGAGCACGAAAAGTGAGATGACTCAGGAGAAATGGGAAGGGCGGGATACTTTTCATCTTAAAGCATTATGGAAGATTATGAAATAAGAGCTCTTTATGCAGATAGGAATGTGATAACTGTTGGAAAAGCCACATGTGGTACTTCAGGCATCCAGGAAAACTGTATTCAGTTAAATCTGCTTAAAAATCTACATTGCTCTGTATTTTTTGCTGTGCAGCATGAGGATGCTTTTAATTGTTCCTGAATTTAAGAGGCTTTAGTATCTCCAGTAAAACGGGCATAAAACTTCCACCTCCAGCATGGAGGTTCCCAGTGATGGCGTAAATATCTGTGTGCCTGACCCCTCTAGTGATGGATATGGTTCCTTGCTACACTGAGGACAAATGCCCCAAAATGCTTCCTGGTGATCTTTGTCCCTGTTCCTGTGGCTCTGTGAGGGAACTCCTGGTGTGATCTCCCCTGTCCTGGGAGCTTTCCCAAGAGCTGCACCCCGTGGTAGTGCTGGTGAGCTGCTCCTTGGGATCCTGGACCTCAAAGCTGCCTCCCACCTCGAGGGACCCCCTCAGCTAAGGAAGGCATGGGCTTGGGATCCCAGATAACACCATCACTTCATCAGCTTAGAGCAGAGTGCAGCCAGTTGCACAAGCTGCTGCTGAATTACTCTTTCTCAAGCTGTGCCAGAAAACTTCCTGCGCTGAAGTAGCACGAGCTGGAAGCTCCTTCCTTAACAAGCAGTTTGTCCTCCAATACCATCATTGCTTCCTCTGAGGACCTTCATACGAAATTATCACAAAAAAGAGGAAGCTGGCTGAGTAGCAGCCACATATCTGTGGTATTATGGGATGTTTTAAAAAGTCTTGTTCCTTGGTCACTTATGTAGGTAGATTATATATGGACTTACGTTGGACTTGAGCTTGGGAGCAGCCACAGGTTTGATGCTGTGGATGTACAGCAGCTTCCGGGCATAATTCTCGCATGGAAGAAGGCTAAATGACAATTATCTCCTGGTTTCATTGTACAGGGATGAGGGAGGACTGCAGCCTTCTGTCTCTAGTTCCATTAGGCTAAAACCTTAATGAATTTTTGCTAAAGAACTTTATAGTTAAACGCAAATGGTCACCTCCTCCCTCCCCTCCCTTCTGCTTTGAAGTCCTCAGATGGCTGGAGGGAACTGCCTGCATGGAGACATGTGTCCTGTAGCTCCTTGTGCCAGGTGGGAATGCCCCATATCTTGAATTGCGAGACTTCATGCCTGGAGTTCAATAGTAGATTCCTTGATTTTACTTTTTTCCGGTGTTGACTGTTATTTTTTCTTGTTATGTCCATTAAAAAGATTCCCTGGGTGTAAATTAGTGCTCAATGCTCCACTTAGTGTCACTTCCTATAAATGCTGTTCCACACTAAGGGGTAGGGGATAATTCATGAGCTCCAGGCTGGACTCTGTTCGTGGTCTCTCCTCGCTCCCTGTTCTCAGTGCTGGTGATCTCCTTTCCCACAGCACTTAATCCTTAAGCCAAAAAAAGGAATAATTTAAAGCCCCTCGCCTGGTAGATGACGTGAAATTGCAGCCTGACCCCTGCATAAACTTGTCTTCCCTTGGAATTCTGCCTTCCAAACACCCTCCTGCATTACGGTCACCACTTGGGTCATACTGCACATGGTGTTTGGTCAGGGGGCTGTGAAGGGACAGATCCCAAAGGGACAGATCCCAGACACCCATTGCAGCTCAGCTTGTGACCGTAGCAGTTGGGTGTTGTTTTTAAACGATACTGGGAGCATTCGTAGGGGTGGAGCTGCAGGATTTGGACCCATCCCATAGAACAGGATGGGATCGTGCGCTGCTGGACACAGCTCTGGGTGGAAGGGTGCCCTTCCCAAAGTGTCTTTCCAAGGAAGGCAAGAGCTGACACATTCAAGGTGGTATGTAAAACATCTCCTGAAAGCTTCAGTGTGCTAATGAACTAATGGCACTGAAATGAATTGCTAATTAAAGAATTAGAAGCCTTCAAATCAGGTAGTAGCATAGAGAATAATCTCAGTGTTGAAGGGAAGCAGAGGGAAATCTGTTCTCAGATAAAGTGTTGCTTTTCCCACATACTTCCTTATTTTTTCTTTAGTAAATACATGACAAGTTTTGTGTCCTGTCCTGGGGGGCCCATATTGGCGTGAGGCTCAAGTGGTCCTTGTGGTGTCTGTGTTGGTTCTTGCTCATTTGCTCTGCACCACTTCTCTTCACCTACACAGACTCCATCCCTCAGGAATGAGCTGCATCCTACCAAGATTCACCTCCCTGCCATCTCACATGAAGGACTAAAATAATCTTGGAGAATCACAGGGCTCCTTGTGACTCCAGCTGGTGTGAACACGCCCATTGCTTTACTTCCTTCCTCATAGCTTGAGAATCCACTGTGGCCCCTCGGGGCCGTTCTCCTGGCTCCAGCACGACTGTCGTGGAGGTGGGGAAACATGAGGAAGCAGGGAAAGAGGGAAGAGCATGGTGTGTAGGAAGAGCCTGGTGCGTAGCCATACCCAGTCCCTCCGCTGGAATGCAAAAGAGGCAAAGCCACAGAGCAGGATGGGGAGTTCTGCCCCAGCTGAGACAGGCACGGGCCTCTGGTTCACAGTGTGGATTTTGGGATGTTCTGGGGGTGCTTTCATGGATGTGGTTTCATGTTGGGATGAGAGATGTCCCTCTGAGCTGCAGTGGGAAGAGTGGATCTGCCTTTGCTGACTGGGCTGTCTTTACCCTGGTCTCAGAAGTGATGATCATGTGAGCCTTTGGTGATTTAAATCAGCTCACGGAATCCACGGAAAACTTCACCCAGCCAGGAAAAAAAAATAGTTTTCTCTTGAATCACCAGGCTGAGCTGGTTCACCAAGGAATCTTGTGATCCTTAGTCCATTCTGAGGAACATTATTCCTTGCTGAGGGAGGTGGCAGAAGCTGTGGGTGCCAATGTTGGGTGCCTGGTTTGGTTTGGGATCCCATGAAAGCTGACCCCAGTGCCTGTGGCAGGGGCTAGGGAAGCACTGTGCCCTCAGGGAACCATGCCTTTGTTTTCTTCCCTTTTCCCAGGGGCACTGGGGCTACCCCATGACCTGGAATTATTCCCCCTTGCCCCTGTAATTAACAGGGCTCCAGAAGGTTTCTAAGGGACACTCCATGGAGGTGGGGGGTGCAAGGGGAAGATCATCTTTTAGATCTATTTGCAGCACCTTTGAAGTCTGTGTTTCTTTCCCTACCTGGCCACCCAGGCATGGATTGATGGAGGAATTGCAGGATGGAGGGGTTTTTCCCAGCTTTTTCTGGTTCTGATCCAGGATTGCCCCTTGTGTTTTGAAGGCATGAGATGTGCAATGTAAGAGCCATGTAAAATAGTAACAGCCAGTGACTTAAGTCACTTGCACGATAAATTATTATTGTTGTTGTTATTATTATAATTAGTATTATTTATTTACTTTCATTTTACTTGAATAGACAGATGAGATTTTTTTTGTGTTGGAAGGGCGGCAGCAAGGTGAGGTGTTGGTGTAGAGGTAGGCAGTCTGCTGGCTGACACTAAGGGATTTTATTTTTGTCAGGGCCACAAAAATAAGTATTTGGGTGGCAGGGGAGCTTCAGAGCTTTGTCTCATTTCAGGGAATAGCAGGGGTGTAATAGCTGCATAAAAATCTTCTAATTAAAAGAAGCAGCTGAGCTATTTAGGCTTGTGAACTGCCACTAAAATGCTAATTATTTCGGAATGTGAGGATGTCTGGAAAAGCTTCTTCATCAGGAATCATGAAGGTTTCTTGTGTTTGAATGAAGTTCTTGGGTTATATAGAAGCCAAACATGGTTGGGCGGGAGGGGCCTTAAATCTCATCCAGTCCCACCCCCTGCCAGCGAACAAGGGACAGGATGAGAGGAAGTGGCTTCAAGTTGAGCCAGGGGAGGTTCAGGTTCGATATTGGGAAAATCTCTTCACTGAAAGGGTGGTCAGGCACTGGCACAGGCTGCTCTGGGCAGTGGTGGAGTCCCCAGTCCTGGAAGTGTTCAAAAAACGTTTGGATGTGGCACCTGGGGACATGGTTAGTGGTGAACACGGCAGTGCCAGGTTAGTGGTTGGACCTCGTCATCTTGGAGGACTCTTCCAACCTTAATGATTCCATGATTCTGATGTTTAGGATCACCAGGTTATGTTCAGATCTGCCTCAGCAGCGCTCTGGGGTTACTGCATCCCTGCAGTCCTATGCAGGGATGTGCTTAGGCAGTCTACACCAGGAGCATTTTATGGGGCAGCCTTCCCCCAGGTGACAGCTTAATCCTCCACCTCCTCTCCATCCATGCCTGCAGGATCCTGCCCTTTGGATTACACCTTCCTGACAGTAATTTTCCTCTGATGCCACCTGACGACTTGTAGGTGCCATCGGTGCTTACCCTTGCCCTCAGGAGCCTTGAGAGCAGAGGCTTGTCTGTTCTCTCTTTTCTGCTAGGAGCTGCCCAGGGATAGCTCTGAGAGCATCCAGCTGCTGCAGATGCTTTCTTTCCCAATTAACTCGTCCCCTGATAGGAACTTAGGGCTGGATTTGGAGTTTTAAAAGCAAAAATGAAAGGTCTGGGAGGAGGGACTGAGTGATGGGAAGTTGTGTAGTAAGGAGGGAACAGCTTAAAAGCTGATTTCATCAGGAGCTGTAGTGATGGGATGAGGAGTTACGGGTTCAAACTGAAAGAGGAGAAATTTAGGTTAGATAAATAGAAGAAATTCCTCCCTGTGAGGGTGGTGTGGCCCTGGCACAGGTTGCCCAGAGAAGCTGTGGCTGCCCCATCCCTGGAAGTGTCCAAGGCCAGGTTGGATGGGGCTTGGAGCAACCTGGGATAGTGGAAGGTGTCCCTGCCCGTGGCATGGAGTGGGACTGGATGATCTTTAAGGTCCCTTCCAACCCAAACCATTCTATGATTTCCTTTCCCATCCTTGTCCTGCTGCTTTGGAAGCCTCAATGGTTTCTTGACCCACAGACTTCCCAGACATCTGGAAGTGGGTTCTCCAAGAACAGTCACCGCAGTTGTGGTAGCAGGGTGACAAATACCTTCCCTAGGGTATGTTGGATGTGATTTATTCCCACGCTTGGCTGGTGCCTGGGAGCGTGTAGGTCTCCTGAAACAACAACAGGGAGAGGCAGGTTTTCTTTCCCTGCTTTTATATACCTGTGAATCACCTGTAAATGTGCATTTACATGTTGTAGGATCCTTACAAACACACTCTGAGTACTCTGGCCCTGTGTTTTGATCACTTGGTACTTGTTTTAAGAAATAAGGAAATGATGTCTTGGTGTAGACCTTAAGATGACAAACAAAAAACCAGGTTTGCCTTTAATATGTGGATGTAAAGAGCAGCAGCACCAAAATCCTTCATTCCCACACCTTGGCTCTCTCCTTGGGCAGAAAGCTGAGAGCAGCACAGCTCCAGCAGAGATCTGGAGTCATTTAATGGAATTTTAGGAGACATAGCCCTTTATCACATGGCATGAGCCCAGCTTCCAGGCATTGCCCTGCCTGGGAGTTTTGGGCTCTGTTTTTGGGGCCAAGCTGTTCTGAGCTGGCTGGGTGTGCGTGCTGCTGGCGTAACACAGCTCTGCTTCCAATTCTTTGGGTGCATTTTGGAGTACAGGCCTCATCTGGAATATCTCCGTGGGTTGTTGGCCCACCAAAGTCCTCCCTAACTTAGAGTCGATTCTCCAGAAGTCAGCTGGAGTCTCCAGGGCTCACCTTGTTAAGCCTTTTTTCCCCACCTCAATATTTTGGGCTGTTTATAAGGTGCCTGGCCTGGAGTTCTGGCTATAGATCCGTGAGGAATCACTCGGAGCAGGAGGGACTGTTGGAAGACAAATGGGGCTGCTCCAGGTTCCTGAGCATTGCCTGTTTCCTGCAGCCTAATGGGAGTTTCAATTAACATGGGCAAGTACAATCATAAATAACCCTCCTAAAATTAAGTGGAATTTTAGGGCTACATCGGTACTTTCCCCATGATGCCGTTGCCTCTCCGTGGCAATGCCATGATTTCCAGCTGAAGGGAGCTGATGAGATGTATTGACTTTTTCATCTCTTAGAAGAGTCCATATATTTTGAGAATAAAATGTGAATTGAAAAAATTTGGAAGTGGCCGGTGTTTTATGGAGGGAAGAGGACAAGTCAGCTGGTGAGAAGTTGTCCGTAGCTGAGCAAGAGATGCTCTCCTGGCACACTGTTCACCTTGTTACTTGAGCTGGCACAGGCACGACCCAGAGAGCCTCTGTGGCTTTTTTTTAGTAATTACTAATATTTCACAGCTTGGTTCAAACCTGGATTTAACCTTATTCAGGCTGTGCTGTGAAAACCCACTTCTGGGAGTGTTAAAAATACACCTCAAAGTTCACAGTTACAGAAATATTCCGTGCATCGCCTCCAGACCCGTCCCCCACCCACCAACACCCCGCTTCAAGGAAAATCCCAGCAGGATTAGCAGGGTTTAGACACAGTTTCTTCCACCCCAAACAACCTTTCCAGGTCTCAGCTGAAAACAGCCAGTTTGCCTCCATGCTGAGGTTGCACTGGAGGGAGACAGAGATGAACTAACAAAATCAGGTTGCCCTTAGAAACCCATTTGTATTGGGCAGAAGGATTGATTTGGGGTTTGTGGCGTTTGCTGGGGTCCAGGTCTTGCCAGCCCCCGGAGCCGCGCCGGGAGGAGCCGTGCGGGGTGAGGCCAGGTCTGGGGTGATTTATTGTGGGTGAGCTGTCTCAGTGCTGGTTAATTCAGAGATGCAAAACTGAGCCTGGAAGTAATGAGCTCTGGCTAATTAGGTGCTTGTCTGCAGGTGGAACTATTGCAGCTGGTGCTCCCAATATTGCTGGTCTGTATTTGGAAGCATCATGGAATCAGTGGGATGCTGGGAATACAGATCATTTGCAACAAAGGGGTTTTTTTCTGTTATCTTCCCCCTAGCCCCCAGCTTTCCTCTGGCATTCCCGTTTGGCTTGACTGTGAGATTATCATATGTGGACCAAAGTCGGAAGGGAAAGGATGAGGGGAAAGGGGCTTTTTCTACAGACAGATACTGACAGGACAAAGAGGAATGGCCTCCCACTGCCAGAGGGCAGGGATTGATGGGATATTGGGCAGAAACTCTTCCCTGTGAGGGTGGGGAGGCCCTGGCACAGGGTGCCCAGAGCAGCTGTAGCTGCCCCTGGATCCCTGGAAGTGTCCAAGGCCAGGCTGGATGGGGCTTGGAGCATCCTGGGATAGTGGAAGGTGTCCCTGCCCATGGCACAGGGTGGGACTGGATGGGCTTTGAGGACCCTCAGAACCCAAATCAGTCTGGGATCCTGGGATATTTTGTGGAATGGAGATTTAAGAGGATGTGAGTTGGAGGATTCGGAGACGTGCTCGGGTACAAACAGGACGTGTGCTGTGGCTGTGGCTGCTGCAGTGGCTGCTCGGGCAGAAGGGCTGGGGATGTGCCAGGTGGGCTCTTCGGCCGCGCTGTCGAACGTGCCAACGCCCGCATCCGCAGATTCCCAAAACATGTCGGGACTCCCGAAGGGAGAGGAGCTGGAATCTGAATAGCAGCAGGATGCTGGGGGAAGGAGAGGGACAGCACGCTGTTCAGTGAGCATTTGAAGGTCACATTTTCCTTTCAAGCTGCAATTTTCGGCCCTGGAAAGCTTGTCTTCTGACAGGCATTGAGGTTCATTGGGATTTGTGTGCCCCTTTTCTTTGGGAAACTCTCCCTGTTCCCATTCAGCTCCGTGCAAGCACAGCTCAGGGGACATTGTGTGGCAGACAGCAGGGAAAGGCAGTGTTTGGGATTATTTGGAAGCTGATGCTGAGATTAATGATACATAATTAGGTAAAAAGCTCAAGATGTATTTCGAGGCAAATTTTGTTAGGAAGAGAGTGCTCATTTAGAGCATGGCATAAGCTGGGATAAGCAGGGAAAGCCTCACTGTAACATTTGGATCCAGACAGAGCTTGGGGAGGATGGTTTAATGAGGAGCAGTTAATGCAGAGGGATGGACAGGATGATAACTTCCAGTTATCATCTCAGAGTTCATCTGGGGAGCAAAGAACAGGTCCTGCAGTCGGGGATTTTGAACGAGGCAATAAAGGAGTGGTGAAACATCAACAATATTTATGTAGGTGCATTTCTAGTACAAAAGGAGAAGATAAATACCTTATTTAAGGTTTTGTTCCAAGTATAAAATAGCCCATAAACAAGAACTTAAAAGAGAACTCAGTGATGCAGTTTAATACACAAAATACATGAAGGATTAAAGAGGTTGTTTGTAGAAACACTTCATTGATCCACTTTCAATTTATATGTCTGATAAATGGCTGTTGGGCTGTGAACATTGACTACACATGTGGCACTAAGGAGCTTTATACTGGGCCATAAAATGTTGAAACAAGCTTATTAATGTCTTTTGCCATCGGATCCTTCTGGGGATAAGTTGTTTGGAAAGTGGTGGACCCTGGAGGTTTGCTTCTCTTCACAGGAATGATGTACTGCTCTTTTAGAAATCTCAGTACTTTTAAACCATGAACCCCATTTTTGCCACTTCGCAAACACTTTTTATTGTGTTCCTCTGTTTTTAAAACATTTGACTTGCCAGAAACAGTCCTTAGATCAGAATTAAGTATTGGTGTAAAGCTGCCGTGGGCTTTTAAGGAATTCCTCACCTGCAGCTCTTAATACATTCCTGAGTGCTCATGCCAGCAAAAAGTTGTATTTTATTTTTCCCTGGTATAATAACAATAAACACCGAGCACTGAAACACCAGTGCTCCATTGGGGCTTGACCTGTGGTATAGTCAGGGCTCGGAATTGTGCTTTGTTTTGACATCCCATCACGTTGTGCAAGAGCAGTTGCATCCAGCTGACAAAACGGAAGTAAAAGCACTCTTTTCATACAGAGGCCACCTCATTCCTTTGAGACTCAGCCAAAAGGGCTGATGCCCTTGTCAGGAATCCACCAGCAAAAAAAACCCGTGAACAGACAAGAAACCCCACCCAAACACACCCTGAAAAGAAACATGATCTCTGCAAGGATGGGAGATGGCATATGTCATTGGATGGAGGAAGGGAAAGGGTTAGAGAGGGTCAGCATTTTATTAGGTGGGGTCTTTAAATGTTTTCCAAGGTCCTTGAATTATGTTGGTCTTGATTTTTGTAATATTAATTGTCTGTCATCTGTTATGAGCAAGAGCGGCTCAGCTGTGAAGGGTCAGGGTGCTCGAGTCCTGTAGGAGCTGAAAACGTGTAGGTGACAGGGAATGGGGGAAATCAGTGTGGGCCTCTGTAATTAGGGGCTGGATTCTGCAGATACACAGGAGGATTGAATTATGGTCACCCCGGCAACATCAGTCCTGCCTTTCTCTAAGTTCGGAGTTACTTGCTTTGTAACCTGACTTTTATTTTTCCTTGGAAGAAGTCAGTTTGGTTGTCATATTTCAGCATGGAGAGATGACAACACTGTTTTGATCTTATATATTTTAATTTTTCCCATGTGATGTGTCACTTGGTGGAGTTTGCTTTGGGATTTTGTTATTGTTTTGTTTTTTAAAGGCTGTAGTTTGCTTTGCCAGCATTCCTTCCTCGGGCTTCTGAAATGTGATCTGTCGAAAGAGGAATCGGTTTTGAAGGGAAAATTGATTGCTGAAGTAGTTGCTAAGTAAAGGGGTTCGTGGTGCTGTATTTGGGAGTAGCAAGATGAAAGCTGAGGGGAAACAAGCTGCAAAATTACCTGCTGAGGAGTTTGTGCTGTGATTTAATTCTCCTTCTGATAGGGAGCACTGATGCTTTCTGAGCTCCTCATTCATTGCCGTGCAGCTTTCCAACCACTCCATGCTGTGGGGGACTTCATCTTTTTCCCTTATCCTTTCCTTTATAAGCTTGGCTTGATTATTATCCCCTATCAACTTGCTAAGAAGAGCATGATGCTGCCTCCTATCCCTTTTCTGCTGCACGCACAGCACAAAAATCGGGGAAGCAGCGAGATTTCAGTGGCATTGAAGTGTTTGGGTACCAAACCCCACCGAGACCTCGGTAAGTCCCCTCTTGTGCTGCCTCTTTAAGAGCTCAAGCTCTGCCTGCGCGGGGATGGGCAGGAAGAGCTCAGGAGCCAGCCTGGCGTGGCACGGATGGGATGTGGCTGTGATGGGATGTGGCTGTGATGGGATGTGGCTGTGATGGGATGTGGCCGTGGGCTTTGCTGATGGATGCCGGGACAGGACGCGGCTCACAGCCAGAGCTCTCTGGGATCTCACTGCCAGAGCTCTCTGGGATCTCACTGCCAGAGCTCTCCGGGATCTCACTGCCAGAGCTCTCTGGGATCTCACTGCCAGAGCTCTCTGGGATCTCACTGCCAGAGCTGTCCAGGATCTCACTGCCAGCACTGCCAGCTCTCCGGGATCTCACTGCCAGAGCTCTCCAGGATCTCACTGACAGGTCTGTGGGATCTCACTGACAGCTTTCTGGGATCTCACTGACAGCTCTCTAGGATCTCACTGCCAGAGCTCTCTGGGTTCTCACTGCTGGAGCTCCCTGGATCTCGCTGCTGGAGCTCTCTAGAGCTCACTGCCAGGTAGGACCGAGCACGCAGAACAAAAGGCTTCGCCCCACGAGTGGAGGACAGTGGAGCTGGGAAGGATGGGGTGATGCCGGGGAAGTTCCAGGTGCTATGACTGGCAGAGCTTTTCCCTTTGAACCTTTTCAGAGCTGTCCGGTTTCCCAGCTGGCTCAATGAAGTGTTTCTGCTGTTGGGATGTTCACCTCCTGCATTTTAATTGCATGGTGAATAGAGAAGAGGCTGCAGAGGAGAAACACGCTCCTGTAAAGCTCCCTGCCGTCACATCCCTGCATGCTTGGAGGGGTTTTATAGATTCCTTGCTCCAAAAAGCTGAAAGAAATGCTCAAATTTGATGTGGTTTCTTGCCCTTCTGTAATCTTGCTTGACGGTTTTTCCTTGGCTTTTTTAATGCACAGTTTTGGTACAAGCAGGGACACGTGTGGGGATTATATAACCCTGGGGAAGCCGGTGGGAGACTGGCTCCGTTTCTGGGCAGGGATGAAAATCAGGAGTTCTGGAATGGTTTGGTGTGAGGTGTTTGCATAGGCGCCCGTGAGTACCGCGGGTGTTCTTACTCCTGGGAAACAGCACTTCCTCGGAGCTGTGAGCTGGAAGGGGAGGAGAGGCCAGCGATGCTTGGGGTAAAATGGTTGCTAGTTGCTGAAATGAGCTTAGGTGAGAAGCACCATTCGAGGGAAAATGAATCCATTTTGGGAGAAAATGAAATAATGTTCTTTCTTTCTGCCTCCAATCTCGGTGGAGCAGAGAAACCTGTACAAATTCCTGCTGAAGGGCTGATTTTGGTGTGTGTTCCCAGGTCATTCATGGCTGTAACAGCACACAGAAATCTCGTAGAATTGCAGTTTTGTAGTATGATTGGAACAAGCAGAGAAGTGTGATATAAGGAGGAGATTTCTGCAAGGAATTCCTGCTGTCATTTTGCTCAGCATTTGGCAGTGTCACTGATTGCTCCAGCAGCTCCAGGCTGGATTTTTTTTTCTTAATCGCTTTACAGAGCAGTCACATATTCCCCTCTCCTCAGAGTGTGGCTGTGGCTCTCTACTTAACAGAGATCCTCCTCTTTTTAGGGAGATTTTTGGTTTCCAGAAAAATTCTGTTTGGTTTCCAGCTGGCATTCCTTCTCCCACTGGGTCTATAATAGCTCCCGAAATTCCCCAGCTTGTAATCACTGCTGCAGCCAGATGGGGACTAGGTGGAACTCCCACTGCATCTGTGCCTGCCTTTATGAATCTGCCAGAAGTGTCTCACTTAGGTGAGATTTTGAATATATATTTCATGAGTTAATGAGCCCTGAACAGCGATGAGGAGAATCCAGCGCTGGTACTGCCAGGGTTGCCATCCTTCTCCTGGATCCTGGCATGATGCTGATGGAGCAGGGAGAGCTCTAAGGAGTCGTTCAGCCTGACATGAGCAAAGCAGAGGCTGCAGTTCCACTTTACCACCTTGATGGTACTTTAAGAGGTTCTCCTTGGATTCAAGAGGGTCTCTTTGTTCCTGCTCTTCTGCTTCATTGCTCTCCTCGTCTTTTCTCCCTGTGGAAGGAGCTCTGAAAACTGTGTGAGGTTTGGATTATCTTTGCTTTTCCCCCCTTCCCTCTCCCTTCCCGCCCTCCTGGATCATTTCAGAGCATAGTTGCACTAGTCGGTGATGAGGGTGGCAAGGATATAGGGGAGGAGGAGGGGGGAGGAAGAGGGAGGGCACAGGATGTTCCTGGATTGATCTCAGCATGGCAGGGTAGTAACACTAAACAGCTGTCTGAGTTACTCAGTGCATCCTGGCGTTCCTGGCTGTGGTGAATCCAGTGCTGCAGTGGGGCTGGGCTGGCTGGACTTCAACTTCTGCACTTGCCTGGGTGTGCTGAGGAACCTGAGGGCAGCGATCCCAAGGCTTGTGCTGCATTTGGGGATGTGCAGCCCCGGTGGCACCAAAATCTCTGTGTGAGAGCAGATGAGTGAGTGCCCTGGGGTGGTGTGGGTGTGGATGGGATGGGATGATGCTGCTGGATGAGGTTCTGCTTCCCACCTGCCTGCCCTGACCCGTTCATCTCCCTTGGTGGAGTATCCGTGCTGTCACTTAACCCATTCCTAGGAAAAGAGCCTCATTAGCACAAGTCATGATGAATTTTGCTGTCACCCTGGCTTGCTCCTCCCACAGTTACAGCAGCTGTTACCCCAGGACAGGCTCCTGTGGCAGGGCGAGGGAAGGTGGTGGTTTCCACTGGGGAGCAGGAACGAGCTCCAAGTGGCTTGCTGGGAGCCAGAAGCCTTTCCACTTGCTCAGCTCCTCTCAGGGAAGCAGGAACCTTTCCACTTGCCCAGCTTCTTGCAGAGAGTCAGTCTATGGATGCCACAAGTTGGATGCTGGAAATAATCAATTTCTCCAACCTTTATTTCATTAAGGCTTACTAGAATTTAAGGCATTTTGTTCCTATCAGTGTTGTGGCCAGGTAAAGTCCTTTGGAAAAAAGGATTTTAAAAAGGTTTCTTTTGGATCTGATGAGAATCATCCCTTCCTAGGAGAGATCTTAAACAGTGACTCCAAACTCTGCAAATCCGTCAGAACTGCTCCTTCCTTCAGGCAGCTCTTCCTGGGTGCAAAAAGAGCGGTTGCTCTGCTCAAAGGAGATTATTTCCTCCTGACTTATATAAGTTCTAAAATAAGAAAATAAATCCCAACCTTGTCAAGGATGAAACTGTTTTTCCAAACTCAGGAATGATCCCTTTTGAAGCAGCGATTGCTTCAATGAATTGTCAGGAGTGCCTGGAGATGGGAAATCTCGGCTGTGACACAAGGGGGGCAGCTCCGTCCCGGGCCTCGGGCTGTCATCCCTGTCATAGGGATGTTCTGGGGGAGAGGGAATGGTGCTACAGCAGGAAATTGGAGTTTTCATTCCATCTTCCAGTGTGTTTTTAATCCTTCTCTCCCAGATTTTGGCTTTTTTGTTGTTATTTTCCAAAACTCGGGGGTGAGTGCAAGATCCTTGGGGTGAAGGCTGGGAGTGGCTCTGTTGAAGTTTGTGATAAATCTTGCTGTTGTTTGGCTGAGTCAGGGTTTTAAATCCTGTCTGTTTGTTAAAAACCTCTCTGTTTATCGAACGACACCACTCGGGCCTGAGCTGGCAGATGTGCGAAGTGCAGATGAGCTTTAGACCCTGCAAACAAATTCCTGCCCTCGTTAAAAAAAAGGCAAAAAGAGACACAGGGTGAATGGGCACCAGCCTGGGCATCAGCGGGGCCGGATCCTGTTCCTGGTCTCCTGTCCTGGAGCTGGCCGTGGGCTGTCCCCTGTCACCTGCCAGGGTGACAGGCCAGGACCTCCCTGCAAAGGTGATGCTAAGGTCAGGGCTGGGCTCTTCCCAGTGTAATCCCATCAAGCAGCTTTTTATTGTGTCTGCTGCTCAAACATTGAATATATAACAAAACTTAGACGTTTTAGAGCAATTTCTGAGCCTGTTTGGTGAGCAGGGGCTTTTTAGTGATGAGTTCAGAGCCAGAGTAGAGCGAGATTGTAAATTTAATTCTGTCTCTGTGTTTCTGATGCTGTAAATTTGCCTCACCACTGCTGGAGGAGGAGCTGATCCAGCTGGGATGTGCTGTGAGCAGTCGGCAGGGGCAGAGCAGGTTGTGTCTGAATAGTCCTTACTTCAGCCTTAACATTTGGTGCATTTTAAGGGGAATAGTTGGGATTGTGGAGCTTGGGGGGGCTGTCGAGTTGTGTCAGCATTGGCAGGGTCTGTCCTGTCACTGATGTTGGTCCCTGCAAAGCTTTGGGCAGCAGCATTTATTTGGAGATCAAACTTGGGGTGCAAAGAGTCTCTTGAAATTTCAACTCAAACTAATCTGGGCTCAGAATTTAACTCAGCAATGTGTTTTTCCTTGTTAGAACAAAACCAAGAAGTGTTTTCGTGACTTTATTTTCTTTTTGAGTTATCCCACTGTGTTAACATGTGAGGTCTGTCTTTCCATGTGTGCAAGAGCCTCAGTCAATCCAGCTGTTCTCATGTCCCATGACATTTTGATGTGTAAAATGTAAACAGCAGGAAGGTGAAATCTGATTGTGGCATTTAGGAAAATTTTTCAGCATTTAGGAAAATTTCCATGGGCGTTGGGTATTGCCTAGGTCTGTGTGAGGCTGCACGGTGTTACCCAAGTCAGGCTTTTTTATTCTTTTGGATCCCTGCATCCCCCTGTTTCATTCCACAGGTAAACCAGATTCTGTTGTGGGGTATTTTTGTGCATAGTTTTTTCCCCTTCCCACCCTCCCCCTGATTTCCACAATACCTTTACAATTAAGAAAACTCTTGCAATTTGCCTTCAAGTCACCCTGCAGCAGCTCCTCAAAACCTCCCATCCCTCTGATAGCCCTTTCTTTTGGTGGGTGGATGAGGAAAGGAGTCACTGGGTGAAGAGAGGCAAACAAGGCAACAATTCCAGCAGGATTCCTGCGTGGTTAGCAAAACAGGAGCTGCCATTGTCCGGCGGTGCCCTGCTGATCCGCAGGGTTTGTCCCGCTGAATGCCGAGGCCTTGTGGCTTCTGGGATTTTTCCCTTACTCTTTCAAATAAAAGCAGAGGTGGGGGATGCTCCTGACAGGCCCAAGGTTTTGTGGATTATTCAGCGACGAGCTTGCGTTGGTTCCCTCGCTGCGTGTGCGAGAACAGCTGCCTTTGGAGCCACGGGAGATCCCGAGGGGTCGGAGGGTCCCGGGGGTGCCCCTGGGTGTGCCCCTGAACACAGCCCTGCCTTCCACGCTGCTTTCCTTGACTTGCTGTGTTGCAGAATCCCCCGAGGTCCTGTCCAGCAGCCCCTCGAGGATCGGATCTTCACTCCGACCGTCTCGGCTGTGTACAGCACTGTGAGTATCTGCCGGGCTGGGACCGCGCGCGGAGACCAGGTGGGTGTGCAAAAACCCCATGTAGTTAGAAACTCTGCAGTCACAAATGATGCAGTGGGGAAAATGCCTCTTCTTTCTGCCTCGTGAAAGAAATGGTGCTCAAAAAGACCCTTCTGGTTGCATGTGAGTAGGAAAAGAAGGGGGGACCTTCTGGCTCTCCACAACTCTCTGACAGGAGGATGCAGCCAGGGGGAAGTCAGGCTCTGCTCCCAGGAAACAAGGGACAGGACAAGGGGACACAGCCTCAAGTTGTGCCAAGGGAGGTTCACGTTGGATATTGGAAAAATCTCTTCATTGAAAGGGTGGTCAGACATTGGCACAGGCTGCCCAGGGCAGTGGTGGAGTCGCATCCCTGGAACTGTTCAAAAGATGGTGTGGATGTGGCACCTGGGGACAGGGCTTGGGTGGGCATTGGGATTTTGGTCAAACATTGGACTTGATCTTGGAGGTCTTTTCCACCCTTAATAATTCTATGATTTTATGAAGAACCTTTTTTGTTTCATGGGAGCAGGAAGAGAAGAAATCTTTGGAGGACTTGTGGGTCCATTGCTATTTTTAAGTGTTTCTAGTTTTATTTAGCATATTGAGAGTGGGTTTTCCTAACAGTATCACTGCAATGACAGTGTTTTGGCCATATTTTCACTCTGGTGACTCCATCTCCTTCCTTTTCCCTGCCTCGCAAAGATTGATTTTTTTGTGTATTAGGGGCTTCACATTTCTGATACCTTCTTATCAGAAAAATAATCAAGAAAGATTTGTTTTCACATGAAACATTCTACTGCACAGAGGAAGAAATGTTTGGTAGTAGATTGAATATTTGGGATAGGTGCCCTTGGCTCGCTGTGCTTGATGTTTGCTAATGTATAATATTGATTATTGTAGAAATTTGGCTTAGAAACAGCCATGTTTATTTGTGAACACAATAGTCTTTTCCTTTTATTCATTTCTTTTTTTCCAATGGCAATAGCTGGAAGCCTAGGGTTATTTATAAGCTTTGCTAAATCAGCACAGCCCTGGGAAAGTCATATTTTGCTTTTCTGGTTGGGATAGTGCAAATATTTTTGATGCCAAAAAACCCTGCTTTTAAGCTGCTCTTTTAATTATTTGGAAAACAGGAGGAAAAGCTGTAGATGGGATAAATTCAGTATATTTTATGCAGGAACATAAGCTGCTTATAGAAAAACATAAGCTGCTGTGCAAGGTTTTCTCCTTCTCTGTTAGCAGGAGTGACTGGGGATGGGGTTCTCGGCCCTGGCTCCCTGGGGGCTGGAGCACCTCTTGCCCAGAGCAGCCGTGGCTGCCCCTGGATCCCTGGAAGTGCCCAAGGCCAGGCTGGGCAGGGCTTGGAGCAACCTGGGACAGTGGAAGGTGTCCCTGCCCATGGCAGGGGTGGAATGGGATGAGGATGATTAAAGTTCCTCCCAATCCAAACCATTCCATGATGATTCAGTGATGATGCTGGTATTTAGCCTTTCCCTTTTTTGGGTTGTAGAGGAGTTTTGTGATCCCTCCTCTGCTGCGGCTGTCAGGGGTGCTAAGCTGAGCTTTGGGCAGGATTAAGGGTAAAAGTGCTGCCCATTGGGCCTGGAAATGCAGCAGCTCAGGTGGCTGTAGTGGCAGAAGGACTCGGGTGTGGCCATGGGTGGTCTGGTGGCCAGGGAGCCATGGATTCCCATCCAGGTGAGTTGGAATGGTTGGATGCAGCTCTGACAAGGGTTGAAGATTCTGAGGTTTGTGGCGTTGACTGCAGTGAATCAACAAACCCGAGCTGCAGGCTTTGTGCTCCTGCTGTTCTCAAGAAATGGTATATAAATGTTTGTGTGAAAAAGGCAAAACCAAAGGAACAAATCCGGAAGAAATCCTTCCCTGAGGGTGGGGAGGCCCTGGCACAGGGTTCCCAGAGCAGCTGTGGCTGCCCCGTCCCTGGGAGTCCCCAAGGCCAGGTTGGACAGGGCTTGGAGCAACCTGGAATAGTGGGAGGTGTTCCTGCCCATGGAACAAGGTGAGCTTTAAGGGCCCTTCCAGCCCAAACCATTCTGTGAAAATAAATGTACAAACACTTATAATAAATAATTCAGTTTATATTATCTTTCATATACCCCGTACAACACTTAAAAAACACTTTAAAAATATCTGAATTCCTTTAAAAGAAGGTTATTTTTTTCAATTCTTTCCTCCCAAGTTATAGTGCAGATGCCTGTGGGGAAAATATGACTGTAAAAATTTAAATTAATGTAAAATAGAAAAGTAACTGTGAAGAATGACCCAAAATAGCTTTTCAGTGTGGAAAAATATCACTCCTTGCTATGTTACAGGAATAGAAGACAGGGCTGGGAGTATCTCAGTTCCAGGATTTGAGAATGCACAAGTTTGAGAGAAAATTTCATGTTTTGGGGAAAGGAGAGAAATTTCTCAGCTGGGTTCCTTTCAGGCTTCCATTTGAAGCCCCAGGCGGATTTCAGATTCAGAGGGAGTCCAGAGAAAAATGAATTGGGATGGAAAAAGCACATGATGGGAGGGCCTTGACAAATTCATTCATGAAAGGTCTCAGAGGTTTCTTACACAAAGGAACAGCACCACGCGTTTAAGGCCTGGGTTTGCATTAAACAGTCATTTTTTGTTTGGTGAATTTGGTATAGTTTGTCCAGATTTTACAAAAATCCCCTGATTTAAGGTGAGGAAGAGCACTGTGAAATCACAGAATCATTAAGGTTGGGAAAGACCTCCAAGATCTTCAAGTCCAACCTCCACGTCCCTCCTCAGTACCCAGGGGCTGCTTTTTCCCTTCGGCGTTTTATTCCCTTGCACGTGCTCTGTGGGATTCCACATGGGTTATGGATCCTCATTCCCAAGGATACGTGTTTTTCAGAGCATGGCTGGTTTGGGAAGAGGTCTGGGGTCTGTAACCACCCTGTGGTGACTCTGAGCCGTGTTGTTCCTGTACATCGTGCATGGGATGGGAGGAGAAATTGTTTGAGATATGAACAACCCACAGATGAACCCCCAATTTTTAGTTATATAAAGATGAAAAATAATTCAATTACCCCTTCCATGCCTTCCCACATGCATTATCTGGACCTTGGTTGCACATTCCAGAGCTCTTTTTCTCTTCCCACAGCTACAAAAGTGGGAATGGAAAATCATGTGGCTTCCACTGTGAGCCCCAATAATAAAACTGAATCTGAGGAACAAGTTTTGCTGTAGGGCAGAGGTAGGAGGTGAGGAA
Organism: Corvus moneduloides; assembly: GCF_009650955.1. Classification (NCBI taxonomy): domain Eukaryota; kingdom Metazoa; phylum Chordata; class Aves; order Passeriformes; family Corvidae; genus Corvus; species Corvus moneduloides. The sequence goes on from NC_045497.1 coordinate 7,476,016, forward strand.
GAGGCCAAGTGGGATGAAGTTTGTCTGAGAATTTGGAGATGCTCAAAATTCACGACAAGGCTTTGGTAAAACCTCTTTATCAAGGAAATCGTACTGGTATTAAACTGAAACCCACCTAAATTAATCATAAATCATATTTATTTATTTATTTATTGTGACATCTTATACTGGGTGGGTTGTTGGTTTGGGTTTTTTAATAAATAAATCCAGCAGTAGAATTATTTTAAAGCAAACTACAGTTGGAAATAATTATTTCAATGAACTAATCTTGTAATAATTTTCCCTCATCAATAATGGTGAATGCTCTATTGCAGAGCTACATTTGGACATAAAGATTTGGGGGTTGTCCTGTAAGCAGCTTCTTACAGGAATCCTCTGCACTGCAAGAAATGAGGGTCATTACTCGTGTGGCCTCTGCAAGATCCCAAACTGCAGAGTTCGGAAGGGGCATAAGAATGAAATTCTGTTTCTGTTGTAAATCATTTCAAGAGGGTTTTTTGGGTTGGAGTTTCTTTGAAAGACATAGACCTCTAATAGGAAGGGAACTGCGCAAAAGGTGACTGTAAATCCCACCTGCCACCCCTGTCCTGTGCCCAGGGGAATGGGGCAGATTGTATGGAAAATGAGATTAATGAGCAGAAGCAGATGTGCTCTTCAAATTCAGCACGAGGCACAACTCTGGAATTGGGTAAGAAGAATAATGGTGTTCATGGACATCCAGTTTTTGCACAAATAACTGGTTTTGGCAGGTTATGGTGGAGGTTTGTAACTGCCTTAGTAACATGGTGTGATTGGAAGTGCTGAAGCTTGGACCAACACTACTCTGAAATGTTTATGAAAGTTTTTTTGTAAGCTGAGGAGCAACACTGAGGCCACGAGCAACCTGGTCTAGTGGAAGGTATTCCTACCCACGGCATGGGATGAGTTAAAGGTCCCTTCCAACCCAAACCATTCCATGATTCTGTGAGTGACTTCTGGATGTGAACCAGTTAGGAGTGAGTGATAACAAGGTGTGTTTGTGAGGGGAGAAGTCGCTTGGTCAGGTGCAGCCTGGAGCAGGGTCCATGTGGCGGGGCTGGATCCAACACTCGTTGAAGCCATCGCTGTTAATTGCTGTCCCCCCATGTCCCTTCAGAGCAGGTACCAACTCCTGTCAGGGTGCCCGGCTCACACCAGCTGGGGGCAAAGAAGGTAATGGGGAAGTGAGGTGCTGAAGAACCCGCTTGTCCCAAATTTTCAAGGACTAAGGGTTGACTCCATCATTCACTCTTGGGGTGTTTGGTTGGTTTCTGTCCCGGGGCGCCCAGTGGCCCCCCTAAGTGTTTCACACCCAGCAGAGGTTCCGTGATTCGCCTTCGTGTCCTTTAAAGGGATCTTCCTGCAGTGAAGAGAATCCTGTAAAAAAGGGATTAGGGAGGATTAGCTGCTCCAGCCACCCTGTGCTTAAAGGAAGGATCTGGGTCAGGAGGCCGACGCGGTCCCTGCCTGGCTGCTGTGGAGGCTGTGGAATGTGCAAGAGGGAAGCTCAGTTCCTCATCCTGTTCCAGCCTAGAATCATGGAATGGTTTGGAAGGGTCTTAAAGCCCATCCAGAGCCACCCCTGCCATGGACAGGGACTCCTTCCACTATCTCAGGTTGCTCCAAGCCCCGTCCAGCCTGGCCTTGGACACTTCCAGGGATCCAGGGGCAGCCACAGCTTCTTAAGTACCTGAAACCAGGGACTTGGATGGGGGAAAGGGTAATCCCTAACTTGTAAAAGACGCAAACCCAAAAGATGTAAAAGATCTCAGAAAGAAAAGCAAGAATCCCAGACTGAGGTTTTATTTCGTATTTCATTACCTACTTCCTTTAAAATACAGGATTAAGGCTTCTGGAAAACTAAAATTAGCCTCTTGCTACTCAGGGAAAATAGAAAGTGATGCTCTAGCAAATTAATATGTAATTTTGTGCATCCATTTTTAGGAGAACAATTTAATCTGTAGATTTAAGGAGGATATTTACTTCCATAGTCATCTCAGACCATTTAAGAAACAGCAAACTGCACCCTGGGCTCTGTGGGGGCAGACACCCCAGGAGTGATGAGCTTAGACAGTCCCTACCTCATTGATTTGTTAAAAATTACTGAGAAAACATAAAAATTCAGCAAGTTTGTCTTCCTTTACTACCTGTTTACATTAAAATCAGTATCTTGTAATTCAGTTTATTTGTAAATACTTTGTTGTAGAAAGAGGAAGGTGTAGAAACACCAACGTTGCTGTAGCTGCTGAGAAAGGCTCTCTGTGTTTTTCCTTCTGCTGGAACAAACACCAGTCCAAGCTAGACTTGGCTAACCTTAGGAGGTCCTGGAAGATCAGTGGTAGGCTCCTATGGGATACTCTCCAAGTGTGCTGTTGCCAAACCGTCAAGCTGGTACAATTTTATAATTGTTCTGCTGCCTTTGTTAGGCTTTCAAGCCAATTTTAGTGGGTCCAGACCTGTGTCTGTCATGTGTCTGCTGCACTGCACGAGGGTATCTCATGGACAGTCATTCAAGCAGCTGCAGTTTTCCTCTCAGTTCAGCTTCCAGATTTCAGATCCAATCACAAGAGCATTCCTTGATGTCTTTTATTAACCTCCAACTTAGGTTGTTTTCCCCAAGGTGGTGCTGGAGTCGCCACCCCTGGAAGCGTTCACAAGGTGTGGGGATGTGGCACTTGGGAACATGGTTCAGGGGTGGACCTGGCAGTGCTGGGTTAATGGTTGAGCTCTATGATCTTGGAGGGCTTTCCAAGGTTAGTGTTTCTGGGATTCTATTCCATGGTTCTGTTTGCATGTTACAATTTCTGAGGAGGGGGACTGCTGGATGCTGTCCTAACCTGGAGTATTGGTGGTGCCCCTGTCCCCATTGTCAAAGCCCTGTGTGGACTTGGGTGCTGTTGGATCAGAGGATTTTGGATGGCTCCAGCATTAGCTGGAGCAGTGTTTGCACTGGTGAGAGTAGGGAGGTGAAAACTGGCAGTGGTTGAAGTCCCACTGCTATCACAAAATAACCTCTATTTTCCCCCAAGAAGTGACGTTCACAGAGAATCCTGGTGAGGAGCATGGGCACAACCTGCCTCTGGGGCTGTTGATCGGAATGATTTCCTTGTATTTTGGGTTGCCTTTGCTTCCTCCCCCGCCCTGACTGCATTTTTTGATGTCCATCATGATCCATAGTCGCTTCTAAGCACTGAGTGCTGCACAGCTGACGTGACAACTCTCTCAGGGTTGACACAGGAGTCGTGGAAGAGACTTTAATTTTCTTAGGGATGGGCTGTGGAAGGTTTTATGGAGCTCTCTGTTAGGCTGGCTCTGATTCAGCCGAGGCTGCGTGCACACACCTGCCAAGAGAGATCAGCCCAAAAAAGAGATGATTCATCCCTAGCAAAGGGAAGGATCCAGTTGGGGACAGAGGATGATCACAGGTTCTGTGACTGACCCACCCTTTCCTCTGATGAGCACTTGGGGGCTGTAAATCTTCCCACAGTGAAGGGTCCTGGCCCATTCCCAAGCCCGGAGCTGTTGCATGTTGTGATTTCTTGGGATTTCGGTGCTGGTGCAGCTGCTGTGGTGGTTTAGGAACTGTAACGACAGGCGTGGACACTCTGAGTGCAATAAAGTGACTTGGAAAAAGCATTTAAGTGGTGAACTCCGTGACTTCTGCTCTCTGGGAGCTTGGAGCTAATGCTCCATTAAAGCAGCCAGGAATTTCCTTCTGCCCTCTTTACCCTGCTAGGGACAGTCATGCACACGTTGGCCTGCACGGTGCCATGACCTGTGGGCTTCGGGTGCCTTTAGCTCAGACAGAGGAATGTTAGATGGGATATTGGGAGGAAATCCTTCCCTGTGAGGGTGCTGAGCCCCTGGCACAGGGTGCCCAGAGCCGCTGTGGCTGCCCCTGGATCCCTGGCAGTGCCCAAGGCCAGGCTGGACATTGGGGCTTGGAGCAGCCTGGGACAGTGGGAGGAGTCCCTGTCCATGTCAGGGGTGGGACTGGATGGGCTTTAAGGTCCCTTCCAACCCAAACCATTCCATGATTAAGTGGTGCTTCTCAGCAAACAAATAAATGAGAAAAGGTCAGTGAGAAGCAAATGCCAAATTTCAGTAGTGTGAGTTTTAACCCAATATGCCAAAATTTGATTGTGTTGAACTGCTGGTGGTGTCACCCAATAGTTATGTGACTCTTTTTTTCTTTGATTCTCCTTTTTTTACTATAGCCACTCTATAAAATTATTTAAAACAGTTCCATCATAGAGATAGTACAGTGGAGCAAATATTTGTGTGCCATGGAAACATTTTTCTAATGTTTTGTTTAATGTGTTTTGTTGAGTATTTTTAATAGAAGCTGAGAAAGGAGATAAACATATGCAAGAATTGCTTTGCTATTTCATTCCTTGCTTGTGGCAAGCCCTGCAGATACCACGGACTCTCTGCAGCCCTTTATTTTTCCTTTTTGGAGGGGAATATGCAAATTTCCCCCTTACTTTGTTGGTGGTAATGTGTATCCCCTTGCAAAATCCCAATATTTTTGATATGGCTTCTCATGGAGAGATCAGAAGGTCCCAGGCCAGAAGGCAGAGGGATCCAACACATTTCCACCAGTGACTCCAGCTGGTGCTCTGATTTTTTGATCCTTCCACGTTTTCCTAAATTGCATAAATAGTTAAATAACTTGTGCAGTGTTTCACTTAGATAAATACATATTATTTTAACTCTCTAGATATGTACAGTGGAGTCTCTGCAGACTGATTACTAATGTAATGTTTTACTAACAGTTTATCTCCACACAGGTAACACAAGTAGCAAGACAACCGGGTCCTCCTGCCCCATCCCCTTACACTGCACATGAAATAAATAAGGGACACCCAAATCTTGCTGCAACGCCACCGGGACATGCATCGTCCCCTGGGCTCTCACAGGTAAGACCTGGCGTTGGAGCAGAGCATTCCCAGCCTCCCCCTTTTCCTCTTGTCCCATTCTCAGCTTCTCTGCTCAGCAATTAACTGAGTTGTGTTGTCTGTGACCAGTGTAGAAATAAAGTGGATAAAGGGTGTGGCTTGAACCTTGCAGCACTTAGATTAGCACACCAATTAAATACAAGTTTATTAGACATTAGTTCCTTGTGGAGTCTGTAACAGAAACTAAAAGCAACTTGAAAAATTAGAGAAAATAATCATTGATGAGGAGGAATGTGTTTTGCTGCTGGATCAGGCAGTTTGGGGCATGACCTGACTCCCACACCCTAAAAGTGCCCTCTGTCATCCGTCAGGGATTTTCCATGGGGCGTTTTGTACAAGGTGGTGCAGTTTGGTAATTCTAAGAAATGGGTCAGGAAAATGAGTTGCACAAATGATTGCTCATAAAAGAGATGAGACAAAGGGCTGGTTACAGAAAAGTCCAGAACAAGAGATAAATGGGAGTTAGAATAAGAATGGAGAAATAGTTTAGTGAGATACGTGGAATGAATTGGTCTCTTTGTAGCCTCTATTAGATAAATATTCTGCAGGGCTGACTTGAGAGTGGAGAAGCTTAATCTGAAAAAGGAGGGGGCAAAAGAAGCAGGTAATGGGGTGAGAAAAAAAGAGAGATAAAAGATACTGAGGTGGGGAAAGTGGGATGTGTAAAGAATGAGGTGTGAGATGGAGGAAAGCCTGATGTTCCCTTTGCTCTTGATTAATTTCTACTTTCGTGGATCAAGCAGGAAGGCCTGAGCAGGTCAGCTGTTAAGGAGAGTGGGTTTGTTATGAGCAGGGGGTGCAGGATGAGAGGCTGAGGGTGGGTTGGGAATGAGGAGGTGATGGGGAGAACCTCGAGTGGATCCAAGCCCCCCTGCCAGCCTCTGAAACATTAAACTGCAGCTGACCTTCCAGCCAGGGAGATGCCTGGAAAGAGGTCATGGAAGGAGCACTTCACCTGAATGATGCACGTTTTAGATAAAACATGACGGGGAAAGTGGAAACTTGTGGTTGTGTTTGTGAATGCGCAGATGCTCATCCTCCATGGAGTGGGGAATGAGAGGCTGAAGTGTCTCCTGCAGGCATTAGTGGTGTTGGAGCTGTTCCTTGCACTCTTGCTGCATGGCTGTTGGAAGTAAAGGCTCTGGGCTGAGGACTGAGGCTCACAGAACAGGGAGGGCACAGCAGGGTTGCAGAGCAAACCTTCAGATGCTGCCTGGCTTTTGTCATGGATCAAGACATTCCTTCCTGGTAAACCTCACCAACACAGGGAAGCTACTCGTGTGGCAGAGGAGAGGCGAAGAAGAGAACATTCTGGGCAGCCTCTTTATTCTAATCAAGAGATTTCTTTTCTTCCCTTAATATTTTCCTGTTGAGTCAGTGCATCCATAGCAAGTGGGCTCTGTGCCAAATCTCCAGCCAGCTGGAAAATGCTGCTTTCCTGTTCCTCTGGCTCTTGGAAGTGAGGGTCAGCTTGTGTCCCTGCTGTGCTGCTGGAGTGACCTCAGAGCCTCTGTGGCAGCTGAGGGCCCTCAGGGGCTCCGGAGGGTGCTCCCACTCTGTGGAGCCAGCCGTTGTGTGCTGAGGGACAGGGAGGAGCAGCAAGATCAGGGTTACGAGGCAGATGAAGCTTCAGGCACTGTGGGCTTTGGGGCCAGAGAGGACGGGGATCTGCAGAGCTTTTCCCCAGGTGATTCGTGCCAAGGTGGGATTCGGCAGTGGAGCAGCACAAATGGTTCCTGCTCGTCCCCAGCTGGTGTCAGCACTGCCGGGGCTCCTCTCAGGAGCCCTTTCCTTTGGGTGAAGGTTGGGTGGTGATGCCAGGTTGGACAGGTCTTGGAGCAGCCTGGTCTGGTGGAAGGCGTCCCTGCCCGTGGAACAAGCTGATCCAACCCAAACCGTTCTGGGATTCTGCAAAGAACCAAAATGCAGGTGCTTGCACTTGGGACACCAGAAAGGCTTGAAAAGGGATCAAAGCCTTCCACAACAACCTGTCCCCAGGGAAAGTTTCCTGTACCCCTGAACTATTAGAGATTTGAGTAAATTTAAATTCTGAATATTCTTCTGTGCATCTCACTTGGACCCCTGTCAGGAGTTGAGTTTCTGTGTTATGTCATGGTAAGAAGTTCGCAAGCTAAGTGGAGATTTGGGTGGAAGTTTAGCCTGTTCATTGCCTCTGTGATTTGTCTCCCATGGGTTTCACACCCTGGTGCTTGTGTTAAGAATGAGGTGAGTGGAAGTTTCCTCTTTCCACACTTCTTGTAGTTTGTGAATTTCCATTGTGGTTTCGTTTGTTTGCTTTCTTCTAGAAAGCGATGAGAGAGTAATTTTTGAATAATTTTGTCTGATTCTTGGACACCTTAAATCCTACTGTTTACCTTTAGAGATAAAGGGACCACGGCTGACATGGGATTCGGATGAATGCATTATTATTAATTCCTTTAACAGCAATAAACCACTTCACAAATATCTGTATTTTACCCACCCACACTGCGTTGATGATTGAACATTGAACAAAGGTTGTCTTTGCCTTTGTCCAGGCATGCCTAACGTAGCGAGGGGGTGTTGTGCATGAAAGGTAGGGACAAGACCACTTTGTTTGAATTAGAGTCTGATTAAGGGTCATTGATTTCTCCATCAGACCCTGAGTTAATGAATACTCATAAGAGTGAGTCTTTCCGAGGTAGGGACTGCTCTTGAGGCAGTAGTGAGTGGTTAATGTTTTAGGCTTTGGATGTCATTTGGTACTAAATGGAATTTGGGCAGAGGTAGAATGTGTCACTGCTGGTGTGGGCACATTGCTCTGGTTGCTCTCTGGGCTCAGCAGAGTCGCTGCTTGCTGTTACCCAGGAGGGATCTCAGCATCTCCTCAGGCTCAAGAGTTTCTGGAAGTGGGGATGTCACAGAATCATGGAGTGTCCTGAGCTGGAAGGGACCCAGAAGGATCATCCAGTCCAATCCCTGGCCCTGCACAGACACCCCAACAACCCCACCCTGGGCATCCCTGGCAGCGCTGCCCAAACGCTCCTGGAGCTCTGGCAGCCTCGGAGCCGTGCCCATTCCCTGGGGAGCCTGGGCAGTGCCCAGCACCCTCTGGGGGAAGAACCTTTCCCTGATATCCAACCTAAACCCTCCCCTGACACAGCTCCAGCCGTTCCCTGGGTCCTGTCCTGGTCACAGAGAGCAGAGCTCAGAGCTGCCCCTTGGGAGGAGCTGCAGCCCCCAGTGAGGGCACCCCTCAGGCTCCTCTTCTCCAGGCTGAACACACCAAGTGCCCTCAGCTGCTCCTCATGTGGCCCCTCCAGACCCTTCGCGCTCACCCTTGCCAGGAGCCAAGCTCCGAAGGAGAGCGAGGGTTAACAAATGCTTTGGTTCCACGAGTGACCCCTCACTCTCCTGGCTGCTCCAGAGCTGCCTGTCCCAGCACATCTGAGGGCTGGGAGATGAGGTAATACCTTGAATTCCAGTAAGTGATAAAAGGAATTGCTGTGCCTTACCAGAGCTCTGGGAGCTGGAGCAGTTCACTGTAAGTTGTGTGTGGTGAGATGATGGCATCGTGCTGAGTGGTCTGAAAGGGAGAGTTTGGGAACCAGGGATCAGGGAATGTGTGGGGTATTTAACCTGAGAAGTCAGGTGCAAGTGAACCTTGTGCCTTTGTTTGCTTTCCTTTTGCTTTATTTAAACAGACAGAAGCAGCTGGTGCTGTGGTTGGGTGGCCCTTTCTCTCACTCCTCCACCTTTTCCATCTGACGTAGCCCAAACGAGCACGGCTCCCTGTTCCGCTTCCTCTGAGAGCTTTCCTGACGGACGCCCCCCGGCACTCTGCTGCCCTTCAGGATGAGTTTGTGCAACACACTGAGGAGATCTTGGCAGCTGCGTGGAGCTGTCCCACAGCCCCGTCTTTGCAGCAGGAGGCAGCGTCTCTGCTTCCCAAATTCCAGGGCCTTGAAATCATAGTGCTGCTCCCGGGAATGTGCTGAACTCTGGCGCAGGGGAATGCACAGCACATGCTGCCGCAGCGATGTGTATGGCCAGATGTGGCCCCAAGTACATAAAATTTCATATTCCTGTTGGGTTTTGCATGTTTTTCCCTCGTTCTGACAGGGAGAGGAGGGGCATGGCCCCTCTGCCTCCTCTCCTGGCTTGAGGCTGCAGAAGGGGCTGGTTTGACGCAATTCCCTTTCTCAGTGTGCAGAGGAAAGGAGAAGCCATTGGAAAAGGAGCAGAGCAGGTTATCCCCTGTAATCCAGGGCCTGGATTGACAGTCGGTCACCATCCTGTGATGGATGGGAGAATCCAGAGCAGGCCGAGAGCATTCCCAGAGCCCTTAACAGAGAGCAGCTGAAGCGCTGCAAGTCTGCCCCACTCCAGCTGTGCCTTACACCGATGGATGGGGCAGCCATGGTAGGATGGGGTAATGGGAAAGGGAAGCACTTCCAGAGTAGCTAGGCTGGGAGCCGCAGGAAAGAGCTTCCCTCTGTCCATGGAGAGAACAGAGGAGGAGAGGGTTCCTCCAGAGGCAGCGTGCAGAGCTCAGGGCACCAGGAGAAGACAGTTCCATCCCTCTTTCCATCCCTCTCGTGACCTGGGAGTGTTTTGGAGGATCCCAAGGAACAAGTGCAGTGGGTTCTGGCATGTGAGGATGAGTGGTTTGGAAAAGACTCGTGGCTTTCTCTGCCTCAGCTTTGGAACTGCGGGCTCCAGTGGGATGCTGAGGGATTCTTTTAGTCCAGGCCCACAGTTTGGAAGCACCAAGCGACCACACTTGGAGCAAATTGCCAGGAATTTCCTCTGTAATCAGGGAAAGCTTCAGCCCTCATTAAGAACATGCTGTGCACTGAGCAGATCGGCGCTGCCTGCCCACGGCTGCCTCTTGGAATGGGCTGGAATGCTGGAGCGCCTGGGGAGCAGAGGATCCCACAGCACTGATGGGGACCTTCCTCTGGAGCTGTTGTAGCTGTAGACATCCCTCACCTGCTCCTAAAAAGGTTGAGATACTCCCAAGTGAACAAAAGTGCAAGAGGGCTGAATTCTCTGGATCTTGGTGCACAGAGACCTTGACTTTTAGGTGGCTGATTTAAATCCAGAACAGATTGTACCAGCTGAAACTTGTTACCATCTGGTTCTGTGCCTGAAGTGAAGAGAGTTTTGTGGTCTCATTCTGGTCCTCAAAAATGTCACCATCGTTAAATTAGTGTTTGTAATAGCAGGGAGACATTCCTTGGTACCTTCAGGTCTGGGAATGTGTGCCAGGAAGCAAATCTGCCTGCCATCTGTGGCATGTTTACTAGGCAATCCCCAAGCCCCTCTTTTATGATCTTGGATCCTTTCTACAGGAGCTGGAATAATCCTGTTAGAACCATGATGTTTATTCGATGCTTCCATCTTCTGTAGCCCAATTTGAGATGCTTTTAATAAAGGGATGTTTATTAAGGGGTCGTAACAGAAGGAGGGATGTAATTTAATTGTAACCTCACCCTTACTGGTACTGTGTGGTCAGTCAGGTGTCCTGGGACGTGGGGAGTGTTACTCCTTGTTCTCTCTTCGTGTTGGAAGCAGCTGCCTTTGGAGTCTGGTTGCTACATGTCAAATTTATCTTCCCCCAAATTCTGGTGACCAGGGACAGGACTGAGGGAGCAGCTGGAGCTGTGCCAGGGGAGTTTAGGTTGGATATCAGGAAAGGTTCTTCCCCCAGAGGGTGCTGAGCACTGCCCAGGCTCCCCAGGGAATGGGCACGGCCCCGAGGCTGCCAGAGCTCCAGGAGCGTTTGGGCAGCGCTGCCAGGGGTGCCCAGGGTGGGGTTGTTGGGGTGTCTGTGCAGGGCCAGGGGCTGGACTGGATGATCCTTGTGGATCCCTTCCAGCTCCGTGATTCCTCATTATTTGGGTCCACACGTGGTTTGCTAGGAGGAAATAGTTGGCATAAAATCAGATAATAAACCTCCAATGCCCCTGGATCACCAGGGGCTCCCAGTTTTATTGTCTCATTCAGATAAACCCTCTGTCCATAATTTTCTGAGGTCAAGAGCACCGTTGTGCATCCTGTGATCTGAGCTGGTCTCTAAGCTTTGCAGGGAACTCTTCCCCCAGAGAACTTCTCTGTGTAGGAACCTCCTTGTGTAAGGTGCAGTTATAGCCAATTCCCTGCTGCTTAAAACCACCCAGAGTGGTAACTTGTCCTGTAACTCGTATGGTTGTCAGTCAGGATATTTATTCATGGTGTAGACAAAGAATGAAAGATTAAACTCTCCTTATATAAATGAAGAAGTTGGTGCTGGACCAGATGAGGGGAAATGTTGCCTGTTTGTGCTGCTCCTCCAAGCAGCATATTCCAGTTTCTTGGATCTTCTGTCCATTCCACATAATGAGAATAAAGGAAATTTAAACAACTCCTGATAGTATTTTGTGAACAAGAAACCTGCCTAAATAACCAGGTTGATGTGTAGTAATGGAATTTTTTTCTGACCAGTCAAGAGTTTGACCTCTCGTCCTTCTCACTTCTTTCCTTGTGCTTCCTTGTACATCCAGGTCAGGCTTCATCCCAGCACATTGCCAATGCATTTTGCTAATTCCAGGCTTGCAGGAATATGTGACTGCAGGTGGAGATTTGAAACTGCGAGTTATTTAATAGCTGATAAATCCAGAAGTGTAATCTTCTTTTGGCCTTTGTGTTCAAGACCTGCTGGAAGTGCAGCTGAACCCGCTGGTTCGTAATAGGATTAGGAGGTTTTTGATTGGGTTAATAATGCTGGGAATATTTCCTCCTAGAATGTATTTCATTATTTTTGGTTCATTACTGTGCTTTTTACCTCATTAAGTTAAATCTGGGCAAATCTGGCTGGAAACATCAAACATGTCTTGTGTCTCGGTGCCTTTGGGCTTCAGGGTGCCTTTGTGTGGGGATGCTCGGCTTCATGTGTGTCTTCTAATTTGGAAGAGCATCCGGGTGTAAGAGCTGCAGGAAGGGAGAGTTGGGAAGGCATAATGTAGCTTCAAATGCTGATTAACACTATTAATTTTAATTATTTAACCTTGGAAACAGTTGGCTTTCATAGGGCGCAATGTAGGAGGGATGTATGAATTAGTTTTAGTATTTGTGCACTTAAGAAGGACTAGAAAGAGCCTTTAATTCTTTTTTTTTCTAGCAAGGAAAGGAGAGAAAGGAAAACCCATTACAATTTTATCATATACATGTGCAAAGAAAAGATTACAGCACAAATATTGAGTCTAGTTAGGACTGGGTCTGGCTTTAGACCCACCCCATATCTGCCTCATAGAATCCTATCATAGAATCCCAGGATGGTTTGAGTTGGAAAGGACTTTAATCTCGTCCTGTCCCACCCCATGCCATGGGCAGGGACACCCTCCACTGTCCCAGGCTGCTTCAAGCCCCATCCAGCCTGGCCTCGGACACTTCCAGGGATCCAGGGACAGCCACAGCTGCTCTGGGCACCCTGTGCCAGGGCCTGCCCACACTCCCAAGGAAGAATTCCATCCCAATATCCCATCTGACCCTTCCCTCTGGCAGCAGGAAGCCATTCCCCCTTGTCCTGGCACTCCAGGGGGTGTATTGTAAAAAATTCCTGCTCTGAGAGGTGTGTTTAATCCTTCTCCAAGTGGTCTGGTTTGCCCAGTGGGGAGAGAGTTTCTCTACTGCTGCTTGAGTTTTTCCTCCCAGGAGTAGCCGTGACCTGGCTCTGAGTGTTCCCTGGCCCTTCCACCCCGTGCAAGCGCAGGGATTGGGAAAGGGAAAGCTCTCAGTGGGTGTCTTGGCCACACGGCACATCCTGGCTGCGTGTGCGAGCGGAAGCGGCTTTGTTTGGCGTGTGAGATTATTTGGAATCCAAAGCACTTTTAAACTTGCCAGTAACTTGGTTTGGGGGGGGAATGAAACAGCATTTTTAGTAGAAAATCAAACTTCTCTGTGGATGTTTAAAAATTGTCCAGGTCCCTTTCTTCAGTACCCTTCCGTGTGCATTTTCTGTTCTCACAGTCATGTGCCGTGGGCTTTATTTGGTGCTTTTCAGACTTTGCCACTTGTTGAACCACATTTTTATTCATAATATAACAATACGAGGCAATTTGCCATTTTCTTACATTTAATAATTTCAATTCTGGAATTCCTTCTGTAATAGTACCTTCTGTTCCATGCAATTTAATGGATGTTTTCTTGCATGCTCCAGAAAATACACAGTTTTTAAACAAACACCATGTGTTCCATAAAGCACCAGAGTCAGCACAAAAGTCAGTGCTTTACACAGTCTGCGTTTTATAAGCACAGAGGGCATGAAATATCCCTGCAGCCAGAGAAATCGGGGAGATGGAGCCCTGGAGTTACTGGAGCCCACCGTTAGCTGTTGTGTCAGACTGGGAAACAGAGGAATAACCTTTGGGGCTGTTTAACCTGCAGCAGGGACAGCCACATTCCAGAGGTGAGGCTCTGAATCCATGAACAGCCTGGTTCTCCTGCCAGTTGAGCTCTCACTGTGCTGCTTTCCGTTGAACCACCAGAGGTGGTGGAGCCGTAATTCCACTCCTGCAGCCTGGAAGGGCTGTGCCTGTGTTCTCCACAGATCCTCCTTATGGTGCCATTAGAAACCCGTAATTTATTGAATTGTTTTAACTTTGAGCAAATTCAGACACTTTATATGTAGGGTATTTCTGGGCTTCCGTGTAAAACTTGAATATTTTTATCTGAGTGCTGCCATCAGCTCAAACAGGTGAAGGTTGGAAGAGACCTGGGATCATCAGGTCCAAGTGCCTGCTCCGAGCTGGATCAGCTGGAGCAGGTAAGTCTGGGCCACCTCCCGTTGGGTTCTGAGCATCTCCAAGGATGGAAACATCCTCAGAGATACCAGGTGACACATTTTTGGAGCTTCTTGTTGGCTTTTGGAAGAAAATAGGAGGAAAGCTGCAAAGCTGCTGATGCTGTTTTGATGTGGAGTAGGGTCTTGGCTGGTTGGGGTTGTGTTCCTGAGAACAAGTATTTATCCTCAAAGTCCATGTTTTTTTTTACAATGGGAGGCAGTTTTACAGAACAAATGAAAGGCGCTCTGTGAACTCAAGGGTGTCTCTGCAGCCTGGGCAGGGCCAGGCAGTTCAGCCTCGGTAAGGAGCCAAGTGAAGCCATAGCAGCGTTTCCAGATGTTATGGAATGGTTTCCTGTGATGTTATCCATGGCCTCAGGCCTTCTTTAGCAGCAGATTCCACGCTGATGGATTTAAAAGTGGCTTAGGGAGGGAGCAGTCACCAGCAGGACACCTGTCCAGCCCCACGGCTCAGAATCAGACTGGGGTTCAGTCTTTCACTCTGGGTCCTCGCTGCGGCCTGGAGTCCAGCGTGGGCTGATGGGCTGGAGCCTTATGTGGGAAGGAGGAAGATGATTCTTTCCTCCCACAGGCTGGGTGTTCTGTCTGCCTTTGCACTGTGGTGAGGGACGGGTACACCCTGTAGAGCTGAGGAGAGAATCACTGAAACCCCGAATGGTTTGGGTTGGAGGGACCTTAAAGCTCATCCAGTCCCACACCTTCCACTGTCCCAGGTTGCTCCAAGCCCCATCCAGCCTGGCCTTGGGCACTTCCAGGCCCACAGCCACAGCTGCTCTGGGCACCCTGTGCCAGGGCCTCCCCACCCTCCCAGGGAACAATCCCTTCCCAATATCCCACCCAACCCTGCTCTCTGGCAGTGGGAGCCATTCCCCCTTGTCCTGGCACTCCAGGCTCTTGTCCTAGGTCCCTCTCCAGCTCTCCTGGAGCCCCTTTAGGCCCTGCAAGGGGCTCTGAGGTCTTCGTGGAGCTTCTCCAGGTGAGCACCCCCAGCTCTCCTAGCCTGGCTCCAGAGGGGCTCCAGCCCTGGAGGAGCTCCGTGGGCTCCTCAGGACTTGCTCCAGCAGGTCAAGAATGTGCATCCTGTGTCTGTGTGGTCCCTGGCACAAACAGTCCTTGTCCAGGGAACAGCAAACTGCATTTCCTCCACCATCTTCCCTTGCAGACAATCTCATTAGCCATGTTGAAGTAGGAGAAGTGCCTGTAGCTCTGTGGGTGTTAGCTGGGTCTCAGTTTCCCTGTTCTTGCTGCTTTGCCCACTCAGATGTGTGATGTGAAAACATGTAAAACCATAAAAAAGGTTGTTACAAATTTGGCTGGGCAGGTAATGACACAGGTGATGTATCCTGAGACAAACTGCTGCAGAGGAAAAAGGGGAGAGAGGAGTAATTCCTCCTGGGTCAGGAGATTTGTATCCTTTCAAAGGCTGAGCTTAATCACAGAATCACAGATGGTTCCGGTTGGGAGGGCCCTTAAAGCTCATCCTGTTCCACCCCCTGCCGTGGGCAGGGACACCTTCCACTAAAGTGTTAATATTTACCAGCACCAGGAATTCCCTGAAGGCTGGGCTGATGGAAAAAGAGAGAATAAACCAGTGTACTTGTCAGGAGAAGGGCAGTGAGGATGCCAACTCCTTCTTCTCTGCATCTTCTACTTGTCTGCAGTTTGTTAAATCCCTAAAATCAGTCAAGACACCTGGAGTCCAGTCCTGGCATTTTGAGGAAATAGCTTTAGAAAAAACCTACATATTTAAATAAACTCACTGAACAGTCACAGTTCCTGTTTATTCTGTGCCTCTACCTAAATCCAAACCTCAAAACTTCCCAGTAAATCCGATGTGCAGAGATTTGGACCATGTCCCACCTTGGTGCCATCCCAGCCCCTCCATCAGGAGCAGAGTGTTCGCACCAGAATTGTGCTAAATCCTGTTTTTTAAGTGGAAACTCTTCATCTGCACAACTTGTTTGGTATCAGAGAACAGCTCTGATCCTTTTGCCACTGATTTTGATGGGACTTTGAATATTCCAGGTATTAAATACCAATATATGCAGGAAAACAGCATTTCTCAGGTGCTGGTTGCACCCTGCAGGGGAGCAGCCCTGGCTTAGAGAGGCAGCAGCGTAGAACTGCTGCGTATTTTTGTTTTACAGCAGTGCCCTGGTGAGGACGAGCTGATTTTAGTGATTCTGGATAATTTACAAATGAGCTGCTTAGAAAATGTGGCATCCCTGGTGTGATGGGTACCTACAACCTGCATATTTGACCACGTAGCTGTGAATGGAAACTTTTGTTTAAGCAGAGGGATCTGAGAGTGTGTGTGATCATTGAAATATCATTGTGATAATGAAAGGCAAACTGGGAGCGTTTAGCGGGAAATTGTCCTTGTTTAGTGGTTTAATAATTGGTTGTGCTATTTTTAAAGCTGGAATAATTCACAGGAGTAGTGGGAAAATACGCTTTATACATTATTTGAGGGGGTGCTGTGTAAAAAAGGGCTGAAATGAATAGATCTAATTATTCAGGTTTCTCCACTATCATCTGTAATATTTGCAGATGAGCTGGATCTATATGTTGCAGACACTCTGGAGTTTTTCCTGCCAGCAGCTTCCAAGCCTGTTCCACTGAGTGCAGAGTACACCAGGGAGGGAAAAAAGCGGAGTAGGCTTGAATGATCTGGTTGCCAAAACAATGGTAACATTCAGATGTGTCCAGGAGAAGTGCAGGAGCGGGTGCTGCCCTTTTTGTGTTCAGAGGCAGGAGGTACCTGAGGCTGGTCCTGGGCATCTCCAGAGCTCAGTGGCAGAATTACAAAGTTGTTTATTTTGTCCCCTAATACTGATTTTAGGTCAAAAGCTGCTCTGTGCCGTGTTCAGGGGTCTCTGCTGCAGCCCCTGGGAGTGTGGTAAGGGAGACAGGGAGAGCAGGAACTTCCTTGTGCCTTGCCCTGGATGCTGCTGTTCCTAAGGCAGCCCCTGGATGGAAGATGAGCCTCTCGTTAGCCACGTGTCTGTGGGAGGAGGAGATTCTGGGCTCTTCTGGGATGCTCTGGCCGAGGCTGTTTTCTCTGCCTTCAGTAACACAGCTTTTCACATCAGATAGAAAGTACAATCTCGCTGTAGCCTTCAGTCTGTGGAAGTTCTGTGCGTTTTTGCAGGAGCGGGAGCAGCTGCCTGTGGGGAGCCCGGGAAAGCTGCTTCCCGCAGCACTGAGCCTGTGCTGAGCACCTTTCTCAAAATCCAGGGCATGCACAAACCAAAGCTTGGGGAAAATGAAGGTGTGAGTGAGGAGGGGCAGCCTGAGGAGCTGCTGTTCGGGCTGCGCTGCCTGCGGGGAGTTCATTAGGGAGAAATGAAGATACAGGGTTTAAATTATAATCCTCTTACTTTCCCAGAGCTGAATGCCCAGAGATTTCCCTCACTGGAGGGTTGCAGTTGTTTGGGTTGCAGTGATTGAGTTGTCACAGTGATTGGATTTGGGGCTGTGGGAGGGCAGAGCCAGCCCAGCTCCACAAAGAAATGATGATTCAGAACTAGAAGCCACATCCATGCTGTCACCATCACTCCACACTTGTGAGCCAAGTGGTGGGTTCTGCTGCTCTGGGGAATTTCTTCACCTGCATCTGAGGCCAAGTTCCTGCTGTCCAGGCCAGTTACCCAGAAAAAATTCTGTAAAAGCAGCCTCCAGGGCTGGTGCATCAACAGAGCCAGTCCCATGCTCCCTTTGTGGTTTTCCTCAAGGAAAATCGTTCAGCAGCTGGAAGGAAAACCAAGTCTGGTTGTTAAAAACAGGGATAAAGAGGAGACTCCTGTGCAATGACCTCCCTCTCCTGTACCTTGCTCCAGGGGCAGCTGCCTTTGGTCTGAGGGGCTTGTATAAGTAAGAATTTATAAATCTAGGGACAGCACCCTTGGTGTAAAGAACACTGGCTGTGCCTCTGAGTGCCCAGCTGGGGGGTTGAATCAGTATTTAGCGTTTAACCGGGTCAGGGAATGGCTTGGGAACAGATGAGTGCAGGTGTTGTGCAGAAATACCTGCACTGCAGGAGACACCGGGGTGGGCTGGGGGTGTTGTGTTGTTTGGGGAAAGAGATGGATCTCATAACAGTTTTATCCTGTTTCCAGCCAGTCCCTATTTTTGGTATCTGATGCCTTGACATAAAATAGTAACAAGATATTTTTGAAAATGTGTGTGGTGGCACTTTGGTGAGTTGTTAGCTGGGTGCTGTCCGTCATTATTGCAGAGATACATGAGATATAACGAGATACCAAACCACCTGGGCAATGGGCTGTAGTTTTTATTCCCTGCAGCACCACGTTGGTTTGTGGCCATGCCAGAAAAGGCCCTTTGAGGCTGCTGTGGGACAGCCAGGGGCTGCCTGTGGCCCCAGCAAAACCCCGTATGTTCTAAAGTGTTTCGCTCACTCTGTCACATTCCTCCTAAGAGATTTAAGCTCTGTGCTGGTGTCCGAGGGAGCCAGGGCCGTAGCTGTGCCGGTGGGGCTGGGAAGGGAGTGGGAATGCGAGGTGGTGGGGCTGGGAAGGGAGTGGGAATGTGAGGTGGTGGGGCTGGGAAGGGAGTGGGAATGTGAGGTTTCCTCCCCAAGGTCACAGCAACAGCGATGGGAGCAGCAGCGAAGCTCCTGAGTCACGGTCATGCGCTGGAGCTGCAAGTCCAGTTCTCCTCCTCGTGTGTAACTTCAGTAAATATAGACCCAGCAACCTCTTCCCGAGTCAGGAGAGGATTCGGGAATCAGCCACAGGGATTAACCCCTTCCCGGCCAGCCCAGCCACCGAGCTCAGCAAGGGACACCTTTCTGCCTGGGGCTGGAAGAGTTTTGTTCCCAAAAAAATTTTCCAGAGGCAGAGCTGGGTGACTCAGCTCTTTTGAGCCTGATGTGTGTACTTTGCCTGTTTATTCCCAGGACAGGCAGTCCTGAGGGAGTCGTGTTACGCTGCAGGCTCAGTGTTTATTAACCAGCTCGGGGCCTGAGCTAAGAATAACTTCTTTCAGTTGTTTTGTTGATAGTGATTATTTTTCCTTGCTTACCACAGGCAGCAGCTCGAGAAACAGCCCAGAGAAAGGGTTTTCCCAGCAAGTTGTGAGAATACATAAACACTCAGCTATTATCACCTTCCTCCCCTGAACAGCCACAGCTGAAATATAAAATCAGGAAGGTGAGAGCTTTAAGGGAAGCAAATTCCTCTGTCTCAAAGTGGAGCAGCTCAGCAGCGCTCTGTCCTCTTCCAGCAGTTATTTGAACTTCAGGGATTCAATCCAGCCTTTAGATGCTTCAGAACCAACATTTGTCTGCAGAGCAGTACTTGCTTCCCTTCCTTCCCCTCCATGGGGGTTTATTTGGGGGATCTTTGGAGCATTTCCTCGCTGATCTCTTCATTCCCTCACTCCATCCTCAGCATTCCAGCCCCAGAGCACGGAGCCCAGTGTGGCTGCACGTGACCACCTCACTTTCTGTACCCGTTTAGCTGCTTGGCACAGAAAAAAGCCCTTTACAGATGAATAGATGCAATGCTTTAATCAGCTGATGTGTATGAAAAGCAGCAGAGTGCTGTGATTTATTCTGTTGGATCTTTGATAGTTTATTCAGGCTCCCACAGCCGATGTGAAGTTACTACCTGCAGAAGTTTATAAACCACTTTCCCCTCCCTTTTCTTCCCCCTGTTATGGTTTTAACACAAATACCAGTTAAGGCAACGTCCCTCTGGTTGGAAACATGTGGAGCAGAAGCATTTGTTGTTGTGCAATAGTTGTAAAACATGTTTATTTAGGTGATGTTTGTGGTCTTCAGTGGGGTTTGTATTGCACTTGTTCCTTGCTTGTGACCTCGCACCCGCCGGGGTCGTCTGTCCAAAACTGCCTTGGCTGATGACACCTTAATAGCAGAAACCCTTAATAGCAGAAACCCTGCACTGGCCTCTGGTTAAGCCTTTATATGCTTTTTTCTTTATTTATAACTTAGTGCTGTGCTCGTGCTGGTAGGTTTTAAATACTAAAGCAAGTTTAACCCTGGATTGTGTCACAGTATCACAAGTGACATGTCACCAGTGAAGTGCCTTTGGCACTGTGTTTCCAAATACCTGTTTTATAGTTCTGCTGCTAAAACTCAGGAGGTTTTTTAGGTTTAGTGATAGCTGTGCTCCCTTTGTCTCACATTTCCTTTGGATTGGGTGATTGGGCTGTTTTGGAGGTGGGTACAGACTTTGTGGCAGCATCAGCTATCTGACTTACCCTTTGGGAGACACATCAGAGCCCTGCTCTGTCACGTGCAATTTAAGCCTGAAGAAGATGTTTTTGTGAGCCTGAAGATGGGGAGGAATAGTAGATATTTTCTTCTCTTGTTGCTGAGGTGCTGTGGGAACAGCAGTTTGGGATGAGGTCTCATCTCCTGAGATGTGGAGCTGGAGGCACAAGGAGCCAGTGGTCAGCTGGTGCATTTATTGGTGTTACTTATTTATAATATTTCCCAACACAGCCACCTACCCTATGGGCTCACTGCTGGCTGGTGGGAGAGATCCAAGGGAGAGTGGCTTTAAACTAAAAGAGAGTAGGCTAGGTTGGATATTAGGAGGAAATCCTTCCCCGTGAGGATGGGGAAGGCCTGGCACAGGGTTCCCAGAGAAGCTGTGGCTGTCCCTGCATCCCTGGAAGTGTCCAAGGCCAGGCTGGATGGGGCTTGGAGCAACCTGGAATGGTGGAAGGTGTCCCTGCCCATGGCACAGGGTGGGACTGGATGAAGATGATTAAAGTCCCTTCCGACCCAAACCATTCCATGATTCCATGATATGAACAGCAGCATCTGGACCTGTGCTGATCCTCCAGGGGAAGAAGCCTTAATCTCACCCTGGGCAGAGATCCCAGATGCAGAAAGTCAGCAGCAGGATACGACAAAGGCAGGACAGCTTCTCCAGGTCGTGGATGAAAAGAGTTTCTCCATGTCTCCTTAGCTCTGGGTTACTCACTGTGGAACGACACTGACACCACCAGCTCCTGCAGAATCACGCGTCAGGTAAAGGGGAAAAGAGTTGATGCTGCATCTGTCATCTCAGAAACAAATTAGAAGTCTTCTTTCCATTTAGTTGTTTCCATGAACTAGTTTTTGGCAGTGGTGAAAAGGGAGGGAAGGGGTGGCTGGAGTGGATCGGATCAGTGAGCTCCTGGAGAGGAGGGACAGGGCAGACCTGCCCTGCCCACCCCTCAGAGGATGCTGCTGCCATCAGGAGCTGGGCAAAGCATTTAACTGCTCTTTAACCAGAGGCTGTGCTGCTGTACCGGTGTAAACAACTCCAGAACAACATTGTCCAACTAAATCCCCTGCCCAGTGTGTTCGGTGTCCTGGATCACAGTGAAGATGTAGTCATGTATTTGGAGACACATGTTTTATCATCATTTTGACCCAAAAAGCTGTGAAAATGAGACAGAAGCCAACAGAAGGTCCTGCCTAGTTAAGTTGTGTGGTAGGAGCGGTGTCCTCGTGTCTGTGGAGTCATATCTAAGTTTTGCTCTTTAAAAAGCAGTTCCAGTGTGGTCCCAGAGCAGGAATAGAAGATGTTGCAGCAGTTGGGTTTTGGGATGGGGCTGTTTTTGGGCTGTGCTCATTCCCCTTGTCCCCTGTGCCATGTTTTGGGGAGGGGGTGTTTATTGTATTTTTCCTTTTTTTTTTTTTCCCCGGAGATTGGGGAATTCCTGGTTGAATTGTTTCCAAACATTTGTTTCATTTACCTTGTGTTGCATTTTTATCAGCAGGTGATTAGTCCAGAAATGGAAAAGCAGAAAAACAAATGCAAACTGTACCCCCGTGCTGGCCCTGCTGGGGTACCTCCAGTCCTGGGGGCAGTGCTGGGGCCCTCAGGACAAGAAGGACATGGAGGGGCTGGAGCGAGTCCAGGGCAGGGAATGGAGCTGGGGAAGGGGCTGGAACCCCAGGAGAGGCTGAGGGAGCTGGAAAGGGGCTCAGGCTGGAGCAAAGGAGGCTCAGGGGGGACCTTGTGGCTCTGCACAAGTCCCTGACAGGAGGGGGCAGCCGGGGGGGTCGGGCTCTGCTCCCAGGGAACAGGGACAGGAGGAGAGGGAACGGCCCCAAGGTTAGGTTGGGTATTGGGAAAAACTGCTTTGTTGAAAGGGCTGTCCAGCCCTGGCACAGCTGCCCAGGGCAGTGGTGGAGTCCCCATCCCTGGAGGGGTTTAAAAGATGTGTAGCTGTGGCACTTGGGGACATGGTTTAGTGGTGGCCTTGGCAGTGCTGGGGCACAGTTGAACTTGAAGATTTTAGAGAGCTTTTCCAACATTAACAATTCTGTGATTCTATGGTTCTTGAGAGCAAAGGCTGTTGCAGGCTGGTGGCTGGTTTTTGTGCCATTACAATAATAAACTATTTCAAAAAATAATAATGTAAATTATAATGTTTTTGTTCAAAAAGAAGAAGGAAAAACGCACTCTGCAAAGTTATTTCTAAATGTCTCATTAAAATGCATCATCGGCAGAGCTCCAGAGCTCCAGTTTATTGTTACTTTGGGCAAATAACACTTGGGGAGAGCATCTGGTGGGATAAATTGTTATAGCCCACGGAAATGGGTGGAAGTAGGAAAAATTTGCAGAGCCTGTAGCCATGGCCTGCCTTCCATCTGGGACGGTTTCGGGCCATTCCATTGCGTTGGAAACGCTTTAATGCAGCAGCAGCTCCTGTTAAAACACACTCAAGGTTGTTTCTTGCTGTTTGTCTGATTTTGGAGGATTTATTGGCGTCATGTACAGTTCTGGCTTTCCTTGGAAGCTGGTTCAGAGAAGGTTTTTGGAAACAGGTGGCCAGGGCTTTGGACACGCAGGGTTTTGGTGACATGGTGCTGGGGTCATGTGTCCCTTGGGTTGTTTTCCACCGCGGCGCTTGGGGAGCTCAGGTGGTAAATAGTGGAAACTCTGACTTACAAAATAGTAGTAAACTTTGACTAATAATGAGTAAGGCAGCTGCTACTTACTAGTAGAGCTACACGCTGCTACCATGAGAGGCAGAGTTGATGAGCTGATCCATGACAGAGATGGTTTCTCCATTGCAATCTTTTCATCTTTATCTCCATGTCAGTGACTCCACTTGATAACGTGTTCTGTTCCTGTTTTTCAGGATGAATCATTGGATCCACTCACTTCGTGTTTACTTTTCTTGTTCCCTGGCAGGCTCCTTACCCCTCAGGACAGAATGCAGCTCCAACCACGTTGGTGTACCCTCAAGCCCCTCAAACAATGAACACGCAGCCTCAGACCCGCTCACCGGTAAGGAGCCCACGCTGGCCTTGTCTCCTGTTCTTTCTTCCTCGTTCGTGTGTTTCTCTGTCTGTGTGTGTCTGTAGCACATGGCTGGTTCTCTGGAAAGCCCATTTTACTGACCGGGAAGCACATCCCGAATGGCAAACCTTGACTGAGTTTTTCAGACACTATCCTGGTAGGATATTTTTTCTTCTAAAGTTGCTAAAGGAGCGGAGCGATGGAGGGATTCTCATCTACCTTCAAATAACACCATTTATTTTTAGCCTAGTTGCTTTCAGGTTCACTTCATTGTAGAATTCAGGTTCATTGCCAGAATCTTTCTCTTTTCTTCTGTTTCTTTTCTTTTCATTTTTCTTTAAGGATGTGTTTTACACAGGGATAGACCAAAGATCAAACACAAGCAGTTCTCTGCAGCAGCACTCGGGTCTCCAGTGGCCTCTGGGCTTTGCTCCCAAATCAGTGCCACCGATCAGTTCTAACCCTGGAGGTGCTCACATGTAACCTAGAGCTTCTGTGTACTCAGATCTTTTTGTGCTGAGCCTCTTTTTCATCCAACTTCAGGTTTGTTCATCCTTCACAGTCTATTTTTTGGGTGTTTATTGTGATACTGCTCTGCTGTTTTAGGACTTCAGTTCCCCAAACCAGGTATTTTCTGGGGATTCTCTGCTCATAGCACAGCTCCATGTGATGTTAGAAGACCCTCCTAGGGCATCAGAGGCTTAGCCTAGCTTCTGGAGGCATGGTGGCTTCCCATCACTACGTCTCAAGGCTCTGTCAGCCTTGAGCAGCAATCCTGCACCTCCTGCCCCTCTGTGTCAGGACACCTTCAGGTTGCCCATAACCCCCCGGTCCCTTCCCAACACTCTGCTCTTTTTAGAGTAAGGTGAATACTCCTGGAGCGAACTGAAAGCCTCTGAGACAGAGGAGTTTGTCCACAAACCAGGTATAAATACAGATGTACCCAGGGCAGGAATCCCCGAACCTGCAGCATCACGGGGGCACTTGCCCGGCTCTGGAGGTTTCCCCTCCAGGACATTGCAGGGTTTGTTCTGAGGCCCCTTAACCTCCGTGCTGATGAACGAGCCAGGTAACACTGATTTTGAAGTTCTGTGATGTGGACAGCTGGGAATTTGTCCTTAGTACCCCATTCTGGTCAATAATGCAGGACACTGCTGATAAAACTCTTTCCTCAGTAAGTATAATCATCTTTCTCTTTAATTGTTGCAAAGCACAGCTAAGCTGGTATGGTTAGACCTGGAGCAAAAACTTGACTGAAGAGCTGCATCTCTAAACCAGTTTTTTTGACAGCCCAGCAGAACAGTGCCAATACATTGCACAGAAAACTGGAAGAGGAGGAAGGTTTTGGAACAGAGTCCGGTTTACAGGTCCCTGGCTGGAAGAGGCTGGATAAAATACTGCATTGTAAGCAATATAACAAACTGTACTCCTTCTTGCAGGCAATTGTGCCCGTGGCACTGTTTTTATTTCTTCCTTCCTTTCTTTATTATATATATTTTTTTACCACATCCTTTTTTGTTGGCTACAGAAATGCACTGATTTTGCTTCTTTGCTGAAAGCATGAGCTGCCGTGGCAGCCTCTGCCAGTGAGGTGCTGCCACAAGGTCCCAAAGGTGAATTACAGCTGGGGGGTCTGACCCGGGGTAGAACAGAGACCAGGGCCCCTTGGGCTTTGTCACTCAGCAGAGAGAGAATCTGCAGGAAATTCGGCCAGTAAATGTCAAATTTTGTAGGGTTTTTGCCCGTAACTGAGGAGATCCCAAGGAAGGATTTATCTGCACCTGTCAGCCTTGTTTGTACTGTTCTGAGCTCTCCTGTGTGCAGGTTTTGCCATGTGCTCTGCTAGTGCCCATCTCCACCCCATGACTAAAAGCTGCTCCCACCCATCACATCTCATTCCACCTCCGACCCCAAAGCAAATGCAAGACTAGCCCAGGCCTGAGCTACTCCTGCATTTGATTCTTGGCTTGATTTATTTATTTGTAATTTAATTTTTTTTTTTAATTTATATTTTTAACCGTCCTTTTTGGTGGTGAGGGGAGGGTGAGGAGGGGATGAAGAGGGTGGAGGGGTGGCTTTGCCATCCCTGGGTTTCCATCGTGCTCCGGCACAGCCGGCGTGGGCAGGCAGGACTGACCCAACCCCTCCCTCGAGACAGAGCTTCCTCCATCCTGTTCTGCATCCAAGGGCCGTTGGAAGTGCAGAGCTCAGGTTTTCTGTTCCTCCCAGCACGGCTGCCTTTGCAATCCAACCGGCTTCACATTTGCTCCCCGCTAGCATCACTCCCACAGCGGGAATTGCAAAGCTCCAGCTGGGGAAGGAAAACAAAATTTGGGTCTTTCAGCACTGCTGAACACTCCCCATTAGCTCTTGGCCATGCCAGCCCCGAGCACCAGGTGACCTCAACACAAAGTGTCCAATTTTAGGACTTCTGCCAAAAAAAGATGTGCTGGAGAGGGTGCTGGAGCAGTCCAGGCGGGATGAGGTGTGCCAGCCCAACATCTGCAGGGAGAGAATATTCCCTGTGTCCATGGAGCAGTGGGCAGGACTGTAGGGAGTGAGGAGCGTGGGGCAGGAAGGTTGGACCCAGGATTTATAAAGTTTTCCTATCTACTGTCTTCATCAAACAGAGAAAAAACAACCCCAAACTGTGTATTTTAAGCCAGCAGTGACTACAGTTTGTTCTGTTGCTTACAGCTATTAACAGGAATAATTCCTATCAAAATGAGTTCTTTTCAAAAAAATTTAAAATTAAGAGCCAGTGGTGACCAGTGCAAAACAGATGAGGGCATTTTTCACTAACTTGGAGCTTTTATTTTATTTCTGTATCTTTTCCTTGTAACACACATTACTTTCCACCATGGAATATACTTTGGCTTCTTCAGATACAAACTTCCAGCTCTTGTTCTAGGCGCAGTGAGAACAAATCTTTTCTCTGGAACAGGGATGAGAGAGGTGCTTTGGCCCTGAAATGAAGCAGTACGAGGTTTCTGCATCCGTACATTCTCTTTTTGGCTGTTTTCTTT
The DNA here is from genome assembly GCF_009650955.1 of Corvus moneduloides. NCBI lineage: Eukaryota > Metazoa > Chordata > Aves > Passeriformes > Corvidae > Corvus > Corvus moneduloides. The sequence continues at coordinate 7,502,132 of NC_045497.1, forward strand.
TACTGGTGTCTGACACGGAACGTGCAGCCCCACGGAAAGGCTCAGCCCTTCCAGGGTACCTTTAGTCCCTTTTCCCAAACACAGGATATTTGAGCTGGTTTAGGGGAAGTTCTTTGGGAAAATAGGGACTTGAAGTGCTTTTATCTCTTGAGACTCATCCAGGTACCTGTTTCTCCTCATCCACAGAGCCACTGCCCTCCTCCCCCCCGGAGCCTTGGGAGGATGCCAAGAGGCTCTGAGTCCTTCTGCTTTATTAAAATAGAAATTACAGCTTTTTGTTTCACAAGGTGACTATGCTTTGCTTTTTCGTTCTTTAATGTAAGGCTTAGGGAAAATTTTCCAGGGTGAGAAAACTACTTGGTGAACCAGTGCAGGTCATTCTTTATAAATTCTTGTCCCAGGAACAGTCTGTGTGTCCGTATTTACTCGCTTCTGAAGGTTTTTATGACTTTCCATTCAAGTATCACCATGAGGTGAGGGTAAAAGGAATATATAAACACCAGGATTAGTAGACTAGTTCTTGGAAATCTTTACATCTAGGCAATTTAAGTGTTTATAAAGCAAAAGATCACATGTACCAGTGAATATTTATGCTTTGCTTCGTGTTTGATGGCTTTAGAAGAGCTCGAAGGGCTGCAAGTGAACCCAGGCCCACTTCCCCTTATAGAAAGAAAACTTATTAAGAAAGTCACTAATTAATAGCCAGTTTTGGTCACTGTTCTGAGGCAGAAAGTAAACTACAGAGAGCCCCTGAATGAGCAGAGGTGGCTGTGCTGAACCATCACAGCAGAGGCACGTGGTGGGTAAAATCCCCTATGGATGTAGTTGTGGTCACCAGTTAATTACTGGAACTCTTATCAATATCTCTGCTCTCATTGTGGAGCTCTGCTTGTTACACTGAGAACTAAGGGTTTCAACACCTAACTCTGCTCTGGAAGTGGATACCTTGTCATCTTTATTTATATTTTCCATTTCTTGCATTCATTTTTATTTCTATTTTAACAATCAGTTCCTTATTGGGAAATGCTTTTAATTTTGACTGAGCATGTTAAATTGGGATTTTTTCCTCTGTGCGTGGCCCAAGTGAGTGGGAAGTGGTTCAGTAGCCTGAGCTCAGGGCTGGGAACCAGGACCTCCTGTTCTCCATCCAGGCTCCACTGCTGATGCCTTCAGCTCCACAGGGACACCCCAGGATAACCTGATCCTTCACTTTCAGAGAGGGTGACAGATCCCACTCATTAAGGAGGGGTTTGCTGCGATCCCAGTGGAGGAGAAAAGCTGGAAATGCAGTAGCGGGGGGTGTACGTGCAAGGAATGGCTGCTCTTTGCCTCACAGGGATGTCCCACGGCCCCTGTGCCTCCCTGGCTCTTCCCAGCCGTGAGTCTCCATCCTCTGCTCCCGCTAAATCCCTGGGATGGCTCCGGCCCAGCTGCTTTAATCATTTACCTCCACCTTGAACAGTTTCAGAATCTCCACTGCTGCTTGTTTTAAGTTGGTTTTTTTGGTTTTATGTTTTTTTCCCAGGCAGGATAAGGAATGCCTGCATCCCTGAGTGCCTTTAGGATCCCAGGCAGCTTTGGCTGTTTATCCCAGCTCCCAGTACAGTGCCCATAGCGATGTCCATCGTGACACCTCAGTCCCTGTGTGTCGCTGTCCCGCAGCAAAGCTTTTGACTGTGTCGTTATTTTATTTTCTGTGGGTTTATTTTGCATAGAGTGTGACATTTTGGTTCGTTGTGGTGTTTCTGACTCTTTGTGCCTTTCCTTTTGTGTTTGTTTCTCCCGCCTTTCGTCAGTTTGCAGCGGGGCCTCGACCTGCCCATCACCAGGTACAGTACCTGCCCCTTCATTATCACCCTGCACTAATTGGCTGGGGGGAGGGGGGCGGACATGACTCACCCACTAACTCGAGTGGAGGAAAGCAGCCCTGTAGCAGCTACTGGCACGTGCATAACCCTGCTAACAACCTCCTGCACCGCTGAGTAACTCTGACCTCACCCCTGGAGCACCGCTCCCATTAACCACCCCACGTCCTGCAGGGGAGGAGAACCTCTAGGAGTCATTGCCAGGGATTTGTGGGCTTCCCTTGCCTTCTCACATCACTAGAAACTCATTCTGAGTGTTTCCCAAACTAGTCGGTGGATTCAGTTTCCTGAAGATGTCACCCGAGAGAATCCTGCTTTTCCAACTCGGAGTAAAGCAAATGACTTCCAGTTCTGCACTGTTGTGTGATACACCTGGTTATCTGTCACCATTGCATTGCTTAATGTTGTTTTTACTTAGCCCACAAAAGCCAGACCTTTAAGGATCCTTTAGTGTTCCTGTTGCATGACTTGGACTTTGTAAGGAACCACTTCATTATTAAGAAGGAGAACCAGGGATAGCTCTGGCTCATGGAACTCAAGGGTGGCAGAATTAGGACCTCCCCAGTGTCAGGACAGATACACAGGCCCATCTGTCCTAGGCAGGGTGTCTGAAATTGTCTTTTTTATCAGCTCCTACACTTCTCTTTGCCAAAACCCTTGTCCCTGGGAACTGATTTTGATGCTTCTTTTGGGTTTTGAGGGAGCAGAGGTGGCACTGCTGGTGGGAAAGAGGAGGAGAGGCAGGACAAGGCAGGAAAGCTTTCCCAGATCTTCCTTGGCTTTGAAGGAGCAGGTTGATCCCATTTATCTTGTGGTGTCAGGACAGGGGCTTGAGGCATGGAAGATTTGTTCCAGGGAATTATTTTGTTCTTGCTTCACTCATGTTACTGAGCAGTGGAACACTGGGATGAGCAGCGTGGGGAGAGTTCTGTCTCAGGAGAGCAGTGTTAGGTGGGCACAGACACCCCCAAATCCCCATCATCCTCATTTCTTCCAGCTCAGGGAGCAGCAGGGGAGCTGGAGCCTTCCAGAGCAGGGCAAAAAAAGGAATGTAAAGAGTAGAATGGGACATTTGCACTTGCTTGCTCACAGGCAAAGGTCGTATGGGACGGGGGGAATGATTTCTGTGCGTGGCTGGGATGGCAGGGACAGGCATTGGTAGAGGAATGTTTGCAGGATGACGGGGCAACCTGGGAATGATGGGATCAGGATCTTGTTTAGATAGTTCTGTTCTTGACCTGAACTTCAGGTCGGTGTTTATACTGCACAATACAGAGAGTGCGTTGCTGCTCTGCAGCTCCTTAGTTCTTTCATGGGTCATTCCTAAGGCACGGGATATATACACTATGAGCCATTTAATGTTCTCCTAAAATTTACTGAGCTCTCTCTGAGCAGGTTTTGGCCCACGAGTCTTGAGGCAGCACAACCTTGCAGGAAATATTCCAGTGACCGGGGGCTTTACTGGCGGGAGTTTGCCACCAGTCTGTCAGAATTGGATCCAGAACTTTCCTTCGGACCCAGTTATGTCCCTGCCCTTAACTCCGCTTGTAAATTCCAAGTGTTTTCCCAGTTGTATCACAGTAAGATTTTTGTCTCTGTTACATTTGAATCTGCTCATTATTATCTGTGAGAAGCTGTCACCATTAGAAAAATATTCCAGGCTTTATTCCCAGTTACATCTGTCATGTGCTGGATCAGGACAGGCACAGAGAAACCTTTAATCCAAAACACCCATGGAGTGGGTTGGGGTGGAGAGAGGGATTTTGGCCCCTGCCACGTGCAGGAGGGTCACGGCTGTGGGAGCAAGTTCATCCTTATCCCAGCACTCACAGGATACTCGAGACCAACATAAATAATTATCCTCACATGGGAATTTTTAAACTTGGTTAAACTGTGTAACACAAGCTGAGACTTGGAGACTGAGATTTGTGAGCTGGAAAGTGCAAAATAAGTAAATTGGCTTTAGCAGGGTTAATATTTGCTGCAACAACTGCACGTTCCCTTTGAATGCAGCGGCAGCACCGTGGGGGTTTGCAATTCCCTGTGTCCATCCCAGCTTTTATTAACATGTGCCTTGTGTTGATTCTGGGGCTCCTTCAGGCAAACAATGGATCGTTCTTCAGTGTTACTGCCTGTCATTATTACATCTTTAGGGTACTCAAATGAGCATGACTTTAGCACCTGAAGGGGAATGGCAGCTTTATAAGCAGGGCTTTTTCCTGGATGGAAACGCCTGCCCTGGAGTTGGACGGTTACAGTGGGAGTTGGTGGAGCCAGTTAATGCTGGAGGCAGTGTGACCACACTGTGTGAGAGAAAACACAAGAGATTTAGGGTGTTCAGCAGCACTGGCTGAAGTGAAATGAAGTAACTGCAGCAGTTCTGACTGAAAGTTAAATATGCATCAGTAAACCCTGATTCCCAGATCATGCACTGAGAATCTGCTGGAAAACCTCACTTTATAGGAGACAGGAAACAGCTCCTGCAAAGGATTTTGGGCAGTATTTTTAAATACACTGTCAGCTTGTGTTTTTCCCCAAATGCTGTAGCACACGTAGCTATCCCTGCCTGGAATTGCTGCTCCGTTTCCCGCTTTGTGCACGGAGCTTCCCAGTTTTTGCTAAGTGAGGCTCTGGAGTCACTTTGCTGCTTCTGATCCTCACAAAGCACAGTTGAGAACAGCAGCTTTCTTCTAACCTGAGCTCCAAAATGCAGATTTTTTTTGCATTTGAATCTGCCTAAACCCTTCACTTATGAAGTGACTTGGGGAGCGTGGGGTTTATTTTAGAAATGGGTGCTCAGAAGAGGCTGGTGTAATTAAAAACAGAAATCAGAAATAGAAACTGAAATGTGGTTGTTTCCTTCTGACTTGAACTGTGTTTGAGGCAGGTTTGCTGCTCATGGCTCAGCCTCTCGCTTGAGGTTGCTGGTGGAGTTTGTTCCAGTTTTAGCTCAGGGTTACTTGAGTTCCTCTGGGTGTAACTTGTACAACAGAGAATGGGCTTGGCTGGGTGCTGTTGTGAAGAAGCTTTGGGACTTTGAGAGGTTGGGAATTGACTCCCCGAACTGTCTTAGCTGGCCATTTTGTAGCTTTTTGGGGTATTTCAAGTCAGAAAGTGATGGGAAATGGCTGCTGCAGTCACTTCCCTGTCTGCATTCATGAGTGTGTGAAGGAGCTGCCACTTCTAAATACCAAAAAGGGCTTTTTCCTCTTTATTTTATCATTTAGTAGATAATAAAACTGGGAGAGTCTGAGGGGAAGGGAACAAGCCTTGCCTTGAGCCAGCCACAAGAGCTGCACTGAGGTGCTGGGGAAGCAGGACCTGGGGATTTGTGCTGCAGCTCCTGCTCCTGACACCAGGGAGTAAGGGACAGGACAAGAGGCAATGGCCTCAAGCTGCACCAAGGGAGGTCTAGGTTGGATACTGGGAAAATTTCTTCATGGAAAGGGTGGTCAGGCACTGGAAGAGGCAGAGGCACCATCACTGGAGTGCTCAAACAATGTGTGGATGTGGCACCTGGGGACATGGGTTAGGGATGGACTCGATGATCTTAGAGGGTTTTTCCAACCTAAACAATTGCACAATTCTCTGATCTTCACATCTCAGGGCTGCAGCTCCTCAGTTCCTGCAGCACTGCCTGTCAGGCACCTCCTTCTCCTCCCTCCCCCAGGCCAGGCTCAGGTTATCCCACCAGCCTTCCTGGTGGCACCAGAGAGACTAAAAATTAATAACAGGGGTACGAGAAGCTTGACTGAAGTGCAGAGCTTGGGTGAAGTCAGAGACCACATTGCCCAGGAGCATTGACTCCAAGGTGATCCAAGAAATCCCTCCCTAACAGACTTGGACAGGTAAGGGATGAGACATGTCTCAAGGACCATGGCTTAGGTCCTCACTGGTTGCTGAACAACCAAAATTCTGATGGTCCTGTTGCTTGGAATAATGGATCTGCTGTTCCTGCTGCCCTGTCTTCCTGGTAGAAGTGAAGTTCTCCTCCTTTTCTCCCCATCCCTGAAGCTGAGCCAGCTCTAGGATGGTGTGGGCACACAGGGGGGCTCTGAGAGGTTTTTTGACATCCATTTGCCTGAAGCTCCTTGTCAGAGACCCTCCTGCTGCTGGTGAGCAGCTGAGCAGCTCTGGGGGGTGTTCAGTGCTTGTGGAAGAGCAGGTCAGTGCCACCCCTGCTTCCAGAGCAGAGTGCTGTCCCTCCTCCTGCGCCGGCAGGGAGGAGCAGAACGTGCCCCATGGAACGGAGCTTCCCCAGCTTGGGACCAGCTGGCAGCGATGGGACGAGCAGCTGTCCATGCCCAAGGAGCTTCCAGGGCTCAGAGCTTTCTCTTGATGGTCTCAGTTGGTTGTGAGCAGGTTCTGGAGGGGCAGCGGGAGCCTGAGGAGCAGATTCCATAGGTGGAGTCTCCCCATCTCTGGCATTGGGGGTGTTCCTGCACTGCCCTGTGGATGGAAGTGCTGTTGATAGAGAGAGGTCTCACTTCAGCCTCCAGCCCTTTTCTCTTTGCATAAACACACACCCATGGGGGTTATTAAATTTTTCCAGCCCTCCCTCGGTGAGACCTGTGCTACAACCTGCTGACAGGTTGGAAATAATCATTACTCAGTGAATTTCAGTGAAAGAAGAAAGACTTTTTTACTTTCTGCTGTCTTTGGATATTGAAAAATCACAAACTCTGGTGATTCTCACCATAAATTCATCACCTGTGCTTGGTTCATGCCACACTCCTATAGCTCCCCCGCATCTCACAGCCACACGGTTTTATCAGCACGACCATGGCAAGGTGTTGTTCTTCTGGTTTGCTTTCTCCACCCTCACTTCCAAACTTTTCTCCCCGAACAATTGCCTTCTCCTGGTTCAGGTCATATTTCCAGTGTGCTGGGGACAGCTCTTCATCCAGGTTGACAGGGCTGGACATAAAATCATTGTGCTCACCTTAACAATGTCTGGAAATCTGAAAGAGTCATCCAGGGCTTTCCTGGAGAAATCGTTTGCTGTTGGGAACAGCTCAGGTGTAATGAAGTCCTCAGCAGCCCCAGAATGGCCATTTTAAGCTCGTTGTCATGTCGAGGATAGAGACATCACAGCTTCCTTCTGTCCTCCCCCATCCTTCCTGAACCTGGGGCGGATAATCCCAGCTCATTCCTTCATTCCCCTCTCTTCTTTTCTCACTCCTCCTGGCACAGTTACTCCCTGTAACACATCACTGCACAGCAGCCAGCAGGATTCAGTGTGATGTGTGGTGGCCTAATTATTATAATTATTTTTTATTTAACAGTTAAATATGTGGCATTTCTTTCCCTCTCAGTCTTGGTGCAGAAAAGGAGAGAAATCCATGGTTGGAGCCAGGGTTTCTGCTTTATCTGCTCCCCCTGTACCACTGAAAGAGACAGAAGGAGAAATATTTGATGTTTTAGGAGCAGAGCAAACATAAAGTCTTCCTGTAGTGTCACATTTCGTGCAGTGAATCATGGTTTGATTGGGTTTTTTGCTTGGGTTTTTTTTTTAAACTTTTATACTTCCGTATAAAACTTTTCTAGGAGAGTTCTGACCCTGTGGGATTCTGGCAGCAGAGTCCATGGTACTACTCAGTGTCTTTTCCTGGCCGTTTCTGGAAGGCATGAGTCAGAGCAGGGCAGAAGCTGGCTGGAATTTGTGCATTTAGGGTGCATGTTGTATCCTATTCCTTCCTGTTGATCTGTAAGCTGTTCCATTGGCTTTCTTTCTGTTTCCTGCTGCTTTCTTGCTTCGTTATTGAAGGGAGGATTCAGACCTATACAGGTAACTCTAACTCCTGGTTCTGCATGGCATCAGTGTCTCTCACCTGACCGTTCCTCCGTCAGTGAATGCCTCAGTGTCCGGTGCATTTCTTACCTCCTGACCTCCGAGAGTGCCGAGACTCCAGAGCCAGGGCCTCCATCCGGGACTGCCGGTGCCGTTCCCAGCGCGGGAGGGGTGAGGATGGAGCCCGTGCCAGGGGGTTGCTTGGTTCCCTGGGCCTGGCCCATCCACCGGGGGCATCACTCCATCCCAGCGGGGTGCAAGGCTTTGGTACCACCCTGGGACAGGTTGCCACCCTTTGGAAAACAGGGCAGGACAAGTCACCTGTGTGTGAAGGAGAGACACGAGGTGCCTCTGGCCTTCGTGAAATTATGGATTTTTAACTCTTCTGGAGATAAATTGGAACAGTTGCCTTGATCTTTTATTTCCCTGGGGTATTTATAAAGGTGGGTATTTTAGCAGCCACCCCACCTTATAAAAAGAAAATTAGACAAACTCATTTTTCTAAAGTTTGCTCTGAAAGTTCAACTGTAAAATTCAGGAGATACAAATTAATAATTATTAGTTTGTAAAGTTTCTTGCCTGTTTCTGCCTTTTAAAGTAGGAAGCCATAGAGGGCCCTGCTGTTCCCAGAGAAACACGGACTGTCCTGCAGTTTTCTGGAAGTGTGGCAACCCTTGGAAACTAATACCGTAACTATAATATCGTAAGGATATTTCCAATTCTTTCCCAGAAAGTCTGACCGGTTCTTTGTTTTCTCTCTTCTCTCCCTTCCCTCTCCTAGTTTTTTCAGAGGCCTCAGATCCAGCCTCCAAGAGCCACCATCCAGAACAGCAGCCCCTCCATCCGTCCTGGAGCGCAGACCCCAACTGCCGTGTACCAAACCAACCAGCACATCATGATGGTGAACCACCTGCCAATGCCCTACCCAATGCCTCAGGGCCCCCAGTACTGTATCCCACAGGTAAATCCAACATCCAGGCACCTGAGGACCTGCACAGCAACGTTGGCTCCGTGGGGGTTGCCTCAGGACCCACCAGGAGCGGGCGGGGATGTGTCTGTGTGAAATCAGGCTGGTAGTTGCATATGGTGTGCCAGGGCAGGTTTAGATTAGATATTGGGAAAAATTGCTTCATGGAGAGGGTGATCAGGCATTGGCAGAGGCTGCCCAGGGCAGTGGTGGAGTTACCATCCCTGGAAGTGTTCAAGAAACAAGTGGATGTGGCATTTGGGGACAAGGTTTAGGGGAGGGTTTGGCGGTGCTGGGAGAACAGTTGGACTTGGTGGTTGTAGGGGGCTTTTCCTGCCTAAATGATTCCATGATTCTGTGGTTCAGCCTTTGTCCTTTCTCTGTGTGAAGTATTTGTTCTTCTGTGCATGGAGGCAGTAGGAATCAATCACCTTTTTGAGGCCTCCCTCAAACACAGTAGGAAACCAAGCTCTTGGAAAATATTTAGTGCTTTAAAAATACCTAATTTGACTTACTAGATCCACAGGCACTCCAAACCCTTGGGCCTCATAACACACAGTATTGCTGCAATCCAGGGAGTCACTCTGATCCCCCTCAGCTCCTGTGTCCTCCCTGCCTTGGCTCTGCCTTACTTTTGGCAGTAACATTTGGAGAGGTTTAGGTGGATTTTAGGGAAAACTCCTTTGTGGAAAAGGTGGTCAGGCACTGGCAGAGGCTGCCCAGGGCAGTGCTGGAGTCCCCATCCCTGGAAGTGCTCAGACAAGGTGTGGGTGTGGCGCTTGGGGATGTGGTTAGTGGTGAATGGGGTGGTGGTGCTGGTTGGCAGTTGGACTCAGTGATCTTAAAGATCTTTTCCAACCTTAACAATTCCGTGATTCTGTGATTCCCAAAGCTGTAATTAACCAGCTTGAGGATCAGATCCCTGTTGATCGGGGGGGCTCAGTTACAGGTTGCCCAAGTCCTTGTAAAGTGATGGTTGTTTTTGTCCCCCCAGTATCGTCACAGTGGCCCCCCGTATGTCGGGCCGCCCCAGCAATATCCTGTGCAGCCACCAGGACCAGGACCCTTTTATCCAGGCCCAGGTCCTGGAGAATTCCCCAATGCCTACGGTAAGTTCTGCTTGGAGACTCCTTACAAAGTCTTTTCTTGGTGTGTTTTTCTGTTGTCAAGCTGAAGATTTATAATAACAAGCTGGATTAGCATTTGTTTGAACTTCAGATAGCTGCTAAATTTGGTGATGTCACAGCCCTGATTATTCACTCCTGAAAAATCCCAGAGTATTGTTTGTGTGAGTGTGTCAGGAAAGGCTGCAGCTGCCCAGGATCACCTGTGACCAGGAATGGGGCTGTTTGATAGTCCCTGCTCAATCATTGTTATTTATTAAGGTATTGTGGGTACATCTGGCAGTCCTGGTTTTCACTGTGCCGTGCCCTGGGAATGCTCCAGCGTTGACAGCAGTTAACAGTTCTTATCCCAGCGTTTCTGGTGCGTAGTGGGGGATAAGAGCAAGCCATGGGGGTTTTTCCCTGGATTTGTGCTGCAAAGATAATTCAGTCCAGTGGAAGAGTCTGTAACCCCTGCATAGGCCAAAACTTGGCCTTTTCATGCATTTGGTTACTCACTGCTCCCTGCCCACTCACATTCTGCAGTCTGTTGGGGGCAGAGATATTCTCAGCCTCCCGTGGGAATTATCTGCTGGAATTTCGGAGCATTGGGGTGACTGATTCCCTTCCAGGCTGAACAGTAACAGACCTGCACCCTTGGCAGCATTGCAGGTTTGCTCCTCACACACACAGATCCCTTGGGAAGGAGAGAAGAACCCAGTAGCTGCCTGGAAAGGTCTCTTATTTTTCCTCTTTTCCTTCTTTCTTTTATTTATTTGGTCTGTGTGGAACTCACGGGAATCATTGAAAGGTTGCCATGAAGCCTTTGAACCTGGTAATGCAACTTGAGATCAGGAGAGAGGGTAATTACAGGGCAGCTCCTTCCTGGTGGTTGATCCTGGAGAAAATAGAAGAAATATTGCAATGGCTCCTCAAATCTGATCCACTAGAGGAGGAAATTGCCCGGTATTCCTCATTTTTTGTGCTGTTACAGGTCTGCTTTCCTACTTCCTGCTTGCTTAGTGACATTTATCTGCCTTCACTCCTGTCATTAGGAAAAGGTTCATTTCCAGCTCCTTTCCTCTCCTGGAAGCGCCTGGTTTCTTGCAGAGAATCTTGGAATCCTTCAGTCCCAGCTTTAGGTTGCTGCATCTGTGGAGCATCAGTGGGTGAAGCCAGAGCTCTCTGTCCTGCAGAGTTTTGCAGGCAGGGAAGGTTTACCCAAGGATTTGCCTGTACTTATCCACCTTTCCCTGCTGTCACCCCCTTGCCGTGTGTAGGGACTGGGAATGCTCGGGCTCTCACCAGGTGCTGCCAGGTTTGGGGAACAGCTAAATCTGCAGTCCAGGCATGGATAATGCTGCTGGCAGTGCCTTTTCCATAAACCACAGGATTTGTAGCCAGTGTGGCTGCTGGATACCAAAATCATTGCAGTCTGGAAGGACCTAAAGGAGGTGATGAGGGAAAATCCAGTGGAAGACAAAACTTTTGAAAATGGACAGTACAATTTTATAACTCAGTTTTCCAGTTTATCATTTCTGATATCAGGGGGTTTCTGTACAACGTTGGGAAAGACCTCAAAATGATCAGTGGGTAGGAGGGAGAATAAAAGTTGGAGAACTGGAGGGATCAGAACTGGAGAACTGGAAGGGATCAAAGGCAGGGAGCAGAGCAGAGAGTGTGGCACTGGCAAATGCACTTGGCCTGTCACAGAAGCTGTTTCTTCCCAGAAGTTACTCTTTTCAGGATTTGTGTTTTTAAAATACTTTTCATAAAGGGAGAGTCGTTCCCTGAGTTCTGCTGGAGCTGCCTCTCCAGCCAGGATCACACTGTAGGTGATGTGCTTGGATCTGGTTTCTAGGAAACTACGAATGGAAGGAATTCACACATTGCAGGATTCCAGGCTCCTGTTCCCTCACCTCACCCAGGCTCTGCTTGGACACCTGCTCAGCAGGAGGGTTCGTAGAATCACAAAATCCCGGGATGGTTTGGGTTGGAAGGACCTTAAAGCCCATCCATTCCCACCCTCTGCCATGGGCAGGGACACCTTCCACTGTCCCAGGCTGCTCCAGGCCCCATCCAACCTGGCCTTGGACACTGCCAGGGATCCAGGGGCAGCCACAGCTGCTCTGGGCAACAATTTTTGATTCCCAGCCTGCAGAGATGCTGGTGGAGACTTTGAGGCCAGATCTGAAGTGGCTCTGCTGACCGTGACTTTCAAAACAAGACATTTCTTGAGCGATTCAGCCCACCCAGGAGTGTCATTTGGGTTCCTTGATGCCATGCAGTGCTCTCTGCTCTGACAGGGAAAAGTTCCCACTCTGAGGATGCAGTCAGGGAGCCTGCTCTGAGCTGGGGCTTTCCAGCTCTCAGCAGGAGGAATGCATCCTTGGAAATTGCAAATCAGGCTGTGCTGGGCTGGTTTAATTTGCTTTCTTGGATTTCACCCTTTGCTTGAGATCACAGTGACCTCCCAGTTGGGTTACAGACACAGTCCGGATTTTCATTCCCGGTTAAAGGTTAATTCAGATCAGATTGCTCCAGAGGCAAGTGCAAGCACACAGTTCATCCAGCATCCATGCCTAGAAGGGAAAACACCCCAGCAGCACCTTACACATTCCCCTGACACCTGATCCATGGACAGGAGGCAGCTCTGCTCTGCCGCCCTGATGTCTGGCATGGTCTTAAAGCACTTGGTTATTTATTGAGCCACTCTCATTCTGTACAGAAAACCATAATGAACCACATTGGCTGTTAGGGATGTGATCAGCACCATGGTGTGGTTCTGCACTAATCACCGTGGTCGTGCTTTTTGTGTGTTGCAGCATGAGAAGAACACTGCTTATAATTAAATTTTCTGGTTGTGCTTCCAAATAGGTTGCAGTTGACCTTGCAAATTGTTTGTATTGGTTAGATTGAATTTCTGTACAAACGCAGAAAACCCCTGATAAACCAGCAGCAAACCCAGCAAAAAGCCCTCAGGAGGGGTCCAGGGATGGTCTTGCAAGTGCCTCTGTGGTGTCCACAGCCTCTCGAAAATGGATGATGCACATGGTCAATTTTTGGTCATGGAAATCAAATAAGAAATAGTGAGTGAATCTCTTGTCTTGATGGAGCATCAGCTTCTGTTTAGTGGAAGTGGGGCAGAGCAAACGCAGCATTCCCAGAGGGATGTTGGAAGTTGTGGCCAGTTGTACCTCTTGTGCCTGGTTTTCTGTCATGAGCAGTCAAACTGACCTTGTCCCTCTGGTTTGTGTCGTTGGCTGCCCCAGGAACGCCCTTCTACCCCAGCCAGCCCGTGTACCAGTCTGCTCCCATCATTGTGCCTACGCAGCAGCAGCAGCCACCGCCTGCCAAGAGAGAGAAGAAAACGGTGAGTGAGGCACTGAGGGACACAGCCCGGGGGGCTGTCCTGGGCGGGAGGTGCAAGGACATGAATAATGTTCTTAGGATCAAACCTGAGCTTTGCCTTCACTGGAGGCCCTGGCACAGGGTGCCCAGAGCAGCTGTGGCTGCCCCTGGATCCCTGGCAGTGTCCAAGGCCGGGCTGGACATTGGGGCTCGGAGCAGCCTGGGACAGTGGGAGGTGTCCCTGCGCATGGAGTGAGATGAGCTGTAAGGTCCCTTCCATCCCAAACCAGCCATTCTGTGGTTCCCAAAGAGATTAAGAGTAATTAAACATTGCACAGTGCTGCAGTGGTGCCTTATTTTCCATTTTTCCATGAGCACTCTCCACTTCGAGTTTGTGACATCTCAGCCAATCAAAAAGGAAGATAATTTTGCTGGTTTTAAATAAACAGAAGCAACATGGTTTCCCCAAGCCTGGAATCCTCACCTGCCTGTGCTGCTGCTTAGAGTGTTCCCAAAGACCCAGGTGGGAATGAGGGAGCTCAGGAGTGTGGGAGAATGTTGGGATTTGGTTCAAAGTGACAAATTAGAAATTACTGAATATTATGCCCTGAAAAAGGTGGAAAAACCAGTAAGTTGTGGATGTATTTACAGGCTTGAAAGAACCTGACCACACTATGAAAGTGGGTTTGGAGAGCACATTCCCTCTCTTTTTAATTCAGTGGGGGGAATGTGAGAGAAGCAGATGAATGGAATTTAAACCCATGTCCAGGTGGATGGTGGGGAACAGTAAAGGTGAATGTAAGGTTTAACCAGAAAAAGATAATGTGGACTTGAACTTGTGAATGAATCATTTGTAAAGGATTGAAAAGGAAATTACAGCAGTATTTATGTGAGAGTGTTTTGGAAGCGTTAAAAGAGCAGTTTCCTGGGGGTAGAGAAGAATAAAGGGAACTTGGACATGTCTCAAAATGCAGAATATTTGTATCTTTTGAGTTTTGAGGATGATCTGGGGTGACACTTGATTTGGGAGACCGGAAGAACTGAACAATGTGTGAGCTGTGCTCGCAGGAAAGGCCTTTTTGGTGGCTGCTCTCAGCAGCCTTTTTGTCACCTCTTCAGTAGTCCCCAGGAGTCTCTTTTCAGCATCCCAAACACGACATGCCCAGATCCCCGATGCCATTGAAATGCAGAGCTGATCAGACACGCTTAGCTGGGATTAAGGCACTTCCATGCCAGCCAAGTCAAGTTCTTTGAGGCAGAAAAGGGATTTTAAATGCCTGAGATGCTTCTCTGTGAATGTGCTGTTTCAGTTTGGTAATTGGTGTTGCAACTGGAGAAATGAGAAAAATTAAAGTTAAATGTATTAATGTGCACACACCCACATCACCATGAGTTGAGTATTTGAGTGCTACAAACTTCCAGGCAGGGAAATCTTGTTTTAAGGCCATTGACTCTGTGTCAGGGGGAGGAGAGGGCAGGAATTAGTGCCAAGTCTCAGGTCCTTGTTGCTGAAATGTTCTTTGTTAGTGAAATGTTTTAGCAAAAAACTCCATCAAAAATAAGAGAAGACCAGACTTGAGCATCTTGAGTGCAGTGTGTGTGCTTGTGTGCTCACAACCCAGACTGAAGCCACCATACCACCAAATCACAAAACCCTTCTGCAGTTAGGATTTTACAGCCCAGAATCCCAGAAGGGTTTGGCTTGGAAGGGACCTGAAAGACCATCCAGTCCCACCCGCTGCCAAGGGGCCATTACAGGGTGGTTCCCAGCAGAGCCCCTGCCCTGGGAAGGGCGATGATGTCTCCTGGTCTGCTTGGAGTTGTTTGCTTGGATTTCTGCATGGAACTTATCTCGAGTTCAGCCAAGAGCTTTGGAGAAGGTGGGCAGACGCACAGCACTCTGTGTTCAGGGTTATCAGAATCTCCAGTTCTTACTCTGGAGATGAAAAGCTCTGCTTCACAACATCCCAGACGTCCTGGCTGTCCCCCTGTCCAGGGGCACGGATTGGCTCAAGTGTCACTTGAGGATTCAGTGATGAGTGTTCTGGAGTGGTTTCTTTTGGAAAATACTTTTTCTTCCCATTTTGGAGCTGTGAAGAGACTCAAAAATCCCACTTTTTTCCTAAATGCTGCAGAGTTCTACAGGACTTGAGTTTGTTCTTTTAGTTTCCCTTTCCTCCACTCAGTATTTTTGTTTGTCTCCCTCTGTTTTGGTGGAATCTGGGACTGATTTGCTGATTTGCTTTCCCCTTTCCCAGCGGCTGGGTTGGCGAGGTCACCGAGTTCCCTGTTGGGGTAGAACACAGCCTTTTCTCCATTCTTGCCCTTTCCACTACTGGGCAAGCTTAACTCTGAACCTAAACTGTCTCCCAAGTTTTCTCAGTTGCAGGAAACTCACGTTCCAGCAGCAGAGACTGTATTTTGAATTACAGGGTGCACATACTTAGACTGAACTGGTGTGGTTGATGATTAAATTAGGTTTTGATTAAATTAGGTGTTGATGAAGGGATGACATGCCATGCATTCCAAGTCATGGAAACAAGCCACATCCCAGTGTTCCTGCCGAGCACCAGCTCATCCCAGAGCATCTCCTGCTGGGTGTGATGGGAGCACGTGCTGCCCACGCTGCTCTGCGCAAGGACAGCGGTGACAGGAACATTGTGGGGATTATTCCTTTGTTACTGTTGCAATCTTTTCAATCCCGTAGATCCGAATCCGGGATCCAAACCAGGGAGGCAAGGACATAACAGAAGAAATCATGTCTGGAGGGGGCAGCAGGAACCCCACCCCCCCCATCGTCAGACCCACCTCCACCCCAACTCCACCTCAGGTAAGGAAGGGCCGCGCTCCTCCCCCCATGACCTTTGCTTTGCTGTGCCTCTCCCTCATACTTCCAGCCACACCCAATCATCTCAGACACCTGGATGCTCCTCAGTTACCAATATTCTTCAGGGATTGTTTTTTCCCAACTTTGGTCATTTTTAGCAGTCCATAGCTTGTCGATGTGGAGCCTTGGTGCTGCTGCACGTTCCCCCGCCCTGGTTTTGTATCAGCAGTAGATTTTCAGAGTTTTTCAGAGTTTCAGTGTTAAAGGAGGAGCCAAAATATCTGTGGGAAAGGAGGTGTCTCTGTTAAGTCTTCTGCACCTGAGGAAAGTCCATGTCACACAGGTGATTGATTACAGACCTTCAGCTGCATCACTGTTCTTTCTGCCTTCCTGGAGCAGTTTTAGAGTTACCAGAAGATCTGGAGCTCGGGAGTTTTCTCACAGAACTGTGAGAAATTTATCACATGTTTGGTCTCTGGGTGTTCAAACTTAAAAATGCATTTTTCTGATGAGAGAAGAGTTATAAATATTCCAGATAATTTTCTGTAGCTCCCTTCCCATTGTACACCTTTGAGTCTGACCCCTTTAAATCCCTGGTTAGAGGTCAGGAGGGTTTTCCAGGTGGCGGCTGGGCTGCAGAGCAGAGCTGGTGCTGGGACGTGATTTCTTCTTCCGTGTTCTTCCCTGTTGGATGTTACCAGGTTTTGGCAGCTTTTAGGTGAAACAGCTTTTCCTGAGCTCAAACCTTCCTTTCCCCTCCGTGTGGGAGTAGTTTTTCTGCTGAGAATCCTGTGCTGAGGCAGGAGCATGTCCCCATGTCTGGGGACACTGGCTGTGCTGGAGTGGGAGCTTGGGATTCCAGGGAGATGTAGCTGAGGTGAAGTGAGATCTGCAGATCCCTCCCTGAGACCAGCAGGATTTCAGCTTTCAGCCATTTCCAGCTCAGTCAAATCCCTGTGTCATCTAAGGCACCACCTTGTGCTTGTCACTGGTTTTCTCCTCTGGGCCCCATCGAGGACAAGCAGCAGCAAAGCACCAGTTAAACTTCTTTCCATCAGAGAAGACAGTAGAGATGCCACATGTGGGAATCTTGGTGAGATCATCTCCCCATTTCTTCTTGCTACCCAACTTTCCCCCTTGGAAGTGGGAAGAGTTGGAACCAGCCAGGATTTCCTGTGGTATTCCCACAAATGCAGTGAATCCAGGCACTTACCTGATCATTTTTACATTCTGAAATCTATTTTAAGGCACTACAATTAAGTGAAACAGAAGGAAATAAATGTGTTTCAAGAGGAGGTTAATAGGCCTGAATTCCGATCTGCTGTAATTTATATGCAGAGCACAGCAGTGATGTCCAATCATCTCCTCCAAGGTATGCAAATATTCCATTGTTTAATATCCAGCCTCCCTTTTGATTAGGTGCTTGGAACCACTTTTGGTAATCACAGAAGAGCTCTGAAATTGGGCTCACCAGAATAAGTTCATTAGTGTAACATAACTGAAAATTTAAGCCCACTTAAGCCAGGAAATTGAACGTTATTGTCCCAACAGCTTCTCTAAATCAAGTCTTCAGAGCATGTTTAATATCTTGGGTGAAATTAAATCAGGCCTTAATAACTGTGCTCAGGAATTGCAGTAGTGGGGGTGTTACTGTTTTGAACAAGCTCGAGTCAGTAAATTTTCAATATTCAGCCACAGCTTTTGAGATGCTCCTGACTTGGGGCAGCTCCCAGGAGAGTGCAGGGGGAGCAGAGCTGCTGTTGTTTGTTCCATCCCCCTGGATCAAACCCTGCTCGCCAGGGTGCTCAGGAAGATTTCAACTGGTTGAACACTCAAAATGTGAGTGTGCAGCCTCAGGGCTTGACAAGGCAGCATCAAAGTGACTCCCAGTCCAATGAGATTTTAGAATTATAGCAAATTCTAATAAAACTTCTTTCTCTGAATCTGTTATCTCATTATTTAAATGGTACAAACACAGAGGAAGAAAGTTCCTGAAGAAGTGATGGAGACCAGGCCCTGTCCCAAATTCTGCATTTGAAAAAGAAACCATTTTATAATAAGAATAGTTTCCAAATTTTCATTTTTTCCTTTAGATTTGAATTACTCTATTAACTGACTCAAACCAAAACTTTGCTAACACGAGCCCGAAGCACCCTCTTCTCTCAGTAGATTAAGTGCTGAACATCAAAAAATTGTTGGAATTGTGCTTAACATCAGAACATTATTGGAATTGTGCAGGAGGTGAGCGTTGCTGCCAAGATGAGCTGCATGGTTTGAGCCATTCCTGTACTTTTTACTCAGTGTCACTGACCAAAAAGTGCTTTAGGTGGAGTTTCCCCAGTGCCTCTATGTTGTATTTGAATTGCTTTTGAGCACATAAAGTGCTCTAAAGTTCCTGCAAGAGCAGCTGGAGGCACATGGAGATATGATTTATCCATTTCTAGCAGGACACTATTTTCACTCTTATTTTTTGCTGGGAAGAGAAAGAAAGCCCAGGGCCAGAATCTGATTATGGTATTTCCTCAGCACTGGCCTCCACAGAAGATCACTTTTTAAAGAGTAAATGCTCTTATTTTCATGGTAAAACTCTTCCAAGTCTCAGTGAGTTTGTCAGAGTTGTGTTTGCTCAGTGTCCAGGCCGTGGTGGGGTAGAATAACCCAGAGCAACCCTCAGAGTGTCATAAATCAGGGGAGTGATTTTCAGTGGGATTTTTTTCCTAAAAACTCTCTAAATGCTCCATTTTGCAGCTGCAAGGCTCAGTGCATAAGGACCATTTATTCATTTGCAATATCATTCCCACAAAATAAATGACTGTTTTCCGCATTTCTTAAGGAAATACATTTCCTGACCCAAGAAGTTTCTGGGCTCACAGGTTTCTTCTTCACTGGTCTCCTTAGGCTCCTGTGGTTCTTATCGCAGTTTCCTTTTTTGCCACTGATTTCATCCATAAATTTTCTTACAAAATGAAAGTCCTGATCATTGAGGGCAAGGGGAAAGTGTTCTTGAAACTTGCTCATTTGTAAAGCTGGGTTTTCTTTGGCTTCTTCCCTTTGGCTGGAGGCTGGGCTGCTTCTTCATCCGTTCTCCAGTCAGTCTGTCAGGCTCATTCCTGAAAGAGAAGCAATCCCAAATAAAACTTCAACCCTTCACCCCTACTTAAATTTTCATTCTTATTTTTCCAGATGTGCTTTTTCCTGGTCTTCCTGAAATGGTGAAAAAAAGTGTCTTGGAGATAATTCCTTCTTTATCCTGCACTGTTCAGATGCAATCGGCAAAAAGCTGGAAATGGGAGGGAAAAAGAGTCCCAGGAAGAGACACAGGTTGCCAGAGAGTTTCTTTTTATAGGGAAATAAGTTTTGCATGGATTTCTGAGAGCCTGTCTGAAATCAGGAATTAGGCACCCATGTCTTCGACACTGTGCTGTGTTTGGATTGATTACAAATTCCTTTTCCTGTAGATGTTCAGAGAAGTTCATGGATGTAGAACTGGGTGAGAGCAAACACCTGCAGGGAGCTGCCTGGCTTTCCACTTGGGATTAAATTAAATTAAAATTTAGCCCCATTTTCTTCTGTGCCTGGTCCCTGGTGTGCATTTCAGAGGATTTTGTGACCAGCTGCCATGCCCTGTCTGTGTTCAGTCCAACAAGTGTTTCACCTTCGAGTCTGGGGCACTAATTTGGTCTTCCTTAAATTCTGAGAATAGATACAGAGGATTTTATCAAATTTTCTTGAACACAAATGAAGTGTTTGGTGGGAGATAATTAAAATATGTGTGTCTGCCACAGGCTGGGGCTCCTTCAGTCTTCCTTCAGTCTTTGCGAGTCTTTCTGTTTTGTTCTTCCGTATGGAATAATCCATGTTCTTTGGGAATCTGCTCTTCCTGCTCTCCCTCAGGTTGCTGCCCAGCTGGGTTTATTCTCCTCTTGCCCTGCAGGTCTCACCCCCAGGCTGCTTGTAGGTGATGCTGGGGGATTTTTTCATCCAACCACCCCCAGTCTGGGATGATTTTCCTGCTGGGATAGCGAGTGATGTGTCTGCAGATACATCTGTCCACCATTCATCCCATCCTGCACACATCAGCCATTGGTAAATACATGGAAGAGTAAATAAACAGATTTAAATCTCTAAGAGGGTTGAAATAATGGATCAGTTGAGAAAGGAGTCAAGTCCCAAAAGTGAACTTAAATCACAGAGAGATCCAGGAGCCTTGGAGTGTGTCCTGCATGGAGGAGCATTCCTGCAGCTCCTGGAAGAAGTGCTGGGAGAGTAAAGTGTGTTGAGAACTGTGCTGCGCTGTCCCTTCCTCACTGTTCTTAACAGTGATCATCCTTTTCCCCTTTTCCTGCCGCCTTTCCCTCCCTTTCCCATGCACTTTATGGATGTATCCAATTGACCTGTGTATCTTTTCTCTTTTTCTCGTTATTCTCCCTGCCTTTGGTTTCTCCTCTCTATCCCACCCTGTCTCATCTCCCCCCTTGCCTTTGCTCCATGTTTTTATGTTCCGAGGCTCACCCTGTTGTCCCTCCCCCCCAGCAGGTGCCCAGCCAGGTCCCCGAGCCCGTTCCCGCAGCATTCGGAGCCGTGGAGAGCTCCCACCCCTCTGGCAGCGCCCCCGGCACCACGGCCCCCGCCTCCAAACAAGGTCGGTTCATGGAGATTTCCTCCCTCATTATTTTGAATCATTTATTTTTTCCCCTCCTTTCTTGTTTTAGTTGGAGTATTTTTGGCAGGGAGACCAGCAGGCAGCAGAAATAGGAGGGGAGGAACTTCTCTTCCTCCAGTGGAACATTTTAAGTGTGTTGCTAAGGGAATTAATTGGAATTTGCTAATGTGGAACTGGTTAAAAATAATTGTCTTCCAGCTTCTGTGTCCTAAACGTTGTTTCAGAGCACACAGAAGGATGAAACTCCTCTCACCCATGTGCCATCCTCCAGAAACCAGTGTGTTGTCAGGGAAATGCTTTAGCCAGAGAGGCTTTGGATCATTTGGATAATTAGCCACAGCAGTGGCATGGATCCAGAGGATCGTATGGCTTCCCCAGAGCTGCTTGTGTGTCCAGTCCTGTAGGAATGGGCAACATGAACTAGGAAAAACCCATTAGTGTGCAAAGTGTCTCATAAAGCCCACAGCAGATTTTGCTGACTTTGGTAAAAATGGCGCAGATGCAAAAAGTTTCTTAAAAATCCATTTCCTTGGACAGCACTCTCAGGCACAGGGTGGGATCCTTGGCGTGTCTTGCACAGGGCCAGGAGTTGGGCTCGATGGTCCTGATGGGTCCCTGCCAGCTCAGGATATTCCATAATATACCTTGGAAGGGAGATTTGTTAAACCGTTCAGGGCATTGTCCCAGGAGGCCGACGGAGCAGGCCCAGGCTGTTCCCACACTGGAATTTTGTAGCCATTGGAAGCTGTAGTTCCTGATGTGTGTCAGCAGATGGGTGCTGGGGTACAGAGCTGACACCGCTATTTGCTTCCCAGTTTTACCCACGGCATCACAGCCTCCCTGGGCTCTGCCTGGAGCGACGCGTGCAGGGAAGTCACGGAGGGCTGAGATCTTTTATTTCAGAGTGTCTGGAGTCACAGAATCGCCAGAGTTGGAAAAGCCCTCCAAGATCTTCAAGTCCAGCCATTAACCTAGCACTGCCATGTTCAGCACTGACCACGTCCCCAGGTGCCACATCCACAGATGGTTTTTTAACACTTAAAGGGATAGTGATTCCACCACTGCCCTGGTCAGTGCCTGGCCACCCTTTCCATGAAGGAATTTTCCCAAAATCCAACCTGAACCACCCCTGGCACAACCTGAGGCCATTTCCTCTTGTCCTGTTGTGTGTTCCCTGGCAGAGGTTTGCTAGAGGACAACCAAGCCCCAGAGGAGCACAGCTCTAGAAGAGGGGACAAACCAACATCTCTGGTGCTGCAGATGTCCCCGATCCCAGCTGCAGCTCAGTCACTGCTGGGAAGCCAAGGACGGTGTCCCTGGGGTTGCTCTTACAGCCACAGCGTGGACATCAGGGTTTCCCTCTTCCAGTGCTGCACCTCTAAACTGCTGCAGTGTCTAAAAATTGGTTGTAGAAGGTTGAAAAGGGACCTTTTGGGGATGGTCTGGTCCCATCTCCCACTTAAAGGCAGCCTGTGGCTCTGTCTAGATGTCGGTGCACCTTCGATGTCTGCAGTGTCACCTGAACAAGGCCTGGGTGGGTCTGATGTCCTTTGGCTGCCCTGTGGCTGTGCTGCCTGAGCTCCCTTGGCTGTTTGGTGCTGCCTAGCTCTGGCATAGCTGCTCTTCCCTGTCTGTGTCCCCTCTGCCAATATTCCCAAGTCCCTCTTGCCATCCTCTGAGCTCCCCACAGTGCTGGTGGCAGTGGCGACCTCTGAAGTGCACCTGCCCTCGGGGGAGAGCTGGGGCTGAGCTGTAAAGCCCTGGATCACAAAACATCTCCAGCCACAAAGGACCTGTAAGATTACCAGGTCCAACCCCCTGCTCCTCACAGGACCACCTACCACTAAACCATATGACCAAGAGCTCCTTGAACTCTGACCTCTGAAAATCCAGCACTTTCCATCACAGTATTTCATCTCTGTATAAAAATGTGGATTTCCAGGACAAACTGGTCTTATCCCTCTTCTCTCTCTCCTTGACTTAATTCCTTTGTAGACAGCTGTGAGTAAACTGGAAGTAAGTATGTTTATTGAGTTACACAGCTCTGACAGTGCTGGTTTAAACATAAAGCAGGGCTTGACTGGGATTTAACACCAATGAGCTTCCCTGTGTTTACCTCCGTTCCATCCCAGAAGGAGTCAAACATTTGTTCCAGTCCAAAAATTGCTAAAGAGCACATTTATGTAAGCACTGCAGGGAAAGCCCTGGAATAACACCCGGAGCGTTGGGCTGTGGCCGGGGGGGCAGAGCAGTGTTGGGGTTGGTGTCAGTAATTAATAGACCCCATTAATAACATTTAAACTGAACTAATGACTTCTGGGGGGCACGTCTGTCCAGAAATACATGCCAAGGTATCAAAATGATTTTTCACTTCGATGTTGGGGGATTTTTGCTTCCAAAACAAAAGCAGTGACAGGGAGGGCTGTGTGGCTGAAGTGTTCATTAAAACCAGTACTGTTGTTTCTCCAAAGTCCCCTCTGCCGTGTTCACCCTGCGGATTGGCTCCTCCCCGTGCCCTTCCTCTCCTGTGCTCGTTTGCATCCATTGAAGTTTGGAATCAGGCTTCCATTGTGGTTCTGTGATAGCCAGTGCTGCTTGTGCAGCTGTTGGTAGCTGTGAGCAGCATCTGGCCCGTTTGCTGGGCCCGGGTCGGGGTCGGAGCCGCGTGTTCTGCCGGCAGACCAGGATCTGCAGTCCCTGCTGCCTTGGTCTGGAAGTCATTCTCGAGGCTGGATTTGGATTGCATTATTTATATCCTTGGTTATGTTTTTTTAAAGACAAGCCTTTGCATTTCATAGAATCCCAGAATGGTTTGGGTTGGAGGCACCCTAAAGCCCATCCCATTCTGACCCCACTGCCATGGCAGGGACACCTTCCACTGGACCAGGTGTAGGAGTTGCTGCTACAGTGCCTTGAAAAATCACATTATTGAGGTGCAGGTTCTGATTCCTGTAGATGCCCCTGGTGTGTCCATACCAGCCAGGCTGCCAGAGGGAGGATACTGCTGGAGAATCCAGGTCAAGCCAGCAGCCAAGCCTTGTGGAGCCTGGCTGCAGGCCAGGCTGGTGCAGGAGGTGCAGTGGGATAGAACTGCATGGAATCACGTTTATTCCACTTGCAGAGGTTCAGGGGGATGTTTAGAGTAGTATTACCCTCTTTTTAAACCTCTTTCCAAATCTTGCAGTGCATCAGACATGGAGAATGTACAACATGGTTTGAGGAAAACAGATTAATGTCAGACCCTGGAGTTTGGAAAGCTCCAAAGCCCCTCTGCTGACACTGACTCAGTCCCAGTGCTGCCTCGTGAGTGTTTGCATCAGGACAAAAGATGGAAAAATGGCAGCGAGCCCAGCAGCTATTGTCAGATAAACACCACAGAGCAGGAACAAATTCCTGTATCCAGTAAAATCTTCCTCATCCAGTGCCCTGGCCTGTCTGTGCCACTGGGACCACCCAGCAGCCAACAGTGGCTGTTATGTGAAGGAGGCAGCAGGGTCTGTCCCACTGGGTATGTGAAAGAATCTTTAAGGAATAATTTTGCAAAAATTTTACTTATCCGGAAATTTTAAAAAGTATCTCTTGATATTTCCCCTGGAGCAGCCGGCACTTCCTGTAAATACTTTCTAAATATAACATGAGGAATGATCTCAGCATATTTAGGAATAGGGATCTGATCCAGTTGGGATGAATTGCGTCGATTTTTGTTTTCCCTCCCCAACTGTGAGTTTTTCACGTGACTCTGTAGCAGTTGGCAGGGATGAGTCCTCTTCTGCCAGGGCTTGGAGATTTGTTCTCTGGGATGGGGGTTCAGGTTCAAATTTGCTTCTCATTAGCCAAATCTGCTCCTCGTCCTCTGAAATCCCTCCTCAAATCACTTTTCTCTGGGATTTTGTGCAGACAGCCTGTATCCATGGCGAGAACATCGGCCAGACAAGGTGCGGTTTGAAGGAAGGGAGTTAAACCTCTGGTTTCAAATGCAGCTGTGGATTTGTGCTGGTTTGAGCTCTCAAAATTATTTTCTTAACACTTCAAATGCATTTGGTTGGGGTTTGTTTTGAGCATTCTCCTTTGACTCAGGGAGAGGATATCCAGGCAGTTGTTTATAGCGAGCTGTAAATGTCAGGAATGCTCCAGGAGTTCTGCAAAGGATGTTCCAGAAACCAGAGGTGACGCGTTTTCTTTTCCAGACCAGTTCCCATGTCTTTTTTCTTCCACGGAGCCTCCAGAATCAAAATCAGCTGTTGGGATACTCTTTCCCATCTCTTTCCTCACTTGTCATCCTCCTCCAAAGCCATGTCCCCGGGTGCCTCATTAAGTTGATGAACTACTGCTTTGGCCATGGGCCTCTGTAACGCTGCTGGGGCTGCCAATGGCTGGAAGCAGAGTTCATTTTTGCTCCAGCTATTCCTAAAGGTGGGATTTGATGCTCCAGGCAGTTTCAAATGGGTTCTCCTTCAAAAACCCTTTGGTTCTCCTTCAAAAACCCTTTCCCTTTAGCTGAGCTGTTGAATAAGCCCCAAATGAAAATCCAGCAGAGCCAAACCTCTTCAGTCCTACCTGAATTTTGATGATTTGGGGTTGGTTGTGGCCTTTGACTTCCTAATCTGAAGAGCAAGTTTGTGCCTCTGGCTTTTCCAGAATTATTTTTGCTGGTGTGACAGTGTCCTGAAGGAGTTCCGTGTTCCTGCAGGATCTTAAACCGTGATGGCTCATACTTTTGTAGAAAAGAAGTGGGAAGCAGCAGAGCTTTGGGAGCTGTGTGATGGTCGTGGCAGGGACGGGATCACCATGTCTGTTGCTAATCGTGGGATAAGTGCAGGGACTTCTTTCTGCACAAGATTTTGGGGGTTGTGTTGATATATGTCTTTCAAACATCCATTCCAAATCTCTCCTCTTCCAGTTTAACCCATTCCCCCTCGTCCTGCAACTTTTTGTCCATGTAAAAAGTTGCTCTCCTTGTTTTATAAGCCCCCTTTAGACACTGGAAGGTTTCAATGAATCTCTCTAGATCCATCTCTTCTCAGGATGGCAGTGGTTGTATTTTCAAGTTTGGATTCCAGGTGAGGTGCAGGGGCCTCTGGTGTCTTCCTCAGAGCTCCTTGGCAGAATGCAGGAATGGGAGCCAAGGGAGCCAAGGCACCAGGCAGGAACATGCAGTTGCCTTGCTGTTGATAATATTCTTTTTCTCCTTTCCCAGAAGAGAAGCCAAAACCAGATCCAGTATTAAAACCACCTTCTCCAGTCCTCAGACCAGAACCTACTGGGGAGAAGAAAGATCAAGCTGGGCAGATGACCGAGGCCCCCACCTCAGTGGAAACCCCACCAGAAGTTCCTCGTGCTCCGTCACCGGCCCCGGCCGCTCCGGTCGCAGCTGTCCCCACGGCTGCCGTCACCGTGTCCAGCAGACCCCTGCCCGTGGCTGACCCAGAGGACAAATGTGAACTGGCCTCCCCCAAAGAGGAGGCAATGCCTGCATCCAGTGCCACACCCTGCACGGAGCCAGCGGCCCCTCCTGCCGCGGAGGAGCCCGGTGCCGCGGTGTGCGCGGAGCCCAGCAGTGCAGTAGCATCGCCCGGTGACGCCCCGGCGGCGGCCGGGCCCGGTGTCAGTAACAGCGCGAGCGGCGTCAGGGACGCGGGGGCCGCGGCCGAGCCCGGGGCAGAGGTGGCCCTGGCGGAAGCTGCGCCGTTGACTGTGGAGTCGGAGCCCCCCGAGGCTCCCCCAGCAGAGGTGGAAAGCGTGCCATCATCTCCCAGTGCTCCTCACGCTGCTCCCTCTCCTCCTCCCACCCCGCCTCCCACCCCGCCGCCCCCGTCTCCTCCGGTTTCTGTTGCTGCTGTTACCACTACAACTCCTTCTCCACCTCCTCTCCCATCTCCGAGTGCCCTCCCTGTTGTCCAGGGAGATTTAGAAGGAGAGGAGAGCACAAGAACTACTCTTAGCGAAGAGGTAAAAGATACTGAAAAGAAGGAAGAGACAGAAGCAGATGGGCAACTGGAGGAGAGCAGGGAGGCTCTGAGTGTGAACTCGAGGAAGAGTCCTGTCCCAGGTAAGTGTTGAGCTCTGTGGGCTCATGTGGTGAACTGGAGGATGAAGGAAAGGGGCTTTTTCTTCTTCCAACAGATGTTTCTGTTTCTGTCAGCAAAAGAAAGAAGCCTGGTGGTGCTGCGTGGCTGCTGTGATTGTGAAATACTGATCTTCCTTTGCAGGGGTAGAAATCCCTCCTGCGTGTTCAGAATTGGTCACTGACTTGGATGTGTGTCCCAGGCTGGGGTGGGCTCATGCTTTCGTGGCAACACAGGGCTGGTGGAGGGGGAATGCAGAGCACACTGCTTTTCATGGAATCCAAGGATGGTTTGGATTGGAGGGATCTTAAATCCCATCCAGTGCCCCCCGCTGCCATGGCCAGGAACACGTTCCACTATCCCAGGTGGCTCCAAGCCCCATCCGGCCTGGCCTTGGGCACTTCCAGGGACGGGGTAGCCACAGCTCCTGTTCCCCCGAGGTGAGCGGTCAGTCCGAGGGCCTGTGGCTCTGGGTTTGGGAGCCTGATTAACACTCAGACCCAGGAGCCCTTGGGATGAACCCCCTGAGCCAGCGATTTCCAGAACTGCTGGAGTGGGGTCTTCTCCAGCTGTAAAAATGTGTCACGATGTTCCCAGATGTGGGAAAATGAAATGGACCTTCACACTCACCCAAACAACTGACAGCCAGAGTCACTCCAGTGTCACTCAGGAGGGTCAGCCCAGTGTCACAGCCCAGTGTCACCTCAGTGTCACCTCAGTGTCACACACCTCTACTTGCCCAGCCTTCATTACTGAGGCTTCTGCTTTTCCTTTGCAAAAGTCACATGTAAGCAAAATGTACAATTTACAATTTTAAGTTTAAATTTTGCAGTTTACAGTTTAAAGCTCACTAAAAATTGCAATTTCTGCAACTGCCTTTTAAAACCCAGCCTGTTTCTCCAAATGTTGTTACCTGCCTTTGGTTTCAGCCCTGTCACATCTCTGGTTTGGCACTGAATGGATTAACACTCTGTGTTTCTTATGGAAAACTGCTTTTTTTGCAGGACTTCCTGGGGATTAAATTGTGGGAAAGAAGTTAAATGATCAATTCCTTGTATTTGCTGCTGGATGAGATGTAATGGGGGGGCTGTTCTTCACACCCAGCAGTGTTAAAGCATTTAATGTGTCACATTTTCTGCACCCTGTTCTGCAGTTATTTTGATTCCTTGGAACTTGGTTGAGCTGGGACAAAGAGGACAAACAGCCGGTTGTGATTTGGATCTTGTTGGTTTCATTTCTTTAAAGTAACATTTCATATAGGGGGTTTTTCAGTTTTTTCTTTGATCGATGGGAAATCTCGGGCTCTGCTCTTAAGTGCACTGAAAGGCTGAGGTTGGCCCTGTTCCATGTTTGTGTGATGCTCAATATGCTGATTTTAAAATCCAACATCTACAGATGAGAAGAAAGATCCCTTCACTACACCGACCGTGAGGATTTTTTCCTGTTAATCATCTTCTATTTTTATTTCACTCAGGTCATTTCACTGCTCTGGCACTTGTTGTTCTTTCAATCCAAGCTACTTCATAACCCAAGTTAATTTCCTTACAAAGGAGAGGAGAAATGGGACTCTGTAAATAAGGTTTTGCACAGGCAGGTTCCAGCTTGCAGTGTTATTGCTGGCTTTGTAATGGCCTGTAGTTTAAATTTTAAAAAAATTAACTTACAGTGTTTGGGCTTTTAATTATGCAGAAGATTAATTTTAATGCTGTAATGTCATTATGCTTCAGAGCACACATTAGCCAAGGCACTGGCTTTGGCAACAGGGAAACAAGGAGTTCTCAAGTCATGTAAAAGATGACTTGAAACTCAGATTTCTATTAAAAGCTCAGGACTTCAAAGAAAGCACAAAGCTCTCCAAGTGGTTTTTTGTGCTTTACCCCTGATTTAATGATCCTGAACTATTGCTTTTCTCTGCCAGCCTTCTTTTCAGCAATAATTTTCCATTCTTTCTTGGAGAGAGGAAGAGAGATTGAAATAACGTCATCTCAGGCTGCCTGCTAGTTCAGGACCGAGGAGCAGCGTGTCTGCCATATTCATTGGAAAATCCAGATGCTGACCCTCAGGAGCAAGGAGAAAGGGTTTTATTGTTGTGTTTTACTTGGACTAAAGGCCAAGAGATATTTTTATGCTCTCTGGAGTTAGGATTTAACCTGGGATAAGGGAAACTTCCTGAGCACATGCTGGTAGCTGTGAGCTCTGTGACTTTGAGCAATATTTTTTGGGGTTTTGAGCAGAATGGTGTTTTTATTACAGAGCAGCTCGGCCACAAATCATGCCCCTGCTTTCCCTTTAAAGGGAGCCGAGCTGGGCTGACTGGGACAGGGCTGGGACCTCTCAGGATAACCTCATTCCTGCAGCAGTTCCTCCTGCATCTCCTTTTCATAGCTATAACCTGGCCTGCCTAATTTTGGGAATGAGACCTTCATCCCCTCCTCCCTGAGCTGCTGCGGCAGCACTGCTGAGGCTCCCGGGTGGATCCCGTATTTTGTGCTGGAGGTGGCAGCTTTTTGGGGATGAGCAAAGGGATTTGCCTGTTCCTGGGGTGTTTTACAGGACACACCTTCTGTCCAACAGTCAGAGAAACCAGACTTGGATTTTTTTTGCTCTGTCAAGCTCCGTGGCAAGAAAGAAAATATATTCAGACCCTTAAACATCTTTATCCTGCAGCAGTTCTCTTTTTACAGCTCAACAAAACAACTCTGTCAGTGATTGCAGGAAGAGGCCAGTGAGTTGATCCTGTGGGGATCCAGGGGAACCACCACTCTTCCTTTTCCACTGGCATTAAGTCTCCACCAGATTTCCAAGGTCAGGGGATTCTACTGGAGCACCCCTGATGTATTTTACACTGAATTCTGCCTACTCTGAACACCCTCACAGCGAGGTTGGCAGCTTTAGTGGTTCTATCTCTGTCTGTGAGTCACTGGATCATCATTCCCTGCTCATCAGCATCACTGGTTGTGCTTCCCTATGAAATGGGGAAGCTTTGGTGGGTTTCAGAGCATTAAGGCACTGAGCAGTGCAGGCTGTTGGACCCAGGGGGTGGTTTCTTGCTGCTGACTGTGTTCCTGGTCTGAGCACCTGCCCACAGGGGACACATTCCCCCTGTTCTGAGGGCACGGGGTGCGTTCCTGCCTCCTCAGGAATGATTGCCTGGAGTTTTTAGGATGGCCACAGCTGTTATCGGCAAGGGGCAAGAGCACGTGCTTTTTGAAGTAATTAATTCCTACTCTTCTGCTCTGCAAGGAGAAAGATTATCAAGAGAGGACCTGGGCGCTCCAATCCGGACTAAAAACATCGCCCTGGCTGAAGTCATCAACAACTGTTGCTTAGTAAATTCTGGGGTTTCTGCAGCTACAGTGAGGGACCAGCACATTCCAGGGAACAAAACAGGAAAAATGGTGGTGGTAGAGTGGAATTTCTGCAGAAGAAGGTGCTACCAGAGACCTGAGGCCTTTGATGTCATCATTCTATCATGGCTATTACAAGAAGCAAAGAGGAAAATAAGAGACTGATGTGTGTCCCAGGCAGAACTCCTTGGAACACAGGAAGCCGAAAGAACTTAATACACATGGAATTCAAAGGGCTGTTTCTTGAAGAGCTCGTTTATGAGACATATTTCTGTATTAAGTAGCCCAGCTGTGGTGAGTCCCAGAGTTTCTGAGCTGGGGAGGCTGTAACGAACAACTTGGGCTGTAATTGGAAATATCTTGGAGAAAGTTCTCCAGCATCGAAACCTGGAGAGGCAGAAACATAAATCAGGTGTCGCCTTTTTCTTGATTTGCTGCCATACCCACTGGAATATATTTTCTTTTCCATGAGCTGGAAGGCAATGGTGGGTCTTTGCTTTGGTCTTTCATGGCATGTTGGATAATAAAATAAAAATACAAGAGCTGGTATTAATTTAGGCTTCACAGTTGGCACCACATCAGAGAGGAGAGGCCTCGTGTCCCGCTGGATGGGCTGTGCACTCGCTGGTGGGTAAATCCTGTGGGAAGATGTTCCACTGGGGAACGTGACACAGCTGCAGAAACGGGCTGAGGGAGCGTCAGGCCTGTTGAGCAGATCCCCACAGTGGTGGAGTTACCACTGGGAGTGGTGTCCAGGATAGGCTGGAATTAAGGGTTTGCTCCTCTTTCCAGTCCTAAAGTAAATCTGCATTGTCACTCCTGTTATCTCCCCTTGTAAGCTGAGATAAGAGCTCTGAGTGTTGGTTGGGTTTGCTGGTGTCCCTTCTCCAAAGGAACGAAATGAGCTGAAAACAAGGTCTGGAAGTGCGAATGGTGGCAAAAATGAGCCTGCATTTGGGCAGGAGTTAAACTACTGGAGAGCACGTGACATTGCTCAACTTGGGGAGAGGAAAATGGAAAAGAAGACCAGAAGTGTCCAGAGTTGTCCCTCTCCAGGAGCCAAACTGGACACATTACTTTATATTTCCCTACAGCCTCACAGACGAAACTCCATCTTCACGTGGATAATGCTGTTGTCCTGTTGGATTTGGGGTTTGGGAAGGTTGGCACCTAAACTCACTTTGTTTTCACCTAAACTTTGGCACCTAAACCCACATCAGCGCAAGTTCTCCTTTCTGCTCCTGCAGCAGAAATGTGAGTTTGACAGAAAAAAAGAAATCTGGTGTCTGCTATTTTAAGAGGGGGAAAAATTGAGCAGCATCTCCGGAGATCTCTGGAGATCCATCCTGGGCAGCTCCACAACATGGTCAGAGTTGCTCTGGCTGCAGAACCCCCGGGCTCATGGAAGTCGTGGGATTTAAGGCAAGACTCATTTGGGAGGCTTGGCAGGATTGCAGCCTCTACAGAGCTTTCTTTTGCCAAAAAAAGGTGGAAAAAATGTATTCTTGAGCAGCAATAATGTTCACATCCTGACAGCTGAGGAAGGAAACACCCCGGACCTTTGCCAGCCCCAAATCCATGACCCGTGAGTTTATTTCTGTGCAGTTAAAAATGAAACATTATTTTACATTGTAGATGGTTTCCATGGTTTGAGTTTGTGTGGAGTGAAATTCTGTCCGATTAAAAACTTTGGGACTGATCAGTTAAATTACATTGCTGTGGCAATATTGAGGTTGTTGCTGTGCAGACGTAATCCCTCCTTGGAGAAACCCCTGAAGTGTGGAAGTGACATCACCAAACAAGAAGACTGAAAACAGCACTTTGAAAAGTGCTCGGTTTTCACTGAATTTGAGGAGATTTTGTGATGGAGGGACCTGGGGAACCTGGCTTAGATCTATGCTTTGCTGAATTCCAGAAATTATGGCGTGCATGGACACGTGGTTGTTCCCAGCCCCGGTTTTACCCCAGGATAGTGGGAGTAACTGGGCTGTTCTTGCCAAGGTGCTGGGAGCTGCCGGGAGCAGCAGTAAAGGCTCATCCTGGGGTTGTGTGAGACAAAGCCGTGTTTGTTGCAGTCTGGGCCTGCTTGGCCCTTCCTCTCCTCTCCTTTGACCCCCAGGAAATTGGGGATTTGTGTTGGGGTTCTGCCCTGCCCTTAAAGCCTCTCCATAGGGAGATGCAACTCCCTACAGAGATGTGCAGGACTTGGAGCTTGGGAGACCCGGATGATTTTTCCAGCCATTGGTTCTGTGAACAAGCAGATGATGTTTGAATATTTAAATAAGACTTTCTTTTTTTAATTGACTTTGCTTTTGGGGTGTTCAGCCTGAAGGTAAAAGTCTTTCAGCACCGGTAGCTCCTGTTGCTCTTTGGGCTGGGGCCTGGATGTGGTGATTCCTGTGGGAATCTGCAGAGTGTCTGCAGGCCCATGGTAACCCTCCAAACAGGGAAACACTCTGGAGAAGCCACTGAAGCTTGTACTTACCCTTAGGGGCAGTGGGAACACAGCAAATCCCGTTTCCTCCGTGCCCTTAGGAACAGAGTTGGCTGTTATTAGCACTTCTTATTTATCCGTAGTGAAGAACCATTCAAAATTGTATTTTACTGTGATAAAGGAAGTGCACACTGGGTTTTTCCACAGTATCTGCTGGAGACCAAAGGCTGGAGCTGGAAATCTGATTGCAGTAAACTTTAGTCACAAAATCAATCCCATTTACACTCTTAACTGGGCATGTGTGCCTGGAATGCAAATTTAAGCTGGGAGCAGTTGCCACAAATTAGGAGCAGATTGGATTAATGGGTTTGTCTCCTCTTAGTATATTGTGTGGTTTCTTCTACCCTTTAGGGGAAAAACACGATTGGAGTAAATCAGTGCTGATCTTGGGAATATTCTGTGGTGTTTCCTTTGACTCACTTGGCCAGGGAGATCATTAATGGTGGAGTTACGAACCTGCTTTTAAGTTGAAATATAAATCCAGCTCAGGGCAGTGCTGCAGGATTGAAGAAGTTTTCCTTTTGGATGAGATACTGGAAATTTGGGCTTGTTTATGGTTAATATTATAGGGATGTTATAATTCTTGAGAAAAATACATTGGGAACAACCTTCCCTCCCAGCCAGTACCTGATCTTCCCAAAAACTTGACTTCCTGAAGGTTTTTTCTCCTGCATGATCCTTGTACTGTTGGCAGTGACCTCCTTGCTAGCCCAAGTGCCACTTGGAGCTTGAATGAGCAACTTGTAAAACAGTTCCTGTGTTTTAATGTCATTCTGATGATTGTTATTGCTGCATTGAAAGCAAAAGTGGTTAAATCAAGCTGAATCCTCCACAAGGCAGTGACTGCTTCATTTTCCTGTGCCTCAGACCAGCCCCTGAGAGGGAAGCTCAGCACCCACAGCCACGTCAGCTCCATGTCGTTCAGTGTTGTAACAGATGCACGTTTACATTGCAGCCCAAACTGCTGTAACTGCACCAAAGACCTGGAAGAAACCAAAAGACCGGACCCAAGCCACTGAGGAGGTGACAGAGGCAGAAACAGAGGTGAGAGGGAACCAAAGTCCTGCTTTACCCAAGTGTAAAAATGGTGTTCCTCTCTTGAAACTGTGCTTTAGAGAGTTGCTTTCTCGTTGTCGCACAGGATCCAGGACAGGGTTTTGGGGAGGAACTCTGCTGTTCCTCAGCATCCTTTAGATAACAGGTGTCAGTCTGTTCCCTTAAAGCTCTTCAGTTTTCTTTGAGTTTGCCTAATTTAATGACTAATACAGTCACAGAATCGCAGACTGTTTTGGGTTGGAAGGGACTCTAAAAGACTCATCTCGTTCAACCCCTGCCATGGCAAGGGACACCTTCCACTAGAAGGTTCCACTAGACTTCCACCAGCCTCCAGCATTCAGGAACCCCTTCCAGTGAAGGGTGAAGGAAAAGTGGGGTTGGATCCATCAGCACCTCCCCATTTTGGTCCCAGGCCACCATCCTGACACTGGGCAGGTTCTTCTGCACAGGGATACCATGGCAAAGGATGGTTTTCCTGATGACCAACTGATAGAGAAGCTGACAAAGGAAAACGGCTGAAGTCTTCAGGCAGAACCACCTCAGGAGTGATTAGATGAGTGAAGATAACCTCCCTCACTGCTGTTCTGGTAGGGATATTGCAGCAGGGAGCTGTGCTTGATATCCTGGGTCAGTTTGGGGTTGGAATCGATCAGAAAGGAAGCAAGAGAGTAAAAATGTGAAAGTTCAGACTGCCCAGTGTGTAGATAAAAGCTGAGGTTGGCCAGATGTGATGCGGAGCAGGAGAGCAAAGGGTGTCACTGGGGCTGCACCAGCGGGTTCATCCTCCACACTTTGCTCATCCTCCCCTGGAGGAGTTGTGTCTCCTGCACCACCCGGCAGTTCCACTGAGGAATTCTTCAGAGAATTCCCTTGAAAAATCTCCAAGAAGCGTTTTAGGATGTGGTGCCCTCAGGTGGGGAGGCAAAAGGAGCAGGAGCCTCCTCCAGAGCATCCTCAATGAAGTTATTCCTTTGTTCAGTGCTAAGATGTGCTGGGATTTCTCCTGGGAGAAGCGTGTTCCGACGCCTCCTCGTCTGAATGCACAATCAGGCTGTGTCCTTGGAGAGCTCTAAAATTAACAGCCAGGGATACTATTAATGCTTTTTCTGAAGCTGAGATGCTGGAATTGTGGCTGGATCTTACATTACCTTCTGTAGTGGGATCTGCTCCAGTTGGCAGCAGGCATTTAAAGGAAGAATCCCCCAAAACAAGCACCACGTGCCCTTTACCATCCCTTTATCGTGGATAATAGGAGAGGAAGAAAGCAGAGTTGTCTTTCCAGGCTGGGATTGCTCATGGCTTAAGAGTTCCCTCCATCCAGTCCTATGGAGGTTTCATGGGCAACGCTGAGTCTTTCCAGTTACACCATTAATGATCAGTGGGCTGTCCATGGGAGTGAGCCAATAAATCACCCAGTGGCTCGGTGTGGTGTTCCATATCCCTGTGTAAGATGCATTTGTATTCCTGCTGCTCCCAAAAATGCTGTGTGAATCCATGAAGAGCTGTTCCACGTGCATTGAATTTGTCGGGGCATTTTTAACAAAACCTCTGCTTCTGTCCATGCTGCAGCCGAAGGAGGAGGGGGAACCTTCAGGGGACAAAGTACTTGAATCCGACCAGGAGAAAATGAGCCGTGGGCTTCAACTGGAGAGGGAACCCTTGGAGCTCAAACCAGTGAAACCTGTGGAAGAGAATGGGGAGCAGGAGGCAGAGCTGGTGCGGAACGGTGCCGAGAGCGTCTCGGAGGGAGAAGGCACCGACGCCAACTCTGGTTGCACGGAGAGCTCTGGAGAGGGGCCTGTGTACCAGTACAAACCAGGTAAGTCCTGCTCCACTCTGCTTCTCTGCCTCCCTCCTGGAAGGGCTGCTGACACCCTGTGTGTCATCCCTGTGGATGTTCCCAGTGGGGCTGGAAGGGGATTCAGTGTTCACCATGTGCAGCTGTGCTGAGATCTGCAACCCAACAGGCCCTGAGAGATCTTCCAGGGGGGCAAAAGGGGAGAATTGGTTTTGTCTTGCTGATCATGGTCAAGAGAAGAGAAAATCCCTTATTCCTTGAAAATTTTATGCATTTGGATGTTGGCTACAGCGTGGTGGAAATGGCAGAGAGTTGATTCCTGTGTGATTGACAGCTGGAAACCATCCAGGAGATTCCATATGAACCAATATACCTCTGAAATAAGAGGTGGTTAAATAAGAAATGAAAGTGCTCATTGGGTTCTAAATACAAATATGTGTGCTCATAAAGATTTAATTTCCTGGGTAAACAGTTACCTGGATCTTTGGATTTCTAGAAAAGCAAGGAGGATAAACAGTTTGTGGTTTTCAGTCCGGACACTGCCCAGCTCAGTCCCATTGATTGGGGTATAGGATATCTGTAGGGTGTGTCTGTTATTTTATGAAGACCTAACCTTTTTGTTATTTATGAAGATTTTGTAATTTATAGACCTGAACCTCAATTAATCCACCTCATTTGGACAGAACTTGAGACCAACTTCTCAGCTGCTCCCAATTTTTAAGCAATTTCTTATTCAAGTGAAACTCCCTCCACATAAAATACTCTTATTTTTTGGAGCCCAGAAATTAAAGAGTCTAATAATAGTAATAAGGAAGGACCTGGAGAACCTGGTGGGCAAGGAACACCACCATTGAGGGATTCCGCTGCAGTGGTTGTTTCTTCACCACTTTGTTCTGACAAAGACCTCAATTGCTTTCGTTTTTTTAATTCAGCTCAATCATATCGTGAGGGGGAAACACAGAGGCCTCTTGACAGCTCATCACGCTCAGGGTACCTGACCAGTTCATTAACCAAGCACTTCCTGAAGTTAATCCATAATTCATCAGCTTGATGCAGTCAGAACAATCTCGGTTGGGTCCAGATGTCCTTTCACTCAGCAGGAGGGGTTGGATTGATTCCTGGGAAAGCAACACACATCAGACTTGTGCAGTAGTCCTCGATTTCAGCTCTACTCTTTTTAGAAAGGGGAGTTTCTGCCTTTTGGAGGAACTGTGTGTTTGATCCCTGTCTCTTCCTGCGTTGGGGATCGTTCTTGTGGTGCTGCCCGGTTGCTCCTCACATTAAAACAGCTCGTTGAGAGCTTTCCAGGAGAAGGAAACTACACATAAACTGCTTGTTGTTGTGTCGGAGCTTTTCCATGGTAAATGACAGGTGGTGTGACACAGGGACAGGCCAGGAATTCCAGCCAGGATCCAGCCAAACCATTTCTGCACCCCTGTATCCTGAAGCTCTGTAGAAATAAAACTGCTTAAAGAGCTAAGTTTGTAATTTCTTCTGTGTGTTTTCATTCCCAGTTGTTAAAACCCATAGTTGGAATAAGTCCCTGCTCATGGCCTCTGCGGGGGTGCAGATGGTGCGATCCCCAAAGTCCAAAGCTGGGGGTCAGGGAGTGAAATAGAAGAATAATAAATACCTGGAGGGCTGGTAAATACTGAGTAAGGCAGTCTGGCATGAGGGAGATCCAAAGGCAGCATCTCCTACAGATGTTTTCCTTTAGATAAAACATGTTTTCTTCCCTAATTTCGAACAAACTGTGTGGCCGGTGCTGAAAATCCCATCTCCAGGCCACCAGAGGCTGATTTTCCTTCTGCTAAAGTGGCTGTAGCTTTATGGGGTGATTTTCACCAGGCGGGGTCCTCCGCACCCAAAAAGCCCCATGAAAAATAGGTGGAAAGTTGTAATTCCCAGATCATGGCCTGTGGTTGTGGCTTCTCTTGCTTCCACTTGTTGTCTCCAGCCTGGGTTGTTCACAGCTCCATGGTTTCACATTTTCAAAAGGTATTTTTGTTCCATGCTCTGCTCTCCTTGACTCCATGTTATGACTCCTTTTACACCAGACAAACCACTTTACCTTGGCCATTTTCACGCAGAAACTGGGAACTGTCCCCATTCCACCATATCCCCCAGGAGAGTGAAAGTCAAAGTCAGACACATGGGTTAGAACTGGAATTAGTGACCAGACCTGGGTGTCGTTGCTCCAGACCTGGCTCTACAGTCCCCATTGTTTATGCCACTTTAATGCCATGTCTGTTCCCCTCCTCTCTCCCTTCAAAATGAAAATTAATTGAATCTTTTAAATTTTTTTCAATTTCAGTTTTTTTGAATTGAAATTTCCCAGGCTGTTGCAGCAGCCTCTTCCCTTTGGATTTACCTGAACCACGTCTGGGTGAGCAGAGGGTTTGTTTCCTGTGACTCTCAGGGACTTCTCTCCCTACAGAGCAGTGGAAGCCCCTGGACCCGGAGGGGAAGAAGCAGTATGACCGGGAATTCCTGCTGGATATCCAGTTCATGCCTGCCTGTATCCAGAAGCCCGAGGGTCTGCCTCCCATCAGCGACGTGGTGCTCGACAAGGTGAGAGGAGAGCCCATAAAACAGGTATGTGCAGGGTTTTGATATAAAAAAAGACCCCTAATGCCTCATTCCTGAGCCATTTCCATGCAGGCTTTTGGTGGGAAGCAGGAATAGTTGGTCTCGTCACAAAATTCTACAAATAGAGGTGTTGGTGCCTGATGAATGTGTGCAGATGATTGAAACTGAAGCATTTTTGATGGTCTTTATCTGGATAAGTTATACCAAGTTGTTATTAAAATTTAAAATGAGCCAGGCATGAAGAGCTGAGGATCCAAGCAAGGCTGGATGGAGAGGCAGTGGCTGCTGTTAGATCAATTAATTGACCTATTAGATCAATTAAAAAGCAGAGAGAAGCTCTTGGGCAAACTGTTTTTTGATCTGAAGCAGTTTCTTCGCTATTTATAAGCTGATCTAATAAAAGATCTTTAAGAACTCCATTCCCAGGCAGTTCTGGGATTTCTCTCCAGCCTCATCTCAGAGCTGATTGTCTCTGCTGGAGGTCTGGGCTTAGTGGAACACTTGGAATTTCTGAGTGCTGGCAACAAGGCCTCGTTCTGCTCTCACTGAGAACCGGGGAGTTCCTTGGCTTTGATGGAAGCACCACAGACTCACTCTTGAGACTCGGGGATGTGGGTGATCCTCGTGTGCAGAAACATTTCCACTCTGAGTTTCATACCCAGGCAAATTGTAAAATGCAGCTTTATTCCCAGAATTATTTCATCCACCTTCTACTTTCCCATGATTGTTTCTCACTGTTCTGTGTTTGAGCTTCCTGGGCTCAGTTGCCCATCTCTCATGTTGGCACAAAAGCCATTGCTTTGAGGGAAGGTGGCAGTTTTGTGCTCCTGGACCAAGACGGGCCCGTGTTACCATGATTTTATCCTCCATAATTCTTGCTCAGCCTTGAAATGCTTCTGAACTCCATCTATTTCCTCAGTAGTCACCTGCAGAAGATGTATTTTAAATTAAATGCTTATTTTTAGTTGTGTGAATGCATAAAACTTGAGCAGTTTGTTAAAAGCTTTAATTTGGATGTTAAATATGGCTATTATGGTTTAGCAGAGGTTGTCTGTAGATTGCATGACCTTTGGTAGCTCAGCACCCCTGAGCAGCCCCTGTTTGTGTGCTCTGCTCCCGGCACAGATCAATCAGCCAAAATTGCCACTGAGGACTCTGGACCCCCGGATCCTGCCACGAGGCCCCGACTTCACACCGGCCTTTGCTGATTTTGGGAGGCAAGCCCCCGGGGGAAGAAACGTGTCTGGAAGTGTGAGTTTATACCAACTTGCTCATTTAAAAAGTGGCCTTAACAGTGATAAAATCCCTCTTCAGGCTTTTGGGCCTCTTCCGGTGTTCCGGTGGTTCTGGCTTTGTCAGGATGAATGCAGGGATGATGTTTGCTTGGCTGACAAAACTTGGG
Organism: Corvus moneduloides; assembly: GCF_009650955.1. Classification (NCBI taxonomy): domain Eukaryota; kingdom Metazoa; phylum Chordata; class Aves; order Passeriformes; family Corvidae; genus Corvus; species Corvus moneduloides. The sequence continues at coordinate 7,541,450 of NC_045497.1, forward strand.
GAAATTGGAAATGGTTGTGGATGTTTGTCACTGGTACGTATTGGTTGGGAAGGGTTCAATCTCCTTCCCGTTTCCCTGTGTGAGAGGGTGGAAGCGTTTCCACACCCGGACCCGGCAGTCGCGTGTGCGGTCGCACGTTCGTCGTACAACAAACCCGGCGCCGGCGTGTCAGCCTGGGAGGCTGCGCTGCAAAACACGCCAACAGAGCAAGGAGATTCTACTAACAAACAAAATGTACCCAGCACTTTGTGTTCCTGCTTTCTCTGTGCTTCCCTGTGTTGCTTTGGTCACTTCATTCCTCGTTTTCCCACCTTTTCTGCTGCTTTTCTTTCACTTTCCCTTCTTTTCCCTGTGTCTGGCTTTGCCCACGCTCTGAAATCACTTCTTCACTCGTGCCTCTGCCATGTCTTTGCCCGGGGCACAGGTGCCCCCAGCACGTGCCACCCCGTCAGTGCCGCTGGAGGAGGACGCTGCCGCCGTTAGGGGCAATCACTGACTTTCAGCTATTGAGCTGCTTCTGCTGTGTCCATCTGGATGTGTCTAACAACACAGCCATCGTGGATCTTTCAAACCTGCTGGTTCCAGAAGAGTTCCCTGAATCACCCCGACTTCCAAGTGTGCAGGTTTCCAGGAGTCAGACCCAGCAGTTTTGGGTCAATGTAATATTTCTGGTTTGGGAGCAGCCTCGTGGCCGCTGCCTTGGTTCCGAGGTGCACATCCGTGTCTTGGAGCTGCCTCAGGGCCACTGTTTTCTCTTGGAGCATCACCTGGTCCACAAAACCTCGTGCAGTCGCCGGTGCTTCCCCTGTTTGGGGCGCGCAGGTTGTGCTGCGGCGCCTCCTCTCCTGTCGTGTGCTGAGTGTCGCGAGCCCTTCGGCATCCAGGTAACGCGCTTGTCGCTCTTTGTCTCTCCGCAGGCCTGCAAAGTGCAGAGCACCCCTGGATTGCCCTCCCTGGCTCGGTGCGGGCCCCCAGCATGCCCTCTCTTGGTCTCGCCTCACCCACCATTGAGGAACCTGCCGATAGGGGTAAGCCAAATCCCCCCCTCTCCCCCCAGACTTTGCACCTTTTTGTAGAGTTGCCTTTTTTCCCAATGCCCACTGTTGATAAAGAACGACTGGCAGAAAACTTTACAAAAAGGTGCAACCTTGTTTAAAAAAAACCGAAACAAGACTTGCATTGTACCCCTCTAGGCAGTCTTCAGTGGTGGGTGGGACATCACCAGCTGAGGGCATGCTGGGACGTTGGCCTGAGCGGGATCCGCGAGGGTCTGCACTTTGCAGACCTGTGGAAAGGGGGAGAAAAGGTAAGTCCCGCTTACCCCGTTCATTTGGAGCATTCAGCACATAACATACATCTTACATTTGCGCCTTTGCAGAGCAGAGCCTCTCTTTGCCTTGTTCTGGAGGAGGGCTGGAAGGTGACGTGGTTTAACCAGCCTGTCCTCGACGCCGGCGGTTGTAGGATCAGAGGGTTCTGAGCCCCAGCAATGCCAGACGTTCCCCTCCTGTGACGCATGGCAACCCCTGCGTGTGCACTGCCTGTCCCCAGCCATCCCACCTCTGCACAGGCCATGCCATGAACCATCAAACCACTGCCTCTTCCTTGCCCCAAATAACGTCGAGCAGCTCAGCGCTAACCGCTTCCGGCACGTTGAGAATCTTTTGTTTTGCTTCTTTGGCTTTTGTCTTTGTCTCCCTCTTTTTGCTTGAACGTGTTGTATGACTGTTTCTGGCACTAACCAATGTCACGTCAGGCGGCACCGGGGTGGAATTGCACAGGGGCAGAATCCAGCTGGGAAGGCTCTTTGGTGTAGGCAGGGTTAGGTGAGTGTGGCGGGTGAGGAGGGTGCAGACTCAGAGATGTGGGGCTGGAGCGGACAGATCCGTCCCTGCACAAGATGCGCCTGCTTTGTCCTTCTTGAGAGGTGATGGAAACTCAAATCACCTCAATTCTTGTTCCCAGAAGACAGAACCTGTCCCACCATCGAAGATCAATTTCACCATCTGCATTTGAAGGCTCTTGTAGAGGGAGAAGCACTTCCTTAATTCCTTGGACGGTTTCTAAAGCATTTCTGTGACTTGTGGCCTGGGTGGGAGCACCAGGTCAGGCTGTGCTACTGTGAGTCTTTGGTTCCTCTGCAGGAGCCTTGTCCCTGTGTCTTCCTGCTTTCCTTTCCCCCTCTTCCTCTGGAAGAGAGGTCATTCAGATTAATGCAGGAACACCTGGTAATGTGCCCCAGAACCATCATTGCTTACAGGAAGCCAGGCCTGAGCTCAGGCACCTCTTTAACTTGCTGTGTAAATCTAGAGCCAGAAACCCCAGACCCCTAGACCGTTTCTGTTAAAAGTTAGATCCATCTATTATTTTATTACATCTTCAAAGGAGGCTTCTGTTCACTGATTGAAAACCTAATCACACAGTTTGAACAGTTATTCACAGATATTAAAAACATACGGTCTCAAAGAAAGTCTTTGCTGTGTTGATGCCTGAAAGGTCTGGGCTCAAAGGTAGCCGGATGTGAGGAGGTGACACGTGACACACTGGTGCTCCATGCATCCCTCAGTTTTCCAAGGGAGTCACCTCACCTCCTTCAGGGGTGGGTGTTGGCTAAAAGGGAGCATTTGCATGGACCCGTGCCCGAGGAAGCGCCGGCCTCTGCGACGCTGTCCCCGCGTGTTACAGCCTGGCATGTTCAGAAGCTCCTTCAGACCAGGGCTGCCTCTGTGCAGGAGATGGTGTGGCTGCAGGTCACCTCTCCTTGGCTTTGCCCCTGTTCCTGGGGAGAATGAGCCCAAAGGTTTGGGTTTTCAGGGCACGCTCCAGCCTGGCTCTGGTTGCAGAGCTGTCCGTGGGCAGGAGGTGTGTGGTGAGCTCTGGCGCGTGTGGCTGTGACCAGTCCGTCTTCTGTTAGATCGCTGTCTGGGTTTTGAGCTGGAGGAGGTCTCTTCTCTCCACGTTTGCAGCGTGGTCAGAGCCTGGACAGCAGAACTGTGTGCAGTGCAGTGCAGAGGAGGTGTGTGAAGGGGGGGCTGCGATCAGGCCTTGCTGTGCCAGACCGGTGTCGATCAGGGCTCAGGGTGGGAGCAGAGAGGGGTCACAGGGAGAGCTCGGTGTCTGCTTTAGGAGGGTTTCTGACACACAAAAACATCCTGAAGGCTCCCTGTTCCACTGTTGATTCCTCAGGAGTGGTCAGCTGGTGTGGTTGTGCTGCAAGTGGTTGGACTTGATGATCTTGGAGGTCTTTTCCAAGATAAATGATTCTGTGAATTACAGCATTCATGGGGCTTGTGCCTCATGCAGTTTGAATAAGCTGCTGGGCTATTTCTGTGCATGCCAGGTGACATGAACAGGGGTCTTAGTAGGCTGAGGGGAGCACACTGACACCCTGCCCCTCGGAGCCCTCTCCCAGGCGTCGCTGGGCACACAGAGCAGGTCGTGGCCTGAGGTCGTCATCTTCTGACATCTTCCTCTGTTGCTGTTGTCTGTAGTGAAGCCCAGACAAGAGCTCCAGCACTGCTGGTGATCGTGTTCATTTGCACACATTTACCTTGTCAAAGGCAAGTGGTTCAACTGCCTCCTGCCTTTAAGAAGGATTTTGCCTTTCAGTAACACAAACCCAGGTTTGTGGCTGATGTGTGACATAAGAGGCACCAGCCAAGAGCCCTTTTCTCCTATTCAGTGAAGCTCTTTGAATAACTGCAGTGGTTTGGCCTTTTTGATGCTCGTTGAACCCTTTGTTGAACAAAGCAGTGTTTGAAATGGCCCATCTTCCACAAGTGGCTGCTGAGCAGATTAATTACTGCTGTGGGAAGTACCAGGTTTGATAATGGAGTTTTGCTGCATTAATTTGTACCTTGAGGTTGGACATTTGTGATAAATGAGTTCAGAAATGTGAAAGAGCATGGGGGCAGAACAACCTCCCAACAGCACCTGGTACCTTTAGTCCTTAATCAGAAGCCCCCAGATGATGAAGAGGAGCTTTGGGGGTGTCTTGTGCCCTACCAGTTGTACATTGAAAAACTCCCTGGCTGTGGCAGGTTTTGTGCCTCATTTGTTCGGGAGGAGCATCACGTTACACAGGATTGCAGAAGTGCTTGGTGCAGTTCCAAAGCACCCTGATTCCCTTTCTTTTGTGGAACCACCCAGAGTTTGTCCCCACATCTGCTAGGATCCATATTTTTACAGTGCAGGAGCTGCAGTGATACCCCTTCAGTATGTTTTACGTAATTCCCATTTCAAAATGGCTCTGTTGGAAGCAATTTCCAGTAAAATTTAACATTTCTGGCAGAGCTGCTGGTTTATCATTGTCTAAGTGCTTGGGATGGCATGTTTGAAATACACCTGTAAGGGCTGAATTCTTCCACACCTTCGCTGTGGTGTCTCAGTTATGCAGTTTCTGACTGCCAAGAGGCACTTTAGGCCAGTGGGGTTCAGTTCTGCCCTGCTGTAGCAGCACCTGGAGCGCTGCCAGATCGTGTAGGCAGAGTCATCCCATCTCTCTGTTGGGAAAAGCTGCCCAGAGAAACGTGTTCTGTGACCAGCCCGGAGCAGTGTTGGGCCGGAGGGACTCCTGGTGTCCCAGCAGGGCGTGCTGGTGGCCAGTGGTGCCGTCAGCGGGTGTTGGCGTTTGCCCTGCAGCGTGTTACCCCATGTGAGCTTAAAGTGGGATATAACAGGGAATGTTTTTGTCCTAGTTGTTGAATGTTGGACCGAGGAGATCTCAGCCGGGCCAGAGGAGGGAGCCCAGGAAGATCATCACTGTGTGTGTGAAGGAGGATGTGCACCTGAAGAAGGCGGAGAACGCCTGGAAGCCGAGCCTGAAGAGGGAAAACCAAACGGAGGACCCCGAAAACGTCAAAACCCAGGTGAGAGCGAAAGCAGGCCTGAGGGTGCAGCAGCTGCACCAGGTAATGGTAATTTGCCTTCCCTCTTGTGTCACAGTGAAAAAGGGCAGTGAAGTTCAGTTGGAATCCCAGCTTTCCCCTACCTTGATGGTATTTTTTGTATGTTTATTCTTGACCTGGAGTTTAAATGCTAGTCCTATATATTAAGCAGAGAACACCAGACAACGTCCTACCTCTCTTCCAAGATTGCTTTTCTACTGCTGTTTTACTGGAATATTTCTGTCTCCGTTCTAAAGCAAGCAGCCCTACATTCCCAGCATAGAACTTGCTTTTCATCCCCTTTTAGACCACATTTCTGCACTGAATCCTCACCAAGACTGAGGTTCCTCTGTGAAATCCCTCAGTTGGTCCTGCCCAGCCCAACAGTGCTGTCTGAAGCTCCCTCTGTCCTTCTCCCTCTCCTCTCCTCCGTGGGACAGCTGCTCTGGGAGGAGGTGTTTGTCTGGTGATCAAGCTTGTAATTTGTAGGATAAGTTGGGATGGTCTTGAAGGACACTGGAATTCTGGTTTTGGAGCTAATGGTGGCATTGCTGGCCTCATTGTCATCCTGGATAGGAAAAAATAAAGTGCCTTAAAGTGAATTTTAGGAGGGGTTGGTTACGTCTGGCTGAAGGAGACAGAGGCCACTCCCTGTTAATTTGTATCTCATGGATTAAACTGATATAAAGAAGAGTTTTTCTGACCGGAAGGGCTTTGTGCCTGTGTTGCACTTGACAAAAGCACTTGGGCATTTCCAGAACTCCTGCCCTGCAGCCTTGGTCTTTGGTAGCCAAGTGAGAAGTGGGGTTGGGCTGTGCAGAAACGTGGAGTGTCACTCAGCTTCCCAGACATTCCTACAGGATGTCTCCATTCCCCTGTAAGAAGCATCCTGGCTTGTTCCTGAAATCCCCCTGCACCCCTTGTGCCTGAACTTCAATGCTCTGTCATTCAGGAGCTGTTCCGCAAGGTACGAAGCATCTTGAACAAGCTGACGCCCCAGATGTTCAACCAGCTCATGAAGCAGGTGACAGACCTGACGGTGGACACAGAGGAGAGGCTGAAGGGAGTCATCGACCTGGTCTTCGAGAAGGCCATCGACGAGCCCAGCTTCTCGGTGGCGTACGCCAACATGTGCCGGTGCCTGGTGACGGTAAGAGCCGCCCGCAGCTCGGGAACTCCTCTGGGCAGTGTTCAGCACGGCACCCCACGGGCTGGTGGGCAGTGACAGAACCCGGGGAGAGCAGAGTTAAGTGTTTGTTCTGAGTATAAGTGAGAATAGTTAATGTGGAGTATTTGTTGGCCGTGCCCGAGGCGGAGGGATTTGAGGGAGCAGTTGTTGTTGGGAGTTGAGGACTCTGCTCCACCTGGTCACGAGATGCGATTTGGGAAGTTCAGAAAATCACGGAAGCATGGAATGGTATAGGTGGGAAAGGGAACTTAAAGCTCTTCTCATTGCACTCCGTGCCATGGGCAGGGACACCTTCCACTGTCCCAGGCTGCTCCAAGCCCCAATGTCCAGCCTGGCCTTGGGCACTTCCAGGGATCCAGGGGCAGCCCCAGCTTCTCTGGGCACCCTGTGCCAGGGCCTCCCCACCCTTCTGTGTCTGTCATTTCCAAGGGAGCCCAAGATGAGCCGGGCTTTGCACAGATCATTCTCAGATGGTGAATTTGGGACAAAATAACCCCCTTTTCCCCAGGTCCTTCATGACATGCAATGAAGGAATACAGCTTAAGCCTGCAGCACAGAACAGGAGCGGTTTTAAGCAGGAGTTGTTTTTAAGGGATCCTGTGGATGGAAAGGTAATCCATCCCCGGGCAGAGGTGGTGTCAGCCAAGTTTGGAGTGTGACTTTATATCTGCAATGTAAAACTCCACTGGAAATCCTGACGTGAGGCTTCACTTTCACAGCTGTGCGGAGCCGCACAGCTCAACATGAAGAGCAAAATAGTTATGGCTGACCCCTCCTCTGTGGAGTTTGTCCCTATTTCTGCTGATGTTTTTCTTCCTTCTCACTCCAGCTGAAAGTGCCCATGGCAGACAAACCTGGGAGCACAGTAAATTTCCGTAAGTTGCTGTTAAATCGCTGCCAGAAGGAATTTGAAAAGGACAAGGCTGACGACGATGTCTTTGAAAAGAAGCAGAAAGAACTCGAAGCTGCCACCACTGTAAGTGGTGTTTTTCTCCATAAGTTCTTAGAGTTCCCTCAGAAAATTATTTACTTTTGAGACAGCAGTTGATCTGGGGGGATTCCGGAGTTGAGACTTTCATTCTGTCACTGTGCCTGAGGATAACAAAAAATATTTGCCTTGACAGTGGGTTTATACCAGCATCTTTCAGGGCTTTAGGAGGAAAAGAGTGAACAGTGTCTATGAACATAAAACTGGATCTTTCAAAGAGTTCTGTGCACTGGGAACATGGTTTCGCAGAGCTGTTTTCCTGTTTTACAGCCAGAGGAGAAGACGCGGCTCCACGATGAGCTGGAAGAGGCCAAGGACAAAGCCCGGCGGAGATCCATTGGGAATATAAAATTCATCGGTGAGCTTTTCAAGCTGAAGATGCTGACGGAGGCCATCATGCACGACTGCGTGGTGAAGCTGCTGAAAAACCACGACGAGGAGTCCCTCGAGTGCCTTTGCCGCCTGCTCACAACCATTGGCAAGGACCTGGACTTTGAGAAGGCAAAGGTGGGGCAGGAATGGGAGCGAGGGATGAGGCTCTCTGGGCAGGGCTGGAAAAACGGGTGTGGGGTGTTTTTATTTGAAGATTAGTTTTTTCTTCAGGAATTTCCATATGGCATGAGGAAATCATCCACTCCTCTGTGGATGTTTCGTCATGACCTGGCCTCGCTCCCTGCCCTGTAATAGAGTCTGTGTCATTTTCAACAGTGTTCTCCAGTTGTTGTTTCCAAAGATTTTATCCAAACACACAGCCCAGAAATGCTCAACATTTACTTTTTCCAAGTTGAATGTCCCTCTCTCTCTGTAGTTCCCAAAACATGAATATTTCCGGTTGAAGGTTTATGTTACCTACAGAAGCCACCATTTAATGTGTTGTTCAGGTGAAATCTAAAACACCCTCATTAACCAGTCCAAACTCCTGCCTGAGCCTCGGGGGTGCCTTTATTTTGTGTCATCCCTTGTCTCCAGTTGTGCTGGGATGTGGCAGCTGTTCTGCCACCACAGCGATCCTGCATCCTCCTCCCCGTTTTTCAGCAAATGTATCTGTAGCATGGAGCACAGAGCACTCCAAGAGCTTCTCTTGGCACAGACAATGTGCTGCTCCTTCACAAAAATCAGGCTTGGGATGCAAAACTCGAGGGTTTTGCCAGGAATCAGTGGGACTCGGCTCTGGAAACAAGCGGAGCTAATTGTGTTCAGCTGCCCAGGGCAGGGAGTTCCCTCTCCACACACTGGATCTCAGGAATCAATCCTGAGCCTTAAGGGGAAGGAATTTCCCAGATTGTTCTGTGAGCATTGACCAAAACAACGTGGTTTTATCAGCAATCCCCAGGCTAAACATCCCATGCTGTGAACGCAGCACCAGGCATGGCACCAGCATGGGATTCAGTTTCTCCGTGTGCTTTGGGAAGAAAACCAGGTCTGAATTCCAAGCTGAGGTCAGGCTGGATGAGGCCTGGATGCTGTTTTGGTCTTTTTGAGCACTGTAAAAGCCAACATTTTGGGGCTCTGCTGGTCCTGCATCCTCGAGCGGGGCATGGTGGGGCACGGAGCAAGGGAGCAATTCCAGATGCCTCTGTCCTGTCTTTGGGTTTGGTTATTTCTATCAAGACTGAGAGAATCCTTCTTAATGGGGTAGACATTTTATTGTGTGTTTTTATTGAAGCTGAACTGTTAGTCATAGTTTAATTAAAACTTCTGAAGTAAGTCCATTGGTAATATTTCCCCATGATCCCTACATTTGGAAACATTTGCTCCCAGAGCTGGAACTTTCCAAGGCAAGGCCAGACACAAACTTTAATGGGCTTTTTCTTGTTTGTTTAACTACAAGGACAAGGGTTTAGCTGGTTTTTAGTGCAGAGACAGGGAAACACTATAGAAAAGTGTTCTGAAACTCTTGGTTTGAAACAACCAGAGGCCCTATTTTGAGAAAAAGGCTTTTTAGAGCTTGGTGAGCCAAATTTAAACCTAACAGGAGCTTCTCTGCTTTCATGTCTTAGTGTGAACCTATTGGGATTCTACTACATCATGATTTTTCTGGATGAGGAGGAGTTTGTGGGGTTTTTTCCCACTCCGAGTCCATTAAACTGTTCTTGTAGAGAGACCCAGAGCTGCTGCTCAGCCTGGCCTGGCTCAGACAGCTTGGGGGGTAAACCGTGCAGTGATGTGTCTTAGGCTGGTTTTGTACCCATTTTGTTTCCTGAGCCAGTTTTTCTTGGGCTGAGGTGAGCACACAAGCTGATTTGAGGAGGGGGAGCTCAGAATGAGATATATTTTCAATGGATATCATGTTTATTATGTAAGTGCAGAGGGCATTCATTGTTTGAGTAATTGAAAACCCAGAGAAAGTGCGTGCCTGCACACTTGCGCCTCATTTCCTGCACATGCTGCCCTCCAATCCATCCTGGAGGAGTGTACAAGACCCAGCACTCAGCTCTCTGGGGAGCAGCCCTGTGTCCCCTGATGTTTCCAGCACGGGAATGCAGGAGCAGCTGGGTGCCCCTCAAGGGAGTATTTTCATTTTTCTCCACAACACTGATGATGCTGTTTTTCTTGTCTAGCCCCGCATGGACCAGTATTTTAATCAGATGGAGAAGATTGTGAAAGAGAGGAAAACCTCCTCAAGGATTCGATTCATGCTTCAGGATGTAATAGACCTAAGGCTGGTAGGTCACAACTCCAGTGAGGAAAAGCATGAAATCATGGAAGCTCAGACTGGTTTGGGTTAGAAGGGACCTTAAGGATCATCTCATTCCACCCCCTGCCACGGACAGGGATACCTCCCACTGTCCCAGGCTGCTCCAAGCCCCATCCAGCCTGGCCTTGGACACTTCCAGGGATTCAGGGGCAGCCACAGCTTCTCTGGGCACCCTGTGCCAGGGCCTCCCCACCCTCACAGGGAAGAATTTCTTCCCAATGTCCCATCTAACCCTGCCCTCTGGCAGTGGGAAGCCATTCCCCCTTGTCCAAAGTCCCTCTCCAGCTCTCCTGGAGCCCCTTTAGGCCCTGGAAGGGGCTCTGAGCTCTCCCTCAGCCTTCCCTTCTCCAGGTGAACATGCCCAGCTCTCCTGCCAGTCTGTCATGTTCCCTTCCATATCCAGACTGGATAAGCTCTCATGCAAGAGCAGGGATTCACAGCTGAAGTAGGATGTTGGGGGGAGATCTGTTCCCCTCCTCCCCAAAGTCTGGCTGTTCAAAGCCAGGAGATGTCTCCACGTTGTCCTGGTGCCATGGTCAGTACTTGTGTGGTGCACAGGGCCCCCACGCTGTGCAGGTGAAGACGTGACCACGGGTGGAACAAACCTTCCCAGCACCTGTGATTTTTCCCCCAGGGGACCTGTTTTGGGTTGTGTGGAGGCTGAAGTCACCATTTTGGCTGCAGGTAGATAATTGCCCCAAGAGCTGTAATGAGGCTGCAGCAAGATAAGGGACAGCATGGTCGTTCCAGGGCTGGAAGGGTCTGAGCAGTGCATGGCTGAAAAGACACATCGAGCAGGGAAAGTGTTTTTGGAGTGACAGCTGCCCCTCTCTACAGGATTCCTGTCTCAGCCATCACCATTCCTGGATTGGCAAAGCACTGTCTCCACTTAAAATCAGTCACTTTTTGCTTTTTTTATTTTCAAGGTTTCATTTTTTCCCCTCAAGCTTGATGGAAAGGCTCCCACCAAGAGTGTCAGTCATAGAGTGACAGCAGCTCTTCTCTTTCCTCTGAACCTTGAATGAGTGGGAAGCTGGGAATGTGCAGGCTGGGGGTTGACATGTCTTGAGCTCAGTCAGGTCTCACTGCATTCTCTACCTGAGCACAGGGCTTTGCTCTCTGGTGCTGGGATAACCATGTCCATAACATGTCCCAGCTCCACAGGATTTTCTCCGGCCCCTCTAAGGCATGGCAAGGGTGGGAGGATGAGGCCTCGTTCCCAATGTTCAAATCCCCACGTTTGATGCTCCCCTGGAAGTTTCCCTGAGCACGTGTTTGGTTTTTTTTGCTTCTTCCCCAGTGCAACTGGGTGTCACGGAGAGCAGACCAGGGCCCCAAGACCATCGAGCAGATCCATAAAGAAGCCAAGATTGAAGAGCAGGAAGAACAGAGGAAGGTGCAACAGCTCATGACCAAAGACAAGAGGAGACCAGGTAAAGTGAAAGCCAAGTTGGCTGCTCCTTTCACTCATTTCACACCCTGTGGCCTTAGAGGGAATCCCACATAAAAGGAAAAAATCTGGTGTTGTTTTTTTTTCCCAAGTGTAATGAGCAAAGGGAATTGGGGCCTGATTGTGGCAGAGGCTGGAAAAGGAACAGATTTGCCATGGATTGGCTGTGGGGATTTTCAGGGGCAAATCCCATGGGTGAAAACAGCCAACCACAGGCCAACAGTGCTTAAGTTTTCCATTCATTCAAACCATGTTTGATTTTGTGACAGGCTGCCAGAAATCTGTTCTAACAAGTTACTACTTGGGAGTCAGGTTTGCCATCCATTCTCATAACACTGCAGAGTCTCATTTCAAGAGAAAAACATCTCATTTCAGGAGTAACCGTGTTGTCTTCAGCTGTTACAGTCGTGAGGTGCGGGAGTGTCTTGGCTTAAACTGCTCCTGGCCCTCAGGGCACTACCTGAAGATGAATTTGGAGTGACTGGGAAAATAAAGTCTGGGACAGAGCAGGGCAAGGAGAAAGTAATTTTGGGGATTCTTTAATACTAAGGATTGTCAAATGAAAGTGCTTTGAAAACAGGGTGTAAAGAAAATAATGTAGACTTTAATTATCCTGAAAGTGACACCAGGAGAAGGTGAGGAACCTGGCCTGAGGGGCTCCGTGTCAGACCTGCCAAGCACTGCAGGAATGTGTGGGGTGAGTGAGGCTCTGGTCAGGGAAGGCATCTCACCTGCTCCTTCCGTGAGCTCGTGAACGTGCAGCATCTGCAGGAATGCAGAGGAATCCAGCCAGGAACCATCCCTTCCAAAAGCAGCCCTTGAAAGGAGAGAAAGCTTTTGTGTCAAGGCTGTTTTGTGGGAACACAGGCAGGCAGGCTGGTTGTGTCATGTCAGTGGGACAGATGTTGCTGAGCAGGGCCCTGCCGGCGGAGCAGCGGGATGAGCTGAGGAGGGTTCTGTTTGTCACCCTCAGGTGTCCCACGGGTCGACGAAGGTGGCTGGAACACTGTGCAGGGGGCAAAGAACAGCAGAGTGCTGGACCCCACCAAGTTCCTTAAAATCACCAAGGTAGGTGCCACCACAAGGCTCCTTCAGGGCAATAAAATATCTGTCAGTCCAGGAAGGACTGGGACGGTGTGTACAGGTCGCAACTTGGGGTCGGGACATTTTAAATCCTCAGAGTTAGTACTGTGTGTAGATAAAGCTCCATTATCTTCTGGATGTTGCTTTTGTCCTGAGGGAAGGGAGTGTGCAGACTTTCTTTCTTAGGTTCACAGTGTCCTTTTAGTAATTCAGAAGCTCTCGTAGTCAGAAAATCTGCGTTTTATTCAGTGATGAAAATGTGAGTCAGGGTACTGTGTGACATGGAGAGGCAGCACAGCACCCACGTTTGATGGGTCTCAAACACATCACTTGGGGGTCTCAAACACCTGCTGGAAATCCTTGGCTGCCTCAAGTTCTTAAGACCCTATTCTGATGCTGCTCCTCAATAAAACAGGGAGGCCACGTCCACTTTGATGTGTCACAAACAGCAACACTCCAGACTCGGGAGGCTGCAGTAGAATGGGAAGAGCTGTGTCTGCTTTTGGAGGTTTCTTGATTTGGTGGCATGGTTGCATCCCCCAGTACGTGATAAACTTTTGTATTCATCCTCCAGATGAGCAGCTTCCTGTTATTTCACCATTAGACTGGTGGATTTGGGACAGTTTTCCCGGCTGCAGGTTGGGCAAGTTGGGAGATTTCTCCTTTTTTAAGCTTCAGAACAGCTCTGGGTTTTCTTGCCAAGGAAAAGTCTGGCCTTTGCATTAATCAGTGATTCCTAAATATTCCCTTGTCCCACTTAATGTCACTCACCCTGAATTTTTACACTCAGTGCCTGGATTCTTGGAGAGCTGTAAGGAAGGACCTGGACAGACTGCAGCCCTTCTGCAGATCCAATCAGTTTGTTCCTTCAGAAAGTCATAAAACAGTCTCCAAAACTTCATTAGCAGGAGAGGTTCAGCCTCCTCCTGCCTGCGCTTATGGCTCACCTGGGAAAAGCCCTTCTCCTCTGTTCCATACAAATGGAGCTGGTTCCACAGCAGCTGCTTTGGAAGGAGAGAGGAGCTCACCAGAGATCTGCGAGGTCACAGCCTCCTTGTCAATAAATTCTCCCACTGAACATTGTAAAATCAATGTTCTCTTCTTGCCAGACACCACTTCTTCCCTCCAAGTTCTGCGACCTGTTGTCGTCCTTTGCCCTCTGGATTGTTGGGTGCCCTGCAGATCCCCGCAAAGCCATGACTGGAGGGTTGATGGACAGTGGAGCTGTTCACACATCACAAACGGACTGAACATCTTTCAAGTACAGATACACTGAGCTTTTCCACCTTCCTGAGCTTCAAATTCCCAATAAAAAGAAGCTCCTGCTCACTGTGAATGTCTCTCACTGGCATTTGGAAGAGGCTCTTCGTGATGCCCTTTGTTGTTTGTGTCCTCTGTCTTGGGCCACGGTTTGGTCTTCCAGAAATATCTTAAAGTGTATTTTGGTGTTCACAAGACTGGGATTGTTGCCAAAAAAATCTCCCATTTATTATTAAATGGTATGATTTGCCCTTGTAATGGTACATCCTGGTGTGTTTTACAGCCCACAATAGATGAGAAGATTCAGCTCGTGCCTAAAGCCCAGTTGGGCAGCTGGGGGAAGGGCAGCAGTGGTGGAGCCAAGGCAAGCGAGATGGGTAAGTCAGGAGGGACCCTCACCCTTGGCTTTGCTGCCAAAGAGCAGGTTTGGGTGGGTTCACAGAACCTTGGAACGTCCTCAGCCGGGAGGGACCCACAAGGATCATCCAGTCCAGCCCCTGGCCCTGCACAGACACCCCAACAACCCCACCCTGGGCACCCCTGGCAGCGCTGCCCAAACGCTCCTGGAGCTCTGGCAGCCTCGGGGCCGTGCCCATTCCCTGGGGAGCCTGGGCAGTGCCCAGCACCCTCTGGGGGAAGAACCTTTCCCTGATAGCCAACCTAAACCCCCCTGGCACAGCTCCAGCTGCTCCCTCAGTCCTGTCCTGGTCACAGAGCAGGGATCAGAGCTGCCCCTTGGGAGGAGCTGCAGCCCCCAATGAGGGCTCCCCTCAGTCTCCTCTCCTCCCGTCTCTGTGTGACCTCCTGACAAGAAGGGTTGAAGTGGGGCAGGACCAGCCTTTTCCCTGCACTTCTCTCCCCATCGCTCTGAAACAGCTCTGGCTGAACTGCTCAGTGAAGCCAAGGTAGCAGCAGCTCCTGACCTTGTCACTCTGCTCTGTGTTGTCTCCACGATCTCCAGACTCCTTGCGACCAAGTGCCACAAGTCTGAACAGATTTTCTGCCCTGCAGCCTCCAGTCTCCCCAGTATCTGCCTCATCTGCATCTTCAGAACTAGAATCTCGCAGGGCCTTAACGAGGTGAGTGTCGCTCCGTCTCTCTTCCCTGCTGCACTTTGCACCCCCTGCTCTGGGTACCAGCACTCAGAAAGAAGAGAATTCCTTGCCTTTCCAGGAATTCCCCTCTGAGTTAGCTTCAAACACACCTGTATTTTATAATACCATAGGGGAGACAGGTGGAATTCATTTTTAAAGCCATTTTGATTAATGTTTTTACCCTTCAGCTAAGGGTAGTTGTGTTTAACAGATCAAAAACTCTTCAGATAAAAAGTAGTAATAAATAGGTTGTATTTAATAGCTGTGAATTCAGCCAGGTCAGTAGGTTTATTTATCCAGAAAAACACACCTAAAACCTGGCAGAAATGCAGCATAAAACAGTGTCTGACCCTTCCCAGCAGGTGTTACCTGCCCATGCTCCCTCATGCCACAAAATGCTGCAGAGCCTCTCTCTCACTCCAATTCCTTCAGGGCTGCAGCCACTCCAGCTTGGAGCATGAAACATGTATTAACCCTCAATAATTTATTAACTCTAGACATGGTTTATAAATGTACAGTTCATTTAAAAGGTCACTGGATCTTCCTTCCAGTGCACACGAGCTGCTGAAGTGTTTTCCTGGGTTGTTCCTCTAATGTTTTCCCTCCTATTTCAAGAAAAGCTTGGGCTTACCTGGAAATGACTCCATTTTGGTATTATTTTGCCCATCTTACTTGTTAACACAATAGTTAATAGGACAGATCATTGTCACCTGTTGCTGGAAGCGTTCACTGTTTGGGAGGTATTTTTCAATAAATGGGTAAAAAATACAACTCTCATGGGATCACAGAATGGTTTGGGTTGGAGAGACTTTAAAGATCATCCAGTCCCACCCCCCGTCATGGGCAGAGACACCTTCCACTATCCTAGGGTGCTCCAAGCCCCGTCCAACCCAGCCTTGGACACTTCCAGGGATGGGGCAGCCACAGCTGCTCTGGGCACCTTGTGCCAGGGCCTGCCCACCCTCACAGGGAGGAATTTCTTTGCCACATCTAATCTAAAGCTCTCACACCATTTCAAAGTGAAACAGAGTCCTTGTGTTATAAAATTCACAATTCCATGTATAAAATGGGTGCTGCAGAGCACTGCTTTCCCATGTGTTCTCTAGCAAGCATTGGCTCTGCCTGTCCACTCCGGGTATTTGTGTTTGCGCATCCCTGAAATTGAGTTAATTTTGGTTGTAGGTACAGCTGTAAGAAATGGAGTCAGCAATCCTGTGGGGTTTGGGGGTGGTTTTTTCCTGCAGTGAAGCCCTCAGGTACCTTCTCTAACCTCTGAGTGTGTTTGTGTTCGGCAGTCGCGGGAGCACAGGCAGGGAGAAGAACGACAAACCTCTGCCACCGTCCCTGTCCCGGCCTAACACCTTCCTCCGGGGCAGCAGCAGCAAGGAGCTGCTGCTGGACAACCAGGCTCAGGAGGAGCAGCGCAGGGAGATGCTGGAGACGGTGAAGCAGCTGACAGGAGGCATGGAGATGGACAGGAACAGCACTGAGGCCGAGAGGAACAAAGCCAAGGAATCTGGTAACGGCTCCTCTGTGCTTGGGGAATGTTGCTGAGTGTGTGGAAAGGCAGGAGGATCTGTCAGGAGCAGTCACACTGTCGGCTGCTGCAGCTGTGATGCACCTCCCAGAGCTGGGTAACAGCTGAGTCAGGCAGGCCTCGGCCTCATCCCTCTCCAGCTCCTCTGTAGGATCCAGCAGAGCTGAAAGGCTGCAGATGCCAGCACAACACCACCCCGTGGCATTGTCTTGCCTGTTTTGGCCTGTCATTGTCCCACTGGCTTCTGGGCACAAAGTCCCCCAAGTCAGTGTCAGTTCTTCAGGAATGCTTTTTCAGTGCCCAGTAAAGCCATATCTACCCTTTCCAAGCATTCCTCTGGGCCAGGGCAGGGATTTGGGTCTGGGACAGATGGTGCTCAGCAGCTTTTTAGCACCATGTCGTTGCCAGCTCTCCTCCTGAGCTGGCCCTGGTGCAGCGGGACAGTGGCACCCACCAAGGTGACTCGACTGTCACCTTGTCAGTCCTGCAGCTCCTACTTTTCCCTCCTGCCAGCCTGGGCTGGTTTGTTAGTGGGAAAACGTGGACTCCCAGGGGTTGTTCCCTGTGGACAGAACCTTTATAGTAAGGACAGCGTTCAGCCCCTTCCCTGGGAAACATCTGGAAACTGCTGCAGTGAGGGAAACACCTTGACTGCCACAGCACAGCAGAGGCCTATCCTGAAGCTTTGGGACGTTGTAGACAATCCACAGGGACCAGAGTTTTGGGATGTGATCAGGAGATTGCCTTGGGCTGCTGCCCATTGCAGTCAGCGTATTTTAACTGCAACAGCTCCCATTTAATTATTTAATGGTTGCGGAGAGCTTTTAAGGTATTCGACCTGTGCCACTGCCAGCTGTGATCCTGCAAGGTCAAGTTACAGAGATACTGGGAGTTCCTATGGGGGAAAAGTAGCCAGGAAGGAATCATAGAATCCCAGAATGGTTTGAGTTGGAAGGAGCCTTAAACTCATCCAGTTCCAACCCCCTGCCATGGGCAGGGACACCTTCCGCCTATCCCAGGTTGTTACAAGCCCCATCAAAGAACTACCCTGTGCCTGAGGATGGGACAGGGGACACACCTGCTCTGGTGACTTCTGTTCTCAGAATGTCAGCTCTAAAATGCTGATTTTCCTTTTCCAAACATTTCTTTTTGCTGTATTTCCACCAGCCAAGCCAGAAGCTCCCCCAGTTCCAGTGCAAGAAAAGCCTTCGCTATCAGAAGAGGAAATAGAGAGAAAATGCAAATCTATCATTGATGAGTTCTTGCATATTAATGATTTTAAGGTAAGCAAGATGAAAACCTCTCTTAACAGAAAGATCTGAGGGCATGGAGTGCTTTCTCTCCAGGATCTGTCTCTGTGAGCACCCAGCCCACACAGAGGCAGCGGAAGCAGCGGGGCCAGGCAGAATCCAGGCAGCAGCAGCAGCAGCAGCTCCATGAGCCGTTTCAGGACAGTTGTCTCCCAAGCTTGTTTTCTGCCCTGCTGGTCATAGGAAAAATAGCCCAGCCTGTGTGTTTTAAGTAGTAAGATGGATGTGTATCTGTCATGAATCACTGAGCAGCTCCATAATACCAGCAATTCTGGAAGCAGAAAAGCTAGTGGGAAAATAAACAGAGGTTTTCATTTAGTTATCAAAGCATATGCTGTTCTGATCTGAAGGCAGATAAAGCAGTACTAAATATTGAACAAACCACTCCAGAGGATTTTTAATAAACATTGGAAATTACTGAGCAGCTGTCATCACTTCCTAGTTAAAAGGTTGAAATTTTGTTTCCCTTGTAAATGGGTTTTTTAGCTTGTCCAGGGAGTTTGCTAGAAGTGTTACATTGGCTATGAAGCTGATTCGTTTGATCTTTCACTGAAATAAATTTTAAAACCTGCCAAGTTTGAAATGGCAGCATTTGGGAGTTGCTGGTTTGGCACCCTAAAAGCAGAGTTGCTGCTTCCATTTCATTGGGCTTCCAATTAATGATTGGAAAGAGGAATAGTCTCATGATGGATTGTTTAGAGTTCACATCTAGTTATTGGGATAAATTATTAAATACTTGGTTTGGAGAGGAAAAACCGTGCTCTGATTGGCAGTGGGCTGGCCTGGGACCCAGGGGCTGGTGAGCCAAGGAGTCGCCGCTCCTTTTCCTTCTTGTGATGGACTCCAGAGGCTCCCCCTGGGTGCCTGCGATGAAGGGACCACTTCGGTTCCCTGTTTGCAAATACAGCAGCATATTTCTGTGGCTGGCTGGAAATAGAGCTGAATTGCATTGGACAGGGCAGGGCTGATTAAAAGTATGGAATCAAGGCAGTTTGTTTGCATCAGGAATTACTTGCTACTGGGGAATTCTTGGTGCTCGTCAGGTGCAGTGAAGCTCTGACTAACTCTGCTTAAACTCGTGTTCCTGCAGCCACCCGTGAGCGAGTTCCTGCTGTGTAGAGCAGAGGAATGGCCCTTTGCAGGTGTTTGGTCCTCAGAGTTTGACCTGACCGTGAACTCCAAACTGCTGAGCTGTGACCCTGGTGACAGCAGGGTCGGCCAGCAGGGTTCCCTGTGTGTCCTGGGACACCGGGATCCTTCTGACGAGCTCCGACCCGAGCGCATGGGCTGGGACCACCGCGTTCCTGACCTGCAGAAAAAAGCAGGGCCTGAGGAAACACATCTGGGGCTGCCAGGTCTTGGTAACTCAAGGCATAAGCAGTCACAGAGCAGGTGCCTGTGGTCAGGAAGGCCACTGAGATCCGTGGGCTGGACCCAGAAGGTCACTGGGAGGTCCTTGTTATGGCAGTGGAGATTTTTGATGTGGGACTTTGAGAGCTACTCTCAGAGTCTCTGAGTGTTTTCTTTGTTTAGGTTGCAAAATGCACAAGCCAGAAAGTAGGGGCTTTAGAAAGGGGAAATCTTCCTCCAAGTGCTCCCCAGCTATTTTCTGGTTCTTGATGGGCTGTGGGTTTGTAACACGGGCGTTTGTGGCAGGTCAGATGAGTAACAAATCTAACCTGATACCCTCTTTTTGACTTGGCTTGATGTTTGATGCAGTAATAGGTGTTTCAGTGGCATCCAGAAGACAATTCCTGCCGTTTCACCGAGCAGCCCTGGAATGTGATTGTGTATTTTAAAAGTTGTTACCTGAGTGGTATAAATTCCATTATTGCTATTACTCTTGTTTCTGTTACTATTATGTGGTGAGGTTCCACAGCCTAATTCAGCAGCCTCACTAAATACTCATTTTACCAAGAATCCCCAATGTCACAGTAGGAAATACTCTTGTGCCACGTTTTTGGCTACTTTTCAGTTCCGGGGTGATTGATATGTGTCGTTCCACAGGAGGCCATGCAGTGCGTGGAGGAGCTGAGTGCCCAGAACCTGCTGCCCGTGTTTGTGCGCGTGGGAGTGGAGTCGACGCTGGAGCGGAGTCAGATCACCAGAGATCACATGGGCCAGTTGTTACATCAGCTGGTGCAGTCGGGAAAGCTGAGCAAGCAGGATTTCTTCAAGGGGTTGGTATTCTGCACAGAGAATCCACAGATTCTTTTCCTCAGTGTTTCTTGCGAATGGATGCTGTGCTGCAGAGAAATGTTCTCCCACCTTTTTTTGGTATCCTGCCCTCTCCACACATTCTTTTGTAAGGACCATATCATCTGGGTGTATTTATAAGGACTATTATTACTGTAATATATCTTAAAGTGTTTCAGATGCTTTAGTGAACATAAATATGTTCATATTTATATCAGCTTTTATTTCAAAGTAGATCTGTAGGTGTCTGTTTAAATGTGTGTATTCAGATCCCTGTTCTGTGCTGCATTTCTCCCTGCTTGCCTTTTGCAAATCCCTGAATGTAATTGGAAGAGGAGGAAGTCAGAATCCTTCACACAACATTAGTACCTGGGAGCTCCTGTGCATCCACAGAGCCTCAGCCACTCTCCCACTAGGAAAAAGGCTTCACCCACCCGATGCCATCTCTCAGGACACCTCAGCTGGAGCGGCCGAATCCTCGAGGAGCTGAGGAGGAGAGCATGCAGCAGATGGGTTGGACCTGCCTCAAGAGACCTGAGTTTCAGCTGCTGGCTCATTTCAGCTCCCTGAGTTTTGTGTTCCCAGCCTGGTGTCCAGTCCTCAAACAATCCATGTTCCCAGGGAGGCCCCTGGTGGCACTCAGTCCTCGCCGGGGTGTAGAATAGGAGGAATAACAGGGGTAGCCACAAATGCAGCAGTGAAGGAGCAGATGAACTCTTTGGATCCCGAGTTCCTGAGGAGTTGGCTCTGTCTGGCTGCTTTAATTTGAATCCCTGTCATTGTGGTACCACCGACTGCTCTGACAGGAACTCCCTGCACCCGTGTCTGTCCCTGAACTCCATTTAGCTCACACGAAAGGTTTAGGCAGCCTGAGCCCAAAACCGTATGGAACAGCTGAAAAAATCTACATAGATCCACAGGGAGAACACTTGTGTCCACACAGCACTGATGGTCAGAGGGACTCATTTGAGGTGATACATATCCAAAATGTATTGGGATTAAAGCTGTTCTGGAGTTTCCTGGCGTTGAGATAAGTGGATCTTGATGAAATATTGGGATCTGTGGTGTGAATGTGGCATAAACAACATGAAACAGCTCCTGAAGATGATGGAAAGGACAAGTGGTGTTCAGTGGGTGCTGAGGAGAACACCAGAAACCACCTCACTTACTGACACAGGAGAAATGACCGTGTAATGAGGGATCACAGGATGAGCACTGCTCCCAGCCCACATCTGGGAGATGCACAACAGGAAAACAATTTCTGGCAGAAAGGCTGGAGGAGCAGTGGGGGATGCAAAGAACAAAGCAAAGGAGGTGGTTTCTGGTTTGAAACACGAGAGAAAATGTGCATTTATAGTCACTAAACAGGACACTGGACTTTTCAAGGTTTTTGGGGGGAAACGAACCATGATAGAAACTGTCAGGAGAGCAGAAAAATTACCATCTGCCAGGCATGGGAAGTGAAGCCACCTGCAAGGATTTCATGGAAAGAAGAGTTTTGAGCCATTCTGGAAAGTGTGTCATTGGGGAGCAGTCCTGTAATTCCTGCTGCAGATAGAAACCCCCCTCTGCTGAACTGAGCTCTTACTTACAGACATTTCACTTGATGGTTTATATTTACAGACAAAAATGCTTTTTAGTTTTATAGGTGTTACTATTACCAAATGATTTGGTACTGGGATATAAGAATTATTACAAATTGAGGTTTCCTCGATCTATTTGTTGGATCTACAAAAGTTGGTGTCTTTTCCACATACTCTCCATGTTACTGCATGGAGAAATTCGGAAGTACCAAAAGCATAAAATGGCAATAGGGTCTTTGTTACTTTTGTAATTCTCCTCACTCCTCTCTCTCCTCACTCCTCTTTTATGTTACAAAACATTTTTAAAGTGCAGATTTCTTTGCAGGAAATATCTCCAATTAAATTTTCTTTAATACTTGATGTTTTTCCTTCTTCTAAAGCTTTTCTGAGACCTTGGAGCTGGCAGATGACATGGCCATAGATATACCCCATATCTGGTTGTACCTGGCTGAGTTGGTGACCCCCATGTTAAAAGAAGGAGGAATCTCTATGAGAGAACTTATACAGTAAGTGATGCTTTCTCAGCTGTGCCTGCAAGGTTTTCACAGCATGGTTCCCACCAGTCGGTGAAGGATGAGAGTGCTGGAGGCTCAGCTCCCCGGGAGCCAGTGGGAAGCTTGATGCACATCCTTGGGGGCCGCACCGGTCTGAGAGCTCTGCTGGGACGGGAGCTTGGTGCTTACACCCTTGGAGAGGGGTTTTATCCATAAGTCTGCTGTTTGTTTCAGCTGAGCTTAAAAATACCCCAGTGCTGTAGAGTGGAGTCATTTGGGAGCGCTGGGAATTGGACCTGTAGCGAGTGAGGTATCGCAGAGGGGCCTGTGTGGCTCAGAGTGGTAACTGAAGGAGGGCAGGGTTAGGTGGGATATTTGGAATAAATTCCTCCCTGTGAGGGCGGGGAGGCCCTGGCACAGGGTGCCCAGCGAAGCAATGGCTGCCCCTGGATCCCTGGCAGTGTCCAAGGCCAGGCTGGACACTGGGGCTTGGAGCAGCCTGGGACAGTGGGAGGTGTCCCTGCCCAAACTATGGGATTCGGTGTCTACCACCTGGGCATTTCCTTGAATGGGCACAGAACCTTGTCTGCAAGACTGGAAACCATTTCCCGGACCAGAATTCCTGTATTTTCTGTATGTCCTTACATATTTGGGGATTAACTGGAAGCCAGTGGAACGGTTCCTATTTCTATTACCAGTATATTAAGAAAATAACAGTATTTTCCCTCTACCCAAATACAGTATCCCACAAAAATTAGTGGATTTGACATTAAATATATCATACTTTTTGATGTAAAATTCAAGTATTTGTAATTAGCCGTGTTGTGACAAGGTCACTGCATCACTAAATGTTTTATCAGCAGTGCTGGATTAATCAAATCCTTCCTCCCTGGCAGAAGTTAAAGGTGATTTCCTGCCTCAGTTTGCCCCTTGCTTTGCATTCCAAATACGAATTATAAAGAAAAAACACCTGGTTTTCTTTCATTCTAGAGAATTTAGCAAACCCTTGCTTCCTGTGGGAAGAGCCGGCGTCTTGCTTGCTGAAATCTTGCACCTTCTATGCAAACAAATGGTGAGTGCCCAGGTGCTCCTGTCCTCCAGAGGGAGGAGTGGATGCAGCGCTCGTGTTCATGCATGAAACCTACACCATTCCCACATGAGGACGTTTAGGGATGGATGATCAGCCAGTCCAGATAACTTAGGAAACATGCCTCGCACCCCCAGTTTCCAACCAAGCCTTAAGAGGTTCCAAAAAGTTGAGTTAACTTTTTGTTTTCTCATCACTTTTCCCTTTTGCAGGTACCTTTGCACCTGGCTTCTCCCAGAAGCTAAGAGTGCTGAAATACTGCAAGAGGGACATGCTCAAGGGATTTCTGGGCTGACCAGAAGCAGCAAGTGCCGGGAATCTTGCGAGAGAGATGTTCTTGCAGACCGGAGAGGTTCTCAGGGTTCGGATAAGCTTCCGATGGCCTCAGACTGCTGGGTGCTTATCCAAACTAAACCTGCCGACTCTTGAGGTTCACCCAGCACTGGGGTAGTGACACCTCCTCACCCCGTGACTCCGAGAGCTCTCTTTCACACCTCACAGCTGCGTGTCCAACCAGTTTGGTGTTTTCCCTATAACTCATCTCCATTTTTGTCTTTTTTTTTCTTTTTTTTTTAATCCAGCTAAATCCTGCACTTTGGGTAGTGTCTATTTCCAACCCCGTAAAATCCCTCACTTGCCTTTTTATATTTTTTCAAGCATGCATTCAAGTAAGGTTGAATGTTCCAGGAGCATTTCAGTCTTAACAGTGCAAAGAGTGTCTTTTTATTTATTTATTTTAGTCTTGTGCTTGTTTGGACAATCAACTTCCATTTTTTTTTTAACTATTCTGTGAAAGAAAAGCTGCTGTGCTCTGGGTGTGGAAGCA
The DNA here is from genome assembly GCF_009650955.1 of Corvus moneduloides. NCBI lineage: Eukaryota > Metazoa > Chordata > Aves > Passeriformes > Corvidae > Corvus > Corvus moneduloides. The sequence goes on from NC_045497.1 coordinate 7,565,131, forward strand.
CAGCCTTGGGTCTCTGTTTCTGCCACAGCTTTCTGATCCAGTCTCGTCCAGGCCAAGACTTGGACTCGGGTATTTCAGTGTAATATCAGCCATCTAATCCAGATCTTGATGGGTCAGAGCAGGAACTATGCACAGTTGGCTCTTAACAACCTGTATCGTAAACTGAAAATTGTAATCTGCTTTGTAAACTAAAAGTCAGGCTGCATTTCTCGGCTTAGGCTACTCAGTGATCTCCTTGTGAGCAGGCACTGTAAGGTGAAACTCTGGCAGAGCATTTGGGTGAAAAGAGCTGGTTGTGCTCAGCATTTTTATTCTTATCAGAACTGTGTGTGTCAGAACTGGGCCCTCTGAGGCAGGAGGCTCAAAGGTCAGTGTGACATTAGAGGCTGCAAAAGGCTGAACTGTCTGTGCTCAAAGGCACTGCTCTCAAGGTTTGCATAAACTCTAGGAATTGAGGAGAGAATTTGGGATTATGTGCCTGAATTTGAGTCTTGGTCTCTGTGCAGAAAACAGCCGTGTAAATAAGGAATTTTCTCAAAGGAGCAGTGTGCCAGAGCCTTACTGTCGAGGCAGGGGAGCGTGAGTCACGGAGTAAGTCAGGAGAAGGATCTGAGTCATCCGTGCCAGCTCTGTGTCAGGCCGTGGGAAACTGTCCTGTTCCACTGCTCCTGGGTAACCTCGGAGGTCGTTGCGAGCCCCCCGTGTCACTTCTGCCTTGTCCGTTCCCCATCACGAGGCGTTGCCCACCTGACAAGATGTGCATACCCGGGGGGATTGCACATGTGGTTTCTCTTGCACGAGGTCTCCAGATGTTCTCACTCATTGCTGGGCGTTTGTTGGGTGGCTGAGCTGTCCATTATTCCTCCTGACACAGCTGCACCATTCCGGCCCCTGTGAGCTCCCGGGGTGTCGCTCAGCTCTTTAAACTGGACAAACTGCTTGTGTTTCAGAGCCATAAGAAAGTGGGAGCCTTGTGGAGGGAGTCTGGCCTCAGTTGGAAGGACTACTTGCCCGAAGGGGAGGATGTACATACCTTTCTCATGGAACAAGTGAGTTCAGATCATTGGCTCGATCATCCCGTTTGTTCATCCTCTTCCATCCCATTCTTATGTGCAGTTGGAATATGGGGTGAAGTGTCTCGAGTTGGGGTAGATGATTTCAGCACCACCTTTTGAAGCACAGGGAGGACAAGCTTGTCCCCACTGCTCCCAGACACACATCTCAGGTCTCCTGACTTCCTCTAGGAGACCTGTTTCTCCAGCTGGGAAAAAAATTTCAAGAATGAGTTTTGGAGCAAGGACAGATAATCTGCAGAAGGGCCACAATAAATGGTAGCAGTTATTCACTCATCCCACCTTGGACTATGATCCTGGAGGGGGCCAGGAACTGATGGAGGCACCTCACCTCTTGCTGGTGCTGCTCCTCAGGAAGACACTGTCTCCCTTCGGAGCTTCAAGTGATCTGCTGCCCTGTTCCGGCACTTTGGAAGTGCTGCAGGAAATGAAATTGTTACCATGGCCTGGGCCTCACTGAGGGGACTACAGCCCCTCTTGTCACAGTTTTCAAGGAATTGGGGCACTGGCTGCAATTCCTTTGAGCCAGTGCCAGCTCTGGTCATTGCATTCCAGCCCCTATAGCTCCAGCTGGGCAACACACGCTTGATTTTTTGCTCTGCTGTGCAGGGCTGGAGCTGCCTGAGGTACCTCGTCTTTGCTGGATAATGTAGTTCCCATGTGTTGGTAAAATGCTTCCTAACCTTTGGAACAGGGAAAGTTTATATTGCTGTAATGATAACTAAGCAGCTGGAAGATGCCAGGAAGCAGAATTAAATGTAGTTTCCTGCTTCAATCTGGTGTAATTCAGCCTAGGGAAGTGCGTTTCACTAATTCTCATCATCACATGTGGTGTTGCAGAAGTTGGAGTTCGCGGAGTCCAACTGTTCCAGTTCCTCAGAAGCACTTTCAGAGAAAGAACTCTCTGCGGAAGAGCTGAACAAGCAGCTGGAAAAACTCATTGTTGAGGACAAGGCGAATGATGAACAAATCTTTGATTGGGTAGAGGTACAAAGAGATTTTCACCCTCCCTGCAGACTGTTTAACTGCTTTTGTTAATATGTTCTGGTCTGAACATCTCGGGGTTTAGGACACTGCAAGGATTTGGTCTGTACAATCAACACTTCCAAATAATTAAAATCTAAAATATTATCAGTTATTTAAGAGTCAGCTTTAGGAAGGAAGAATTTTAGCCATATTAACTGTGTAACTGCCTTTTAAATACTGTAGACTTTCTGACACTGAATATCCTACTTCTGCCACTTAGTACATTCTAGATGTACACTGCTACATCGTTTCTTCACAAAATAGGGAAGAGAGCCTTCTCACTACTTTTTTCCAACATGACCTCTGCAAATTTCCCCCTGTAAAAACATCCTGGGCAGTCACTGAGAGCACCTTTTCCCAGTGCCTGCCCAGTGCGCTGGAAGAGAAAGAAAAAAAAGAGGAAAAAGCCTGTCAACCCACTGGTCTTTGCTCTCTGTCTCTGGCTGCATTCTTTAACCCAGATGTTTAGTGTCCAAAATTATACCCAGCCTGATGCATTTACATCTGTGCTTACACTAAATCTTGGTCAGCTTCAGTTCAGTTATTTCTGTGGCAGAGCAATGTGTTAGAAATGTCATTTTTCCACTGCTGTTAGAGGAGTCGAGAGTGGAACAAAAGCAGCACTGAAGATCTGGGATCACCCACAGGCTCTTTGGAGCCTTGGACAAGTTCCACAGCCATTCCCTGAATTTCTTTTGCAAAGCAAACAATCTCCACCCAAGGAACACGCCATAAAGTTTGTTGGAAAAGCCTGAAACTCTTTGAAACTGTGTAAGGGCATTGCAGGAGCCTGGCATGGTTGGTTTGGTTCTGCAGACAAACGGCTCTTTGTGGGAGGCATTCAATGGCACATGGATCCCATGGGAACTGGTGTTGCCTGTTGACATCCCTGAGGGAGTTTCAAGGAGTGAGTGGGGAAGCCGAGGGTTTGCAGGGGTGAGCTGGGTTTGTGCTGCAGCAGCAGCTGAGCCTGGACGTGCTGCCGGATTCAGTGCTGGAGTTTGGAAGCAGTCGCGCTCCTGCAGCGCTGTGTTTTTAACTGGCCCATTTACTCTTGATTCCAGGCTAATCTAGATGAAAGCCAGATGAGTTCACCTACATTCCTTAGAGCTTTAATGACATCAGTTTGTAAAGCAGCTATTATAGGTGAGTAACTTGCAGTGTAAACACCACACAAACCAAACCTGCAAAGAATTATTTGGTGTTTTTCAGGTTTATATCACATTTCCCTGCCCAAGGCTGTGTTTTATCACACACTAAGGCTACTCCATCATTTGGGATTGTGCCCGAGAGCAGGGTGTCCCTTCCCCGTGTGACAGCCAGGTGCTTTGCCGAGTGTGGTGTTCCCGAGGTGACCCTGGTGTGTCCCAGTGACCTTGTGTGAGCGGGGGTTTCAGACAGCGCTGGGTAATGCCAGCTTGCTCGTCGATTTTCTTGACAAAGGTGGAAATGACTGAGATCATCATTAAGGCAGTTAACATTTCCACTCCTGTGTCAGCAAAGATGCGTGGGCACCCCAGCAGTGGCAGCGTGGGCTGTGGGAAGAAGCCAGTCTGGGGCTCAGGCTTGTAAGAGTTTTATATCTGAAGTTTCAGTTTCATAAGGATGGTTTATGTGGATTGTTTGCCTGTACAGCTGTTGGCTGGAAACACAGGAAAGGGAGGGCTCCCAAGTCGGACACGTGAGCCTTGGAGCCTCAGGGGAGTTGACTAAAGCACTGCAGCCAGAAACATCTGCTCACTTCACTTGGTTGTCTTTTAACTTTACTGTTGGCATCTGGCAAAGCAAAAAGTGGTGCTTGTAAAGGGTCTGGTTCTGCTCTGAGCTGTGATTTGGGGGAGAGAACGGGCTGGATTCCACCGCGGGAGGGAGGGGAGGGACAGCCCAGCTCCTTCCTCTCTCTGGGAACAGAACCTTGCTCGTGCCACCTAGTGTTAACAGAGACATGACACAGAATTTCATTTACAATGTTTAAGGGTTCCCTGTTGTCAGGAAAGTCATCCTCTGGTGTAAATTTTGACCTTGCCTTTAACTGAGTCTTTTTCTTTTGTTTTCAAAATATCACTTAATTGGGTTGTGTGATGTACTTGAAAGCTGCTGAATAATTTATCCATGTGGCTGAGGGACTTCTAATGCATATTTTTTATATATTCCTATTTCCTATGTCATGTGCAACTTAAAATTCTGTTTCTGCCCTGGTATTTAAAAAAAAAAAAAAAAGAATTTTCTAAAAACCTTCTAAATGCAATTGCCTGTGGAGACACGATTTGCACTGCAAGGTAAAGTTGTGCTGCTTCTGTGTGTTTTAGAGCTGGGGTCACTGCAGACACTGGCTGAATTTGGGGAACTTTAAGGACCAAGACTTCCAGAAATAGCCATTAACCAAAAATAGTTCCTGTTGTTTCTCATCCTCCTTTTCTCTCCACTCTGATCTGTGTTTGTGATTGTTATTTGCATAAATAAAGGCAGTCAAAAACCTGTCCCTGTTGCCATGTGCCAAAGCTGACCCTGCTTTCTCCTCTTCCCCTCAGCGGACTCTTCCAGCTTCCGAGTGGACACTGCTGTTATCAAACAGAGAGTGCCCATCCTACTCAAGTACCTGGACTCAGACACAGAGAAGGAACTACAAGCACTTTATGCACTACAAGCATCAATAGTAAAACTTGATCAACCTCCTAGTAAGTGTTGCCTTTGTGCTGGGATTCTGTGGGGGACTGGGAGAGGATGTGCTTTTCCTTACCTTTGTAGGTAGCAGGTGAGAAAAGCCGGTGTGTGGTGGGTTCAGCTTGTCCAAATTCCAGCTTTTTAGAGCAGCTCAGGTACCCAAATGCTTGGCCAGAGGCCGACTCTTCTTTTGGTTGCTCCTGTGAGCAGGCACACAGAAGGAAGGACAAATGTCTGTTGATAAAAAGAGAGGAAAAAAAGAGCAGTAAAAAATAATCTGTTGAGTTTGCAGTACCTGGGCATGTGAGAGCATGGGTATTATTATTATTGCATTGCTACTCCACAGATGTCTGTGGGCTTGGAGGGAGTAAAATGAGTTAGTCAACTGATGATTTTTGTCCCAAAGATGCTACAGAAAACTCTTGTGGGACAAGAGGCAAAGGAATAGCTAAAGAAACAGGGATTCCCAGGGAATCTGCAGCACAAAATCCAAGAGTGCCTCAAAACACCCAGCACTATCGTCCTTAGTGCCCTTTATGGCATTAGTTGGGCATTATCCCTCCTGCTGAGCCACAAAAATCTGGGGTTTGAGGGAATCCAGATGTGTGGTCCAGAGGAGATGGGCTGCTGCGGGTTCTGCTTGCCAGCCAATCTCTAGATAACGTATTCCCACAGCTGCTTTCCCAGCTTTCCCTCTTCTCTGACAGTGTCAAAGGGGTTGGTTTTCCCCCTCACCTGAGTGTGAGCAGCCAGGAAGCAATAACTGAGTAAGAGCCCTTTATTTTCCTTGTCTCTCCATCTCCTGTGCCAAGAGGTCGCGTTAATCCCCTTATCTGCAGGCGTGTCTCTGGCCACAGCCACAGCTGACAGATGTTCCCTCCTGTTATTCCATTACTGCAGATTTGTTGCGGATGTTTTTTGATTGCCTGTATGACGAGGAGGTCATTTCGGAGGATGCCTTCTACAAGTGGGAAAGCAGCAAGGACCCAGCGGAGCAGAACGGGAAAGGAGTAGCGCTAAAATCTGTCACGGCGTTCTTCACGTGGCTACGGGAGGCCGAAGAGGAGTCAGAGGATAATTAAAACTTAAAATACAGATTACAAACAAACAAACAAAAAAGAAACAATTTAAGTATTTTTTTAAAAAGTTTCATGTCTTCGCCAATCACAGTGCAGCAAGGCCAATTCTCTCTCACAGAACCCCCTTGCCCCACACATGCACGAGTGGGAGAGGTAAAACCCGATAAACACCGAGGTGATCATGGAGGCAAAAAGGTACTTGAAAAAAACCCACAAAAGTAAACTTCAAACCTGAGGGCGGGAGCACTAAACCAAAATACCTGTATTATTTATAGAAAATATTTTCTGTTTTAATCTTTTTCTTTTCTTTTTAAACAAGGACTCATACTTAGGAAAACACACAGCAAAACAAATCTGTTTAGCAAGAACAAAAACAAGTTGAAAACTTTTAATTTATTATTTTAAGGACTGCAAATGCCAGTGTAATTTTTAAATTTGCAGTTTCTGTAAACAAATTGTATAATAGAACAAAAGCAGAGAAATAAATTTCCCTCCCCTTCATAAGCACCTCAGTTTTGTTTCAAAGCATGATAAATAGACAAAACTTTGAAGGGGGTTGGGGTGAGCTAGATGAGGACAAGATAATTTTTTTTTATTGTCATCAGATTTTTCTGCCTGCCTCTCAGCTTGCTTCTGAAATTTAAAAAGAAAATAGTAATCAAACCATACGTAACCTTGGATCAGAAGGAAATGCATTTGAGAAAACCGCTGCGGACCAGAGTGCTCCGAAAATAACTCATTGAAAACCGTGCTACCCCGGGGAAAAAAGTACTAGTGATACTTTGAGAACCTTTAGAGCAACTTTAAGGCTTGTAAATACATAGAACAAATATTTAAAAAAAAAAAAAAAAAAAAAAAAAAGAAAAAAAGAAATTGACTCAATACTATTCTTTTCACTTTCAAAATATAAAGAACAAAATAAAGACAAACATTGCAAGTTTAAAAGAAAGTAAAACGACTTCTCCTTTGACAGCTGCTGAATGTGTGCACCATCCTGAGCGGTGCTGGCTTCCTTGGTGTGCCGTAGGTCCTCGGGCCCAAATTGTGTACATATAGTGTGTGTCTGTATGTGTGACTACCAAAAATGAAGGGTGAGAGCAATTGTTGTTTTAAAAAAAAAAGGAAAAAAGGGGTTGCTGTTGTGCTGAGAGAACTCCCTGGCCAGGGAGCAGCCGGTGGCTGCGGGGCCACGTAGGTGCGGTTGGTTCCTGAGGCTGGGATGTGACCTCGGGGCAGACGGTGCCCGATCCCAGCTGGGTTTCTCCAGCCATGTGGCAGCCGTGTCTCTCGTGCGACTTGGATCAGTGGCGTCATCCGGGTGGTACTGGGAGCTCCAGACATCGCAGCAGTGTGAGCCGAGATCCGACAGCCGTGCGCCCGTGGCCGCCGCCCTTCGCCCGCTGTGCCTGCGCAGCCAGACCCGGACAGGGGAGCCCAGCGCCAGGGAACGGGTGAAGGAGCGATGGGTGCTCGCCCGGCGCAGCCCGCCCAGGTCCACGTCCACAGTGCCAGCACGGCCGGGGACAGAACCACAGCCATGGGAGCCCCTTCCCGTGTGCCCAGCGGGACCCAGGCCCCGGTGCTGCTCCAAACCGAGCTGCTGCTGAGGACGGGAAGGCCCTCGTGCGTCTCTCTGCAGCCACCAAAGATGACCTGCTGGCTCTCATTGTGAGAAGCACCTGCCATCAAGGACTCTGCAAAGCTGGGGAAGCCCTGAAATGTGGTTTGTGAACTGTGGGCCATGGACCGTGAGTAACCCGTGGAGCATTTGTTGGGGGTCTCTGCAGCACTGGCTGCTCACATGATGCTTTTTCTCTCCAGCTGCTAAATCACTTCTTTTAAAAAAAAAAAAAAAAGATACAAAACACCCCAACAACAACAAAAAAAACAAAAAAAGAAGGGAAGAAAGGCTACAAATACATTAAATACTTTTCTAGTCTTACTTTTACATGTAAACAATTGCTGTACTTGCCTAAGGATGTGATTTGATCACCACGGGGAAGGGAGGAGGTGCCTGGCTGTGGCCAGAGGGGAGATGTCCATGAGACACTTTCCCTGTTAATGTGTTCCACGCCATGAATCTGAGCTAGAGAATCCATGGCCTAAAACACTAGAGCATTGTTTGGTTATTTTTTTTTTTAGTAACAATAAAACACTTTTCTCTGATGTTTTGTTAAAAAAAAAGGAAAAAAAGAAAAAAATATTCTCACCGTTAATGTATGTTCATGTATCTGCGTGTACCACATCCAGTGATGCCTCGGCCTCGCCGTTGGGCCCAGAGGTTTGGATGGGCTCTCAAGGTCTCCAAAAGGTCTCTCCCCACAGAACCCCCACCCACCAGGGCTCCAGCAGTGTCCGTTAAACCTCTGCAGAAGGTCGTGTGGGTGCTCTTCTTCCAAAAGGCTTTTTTTTGAGTGGAACATGGTGGTTTGTAGTAGTTAAATAGTTCAATTAAATGGATGCGAGTTTGTATGTAAATAAGGGTAAATATTTGCCAAATCAGTGTGGGCAAATGATGGAATTCCTCTCAGGGTGGGCAGTGTCAGAGGCCGCAGGGAACGTGAGTGTGCAACAGCAGAGCTGTGCAAGGAGTGATTCCTCTCTCATTGCCTTGGATCAGAAAGGATGAACTTGCTGTAGAGCCTTTTAACAGCCCTGTGAATCCAGTGTGTCAGGGCTGGGAAATCTGTCTGGGGAGCTTAAACCTTCTGGCTGAAAGAGTTGGAAAACCACTGGCTGGAGGGAATGGGAATGGCCGGCAGGTGGGTAGAGGTGAGGTGAGAAAGTCTTTCCCCCTTTTGTTAGAGCCTTTTATGTTAGATATTCGAGGGGGTGAGAACTTGCCCTATTAGTGTCCTGCAGAGGCCAGGAAGGGACTTCTCAGAGATTTTCAGGAGGGGTTTTTCAGAATTGTCCAAAGTTGGGTTTGCAGCATGGCAAGTTCTGGCTGCTCTGAAGTTAAATCAGTTCAGCTGCACTCTGGATGCTGTGAGCAGTTTATGCACAAGGCCTTGACATCGCCAGCTGTGGGTGTGTCACCTGAAGTTACAGCTTCCCAACAATCACTGCAAGGAGCAGGACTCCTGACTCCTTCCTCTGCTCCTCTTGTGTTCTTTGCCATGTACTTACTGCCCCCAGTTGCTTTCCAGTTTCCTTGTAGATCAGCACAGATTTGCACGTGGTTGTGGCTCCTCAGGATGCGGCTCATGAAAGATCTTTGTAACCACTTTCCTGTGACGGTGTTAAAATACAAAAAAACTGTAAGATACGTGAAATAGAAAAGGGAATTTTTAATTAAAACAGGTTCCCATGGGAATGTGGTTTGCAGGAGCTTCATTTTGTGTGAGGAGAGATGAGCTGTGGTCACTGACCTAAGGTTACAGGAAAGCCTCGGAGGGCAGCAGGTTTACACCAAGAATACTACAGGTTATGCTGAGGTTTTGTCTCCTGGCCTTGATCCTGTTTAAAAACATCTTGTGTGCAGGCTCCTGACCATGGCAGCAGGGAGTTAATGCAGCTCAGGGGGAAGAGTGGCATTAGAATCATTTCCACTGCTGGGAGCCCTTCTTTTCCTAAGGCTGGGGCACTGTTGGAAGCACAGGCAAGGAGCAGATGCATTGCTTACATCCCTCTTTATTACTGAGAATGTCTCCAAACCTGAAGCCACCAAACAGCTCATTTTCAGGCCAGGTGTCTGCCTAAGGCTGGTTTCTTTCTAGGAAAGTGTTTTCAGAAAGGGAACAGCCATTTCTGGGAATGAAGTCAGAAAATGCACTGATCCCAGATGCTGCGCTCTCTCTGCTTGTGTCAACGTTCAGGTTTCATCTAATTTTCTGAAAAAGCCTCAGGTCCAGGAGCAGATCTCAGTGTGCGGAAAAGTCTTTTCATAGAATCCTAGAATATGCTGAGTTGGAAGGGACCCATCAGGTTCATGGAGTCCAGCTCCTGGGGGTTTTTTGCCTGGGATCAGCCCTCGCTGGTGCAGGACATGGTAACCCACATGGCAGGAGAGGCTCAGGAGAAGGGATTCCTCTGCAGGGATGGGTTTTAGTGTGCACAAGGCAGGTTTAAACCAGTAGTAGCTTACACCGGTTGTTGCTGCGACCCACAGAGCTTTTGTTCGAACAAAAAGATTGTTTTTACTGATAAAGGAAAAACAGAGTCTCTAAAAAGTCCCCTTAACTTGCTGAGCATCCTGAAAACATTTAAAGCCAACTGCAGATGTTGCCATCTTGTTGCCAGAGGGTGGCTGTGATTGTTCTTGCTGCATTTGGTTCCATGATGAGTTGTTTGTAGACACCCTGAAGCTGGTTGCCTTGTCAGAAGTGTCCTGTGCAGAGCACAGAAACTGTTAGCCAGGTCTGCATGCTTGATTTCTTTCACAGATGCTAGAGAGTTTAACTTTGGGGCAGGAAGCTCAAAATCAGACCTTCCCACAATGTTTTTGTGCCTTTATATCCAACACCCCTGGCCCTGAGGCAGTGAACCACCTGTAGGAGAGCTGGCTGCTGGCTGCCGGTCAGATGTGAGGGTGAGATGCTGCATGGTTGGAGTTGGGCCAGGAATGCTGGGCTCTACCTGGGGTGAATCCATCAGGAGGTGTTCGGGCTGGCAAGTGCTCCGAGCTCCCACTTCTCCCAGTCAAGGCTGGGAACTGGAACTTGACCTTCCTGCTCTTTGGAAGGTATTGGCCTGGAAGCTGCCAACTGGGCAGTATCTGCAGCCGAGCAGTGTCAGCAGGAGCCACTGGCTTTTCATGAGGTGCCAACCCTGAGGTTTGCACAAGGCCCTGCACGCTGACAGAAACTCCAGGTTTGCTGTGCCTGGGGCCACGTTCAACTTGCAACAACCATAGGGTGGAGCCTGGGGACCAGGAGACTTCAGCCCAGAGGATCCTGCTTGGCTTTCTTTGGATAGACAACCCGCAAGGAGCCATTGGAGGAAAACCAGTGATGGGCAAAGAACAGCAGCAAGAGATTGATTAACTCAGCTTCCAGCAGCGTGACTAAATCCCAATATCCAAGGAAACCTCAAGTTGACTATGCTTGCATTTTTCAAGGGGCTCCATTTGCCACCTTTGGTTAAGCATCGTGGATCTGTCATTTGTGAAATAACTCCTGCTTCTTTAAATGCTGCTGTAGGGATGCTGACTGTGGAAAGCTTTGTCATGTGGCACCAGCTTCTCTTTCTCGTTTCCAGCTGCTAAATTGTGCTGAAACAGCACCAGGAATAAAACCAGCTCCCACTCCATTCAGTCCTTTCCATAGGGGAATTTGTCCAAGTTGCTGGCCCAGCTGCAGGGATGGATATGCTGGGGTTGCAGATGGAAAGAGGCGAGTGGGCGTGGGGAAGGCAATAGATGCTGTTGGTTGGGAAATCTCTGTGTTACTGAATGAGGGGAGGGAGCAGTGAAGCTCTTGGCTGTCCTGTTGCAGCCCCCTGCAAGGATTAATGGCAGATGTTATCATAAAGCAGAGTTTTACTGAGCTCCCAGGGTACAAAGCATTAGTGAGTGTGGAGCAGAGCCCTGTTAGAAGTGGTTTATCAGAGCATTTTGGAGAACAGCTGGAAAGGAGCTGCAAAGATCATCTTGGCAGATGCAGCTGGTACGTTCAGGTCTCACCCATGAAGGGAAATGGGTCATTTCAGCACTGCAGGGTGAGCTGTTCCGGGATGACACCCGGTGCGAATGCTCTGTGACATTACAGATGGCATGAAGTGAATAATCCGTTGGTCCCGGCGACTTCCCGCTCCTGTGTGAGTGCAGGGCATCACTCCTGTGAAGGGAGGGGCACTCGGCACCACCACTGCACGAATTCACGGAGATGGACTCAGCTCGCACCTCTGTCCCGCCCGGGGTGTTCTCATACACCAGGATCATAAACACAGGGAATTTCACTCATCTCCACAAAATGGGAATTGAGTGTTTTATCCCTTCTCCAAGGAAATGCATCTGATTCTCCAGGCCTCCTCCAGCATCACAAAGGTGGATGTTCTGAGCAGGAGCCTGAGCTGCAGCTGAGACATCTTGAAGAAAAGCCAGTTGACAAGATTTTCCACAGAGCAACAAGTAAGCCAGCTCTAGAGCTGACCGTACACTTCCAGCAAGAGCCGTCGCCAGAAAAGCTTTAAATTCCTGTTCAACTGTCTTCTGAGCAAGGCTCACAGGCATGGCACTGCTCTCGTATGGCACAGTGGCTGGAGTCCAGCCAGGCTGCTGATGGCAGGGGTGGGCAGTGCACGTGTGGCAGCCAAAAAATGAGCTTTTGTGGCTGCAGAACCATCCCAGCCGGGAGGTCTGGCAGCATGTTATTACCTGCCCAGGTGAGGGGAGCGGCCCCTGCATGTGCTCACCAGTTTTCATCTGAAACGCTGGCTCAGAGTTAAGGAAATTCTCACTGCCAGATCTCTTAACTGTGGGGATATGTGGCTTAGGGAGAGCTGTCCCTGTGTGCAGTGTTGAGTTGGTGGTCTTCAGCTGCTCCTTGCTTAGAGGAGGTGTCACTTCGTGTGCCTGCTTTGGGTAAAATAAGTCATTACTGTAATGCCAAAAGTGGTGTAGAAAAAGAATCACAACTTCCAGCCCCTGGTCCTCCAGTGACGGCAGCACCCGCTCTGTCAGCACTTGGGATCTATTTCAAATTAGGGCGTTTCTAGAAAACCAGCAGCCTGTGGAAGCTGCTCAGTCCATGACATTTTCCTGCTCTAAATTCTTGTTGGCTTCAGTGGTGTTTCTATTCTACACTTGCTCCAGAATGAAACAAACTTTGGTGTATTTAACTGTATTTTTATTCACTTGCTAGATCTGATGTAAAAATGGGTCGTTGGGTTTGAAAATACATAGAGGAACAGGATACCCCTTGGAAAGGGGGAAATGTTTGAGAAGATAAAGGTAAGAAGGTAAAGCCTTAAGGGTAGGTGTGAGAGGGGCAGCAAGGGAGATCATCTGGGAGATGGTGTAGAGTGACACTGGGAAAAGTATGGAGAACAAATTATTAGGAAGCTGATAAGGAATAAAGAGATCAAAAGTGGTATCTGGAAAGCCATGAAGAGGCAGGGAATATGCATTTTTGGGTTGAAAGCAGAAAATTAGTGACTTTTGCATAGAATTAGAGGAGCTACAGGGATGACAGTAAGACCGTGCAGCTGAAAAAAAGTAAGGATGAACTGGAAGAGAATTGTGAGTTGTTCTGGTGATCATTAGAGATGTCTTTGGTGAAGTGAATCAGCAACAAAGTGGAAAATTGCAGTTAAAGGACTAAAAGTCCCTATTTCTACAGGACATACAAAAGGGAAAAAAAATCCCTTAATAAGTAAAGTATAAGTAAGAATTTAAAAAGCAGCTCAGGCATAAAGATAAGAATTATATGTGTGTCTGCAGGAAAGGCAACACCACCATGTAACAGCTCCTCGTGTAATCCTTATTTTGCTGTGGGCAAAAAAGCCTCTGGAAGTTTGTGTGTGGCTCAACAAGTGAGAGACCCACATGAATCAGATGTTTGGATCAGTGATGGTTGTGGGATTGTTGTGCTTGGCATCACTCGCTGTGCAGATACTCAGGGTCAAGCCGAAGAGAGCAGCAACCATCCCCTCATGGCTGGGCATACAACCCCCTTGCATACATATTCAGGGATAATGAGATCTAAAGGTAAAGGCTTTCTCAGGGAATATTGGATTATGTATATATATAATATTAGATTTGTTCTTCAAAGCACAAGAAGCTGAAGAAGCAACAGCAGAACATGGAGTTTTAGGGACGAAAGAGCAGAGCTTCCCAATCTGGTGGTGATTAGGGATGGGATGGGATGGGATGGGATGGGATGGGATGGGATGGGATGGGATGGAAAAAAGGCTCAAATTCTCCCTGAGCCAGGCGGACTGTAGGTCAGAAGGGGATAAAAGGCTTCCTAAAATAAATGTAAAAGCTGAGGTAAAGGTGGAAAAGCAAAAAATCACCAAAAACTTGGGGTGACAACACCAGAGGCAAGGCCTGAATGTATTCAGAGCTGAAGTTTGGAGCTGCAGGTCAATGCTGAAACAGCATTTGGGAACAAAGATGCAGCAGGATCGAGAATGTATCAGCAGAAGGTGATTTCAGCAGGTGCACAGTTTGACAGAGGTAGTAAAAAAAGGTAATCATGTGGTTTGTACTGTATGTGGCAGGGAGATGCTAAGCCTCACAAAAGGGTGCTTACGAAATTCAGAAATGTTCACTTTAAATAAAAAATGTGGCAAAGTGGGGAAAGTATGAGTTGGTGTAGGGTAAGAAAGTCAACAAAATAACCCCTGGAATGGAGTTTCTGTGGGCAGATTTAAAACATTACTCAAAACAGTATTTAAACCAGAAACACAACAGGTTCCATGTTTCTAGGAGAAGAAGAACACATGGCATTGCTCTGGACACTGGGTGGAAATGGTAAAACCCTCGACCAGTAAATTCTACAGTGACTCCTTGGGAACAAAAGCAACATGTCTGGATGATCTGCAAGCAGCACAGCCAAAGCCCAAAGCTTGTGGGGAGGCTCAGGAAAGCTCTAAGGGACAGTAAGGTGTAATCAAATTGAATGATTTTCAGGGAAAAAAACCAGTTGGAATCTTACTAGTGCATGGCACCTGGGAGGGCAGGAAAGGTATTGAAAAGGCTTAGTACTTACTAAAAGTGCTTAGTACTTACTAAAAGTATTTAATAAGTGTTTAATACTTACTAGAAGTATTTCTGACAATGATAGTGCTCGACACCATCACAAATAACTCTGGCAGCAGCTCCCTGCTGCAGTCTGATTCCCTGGCCATGGATTTCCCTGTTCCTTCCTCCTGTGTTGGCTCAGAGGTTCCCACAGCTTCATTCCTGTCACTGTCACACACAATGTGTGTCACAGTGGGAACAGGAAGAGGGACACAAATGACACAAACCTGCCCAAAAAGTGGAGCAGAGGAGACAGAGCAGTGGGTTGTGATCCCGCAGTGTGGCTGCAAGGAATGTGCAGGGCCTGCTGTTCCCCTCTGGGATGGATTTTGAGGTAAAAACCGGCGAAGGAGACAACAAAAGCTTTTCTCCTCTGCTTGTAGCTCTGTGGCTCAGCCAACACAGCTTCGGGGGTTTTACACATCCTTGCAGTGGGCAAAGGGAGAGCTGCTGGGCTGTTTTCATCTTTTCCTTCTTGGTGTCTTAAAAAACAACAGTAAAGGAGCACATTCCCTCTTCTTCCCCTCTGCTCCACTTTCCCCTCCTGCCAGAGAGGCACCATAGGGGGAAAAAAGCCAAAGAACACATTTTTCTGCAGTTGCACGGGGCTTGTTTCCCATTCAGAGGCAAGACAGGAATGTTCAGCAAAGTGGAGCCATCTGGCTCAGGTGCTTCCAGGGCTGTTCAGCTCTGCACCACAGGGATCATCTGGAGGGGAGAAGAAGACTGAGCAGGGCCAGGCTTTGCTCACAAGGCTTTAGAAGGTGACATTCTCAGGTGTAGTAAATTTACAGTAGTCACCTAAGGGGGGAAAGAGTTGGAAAAAGCTTAGACAAGAAACAGGCATTACTGGAGAAATAAGACACCTCTGCAGTGCTTTGAATGGTGTGAATGCTTCTAAATGTGCTCACAGAGGGGTTTCCTGTCACAGGAGGGACAAAAGTGCCCAAAAAAATGGGTAAGTGCCCATATGGAGAGAGAGGTTGACAGGAGATGGGTAAAGCTTTATGTGCAGAAAACAATGAGAAAACTGCTCAGACAAGAGACTGCAGATGAAATTGCTGTGGTGTATTAGGAGTCACCATCCCCGGAGCTGTTCAAAATGTGTGGATGTGGCACTTGAGAACATGGTTTAGTGGTGGCCTTGGCAGTGCCAGGGGAATGGCTGGATTAGATGATCTTAACGGATTTTTTTTTTCAATTCTAATGATTCTGTAATTCTAAGCATGCTTATGGCAGAAAATAAGAATAGGTAGGGAGTTCTGCCTTAAACTCAAGGTTAGGTAAAGGTTAGTAGATTGAAGGAAGGGGGGAAAAAAAGAACATCCATGGGTCTAGCTAAATTAAGTAAACTTGGAGTAAAAGCGTAGCAAGAGGTACACAGGAAGAGCTTCTGTTTTTTACCTCTCTGTGTATCTGCAGAGCCCTGAGATTACTGTGACAGTGAAAATACAAGGGTGGTCACACCTCAGCTCTGCTTTGCCGTGATAATCCTCACCCTGGGCAGCAGAGGCAGAGGTAAAAACTGCCTGAAACAGAGCTAAGCATTATCAGGAAAGGGATCCTTCCCACATGTGAGAACTTGTGAGCGTGTTTGTGACAGAAAATTCCCAGGCTTGCAGCCAGACCTCGGCACTGGGACTGGTGTAATTGCGGCAGGCAGTAATTACACAGCTAATGAGGGATGGGGGTGAAGAGGCTGAGGGCAAAAGGGTAGGCGGCACTGGGGACACCGCAGAGTGAGAGGAGGGCGAAGCAAGAGTCTGGAGGTGAGATACAGCCTGGAGTGGTCCGGAACGGGAATTCACGGGCACCCACAGAATCATAGAATAGTTGGGGTTGGAAGGGACCTCTGGAGAAGATCCAGTTCAAAGCCCTGTCAAGGCAGGGTCACCTGGAGCAGGTGACACAGGAACGCGTCTACACGGCTCGGGCAGGGCTGAGCAGGCGGAGGGGCGATCACAGCCTGGCAGGGCAGAGGCGAGGATCCAACGGGGCTGAGTTGAGGGTCAGGCAGGGCTGCGCTGAGGGCTCGGCGGGGCGGTCCCAGCCCGGCAGGGCTGAGGCGAGTCCCGGGGCCAGCTCTCGCCCCCTCAGCGACCCCAGCAGCGGGAATCGCCTCAGCGCGGTAGTGGCGGGAAGCGCGGCGCAGCCCCGCCCCGCCCCGCGCACGCGCGCGACGTGGAGGCCGGCGGGGCTCGGGTGAGGACCGGCGTTCGAAAAATGCCCGCGGCCTCCCATTGGCCGGCGGCCCCGCCCGGCCCCGCCCCCCGCCGCGCGCCGCGGCCCCGCCTCCCCCGCGCGGCCCCGCCCCTCGGCCGCCCCCCCGCTCCCGCCGCCGCCGCCGCCGCCGCCGCCATTGGAGGCGCCGCCGCTTTGTGTCCGCCGGGCCCGGTGAGTCCCGGCCCCGCCCGCCCCCGGCGCCCGCGCCGGGCGGGACACGGGGCCGCGCCCGGGAGGGCCGCGGGTGCTGCGCGCGAGGCGCGGGGGCGGCCTGGCGGCGCCGCCGGAGGGGCCCCGGAACTGCCCTCAGCGCGTCCCCCCCCCGCCCTCCCTGCCCTGACAGGCCTGGGGCAACGGGGGTGTCGTGACGGGGAGTCGCGACACGCTGCGCGGACACGGCGCGATGTCGCGGTGGGCTCGGCCCGGCACAGGCCCGAGGAGGCGGCCCCGGGCCTCGGGTGTCGCCGGGCTCGGCGGGGCCTGGCGGGGTGCGGGCCTGTGGCCCCTCACAAAGGAGCTGCGGGGCTCAAGCACGCCCCAAACGCGTCTCTCCCGTCCCGCCGACACAGGGCGAGCCCCGGGGAAGGTCAGCGGTGGAAGGGGCTGACAGGGCCGCGACACAATAATAATCGCCATTTATAAACTTAGGGAGCGCCTTGGCTCCCGCCGCGGCCTTCCCGCCTTTCGGCTGCTTGGCTGTGCGGTGGTTGGGGCTTTTTCCTGCACTAACTCACTTCCTCAGCGCCCGAGAAGTGCCACCGCTCGAGGGAAACCTCAGTCTGGCTCCGGTGTGGCTCCGCTTCCCGAAAGAGGTCCCTAATCCCCCTCGGCGCTGATAGCGATGGATACAGACCTACGTGTGAGGCTCCCGGGCACTTCCGAGTGCCTCCCTGCGCCCAGGTGCTCGCACCCTGCCCAAGGAGCGTTCATCACCCTCCTCCCCGGAGTGCACAGATTCTCCATAGAGAAGGCTGTTAAATTCCAGTCTGGAATGGGGCTGTTCTAGACAGGCTTCCATTCCTGTATCGTTATCCTTGCCGCTCTAGGCTGTGGGATGTTTTTGGGTAAAACATCGCAAATATTTAAGGAGACAAAGAGCAGCTGTAAACTGGGGTGGCTCTTGCCAGGCTCTTTCCTGCTCCACCTGAGGACAGCTCCAGACCACGAACACTGTTCAGAACAAATCCTTCCCGTGTGTATTTTAACTGTTTTCCCACCCCCCACTGTCTGCTAATCCCTGGGGAACTGCCCAGCCTTTGCTTCAGGAGAAGAAAAGTTGGATAATGTGGGATTGTGGGTGTGTTCGCTCCTTTATACAGTGTAGCAGAGACCGATAGTCTGGATAGTTTGCTTATAGCTGTGGTATTTCTCAGATACTCGGGTATTTCTCAGTTCTTAGCAGCACTTAGGAGCCCTACTGAATTATTTCTGGGTTAGTAAGTGTGTCACTTCCCAGTTCTTATCTAACTATTGAGTAAGTGTTGCACTCTGATTTCCCAGCACGTGACTTTTGTTTGCTTTGACCATAAATAGTATTTTTAGCATATTCAAGAAAGAGTTGGCCAGCAGTCTTTGGCAAGCAGCTGCCATTGAGGCGGGAAAGGTTCGGAAGTGCTTGTGTTTGTAAACAGTGTCCCTTCTCCATGAGAGCAGTGAGAGAGGGAGGTGAGTGCAGTTCAGGAGTGGAGATGTTTGATGGACTGGGCAGGAGAGCACAGACCTTCCTCAGGTGAGACTTCAAAAAATTGTTGGATAGAGTGGGCGATCCTTGGAAATCAGGAATGAGTAGAGGAAAAAAAAATACACATAATTCCTGTTGGGGGGAAGAACTTGGTATAAATACCTTGGGAAAAAGTGGCTTTTGGAGCTTCCCCCCGTTTACCTGTGTGTGCTTGCTAATTAATTATGCTCTCAATACATCATGCACATTCATCAGGCAGAAGCTCCTTGAATTGTTTTTGTCTTTGGAATATCTTTTCCTGTGTTTTTTTCCCTTTCAGCAAAAAGTGGCATGTAAATCTCTTGGCAGCATTTTGTTACAAGTGACCTGGGGTCATCTGAGGATTTAAACTTCTGTGAGAGAGAATAGAAGTTTTACATTGATGGACTATAATGGGAGGTGTGGGTAGTTTTCTTACAGACTGCAATGAAATAATGGTTTTTATCGTGTACAGTTTTGTCTGTAGAATAAAAAATGATGGCTGAATAAGTAGTAGTCGGGAGGAGGGTTTATACAGTGGTTTTAAATGTAATCTGTCTAGGCAAGGAGGAGATGACCTATAGAGGGTTCAAACCCTGGTATGTAACATTTGCAGCCTAAATTTTCGTTCAGGTGTCAGCAGTTTGTCAAAATTCATGAAGTTGGATCCTGACTTAAGATATTTTATCCAAGGCTATGAAAACTTTCAGCAGGGGATTTTCATGTTGGAGTTGTTTTAACTCTGTGACCTGACCTTGTTTTAAACTTAAAGCTGAGCCCTGTGCACTCTAATGGGGGCAATTTCATCCCTCAGTGGCTTGTGGCAGAGTGTGGAGAATTTGGATTAAAGGCCATTCTAGCCAAAAACTGTTCAAAACTGTTGTTCCTTAGAGCTTGTCACCATCATGATCCTGAGCATCAGTGCAGAGAGGGATTATTTTGAGACAGCCGTTCAGGCAGAAATTCTGCTTCATATTAATCCCTTGGCTGAGGTTTCTGTGAGTTTTAGGTATGGTGGTGGTGTAATTCAAGTTGCTCGCTGGCTGTGGCTGTCTGGGGACGTGAGGAAAAACTCCTGGGTGTAGGAATGCAAAATAATCCAGGCAACGGAAAGGATCTGTTCTTACTGTCTTCTGTGCAAGTCAGAGATTGATGGAGAGAAAATCTGAAACCTGTAGTGGTTTTCTATTGAGCTCATGTTCTTTGTGTGGAGAACAGTGGAGGTGAGGCATGGGTGGTTACTGCTGTTTTAATAAACATCTGTGGGGATTGAGCTGGCTTGGGATTGCTGGTGTTGGACCCTAACAGAGACAAGTGCTAAGCTCAGCCCTGGGTGGGAGCATCAGTTTCACTCTAGTATTGTGCCTCTTTTTTTTCCTTTTTTTTTTTTTTTTTTTCAGTGAAAGCAGCATCTGTGTGCGCAGAAGTCAGGGTTTAATTTTTGCTGTGCTCTGTAAAAATCAGGACAGGCAAGGTGTAAGCTGGGTTGCATTCATGGCGTTTGGAGTCAGAGGCTCAAATTCAATGCTGAATGAAAATGTTTTCAAATGAAAATATATCTTTAGGCTTAAAAAACCCTCCTTTGAGTCTCTGAGTGTAGGAATTCCTGCGGTTGGATGCTAGAAGTGTGAAGGATTTTTGCTGTTCTCCTCTGAATCCTGAGGTGCATGGGGTTTGTTGTTCCCCCTCTAACCCCATATAGGGAAGGAGTGGATGGAAATGGACACTGTAACACAGACAGGCCAAGGAATGTGCTGCCTGGCAAGCGGGGAGCTCTTGGATGTGTGTGCTGGACCACTATTCCTGGTTAATTGAAACAAGCTGCTTTGTGCAGCCTGCAGCAGCGTGGGGCTCAGGTAGCCTGGAACAGATCCCCGAGAGCCTTCACTGTAGGAGAGCTGCAAGTACAGCCCTTGGAGCTGGAAATTCCAGGGAGCCAGGACACATCTCGGGGAATGGTGGATCTAAGAATCGGGACAAAACTTGCTGGATGCAGCAGAGGTGATGGGAATGCCAGCTGCGCTCAGCCATACGCAAGTGGGTTGGCAAATAAGGATCAGAAGTTGGAACTAACTTTGTATTCTTTGTTCAATAACATATTTTATTAATCTGCAGGACTTCAGGCTGGTTTAAATGACTAAGTGCTCCTGGGCTGATCGTAGCCGAGACCACAGGCAGCTCCATGAGCTGGAAAAGCCAAAGGCAGAGTGCTGAACACCTCCGTGAGCAGGCAGTGACAGCACCAGCTGACAGACACATTTTGTAAAACACATTTGTATCCAAGTCGTTGCTGGATGATACAGTGTGACCGTATGGATAGTGAGGGTTTGATAAAGTATCTGCTGCCTGGGCTGGGTTTTTAGGGAAGAGCTTTGAGGATTTCAGGGGGACAAAGCCTTGAAAGAGCTGTGCAGCTTGCAATTTAGAAGGTGATGGGTCTTGCCATCTGCAAAAACATTAACATTTCCTGTGCTTTTTCCTTCAGTTTCCAAGTCATTTAAATGCTCTTGTGCATTATAGAGTAGTAAATAACTGTCAATATTCAATAGCATGGTTTTAAAACCCAGTTTTACTTTGCTTTTTAAGGCTTTCTGATAACAAACAGTTGTTCTTGCTTGCATCACTTGTTGGATTTGTATCCCTTGACACCCTGCCTTCAAACCTGCAAGTGCATAAAACCTTTTTTTAGCCCTTTTTGACCTCATTTCTAGGCCGGTGTCATGTACTTTGTACCCAGTCACATCTAAGTACATCAATCACCCGTACGTGTCGTGTGACAGTAAGGGGACACCCCACTGGCCCAGGATTGGATACACTTCCTTGTTTTTTCCATTGCATATTTGTTTTCAGCCTGCTCACCCTACCCTGAGTCCCTGTGAGTTGGAGTTTCTGCCAGCCTGACACTTGGATTGCCACATTCAAAGCCTAATTTATCCTGAAGCATTTTCCCTCAAAAGAGATTGAAGGCTGAGATAAGTTGAAAAATCTTACGGCCAGCAGAATTTTTTTTTTTAACATTCTTGTGTCTCTTGCATTAGTGGGGGGACTCCAAACTTCAGAAATATTAAAAATGTGTCTCACCTGAAGCCTTCCTTTATTTATTCCTAATGATGTGATAGTTCAGGAGGAAATTGCTGTAGGTGTTCAGAGTAGTTCCGGAAAAACTCCCTGTACCTTTGGATCTTCTGTTAGTAGCTACTCCCTGAGTTGGGAGACTGGACACATTCCTGCTCATCTAGAAATCCAGAAATTTAGGGGGGTTGTTGCTTATCAGCTCTTTGCTGGATTACCTGCTTTGGAATAAATAGTTCATGATAGTTTGAGAGCCTGTGAACCTGCAGATTTCCTGTAGAAAAAGGGGTGTAACTACGTGAGGAGTAACTTTCTGTACTTTGGTGAAGGTTAGCATCCTGGTGGTGTTTTCACTGCTGATGTGATTATATTTTTCTGACAGTTGATCAGATTTAAATGTTCATTAGAGTTACCCAACAACCGCCTTGAAAACTGCATCCTCAGCTGGTGGCCTATATCCCCTTTCAAGGCACAATGTTTGTCTGATGTTTGTGTAAATGCAGAATACAGTTGTTACTTTCATTTTTTTATTGAGTGATGCTTGTGATTGTAGCTGTGGTTCCCGTTTAAGTTGTCTTTTGAAATAGCGTGTCCAGGTAACGGTTGGTTTGGGTGACTTGATTTTTCCATTACACGGATCTGTTTTATTTGGAGAGGGGAATGAGGTTTTCTGCATTGTCGTTGCAAAACTTTCTGGTTTTGCTTTATCTTTTTGAGGAACTGAATTCAGGCCTGTTTGTGGTTCATATTTCGTACTCAGTGCAGAAAACCACTTTTGGTCCCCCCGTGGAAAGAAATGGGCTGAGCAGGCAGAGTCCCTGCGTGGATGCTCTCACAAGGTGGGGCTTCTGACTTCACCCCTGAAGACCATCAGTGCTTTGCAGTCAGGAGGAGATTATCCTCCTGCCCCTTTGATTCCCTGGGCATTTTGAGCAGGATATGATCCATGCCTGGGAATGCGGAGGGAATCAACAAGCCACTCTGAATTTCTGCTGGATACCAGCTTGTTTGCGTGTATTGTAGGCACAGAAGTGAAGAATTGTGCTGTGTTAAGTTGTACTCTTGAGAGCAAAAAGACATCAGTGGTTTATACACTGATCTAAACAAAGGGGTTTTCAGAACTTGGGAAATTTTAAGTCAAAGTTGGGAGTGCTGTTTTCATGCGTGTGTCTTGCAGGTCACACAGTTTAAAAATAAATAAACCCAGGACCATGTCAGCCACAGTGCGGCTTGTGTGTGTATTTAATCCCAGGGAATGCGTCTTTTGTAGCCCCCAACTGATTTCCCTGAGGGGGAATCCGTAATTGGTTATTTTAGGACTCACTTCAAAATTCTGGCATTTTCTTAAAGGGCTAAATACTGGATATTGAGCTGAAGCCTGGTGAAAATTTTCATTTTTTTTCCCTTTCACTTTCCACACTTGAGAAAGGAAGGTCCCTTAAAATAGGCCAATTTTTTTTTTTAAATGCTGTGCTATATTCTGTATATTCTAATTGGCAGGCAGTATATTTTCACATTCAGACATTTCACAAGAACATTCATCTCTTTTTATTTTGGTTTTGGCATGTGGTGCGTTTTGATTTTTCTGTTTTGCCTCAGAAGAAAACATCCAGTGCCGTAGGGCTTTGCTTTCCTTGGTGCTGAGGCAGGACCAGTTCCCTATGGGTTTTCAGAGTGACTGTTCAGTTCCTGTCAGAAGTGTCTCTGATTGATTAGGGATCCCCACTGCTGAGTAATGACAGGACTGTATTTTTGGGAGAGAATTGGTGTTGGTGTGGTACAGAGCATCCACCTGTGCAATGGGGAGTGCAGTACTGAAACTGGTGAAAGCCAGCTTGAAAACAGGGCTGGGACTGGTGCTGGGTCTCTGTTCAAGAGGAAAACACTCAGGCTGGGGAAATACCTATTGAAAGTGAAAGTTTATAGTAAGTGCCCACCTTCTGAGCAAAAGGAAACATCCAGAGTAGGTGAAAATGGGAGCATTTGGCTGTTTCTCTGTAAGAAAGGGAGGAGGGCAGGCTGGAGCTTGATCTTTGGATGGAATTGGGACAGGTCCAGCTGTGGTTTGCTGGAGGTGAGGCTTTGTTCTTGAGGTTTTTAAAGGGGATGCTGAGAGGGAGTGAATGAGCTAATGAATCCCAGGTTTGTGATGGAATTAGTGGAGCCCCGCTCCTTAGGAAAGGCCAGTGCAGGCAGATGGGCAGCAGGTAAGAAAGGCTGTAAAAGCTTAATAGTAGTAAGTGGTGAGACTTGATGAGGGTTAAACTAAGCTTAACCCATTTGTTATCCATGACAGTGCATGTGTTTGGAGCAGAGCTTTGTCAAGCTTATGTTTTCTGGTAGAAGGCATGGAGACTGCTCTTCTGATTGTCATTTTTTTGGTCAAAAGATTCCCTCATTTCTTTAAATTGCATGGGGTTTAGTTTGGGGGGGCATGGCTTGGCTTCCCAATGCTTTTATCTTCTGCCTAACAAATGTGATGGTGTCATTCCTTAGCTCCATGTGCCAGCTCCTGCTTTTACCCAAAGCCACTGAGTGACCAGTTCCCTCACTCAGGGCACAGTGCAATGGCTGCTTCTCATTAATGCTTGCCCTTAACTTAAAGAGCCTTTTTATCTTTCAGCCATGTTCTAATGGAGCGGGTTTGGCTTGCACCTTTCCCATTTCTGCTTCATCCATAGCTCTCCAGTTTGCATACATGTTTTAGCACCTTTGTTGAATGCAAGTGTTGCTTGTCAGTTGTGTTAGTCATGAGCTGTAAGTCATTTATCCTTTTCTTTTTAATCTTTAATTTGATGGACACGTGGATGTAGATGTTTTTGTTTTGTTAATTTTCACACCACATCTTTTCTGTACTTTAGGTTGACTCCTCACTGCACTGTGAAAACCATTAGGAAAAAGTCCTTGGGGTTAAAACCTAGGGCTCCACACTGTTACCTGCACTTGGGGCTAGAAATTAATATAAATGTCGACTGATCTGTCTGAAGCTGAACCCGTGCATCATAAGGCGCTTCCACTCTTAACGGGAGCTCAGCTGATCCACACGGACAAGTTAAGTGAGGTAGGGGCTGGCCCTTTCTCCAAGCTTGCCCTTGGATCAGTCCTTGACTTCCAGTCCTGCTGAAGGTTACTCAGCACTCTTTCTCCCCTGCTTCTAGGAAACTCAGTTGGGAGTCTAACAAACTCTGCTTCCCCTTCCCTGCTTTCCCTGAGATGATGTATCTGTCAAAATCCTCAAATGCTCATCTCATTTAAATTGAAATTATTTCTTTTATAACCATAAAATGTGGAACTATCCTCTCTTAGTAAGCTTTGAAGAAGCTGGTTTGAGGGCTACTGTCTTTTAACATCATGAAAAATCCAAACCAGAATATTTCTACCTATGCTGCTTTGATTTATTTTAATCCCGTTTCAAAACTTTCCAATTCCTCCCAGCATCTGTGCTGATTTTCATGTGCTTTCTGTAGAAAGTGGAAGACGACACGATGCCAATCCGTCGCTCGGTGAATGCTTCTTCCCGGGAAACTCCTCCCAAAAGCAAACCTGCCGAAGGGGAAGAGGTCAAAGCAGGTACAGTCATAGTTCTAGAGGGGATTAGTGTATATCCAAACATCGGCTGGGTCTGAAGCTCCTGGAAAACCCTACAGCCAGGATGAAAATATTGTTAATGTTTGGCTCCCTGTCACAGGGTTTTCCAGGATTTGTGTTTTGCAAACACTGTTTGCAGTCTGAACCCATTTGTTTTGTCTTTTATACCCTGTATCACTCCAGACATGAAAATATGGCCAAATATGGTCCCTTTTAAGTTTGCACATCCTTTAGGATGAAGAAATTATGACGTTTCAGTAGTGTCAGAAAGACGGTTTGAGATAAAAAGGTGTAGTTAATGAATGGAAAAACAAAGTATTCAATTTTTTTTCTCTATTCTTCTGAGCAAAAATGTTTTACCACGATGTGTCATGAAATCTAGTCTGATATTAACGTGCCCTGTCTTAGCAGCTTGGCCTCAGTGTCCCAGAATGTGTCATTTCACTACTACAGTCAACTGGTTTCACTGACTTTGTCCTCTGGTGTCACAATTTAAAAAACTACCTACAAAACTGACTCTTAATTCACTGCACATTTTAAATGCCTCTGTGGGAAAGCTATGGACAGGAATGTATCAGAAATGCTTAAGCTTCACACAGCAGTGTTGGTGGGCAGTTCTTTATCCAAAAAGTGTGGAATTTCAGTTTATATGCATCTCATCTAGTAGGCAGCCCAGTCTCTGTTCTCAGCTAAATATGCTTTTATGTATTTTTTATTTCCTTGGTAAGTTGATTTCTGACTGGATTTGATCCTTCTGATATACAAGCGCTCCTGCCAATGCACGTGCCACCTAAAGCTTTGCCAAGTCTGGAAAAATGTGATGGAATTGTAATTATCCTTCAGGTGATTTTGTATTTGAAAACAGCTGGGTCATAAGCAAAGCTCCTTCTTACAATCCCAGGCCTGTCTGCAGCAGCAGACAGGAGTTAAGAGGAGAATGCTGGTGGAACTCATTAATTGTGAAAATGTTGCATGATGTTGTTTGCAGTTATCCTGGCATTCGAGGGCTGATTGCACCTTTATTGAAGCTCTCTCAGTACTTTTCTTCACTTTTTACATTGCTTTTAAATAACACATTTAAATAAGTGAAAAGAAATTGGTGGAAAATAATTAGTGGGGTGTGATCTTAAGTTTGGCTTTTTTCCCCTCTGCCTTCCTAAAGAATAAAAGATGGTTTCGACAGTGATTTGATGCTTTTTCACATTTTCTAGATGCAGAAGTCACCTCTGAGGAATCTGCCTCTGTTGGGGAGGAACAGGAGACTGAAACCCTGCCTGCTGCATCCAATGAAGCAGAACAGCCAAAGGAACCTGAGAATGAAGGGAAGGAGGAAACAAAGTCCTCAGAAGAAACCAAAAAGGAGTAAGGCTTGCTTGGTGCTGAATTCAGGGATTTGGGTAGGATTCTGAAGGAAGTCAGATTCTACAGTGAGAAAAGGTAGTGGGAGAGATGGAGGAAGTGAGTGCCTTAAGGTGCTTCTCCTTAAGATACTTCTCAGGAAGAAGCTACTGATCACATGTAGCTGCTGTTCTCAAACATGTGAGGCTGAATATTGATACGAGATCTCTTTTTTACTAATAGAAACATCAGACTATTCCTTAAGTTATGCTAATTTAAATAATGTCAGATGTTCTGGGCTTTTTTGTTGTTGTTCTTGTACTGCTTGTTGGCTTGTTTTAGTGCCTCTTGTCTTACTACTGCTCTGTATTTTCCCTAAGCGAGAAGGATCAGTCTAAGGAGAAGGAGAAGGAGAAGAAGGTGAAGAAGACCATCCCTGCATGGGCCACACTCTCTGCCAGCCAGCTGGCTCGGGCACAGAAGCAGACTCAGATGGCAGCCACCTCCCGGCCCAAAATGGATGCGATTTTAACCGAGGCCATCAAGGTAAGCAGGACACAAATGTGTGGTTTTTATTCATCTGTCGCAAAGCAGAGCAATTTATGTCCTAATCCACACAATTTCAGCTTGCTGAGGTGCAAGTGGCTGATGTGTGCTAGCAGGAGGCTGAGTGTGTAAGGTGGGTGTGCTTGTGCCTGAAAGCCCATGGAGCTGACGTGTGAGTCCATGAGGATGACGAGGGGCCCTATAGCTGATTTCTTTGTTTAGAATTCGTTTCCCTCCCTAATTACATTATGGGGAACAGCTAGGATGGCATAACCTGGTTGATTGCTGTCATCATTTTGTTTGCTGTGCCTCCTAGCCACATTTAACTTCATTTACCTGGATTCATCCATCTATTTGATACATGTGCTTTTTTTTTTAGCCTTAACTTGCTCTAACTCAGGCCAGACGGAGGTACTGTTACCCTGCATTCCAAAGTGGTCTTGGTTTACTTTATCCCTCCTGATTGTAAGAGGAAATCTGTGCTGTTGTAGCTGTGCTGCTCCTCTCCCCTCAAGGCTTGGTTGCTCCCTTTAGAGGAGGCCTGGACTCCACCAGCCTTAATTGCAAGATGGCCTTTCCATCTATCTTCAAAAGATGAACTTCACCTTCCATTTTTTGCTAGTTTACTAATGTCAGTCCTCCATCTTATTAAAAAAAAAAAATTGGCAGCTTGTTCTGACTTAATGATTACTCTGTCTGACATTAAAATGTGTTAGGAGATCAGTTGTGCAGCATTAATTTACCCAAAGGTGACTGTATTTTAAGCCATTCCATGTGAGTGCTTCAGAGCAGGGGAGTAGTAGATATGTGCTTGCTGTGCTGCTTTTCTGTTGTCTGTGTTACTCTTCAGCTACTCAGGAGGGGAAAGTTAAGTATTTTATTAGTCATGTTTTATACTTGAGTCACAGTGGGGCAAAGGCCAGCCCTGGCGTCCTGTGGTGGCCTGTGTGCATCAGTCCAGTCTCTGTTCTCCCAGCCCCACTCAGGGTAATTCCAGTGCAGTGGTTTCTAATGTTTTGTTTCTGTTTCAGGCCTGCTTTCAGAAGAGCGGTGCCTCAGTCGTTGCGATACGGAAATACATCATCCACAAATACCCTTCCCTGGAGCTGGAGAGGAGGGGATACCTGCTGAAGCAAGCCCTGAAAAGGGAGCTGGAGAGGGGAATCATCAGGCAGGTAAGAGCTGCTTTGTGGAGCAGCACTGGAGACAGCATTGCTGAAGAGGGACTGTTTACAAGGGCCTGGAGTGACAAGACAAGGGGGAATGGCTTCAGAGTGCCAGAGAACAGGGTTAGACGGGATACTGGAAAACAATCCTTCCCTGGGAGGGTGGGGAGGCCCTGGCACAGGGTGCCCAGGGATGCTGTGGCTACCGCTGGATCCCTGGAAGTGTCCAAGGCCAGGCTGGATGGGGCTTGCAGCAACCTGGGATAGTGGAAGGTGTCCCTGCACATGGCAGGGGGTAGAACTGTGTGATCTTTGAGATCCCTTCCAGCCAAAACCATTCCATGATTCTGGGAACTGCACAGGAATTTCTTAACTCCATTAGCAGGTCTGTGGAATGAACATGTTCTCCCTTGTGGAGGTTTATCAACCTCTGTCTCTGCTGTGTTGGACACTGGCAGGATTTCAGCACTGTTGTGTCAGTCACATACTTTGCACGGTTGGTTTTTGTGCAATTCATGGCAGTTTCTGGGTGTTGTGTCACACAGCATTGCAGCAGCATGTGAACCCAGCAGTGTGGGTTTTAACACTGTAATTTATGCCTGTGTTATCTGTCAGGACCTCCTGGTCAGGACAGCAGAGTATGTCCTAATGTCTGGCTGCAGTTTCTGATCTTACTGAAGTTTCAGTGGGTTCAAATCAGGCCTCTGCCATAAGAACCCACTGCAGGGTGACAGTGCATTCAAAATCTGCATCATGATGTCTGTAAGTCTCTCTCAGGTTGTTAGTGTTCTGAGTTACGCTGTTAAGGACTGAAATGGACTTTCTCTTGAACCAGGTGAAAGGAAAGGGAGCTTCTGGGAGCTTTGTGGTGGTGTCTAATGCAGGAAAAACTGTTCCAAAAGCCAGAGACAGAAAGGTAAGATGGATCATTTTAAACAACACTCAGAAATTTATTGCTCTGAAGCACATGTACCTTACCCAATATTCTCAATGCAGTGTTCTCCTCCTTGCTGTGCTTTTACTCCCCAAGTACAGCAATTAAAACACCCATTCCACTGGCATCAGAATCAGAAAGCTACTATGAGGAACTAAATGCAAGTCGAATGATCAAAATCTCAGTCTTAAAATGTTTACATTAACCCCTTAGGCTTTGGTTCAGAGGCAGAAAACGAAATAACAATGAAACTCTTTGTCTGTCTTTACCTGGTAGAGAGAGGTGCCTTTCAGGTGCTGGAAGAGAGTTTTATGCTACTCCTGCATGTGTTTTATCCATTGTGTGGATAAAGGGAAGACTCCAGTCTTTAGGACTGAGAGGAATGTTTTCCCATCAGCTGTGAGAACAGCGGGAGAAAGAGGAAAATATCCTAAGGCTTCTGGAAGAAAGCTGCTGATGCTGGGTGTTGTTGGGGAGTAATGTGAAGGGGATGGTTTTTTGAGCTTCACAGTTAGTTGCGTTCCAGCACTGCTGATCTCCACTCCATGCTGTGCTGAGTGTGTGAAACACATTCCTAACGCTGCAGTTACAAAATGTTTGGCTGGAATTGCCAACCCCCTGGGATTAGACAGGTGAAGTTAGACAGGTAACACTTTGCTGCTCATCTCTCGCCTCCTGGGGAGACCAGAAGCCCTAAAACTGAAGGAAATGTTCACACACTTGCTGTAGGGCCCTGGAGGAAACTAACTGCAATGGAACTTTCTAAACAGAGCTCACTGGCTCCACGAGGAGCGTGAGCAAGGCACCTGATACCTGCTGACACATCACCTCTCTGCAGCGTATGGGTGTCTTTGTTCCCAGTTACTTTCTCTGCGCTGCAGCAAAACAAAGGTTTTGGATGAATTCAGCTGGCAGGGGAGCAGCTCCCTCACCCATTGCACTGTTTGCAGAGCTGCTGTTCAGAATCAAATCACTGAACTTCAGCGCATTTTCTGTATAAAGAACAGATCATTTTTCCCTGATTATCCCCTCTCATAGCAACAAAAGGGGTGGAAGAAAACTCAGAATGGAACGTTGGCTTCAATCAAGATTTTATTGCGTTATTTCAAAAAAAAAAAAAAAAAAAAAAGGACTCCTGTTTAGCTGTTTGTTTTGGGGAAGATTTGATTTGTGTAAACAAGTTCTGTCTTTGATGAGCTTTAA
The DNA here is from genome assembly GCF_009650955.1 of Corvus moneduloides. Classification (NCBI taxonomy): domain Eukaryota; kingdom Metazoa; phylum Chordata; class Aves; order Passeriformes; family Corvidae; genus Corvus; species Corvus moneduloides. The sequence goes on from NC_045497.1 coordinate 7,595,428, forward strand.
GTTTCGTGTCAGCATGTATCATCATCTTCACAGAAAGGGTTGTAAAGCATTGGCACAGGGGATCCAGGCAGTCACCATCCCTGGAAGTCTTCAAAAAACCTATGGATGTGGCACCTGGGGGGCAAGGTCTGGTGGTGAATATGTCAGTGCTGAGTTAATGTTTGGACTCGATCTCGGAAAGCTTTTCCAGGCCGAATAATTCTGTGATTCTATGATTTTTCTCCTGTCTTATTGAAGGGTGGCAGAGAAAAACATCTATAGCAAGGGGAAGGAAATAATTAAAATTACAGATGTTTTTAGATACTCAGCAATTTGTATTTGTAAAGTTTTCCTAAAACTCCTGTGAAAATTCAGCCAGATTTGCTGGATTTCACCTAAGCTGCAAAACTTTTCAAGTTGCTAAAGAGCTGCCTTACAGCACCTGAGTTGCCAGCTCTGCAGCCAATGTCAGGAGCACTTCTCCCCACATTTGCATTGCTGGTTCAGAAACCCAGAGTTTTAGGCCCTGCTGATGCATAAAAGTCTGTGTGTTTCAGAAAAGCACTTCGGCTCCGAGCACAGAGCAGCAGGTGAAGCTGGAGGACGTCTTGCCGCTGGCCTTCACCCGCCTGTGCGAGCCCAAGGAGGCTTCTTACAGCCTGATCAAAAAATACGTGTCTCAGTATTACCCCAAACTCAAAGTAGATATAAGGTAAGTGCTGGAGTTGCTTTAGCAAGCAGAGGATTGGGGAAACTTGGCCTTCCTCTGGCTCGGTCTCACTTCACGATGACTCAGTCTGGGATTTAAGCAGTCAGGTGCTGCTCCGAGTTGCAGGGCCTGTGGGAAAGCTTCAGGAAAAGCTATGCCTTTTCCTGCATCCCTCCACATCCCATCTTTGTTCCTGACACCACCAGCAGCACTGCTCTGCACACCTTAACCACACCCACATCCCTTTACTGCCTGGATGTGAAGGCCTCTCCTCAGGGTCTCATCCTCCTTGGATCTGGATGCTTTAGCCGGCACACACGTACAGTAATCTTTAAGCTGACCTGTACGGAGCGAGTTGAGGCTTGGGAAGGAAACTAGGAAACCCTGTGTGTCACCTCTAACAGGGTTTTATCAGCCCCTTGTTTGTCTGTGAGCTGACTGAGTGCCCACCACATCCAAATGTGCTGCTCAAGGTGAGTGGATCCTTGCCAGGGCTGCGTGCCCGGAGCTGCTGGCGGTGCCGTGACACCGAGCACGCGCTGCCAGCAGCTCCCAGCGCCGTGTTCTGTAACGAGCCTTGCTGACAGGTCTCCATTTAGTGTCTGCATGTAGGCAGACACGCTAAGTGCTGCTCTGCTCACACGCTGCAAAGCACTGTTTCTCTGTTTGTGTTTGGAGCTGTCAGTGTGTGTCAGTAAAGCTTTCTTCTCCTGTGTTTCAGACCCCAGCTGCTGAAGAATGCCCTGCAGAGAGCTGTAGAGAAGGGCCAGTTAGAGCAGATCACAGGGAAGGGAGCATCTGGGACATTCCAGGTCAGAGAATGAGTTCATCTTTGTCGACCACAAGCCTTGGATGTCAGTTACTGCGCCCTCTCCCCTGGTTTCACTGGGTAGCCATTTCTTCAGCAGCCTGGCATGCTCAGCACTTGCCCAGCTATGAAGCAGTAGGACTCTTGGTCTCCGTTTCAGGAGCAGCCCCCTGTTCCCTTGCTGAGCGTGCTGCACGCACTGCTCAGCTCTGACTCACCAGCACAGTAGGGAGCTGGTGGGGCAAGCTTTCCTTTCCATCTCTAACTGGAAGTGCAGCAGGTACCCCAGATGCCTGCAGTGTCTTTTACTCATGTGTGTGCCACAGAAGTTGCTTGGGTACATTTGGTCCGTGGGATGGAGAAAGATGTGATTTATTTTGCTTCCTTTCCTCCCCTGAGCAATGGGCCCTTAGACTGGCACATCCTTGCAGTGTATTTGGGGGCTGGGGTGAGGTGTTGCTGATAAAGCCCCCCAGGCCAGCTGACTGACTACAGCTGGGAGAGCAGCGTTCCCTGTGCAGTGTTTTAATATTAAACGTATCTGTGCTAATGCAGGAGCGCCGACCCACCTGGTGCAGAGGAGCTTGTCCTGACCTGGTTTGGGAGAATTTTGTCTTGATGCTTTTCTCTTCCTCCTTGGAAAATAGCTGAAGAAATCAGGGGAGAAGCCCCTGCTGGGTGGGACTCTGATGGAAGATGCAATCCTGTCTGCTATTGCGGCCATGAACGAACCGAAGACCTGCTCCACCACAGCATTGAAGAAGTATATCCTGGAAAATTACCCAGGGACCAACTCCAACTTCCAGGGTAAAGTACTGATCCATGTAAGGCTTCTATTCTGCATGCTGAGAGAGTCCTGCAGCTGCAGATGTGCCTGTGCAGCACCTTTAAACTGCTCTGTTGAGCTTGCAGGGAGCTGCAGCTGCTCAGCTCTTTGTGCTGCAGAGATGCTCTGTGGTTTTCATTCCCATCAGTCCCTTTCAAGCCGGACAAAGGCCAGTTCCTGAGACAGAATGCACAATTCTCTTGTATATAGCCAGGAAGGGGGAATAGTATTCAAGTACTTTATTGTTCTTAAATCACCAAGTTGATTTCATCTGTCTCTGCTTTGAAAGGGACAGCGTGGCATCAATGCAGTTCCTAATTGCTTTTCATTTCAAGAACTTGCCTAGTTTAACTTTTTAAAAAAATTCATGAGCACCCCTCTTACTAAATTTGTTTGAGGCCCTACTTTGGATCTGATTTTTAAAAGGTCAAGCAAATAAGGAGAAAAGCCAGTCGTGTTTTATTTGGAAAGGAGATTTGGCATGTCTTTGTTCCCAGGAGAGACACTAATGTCTGGTTTGACTTTTGCATGAGCAGAGACTTGCAAGCAGATCTTCTGATGGCTTATTTGGGTTATTTGGGCTGAGCCCCGATGCAGTTGGTTGGTGCTGGAGGTCAGTTGAGAGCGGCTGAGCTCACAGCGGTCTCTGCTCAAACCTGAACGTAGATCAGTTTGTTCCTATGGTGTCACTGAGCTGGTGCCATTCCTCGGGAGCAGAGAGGAGGTTGCTGATCCCACAGTCTTTGCCTGGAGCTGAAGCACAGCATCAGCACAGCTGTTTGGTGCAGGGTTACTGACACAGCACAGGTCCCAGGGCTCAAGAAGCTGCCTGAGGCCTTCTGCCAATTAGGAATTGAAGTTGAGTGTGACTTCCTAATCTTGGGGCAGGGAAAAGAGTTTCCAGGCTTCCTAAGCCCTCGCATGGTTTATTTTCAGACCATTGGAAATGTCCCTGGTCCTTAGGGCCTGCGTTGAGCCAGCCTCCAGTGCTCGTCACTCCTGCAAGGCCGATAAGGAATCTCAGCTTGCAATCTGTTGTTTTCTTTCTCCTTCTGTTACATAAAAGGAATTTTGATGATCTCTGCTTTGCTCTGAGAGCAACCGGAGGACGATCTGGTGTGATGTGAAAAGCAGGCGGGTACACGCTGCAGAGCCAGAGCTCTGCTCTCCCCCCCAGTTTATGCCTCATCTCGGAACTGGACTGTACTGGAGTCAAATCATTTACGTGCTGCTACTGATCTTTGGCACCCAGAGCAAAAGCAGCCTTGTGGTTATACAAACTTTGGAATGTGCTTGAGAGCAAACCTTGTTTTTCCCTGGGAGCTCAATATGTAAATGGACCCTCTAATTCGAGCTGAAAATGGTTCTGAACTGACTAAACACCCCCAGCCCTTTGCCAGAGACAAAGATCCCCTGTACTTGCACAGTCTGAGTTACAATTCTTACACAGTGCACAATGGAATGGCTGGAATAAAAGTCTGGAATAAAAGAATGGAATAAAAAGTTCATTTGTTGTATTTCTAGACCAAATATTTTACCCTCTAAAACAAAAAACAAGAAAACCACAGTGTGGGGAAGGATGCAGCACATACAACATTTAGAACTTGAGATCAAAAGCAGGGTAAAAGGCTTGTTTTAAAACATACTTTGGAGGACAGTCGGAGACCTGGGTTAAATTTGGACAGAAGTAGTTACACAGTGCTGTCGAATGATTTATGAAGGAGCATCCCATGATCATGACATCAGAAACATGCACTGTTCTTGACTCCTGCCTTTGGAGAATTTAAAGCCACTCTTGCCAAGAGCTGAGGAACAATATCTTGTATCTTGGTCGAACATTGACTGAGAGGATTTCCCTTCCTGACTCCAGCTTTGATTTCAGAGGGCACAGCAGAGAGCAGTAAGATCAGACAAGAGGATAAAGATAGTAACTCAACCTTTCTCTGATTTCTTTTCTATTTCACAGTGCATCTACTGAAGAGAACCCTGCAGAAATGTGAGAAGAATGGCTGGATGGAGCAAATTTCTGGGAAGGGCTTCAGTGGAACCTTCCAGCTTTGCTTCCCTTATTATCCCAGGTAAAGAGCTTGGCTGTAAAATGATGTTCAGGAGTTTTGCACAGCTCAGGTAGCAGAGCTGACGTTCATGAGCCAACCTCCTATTTACAGGGAGGTTGTTGAGGGTTTAATCACTGGTGAGCTGCCACATCGTCACCCATGCTCTGGATAATGGCATTACTTGGGTGAACAGAAAGCTGACTTCATTGGCAAGGGAAGCTTTTAAGGGCAGTAGAAATACTGGACTCACTATTCTCAGGTTGTGCTGGTTTTGTTGCAGGCTGGGCTATTTGAGTGTTCCTGTGCTAAAACCAATTCACCTGAGCAGGGAGTGGGGTGGGTTCTCCATGCCAGGATGCTCGTAAGGAACAGGACCCAGCTGTTCCTTCCTTAAGGGAGGAGAGGTGGGAGGAGGGAGGATGACCTAGATTAGCTACTCTGAGTCTGAACCAGCCTTTCTTCTCCTGCTGTGAGCTGATACTGTGCTGGGCCATGTGGAGCCCAGGGATGGGGCCTTGGTGTCCCAGGAAGAGCCAAATGGCAGCACCGTCATTGAAGTGCCTGCTCCCCAGCTCCCTTTATTGCACACATGAGTCCTCACAGCTTCAGCCACACTCAGCTGCTGCAGTCTGATCCTGCCCCTTTGTTGTTTCTCTCCCTGGGTTTGCAGGGAAGGAGCAACAATGGATGGAAATGGAGAAGGGACAGCTTAGGGCTGGTGCATTCCTAGGCTGTCGTGTGTCTGCCATTGCAGAGACTAAATAACCTTGGTTTGGGATAGCAGCAATCACAGAATTCCTGAGGGCATTTCTGGATTAGGTTAAAGCTGTAACCTTAGTGGGAAGCTGCAGTGCCAGGGGAGAGCCAGGGTTACCCCTGGGCTTGCCTACCGTGGAGTCATATCCTTAGAAGCAAATCACACTCTGACCAGACCCCTCTTGTAGCCCAGATGTGCTCTACCCAGAGAAGCAGCAGGATGAGGATTCTGAGGAATCTGATGAGGAAGAAGAGGAGGAATCTGAGGAGGAAGAAGAATCTGAAGAGGAAGAGTCTGAGGAGGAAGAGCCACCACCAAAGAAGAGGTATGGCAGAGAGATGAGTGGGCTCCTTTGGATGAAATAAGTGTCTGTCACAGCTGTAGAGTGCTCAGGTGCGGTCACCTGTCCACAAGGCTGTTGCTCACAGGTGCTGGCAGAAGTTTCTAATTATTCCTTCCTCCAGAGATGCTGACCTCCCCCAAATTCCACAATTTGAAGCCTTCCTCTTTTCTCCTCCAGATGAGAGAGAGCCTGTGTTTATTCTTTGTGTTGCCTTTAGTCTCCTGCTTTAGAAAGTGTGATGTTTCATGGGGAACTTTTTGTATTTGTTTCCTTAAAAAAAAATCTTCCCTGCAGTAATTATTTGCAGCTCTGTAGCCAGATACGAGACCTGCCTCACTCAGAATGTGGACTTAATATGTGTAGGAGCTTGGGTGGGTTGGACGGTCGGGACGGATGGAGACGAGAGATCTCTGAAGTCCCTGTTTCATCTTCCCCAACAAATATGAGTGTTGTTTATTAAGTAATAAAATCCCATTTAGAGAGGAGAGATAGTGCTTAGGGCTCTTAATTGTTCTGACAGCTAACTGATTCACTGTCATTATTTACATGTTTATTTGCCTAACAAAGGGGTTGGAAGCCTCACTGGCAGCTCTGTGGGGATGGGAAGTGCTCAGTGCAGAGCTACCAGCGAAGCTCTTGCTTTTTGGGATTTAGCTCATGGAATGTGCTGGCAAAGGACAGGGATGCCAAGATGTGCTTCATTTATGCAAATTGCTGACAGCAGCTCTGCTCTGGGTACCATTTGTGCCTCCACTGAGCTCCTGTGCTGTCTCTTCCTGACAGGATGCAGAAGAGACCACCCCCCAAATCCCGGAGCAGGGCCCCTCCGATGAAGCGAAGAGAGTCCAAACCCAAGCCAAGGAAAACCCCTGCTGCCCGCCGGGGCAAAGCAAAGCCCCCTCCCAAGGTCAAAACCCCTGCTAAGAAAGCCAAACCAGCAGCTCCAGCCATCAAGAAAGCTTCCAGTGGCAGCTCTTCCAAGAAACCAGCAGCCAGCGGGAGGAAGGAAGTGAAACCCTCGGCCAAGGGCAAATCCACCATGAGGAAATCTCTCCGGGCAAAAAAGTAAAATGTTTCCAGTGTCAGGGAATCCCATGGTCAAATCCACAATCTTGTTTTATAAGTCAACGTGCATTTGTATTTTAGTTCTGATGCTTAAACACTTCTTTAATTTTTTTAAATTTTTTTTTCTTGAATGATGGGGAAAAGCTGAAAACTAAATCAAACCAACCCGAGCATTCGTTAGATCTCAATGCTGTGCCTCGTGCCTGCCCCTCCCCTGGAACGAGTCATCTTTACTTTCTGCAATAATTTTAGGACTTTTCTAGGACGTCTCTAATCTGTACATTTATGGTGTTCCACGTGGGTTTTGGGGGGGAGGGTTGGCTTTTAAAACAATTCTTCAAAGAAGATCTTTATATCTTTAGACAGCAGGAACAGGATGATCAGGGGAATGTGATTCTTTAAAGAGAAGGTGCCGTGGCAGAGGAGTCCTCCCTAGATCCCTGCATGCCGCCGAGGTCCTTGGCGCTTCCGTGAGGGAGCCGTGTACATACAGCACTTGCACTGAGCCCCGAGATGCTGCTTTCCTCAGAGCCACAGGCCCAGGGGTGGCTGGTGAGTCAGATCCTCGGCGTCTCCTGAGGGTCTGGTGCCAGAGGGGCTCCAAAAGGGGCAGCTCTCGGTTAGGTGGGTGATTTGAATTAGTGTTTCCACACCACATCTGTACCTTAAAACCAAAATATATCAAAGTCTTCTTGAATCCAACTTTCAAATGTTTTTAAGAGATGAAAAGCCTGAGTTTGTTACCTCTTGTTTACCCTTTTTTAAAGAGAAGTTGGAGAGCTATACAATTGCTAATGTAGAGATGTTGATAAGTGAAGAACATGCGGTTTGCTAAAATAAAATGAAACTAGATTCCAGGCCTGTCTTCTGTGTCCATTCTCTCCTCACCACAGCTTCTCCTCCTGGAAAGGTGGAGAGGAGGGAGTGGAGTCACCACGGATTGCTGCAGAGGCAGATCTTTGTTCAAAGCCAGCGTGATTTAGCCTGAGCCACTGCCAAGCTCTGTAGTTGGACCAACTCCTGACCTTTTCCTTCCCTGGTTTCTCTGGAGACAAAGGTGAGTGAGAAAAAAAGCTCTGTTGGAACCTCTTGCTGGTCCTCTTCTCCCCTGTCAGTGATCAGTGGGGACAAAAACCCAGCTGAAACCTTCTCCCCCTGCCCTGCTCAACAGAGCAGCACCTGCCCTCAAAGCACGTCCCTGGCGCTGCCATGCCCAGGGCAGTGATGCCAATGGGACCTGACAGTCTCCAATGTGCTGCTGCAAAGAGCTGTGAGGAGGGGAATTACACACACTGAAAGGGAGAAAACAACTTCATTGAATTTATTCCTTTCTGCTGCTGTCCCAGTGTGCTACCTCTAACTCAGAGTTTAAAAATTTCCTATAGAAATGGCCTGAATTGTTCGCATCCCTGTAAGAAGGGTACAAACAGCAGGTTAAAAATCACAGCTGATGGGAAACAGAGTGAAAGCTCTGATCAAAGAATGATCCACAGGGATGTAAAGCAATTAGAAACGTTAGTCAATAGCTTGTTCTTGGGGCTGCTTGTACCAAAGCCGTGGAGTTTGTTGGCATTATGGTGAGATGAATTGGAGAAACTTCTCAGTGCTAGGATATTTATGGGGACAAGGAGTCTTCACCCAGTTGCTGGGCGTTTTTCAACCTCCCTCTTCCCAATGGCATTCCCACACCAACAATCTCATGGGTATTTGTTAAAACACTGCTCTGGATGACACAGATTTCTCACATCTGAGCAGGAACACCTTGAATTAAGGGTTGTGCCAAAACCTTGCTCATCACCAGACTCTGGCTGTGGTTTGAATTAAGTGATTGCTGCACACCGAGCCAAAACAAAAGCCACGGGGTTGGTTGTATTTAATCCAAAGGAGTGATCCTTTCTTCCCAGGAGCAGTGTCTGGGGTTGAATTGGAAAATCTTCATTGCCAGCAGAGCAAATGCCTTCTGGGGGGTTTGTGCAGGCTCTGCCACTCGCTCTCCTCCAGTCTCCGCTTCCTGGCCAGACTGGGCTCCGTTTTGTTGTCTCTTCAGCCCCATCTGTCCTATTTCTTTTTCCTTTTTTTCCACGGTTTCTCCAGTATCAATTGATCCTGCCATCGCAGCTCATGGTGTCTCGAAGCAGCTGGCGGTGACCCAAGGCTTCAGTGCTACTGGTCTTCAATGCTGAGGCCTTTTCCTCACACCCTCAGGATTGCTGGGGCACGAGACAGGAATTTTTGGATGCACGACCGAGGGTTACACCCCAGCTCCTTCCCAAACTGCTGCTTTCCCATTCCAGGAGCCAAGCTCATCCCTGGGGCTGGGGGCAGCTTCGCTCTGGCTGGCCCGGAGGGTGTGAGGGAGGCTCTGGTTTACGTGGTTGCTCTGCAGTGAGGCCAGAGCCACCCCTCTTCATTCTTTTCTCCAGCAAAAGCAGGCAGCAGTGGGGAGAACTCCACTGGGCATGTAGAAATTGGGGTGAAAAGGGTCTGAGCATCAGGGCAGGGGGTGGCGAGCGAGCAACCACGTGTGTACGTGTCAGGGTTAGAAATCGCTGCTCTGCCGGGCACGCCAGAGGAGACGGGAAAAGACGCAGAGAAAATCAGTTGCCGCCGCGTTTTCCAAAATCCCGAGCGAGCGTTCCTGCTCGCCGTCGCTTCCAAGAAACGGAGAGAACCGAGGAGGAAAATTGCGGTGATTCATCGCGGGCAGATCGGAGGCAGGAAATGGGAGTTTGCTGCCTGCCCCGTGCCCGGCGTGGGCTCGGTGGGCTCGGGCTCGCCGGGGCCTGGCTGGCGGCGAGGGCCTGACACCCACGGGTCGAGCATCCCTGCGCCGCGGCCGGAGCTGCCGGGGGAGCCACCGGCGAGGGAAAAACAACCGGCGGAGGCCGAGAGCAGGAGCAGCGGGAATTTTTCACCTGCGTTTCTCCGGAGCCATCCAAGCGAGAGCTGCCCGTGAGCCGGGGGGGTCCAGCGGGATGGGAGTCCCAGGGGATGCTTAGTGTCTGGTGTCACACACCACCTAAATTTTGGGGGTCAGCATCCCTCCCTTGGGGACCCCCAGGGTGGCCGGTGGGCTGGGGGCTCCATTGAGAAATGAAGCGTGGGAAAAGGGGGGCGGGGCTTGGGGGCTGCCTGTCCGCGGATTGGCTGGGGGAGGGGGGAGACCCCCCAAATTGTGCCGGGAAGGAGAGGGGCCAACCTGCGCTTGTGACGGGGAGACGGCACCGCAGGGACCCTCCCCCCACCATTCGGATGCGCCTGGGGCAGCCGGACCCCCCCCCCCCCCCCTCCTTTTCACGCGTTTGCACCCAGGCGGCTGCGGCGGGGCCTCTGTGACACGAGTTGCGCCGGTCCCCGGCACGAGCCCCCTTTGGGTGGCTGGAGAAGGGCCCGGTGCACTCCTCCGTGGCTGCTCTGCACCAAAAAGCACCCCCAAACCTGCTGCCCCCTGGAGAGCCGCGGGGGTCTCAGTGCTGCGTGGCCCGCAGGAAGTGGGATGGAGCACGGGAGGGGGAGGACGTGGGGGGACCCCAAAACCTTGCTGGAGTTCGGGATGTGGGACTGCATGCACCTCGCTTGGGGTCCAGAGTGTATGTTCTGCATGCAGGGATTGCTTAGGTTTCATTTGGGGGGTGGAATGTGGACATTGCATCCATCACGTTTGGGGTGGGGATTTGGGGAACCTCACATCACCGTCGGGATCAGGACGTGGGGGACTGCCTGCATGCTGCTTGGAATGGGGGCATGGGACCCTCGAATGGAGCTCAGGAAGAGAAGATGACCCTCACGCACCCCTTTTGTTGGGGTTGGGACACAGGGACCTTTGCCTTGGGGTCGGGGTCAGGTTGTGGGGAGCCCTGCATGGCACCTGGGCTCACAGGGGGACCCTCGTGTTGGGTCTGAGATACAGGGACCCTTTTATTGCGGCCGGGACCTGGGGACATCTGCATTGGCGTCAGGACTTGGGGAGCTCCGCGCAGGGACCGCAGCACCTCCCCAGGGCTCAGCGGGCTGGAAACAGGGGGACAGTGGGGGCAGGTTGTGTCTGTCCCCTCCCTCCTCGCAGGGACAGTGCCCGGGGGCAGGACCCAGGCTCCCCCTGCTTGCTCCAGCACCACCACCCTGGAGGGCTCCGGATAACCCAGATGTGGCATCGGAGTTGCTTAACCCCATCCTGACCCAGCCTTCACCCTAAACCCCGCTGCCATGAAGAAGAAGCCGGGCAATGGGCGGGGGCCGGACCCTGCGGCCCCCCAGCAGCGAGCCCGGAGCGTCACCAAGCCAGCAGAGGTGACTTACCCATGGGCGGGGTGGGGGATGGACACCCCGAGATGAGATTTGGGTGCTGCTGCACCCTCACGACTCCCCAAACCATCATCTCAGCGTGGGCCGGTTTCCCTGGGGGAGCATCGTGGGAGGCTGCTGCTGACACGGGTGGGTTTTTGCCCGTCCAGTATGTGGGATCATTCACGGTGGAGGAGCTGGACCTGCAGCAGCGAGCAGGGAGGTTGGAGGAGCAGCTGCGGACGCTGAAGGTCGGGATCTATCTACCACTGCTCCCCTCGCCGGGAAACACAGGGGACCCCAAATAATCGGGGCACCCACAGGGGCCACAGCCCAGACCCCCCAGTGCCACATCTCCCCCGACAGGACTGTCCCAGGAGGAGGTCGGTGATGCTGAGGTTCAGCTTGCAGGGGCTGAAGGTCTACGGTGCTGATGGGGAGGTAGGGGGCTGGGGGGGTCAAGGGGGATGGGGTGCTGGGGATCAGGGAGGCTGAGTAGGGGGGTCAGGAGTGTTGCAGGGGTGTTGGGAGGGTCAGGGGAGCTGGGGAGGGAAGTCAGGGATGCCGGGAGGGGTCAGGGGTGTTGGGGGGGCAGATGGGGGGTCAGGAGTGCTGGGAGGAGGGGTCAGAGGTGCTGAGGGGGTCAGGGGTGCTGGGGAGCTGTCAGTGTTCTGCTGGAAAGGTGCTTTGTGGGGCTGCACCTCTCTGAGCATTGCTTTTCTCTTGAAAAGCTGCTTTGTGTGTGCAAATAGGGGTGACCCTGGTGGGGCCAGGGGTGCTGGGTGCCCCTGACCCCCCTCCCGGTCCTGCAGACGCTGCTGATGGCACACGCGCTGCGCCGGATCCTGTACAGCACCTGGAGGCTCCCCGACCGCCAGTTCGCCTTCGTGGCCCGCAACCCCCACAGCCCCCCCAGCACCCTCTTCTGCCACCTCTTCGTGGGGCTCCCGGGAGAGGTGGTGGCCCAAACCCCCCCCGCACCCCCAAAACACCATAATTATTATTATTTTTAATATTTGCACGCAGCGTCTTTCTCCTCCCGCAGGTCCAGACCCTGCACCTCTTGCTCTGCCGCTCTTTCCAGCTCTGCTACCTCCTGGCGCACCCCGAGGAGCAGGCAGGCGAGGGGGAGCTCCCGGGGCCGGGGGTGCTGCGGGAGCCCCTCAACCCCGAGGAGGTGTCACGGAACGTCAACGCCCTCGTGTCCTTCCGGCGCCTGCCCGCGCCCGCCGGCCTCGGCCCGCTGGGCACCGGGGTAGGTGCCCCTGCCCTGCCCTGCCCTGCCCTGCCCTGCCCTGCCCTGCCCTGCCCCGGCGGCTGCTCCTTCGCACGTCTGCGGGCACGGTGCTCTCACACCTGGGATTTCCACACGGTGTTTCCTTGCTCGGCACCTTGCGGGAGTGCTTTGGCACAGCCCGTCTGTGCACGGGGTCTCGCCTGCCTTTTCTTGCACGGCCTTTCCTTCGCACAGAATATTCTGAGCTGGAAAGGATCCACAAGGATCATCCAGCTCCTGGTCCTGCACAGGACAGCCCCGTCTCTTTCACAGCAGTCTGTGTATGGTGCTTTTAGCAGAGGGGTTTTTTGCGCGGTCTTCGCCCAGGCAGCTCTTGCACGGCCTTCTCTCGCGTTTTGTGCAGCGCGTTGTCACTACCTGGTGTCTTGCATGGTGTTCCCTTGCATTTCCTCTCTGTGCAGCCTTTCTTTGCACAGTGGTGTGTGCACAGTGCTTTGCACAGCCTTTTCTCACACGGTATTTTGAGGGTCGCGTTTTGCAGGGCCCACCCTGCACAGCCCATGCCCACACGCTGCTTTGCACAGCCTGTTTTAAATGGCCTTTCCTTGAGAGCCTTTTCCTGCCTGGCGTTTGGCATCGGGCAATTTGCACAGCAATTCTTTTGCACAGCGATTTTGCAGGAGGTTTTACAGTGCGTTTTTTTCCTTGGCATTATTGCACAGCATTTTCTTTTTCATATGTTTTTGAAAAACTTTTTTTACACAGCACTATTCCTTATAACTTTTTTACATGGCACTTTTTGCAGTGGTTTGCATGGCTGTTTTGGTGTGGCATTTCTTGCAGGGTATTTTTACACAGTGGGTTTTCTTCTTTTTGCCCTGTGTTTTTGCACAGCATGGTGATTTTTTCGCATGGGATTTTTCCATTGTGTTTTTCATGGCATTTCTTCTGCACATCGTATTTTGCATGGTGGTTTTTTTCATGGCATTTTCTACACTGCATTTTTTGCAGGGTGATTTTTTTGCACGATGTTTTTTGCATGACATTTTGCACAGCATTTTTTGCACTGCATTTTCCCCATGGTGTTTTGCACAACTTTTTTTTTCCCCCCCCCCCCCACACTGCTCTCTTCTGGGTTTTTTTGCGTGGTGTTTTGCACAGCTTTTTTGCTGTTGCATACTTTGGACAGCATTTTTCCGTGTGGTGTTTCACGTGACATTCCCCACGGGAATGGCCAGAGCCCCCAGACCCCTCTCACGGCCTGTCCATCCCCCAGGACCGGCGGCCAGAGGCGGAAGGCAGAGCCTGGCGCCCGGGGAATCCCTACTGCTCGCCGGTGCTGGTGCGCAAGAAAGCCATTCGGAGCAAAGTGCTGCGCTCGGGAGCCTACCGGGACTGCGGGGGCGAGGGACAGCTCCACCAGCACCCCCGCGACGCTGGTGAGTGCCGGGGGGGAAACTGAGGCACGGGGACACACACAGCCCCAGTACCACGGGGGTTTGGCGGCGAAGAGGGGCTTAACGGGCTCCCGCAGCGGCGGCGGGATGGGAGAGCAAAGGGACGAGGAGTTTTGCCTTCCTGCCCGAAAACGAGAGCGTCCTGGCCGAGAGCGTGTGGGCCTTCGCCGGCATCGCCAGGTGAGTGCGCGAGCACCTGATCCTCGGCACGGCCAGCCCTGCGCCCACCGCCGGCCCCGGCCCCACCGCCGGCCCCGGCCCCACCGCCGCCTCGTCCCCAGGGACGCCGGGGTCGCGCTGCTGCGGCGGGACGTGCCCGGCGCCTTCCTCCTGCGCCCCGAGCCCGGGCTGCCCAAGCGCTGGTGCCTGTGGGTGCGGGCGCCCTGCGGCGTCGTGTCCTACGGCCTCGCCAGGACACACCAGGGCCGGTTCTGCGTGGAGGTGAGTCCGGGGCTGCTGGTGAGGGGGTGTCCGTGGATGAGGGCAGGGGGCGTTCGCTTCGGGGCTGCACCTGGGTAAGCGCATGGGATGTGTCTGCGCGTGGGTGTGAGTGCATTTGGCTCATCTGTGCGTGCTTGCACTGGTGTGCTGTGCCTTGGTGCATGGGTGCATGTATGACTGCATTTGGTGTGCCCATGCATGGATGCACTGGTGTGTACATGCATTTACTTGATGTTCTGTGTGTGCTTGGACCACCCATGCGTGGGTGCACCGGGGCTGTAAGTGCATTTGTGCCTTGATGCACTGGTGTGTGCATGCACTTGATGCACCGTGCTGGTGGTGTGCTTGTGCATGGCTGCACTGGTGCCTTGGCGCAGGGATGGGCTCAGGTGTACGGGTGTGGGTGCGCACAGGGGTGTCAGTGCGCGGGGACATCGATTCACAGGGGCCTCGGGGCACAGGTGCATCTGGGCGTGGCACACAGGTACCCCCGGGTGTGGGTGCATCCACACTTCGTTGTATAAACGCACCTGAATTTTGGGTGCACTAACGCACAGATACGCGATGCACAAGTGCACTGGTCAGGGTGCCTTTGATCTGTGGGTGTGCAGACACACGGTGCCCCAGTGCCACACGCAGAGGTGTGCACGGGTGTGTTGGACTCACGTGTTCACCTGTGTCCTGGTGCGTGGGTGCCTCGGCTCCGTGGGTACCAGGGGTGTGTGTGGCGCGTGGGTGTGCTGGCACGCGGGCACGCAGAGATTTGCTGCGCGGGCACACTCAGTTCAGGGGTGCGTGGGCACAGCCTGCACGGGGGGCTCACCTCTCCCTCTCCCCTCTCTCCCGACGGCAGCACTCCAACACCGAGTTCGCCAGCGTGGCCGCCCTCCTGGCCCACTACTCCGGGACACGGGGAGGCTGCTTCTGCCGCCTGGCCCCCGGCCGACGCAACCCCGGCTATGAGGAGCGGGACCCCGGTGGCGGGGCCGGCGCCGGGGCGGGGGAGGCCGCCTGGGCCCCCGCCGCCCCCATCGGGGTGCAGCACGAGCGGGGGTAGCCCCGGCCCCGCTCCCCGAGCACGGCTGTCCCCCAGCACCCCCGAGCTTTAACTCGCTGCCGCCTGCCTTATCCCCCCCGCTGCCGCGGGCTGTCTGGCGCCTCCCCCAATAAATGGCTCTCGTGCATCCGGAGCGGGGCTCTGCTGGCTGCTCACACCCACCCCACGGCGTGACACGCCGCACACCTGTGTGCTCACACGCGTGTGCCCGCACTCTCGGGCCCAGGCGCCCCAGGAACTCGCACTCACGCACTGCTGCAGGGGTGCGCTCACGCGAGGCTGCGCAGCCCCGTGCTCGCCCCCTCGTGCACGAGCAGGGCTCGCACCCGCGCACGGCACAGCGGGGCAGCGCTGCCATCGCCATCACGCGCTCGCGCCCCCACGCACCTGTGCTCCCACGCACGCGCGCGCCCGTGCCCTCGCGCGCCCCTCCTTGCACACCTGCCCTCGCGCACCCCTCCTTGCACACGTGCGCGCGCCCCTCCTTGCACACCTGTCCTCGCGCACCCCTCCTTGCACACCTGTCCTCGCGCACCGCTCCTTGCACACCTGTCCTCGCGCGCCCCTCCTTGCACACCTGTCCTCGCGCACCGCTCCTTGCACACCTGTCCTCGCGCGCCCCTCCTTGCACACCTGTCCTCGCGCGCCCCTGCTCGCACACGTGTGCGCGCGCGCCCTCGCCCGCCCGCGCCAGTCACGTGACACCGCGGGCGGGGCCTCTCTCCCGGTGCGGCCCCGGTCTCTGCGGCGATCGCGTGCGCTCACTCGCGCATGCGCGGGGCCGCCGCCGCCGCCCTCAGCCCTCCCGGCCCCTCGAGGCTCTCTGCTCGCCCTCCGGCCAGCGCGGCACCGGCAGGGTTAGCTCAGGTTTTCCCTTGCTCAGTCCCCCTTGGGCGTGTCTCGGCTCCCAAAAGTTACCTAAGGGTTTCTTGCCCTTGGGTTTCCCGCCCTTAGCTTCCCCTCAGGTTTCCTCTCTGCCATAATTCCCCCTGAGACTTGTTCCCAACTTCCCTCTTTTCCTCTGTCCCTCCCCAGCTCTTTCCTTCTGTACTTTCCCCTTCTCCCCCAGCCTCCCTGGCTCGAGGGTCCTTCCCCTGCGTCCCCCAGTGAGGGATGAGTGCTTCCCCCCCAAAATGGGTGCAGACCCCCAGGGTTAGGCGTGCACCAGCCCCTTCCCAGCCCCCGGTGCCGCCCAGTCCCGCCGAGTGAGACCGTGTGGGGCAGATCCGGGCGTGTGGGGCTGGTCTCGATGGGTGCGGTGACCTGGGGGGGAAGGGGGAATGCTGACCCCGATGTGTGGGGCTGACCCCGGTGTGTGTGTGACTGACCCCGGTGTGTGTGTGGGGCTAACCCCGGTGTGTGTGTAGGGCTGACCCCGTGTGTGTGTGAGGCTGACCCCGGTGTGTGTGTGACTGACCCCGGTGTGTGTGTGACTGACCCCGGTGTGTGTGTGACTGACCCCGTGTGGGTGTGAGTCTGACCCCGTGTGTGTGTGGCTGACCCCGGTGTGTGTGTGATTGACCCCGGTGTGTGTGTGACTGACCCCGTGTGGGTGTGGGACTGACCCCGTGTGTGTGTGGCTGACCCCGTGTGGGTGTGAGACTGACCCCGTGTGTGTGTGTGGCTGACCCCGGTGTGTGTGAGGCTGACCCCGGTGTGTGTGTGACTGACCCCGGTGTGTGTGTGACTGACCCCGTGTGGGTGTGAGTCTGACCCCAGTGTGTGTGTGACCGACCCCGGTGTGTGTGTGATTGACCCCGGTGTGTGTGTGATTGACCCCGGTGTGTGTGTGACTGACCCCGTGTGGGTGTGAGACTGACCCCGTGTGTGTGTGTGGCTGACCCCGGTGTGTGTGTGTGGGGCTGACCCCGCTGTGTGGGACTGACCCCGGTGTGTGTGAGGCTGACCCCGGTGTGTGTGTGGGGCTGACCCCGGTGTGTGTGTGACTGACCCCGTGTGGGTGTGTGACTGACCCCGTGTGGGTGTGTGACTGACCCCGTGTGTGTGTGTGACTGACCCCGGTGTGTGTGTGACTGACCCCGTGTGTGTGTGGGGCTGACCCCGCTGTGTGAGACTGACCCCAGTGTGTGTGTGACTGACCCCGATGTGTGGGGCTGACCCCGTGTGTGTGTGAGACTGACCCCGGTGTGTGTGAGACTGACCCCGGTGTGTGTGTGACTGACCCCGTGTGTGTGTGGGGCTGACCCCGGTGTGTGTGTGACTGACCCCGTGTGTGTGTGGGGCTGACCCCGTGTGTGTGAGACTGACCCCGTGTGTGTGTGGGGCTGACCCCGTGTGTGTGAGACTGACCCCGGTGTGTGTGTGACTGACCCCGATGTGTGTGGGGCTGACCCCGGTGTGTGTGGGACTGACCCCGGTGTATGTGGGGCTGACCCCGGTGTGTGTGGGGCTGACCCCGTGTGTGTGGGGCTGACCCCGTGTGTGTGAGACTGACCCCGGTGTGTGTGGGGCTGACCCCGGTGTGTGTGGGGCTGACCCCGGTGTGTGTGGGACTGACCCCGGTGTGTGTGTGACTGACCCCGTGTGTGTGTGAGACTGACCCCGGTGTGTGTGGGGCTGACCCCGGTGTGTGTGGGGCTGACCCCGGTGTGTGTGAGACTGACCCCGTGTGTGTGTGGGGCTGACCCCGGTGTGTGTGTGACTGACCCCCGTGTGTGTGTGACTGACCCCGGTGTGTGTGACTGACCCCGTGTGTGTGTGGGGCTGACCCCGGTGTGTGTGGGGCTGACCCCGGTGTGTGTGTTACTGACCCCGGTGTGTGTGACTGACCCCGATGTGTGGGGCTGACCCCGGTGTGTGTGAGGCTGACCCCGGTGTGTGTGGGGCTGACCCCGGTGTGTGTGAGACTGACCCCGGTGTGTGTGTGACTGACCCCCGTGTGTGTGTGGGGCTGACCCCGGTGTGTGTGGGGCTGACCCTGGTGTGTGTGATTGACCCCCGTGTGTGTGGGGCTGACCCCGGTGTGTGTGTGACTGACCCCGGTGTGTGGGACTGACCCCGGTGTGTGGGACTGACCCCGGTGTGTGTGGGACTGACCCCGGTGTGTGTGGGACTGACCCCGTGTGTGTGTGTGACTGGCCCCGGTGTGTGTGTGATTGACCCCGGTGTGTGTGTGACTGACCCCGGTGTGTGGGACTGACCCCGGTGTGTGGGGCTGACCCCGGTGTGTGTGTGGGGCTGACCCCGGTGTGTGTGTGACTGTCCCCGTGTGTGTGTGGGGCTGACCCCGTGTGTGTGTGGGGCTGACCCCGTGTGTGTGTGGGGCTGACCCCGGTGTGTGTGGCGCTGACCCCGGTGTGTGTGTGACTGACCCCGTGTGGGTGTGGGGCTGACCCCGGTGTGTGTGTGGGGCTGACCCCGTGTGTGTGGGGCTGACCCCGGTGTGTGTGGGGCTGACCCCGGTGTGTGTGGGACTGTCCCCGTGTGTGTGTGGGGCTGACCCCGTGTGTGTGTGTGACTGACCCCGGTGTGTGGGACTGACCCCGGTGTGTGTGTGACTGACCCCGTGTGTGTGTGTGATTGACCCCGGTGTGTGTGGGGCTGACCCCGGTGTGTGTGGGACTGACCCCGGTGTGTGTGGGACTGACCCCGTGTGTGTGTGGGGCTGACCCCGTGTGTGTGGGGCTGACCCCGTGTTTGTGGGACTGACCCCGGTGTGTGTGTGACTGACCCCGGTGTGTGGGGCTGACCCCGTGTTTGTGGGACTGACCCCGGTGTGTGTGTGACTGACCCCGGTGTGTGGGACTGACCCCGGTGTGTGGGGCTGACCCCGGTGTGTGTGGGGCTGACCCCGTGTGTGTGTGACTGACCCCGTGTGGGTGTGAGACTGACCCCGTGTGTGTGTGAGACTGACCCCGTGTGTGTGGGGCTGACCCCGGTGTGTGTGGGACTGACCCCGGTGTGCGTGTGATTGACCCCGTGTGGGTGTGAGACTGACCCCGTGTGTGTGTGAGACTGACCCCGTGTGTGTGGGGCTGACCCCGGTGTGTGTGTGACTGACCCCGGTGTGTGGGACTGACCCCGGTGTGTGTGTGACTGACCCCGGTGTGTGGGGCTGACCCCGGTGTGTGTGGGGCTGACCCCGTGTGTGTGTGACTGACCCCGTGTGGGTGTGAGACTGACCCCGTGTGTGTGTGAGACTGACCCCGTGTGTGTGGGGCTGACCCCGGTGTGTGTGGGACTGACCCCGGTGTGCGTGTGATTGACCCCGGTGTGTGTGTGACTGACCCCGTGTGTGTGTGGGGCTGACCCCGGTGTGTGTGGGGCTGACCCCGGTGTGTGTGACTGGGGCGATGGCCATGGAGGCAGTGAAGGTGGCCATGCCCTGGGGTGCTGGGCGATCGCTGGTGTGGACAGTGGTGGGGCCGGTGCCTCCTGTGGAGCCCCCCGGGCAGTTCTTCTTCAACGGGGCGTTCAGTGAGGAGCACAGCACCAAGCCCATTACAATGAGATCGCCTACCTGCTTGTGGAGGTCAGTGGGGACCCAGGGCAGCCCCACACAGCCAGGGGTGGGGGCAGTTTTGGGCACCACAATGAGAGAAAGAGCTCCAGGAGCATGTGTTCAATGCTCTCAGGCGCAGGGTGGGATTGTTGGGGTGTCCATGCAGGGCCAGGAGTTGGACTCTGATCCTTCTGGGTCCCTTCCAACTGAGGATATTCTGTGAACACATAGCCTGAGACATGGGCTGAGGAGTTTTACAGGTGATCCCTAAATGCAGCAGGATCCACTTGATCTTCCCCACACTGGAAGGTGTCCCTGCCCATGGCAGGGTGGTGGAATGAGATGAACTTTAAGGTTCCTCCCAACCCAAACCTCAGCCTTGCTTAGACTGGCAAAATGAGAGGGGATCCATTTGTTTCCTTGTTAACAGATGAGCACAGAAAACAGCTGTGGTGAGAAATGAACCTGTTAAGCAAAAAAAGACCAACCTCCCTCCCCAAAAAAAAGTTTTTTTTAGAAGAAGTAACATGGATTAAATGGCTCATGATGGTTTTAAGATGGAAGTTCCTGATCATGAGAACAAGCAGGGCTAGAAACAGAAGATACTAGATTAATAGGTTCTTTTTTTCTTATTTAAACCTTAAGAAATCCAATTATTTTCTGTTCCTACCACACTTCTCTGAAATAGGGACAAGTGACAGTGAGCAGCTTGCCAATCAAAACTTATTCAAAACTAGAGACCATCCCTTTGGCCACCCTACAACCAACTATTGTTGTAGTTGTCTCTTTCAATCTCATAAGATTTTGTGCCCTATGGCAAAAATATTCTGGTTTTCTAAGTGTTGGTGTTGTCAACTGCTTTTCAACAGCTGCATTGCTTCAAGATTCCCAGTTTTAAGAGAAAAACATTGATTTATATGCTAATTTTGTAATTACTATATTCTGATGGTGTGTGGAGATTAAGCAGCTGTTTGATGTTTACTTCTAGCTCTTTCTTTAAAATACCTTTTAGGGGGTGGGAATGACTCTGGACAATGTATTTCCAGTTAGGCAAAGATGATGGTAGTTTTCTTTGGTTTTTTCCCCATTTCCAGGGTGTCACAGAAGGCTACAATGGCACCATCTTTGCCTGTGGCCAGAGTGGCAGTGGGAAGTCATTCACCATGCAGGGAGTTGTGGATCCTTCCTCACAGAAAGGGATCCTTCCCAGGGCATTTGAACACATCTTTGAGAGCACACAGGTGGGTGTGAAAGAAATCCTGTCGGTAAGTTTTTACTAGAAAGACTTTTTTGGTGTCCTATCTCAAGAAGTGAGTGCTGATGGCACATGAAGTGTGAATAGGGACAGGTTTGGGGTGCACTGCTTCTCATCCTTAAGCTGAGGCCTGTGCACAGTCGGATGGACTGCACCCTTATCCCACATGACATTATGGACTTGAGGTGTGGAAGGACCAAAAGTCCCTTGCAGTGTTGAGTGGTTCCAGCTGGATTGAATTGCCAGGGGAGATTGGATGGGGTGCTGATGGGTGGTGGGCACCCAGCTGTGGGAGGGGCTCTGTGGGCTGCCCGTGCTGTGCAGCCTCTCCCCAAATCCTCCCTGTGTTGTGCAGTGTGCTGAACATGCCAAGCTCTGGCTGAGAGCCTCCTACCTGGAGATCTACAGTGAGGACATACGAGACCTTCTAGGAGCTGACACCAAGCAGAAGCTGGAGGTGAGGCGGACTCATGGTGTCTTAATTAAGTGCTTTAATTAGCTCAGATGGGTGTTACCATGACTTACAGAAGTGCAGCAATGGTCTCTGTCAGAAGCTTGAGTGCCAGAATATGAAGTTATGTGAGGAATATGGAAGCTAAGAGGGGCTTTTGAGGGACTTCAGTGAAAGTTTAGGAACAGCATGCAGCTGGAGACGTGTGTGGTGTATCCCACATGATAGTGGCTGGTAGCTCAGCAGCAGTTCTGTGAAAGTCCCTTACTGGACAAGGATGGAATAAAGTGCCCATGGGGCAGTTTCTTCCTCATCCTCTTCATCTCATGCTTGTCTCTAAAGCAGGAGAATTCTGGGCCTTATAAATGTTAAATCTGATCCAGTGGAGCCATGGATGATCTCTTTAGCTGCCTAAACCAAAAAGGCTGATCCATTTTGAGGGGCCACAGCACG
This sequence comes from Corvus moneduloides, assembly GCF_009650955.1. Classification (NCBI taxonomy): domain Eukaryota; kingdom Metazoa; phylum Chordata; class Aves; order Passeriformes; family Corvidae; genus Corvus; species Corvus moneduloides. Next base: position 7,617,069 of record NC_045497.1, read on the forward strand.
TATTACTCCCCATGGGAACACATGTGAAGTTTACAGGACCACAGGAGGGTAAACTCTCCTGAAATCCTAATCAGGGGGCTGATCTTTATAAAATTTACCTCTTGGTGGCTTTGCAGATCTTTTTGTATGTGTTCCTGGAGGGAGCTAGAAACCTCCTGTCCCAATTTGCTTCCTTGCAGGACTGCACTGGTAAATAAAACCAAGGCAGTAGCACCTTGAGACACTCTGGGATGGCAACAGACCCAAACTGCCTTACAGGGTAGATATTTCTAACAGCTTTCTGGCTTTAAGGCAGGCAAACCCCTCTCTGCTCCATGTTCCAAGTGTGCTTCACCTGTCTGGTGCTGAGGGAGAGTGGGAGAAGGGGACTTCTTGCTGCAGTTTCCCATCCTTTGTTCCACATCCGCGGTGACACGGGTTTCCATGGTGATGCAGTTGGCACTGGGAGGGCAGGAGCTGGGCAGAGCAGTTTCCAGGGTAACTCTGTCACTCTGCCTGTTGCTGCCTCCACTGAATGCTTGAGGGAGTCGTGTCCTGCCGAAACAAATCCCAGGCTGACCCGCTGCATTCCTCTGCGTCCCCCAATTCCCTCCCGAATCCCATTTTTGCTCATTCCTTTGCCTTTCACCTCAGTGACTACAGCCATGTCCTTGGTCAGGTGTTCCTTGGGGACTCTGCAACGCCCCCAGACAGAGCCAGGCCAGTCCTGGGGTTCTCAGTAGCACAGGCAAGTCACAGTGTATGAACACTTTGGCTGTGACTGTACCTGGATTCATCCCGGGCATCGTGGCTTTGGAACAAGGATAAATCCCACCCAGTTAAGTTTTCAGCCACTTTTGCTATGTTCTGTGGGATTTTTTAACAGCAAACACTATTTTACATCATTTCTTGTGAACATCACTGAAGTATCTGAGCCTCCTCCTTGGAAGTCACAGTGCCAAACGTGGTCTGTGTTGCTCTGTCGTGACAACTGTATCTCGATATCCCAGCTGACATGATAAAGATAGTTTTAGTGATGAACTTAGCAGATGTGGGGTGTAACAGAGCTGTGGAAAATTAATTCAGCTCATTTAAAATTCCCAGTGTGGAGGGGGCTGGTGTAGGAGTGCAGGGATCTCTGGATTATTTGTATTTTTTATGTAGGTTTGATGGGTAACTCAAAACTTTGGATATTTCCATTGCTTATTAGCATTCTGTATGAAACTTTTCATCTGTGTGGTTGATAATTACTGAGAAGGTGCTGTTGGGTATTTAATGCTCTGCCCCAACCAAGGGGCCCAGATAGGATTTTTGCTCATTTAAAAATTTATTAATCTGGAGAAAAATGATGACAGTTCACCTGTGTGTGACGGGTGTGACTCTGGGAATGCTGTCAGTGAGCTCAAGCCGCCCACTCAGAGCAGAGAGTTCAGCAAAGCACTGGGAACAATATCTGGGAATATTGTATCTGTGCTTTGATATTAAAAAAAGCTTCCTATGATTGAGGAGATCTTAGAGCCTTTGCCATAATAGGTGAGATGTATTTTGATTCTTGTTTAAAATATGCAGCTTAATAATAGAGAAGGTGGAGGGTGGATAGGAGCTGGGTTCCTCATGGCCTGGGGGACGTCTGAATCAATCAGCAACTTTTTTAACTTAAATTCTTTTAGCCATGAAGGTGGTTCCCTCTTTTTCTGTGGTTTTATTCCTCCTTCAGAAATAAGGCTTTTTGGTGGCAGTCAGATGTGCTTTTCTCATACTGCAGTTTAATTTCATGTAGCACTCAAGCTTCCCGGCCATTCCCAGTGTAATTTTCCATGGTTTCAGTGCCTCTGGTTCTGACCTGGTTTGCGTTGTCCTGTTGGCAGCTGAAGGAGCACCCAGAGCAGGGGGTGTTCGTGAAGGGGCTGTCCCTGCACGCCGTGCCCAGCGTGGCACAGTGTGAGCAGCTGGTGGACACGGGCTGCAGGAACAGAGCAGTGCTCTTCACCCTCATGAACAAGGACTCCTCCCGGCCCCACTCTGCCTTCACTGTCAGGATGGAAATCTGCACTGGAGGTGGCTACCTGGATGTCCTGCCTTAGGCCTGGGCCTAGCAGGGTGCAGGATCTGTGTGGTCACTCATCATCCCACAGCTACCCTTAGATCCCAAATGATTGTAGGTCCAGGAGAAAAATCCTCTTCTCTGTGAGGGTGGGGAGGCCCTGGCACAGGGTGCCCAGAGCGGCTGTGGCTGTCCCTGGATCCCTGGAAATGCCCAAGGCCAGGCTGGACGGGGCTTGGAGCAACCTGGGATGGTGGAAGGTGTCCCTGCCCATGGCAGGGGTGGAATGAGATGAGTTTTAGGGTCCCTCCCAACCAAAACCATTCAGGTCATATCACCTGACAATTCCTTCACTGAGCTTAATCATAGGGCATATTTTTAAAAGATGGAAGAATCCTTTAATAAAGTTTTAGCGACTAATTTTCCTTTCATGAGTATCTTATTGGTATTTCTTTAGTTGGAAGAGCTGCCTCACTGGGTCCAAACAGTGGAGAGGGCTTTTCTGGGACCAGAAAATTAATCTCTGCCTTGTCTTTGACCCTGGCTGCAAACAGCTTGGCTTCCTTTTCTTCAGCTGTTTCAGTCACACAACATCTTCCAAAATTGTGGTTCCAGATGTTGATGACAGTACCTCATTTTCCACTCAGTAAGTGAGGGATTTAGGGAGTTCCTGAATTAGTACAGACAGTGGATGCATTGTGTGGGTCTGTCAAGTCCCAATTTTAATCCCAACAGGGAAGAAGAAGTATTTGCACTCCTCTTCTGTGCTCCAGATTGGTGCAGGGCCCTCAATCTAGGCTGAATTTCTCTGATTTCTCTGGCTGAAATTGTAAATACTGTGGAAATATATGAAGGGGGCAGTGTGTGTGTGTTCAGAGCTCACTGGGAGAGTAAGAACAGGCATGAATTTTTATTGTGGATCCTGTTGAGGAAAGCACTAAAATGTGCAGTGTTAAGGTTAAACAGATCTTTATTTGCTTCAGGGAGTCAGGGCCCCAATGCAGACAGAGAACAGGGCTGGAGCAGGACGTGGTGCTGAGAGAGTCCTGGCTCTTGACTGTTGAGATGCTTCCTTCTAAGAGCTATGTGGGAATTGTTTCCATGCAGATGAGCGAGGGCAGGACCACCTTAGGGCTGCCAAACTCAACTTAGTGGATCTGGCAGGAAGTGAGAGACAGTCAAGAACTGGTGCCACGGGGGAGCGGCTCAACAGGGCCACCAAAATCAACCTCTCCCTGTCCGCCCTGGGCAACGTCATCTCGGCCCTGGTCGATGGCAGGTGCAGACACATTCCCTCCCGAGACTCCAGGCTGACCAGGCTGCTCCAGGACTCCCTGGGAGGGAACACCAGGACCCTGATGGTGGCGTGCGTGTCTCCGGCTGATGACAGCTGTGAGGAAAGCCTCAGCACCCTGCGCTATGCAAATCCAGCCAAGAACATCAGGAACAAGCCCTGCATCAACGAGGACCCCAAGGATGTGCTGCTGAGGGAATATCAGGAGGAAGTTAAGAAGCTGAAGGCCATTCTGGCTGAACACATGGGCACAAGTGACTTGTCGGGTAGGAGAGCCCTTATTGGCTGCAGAGATGTCAAAAAAGGGGGTTTTACACATAAAATGCTAGCTAAATTTCACCTCAACCTTTCCCTTACCTGTTGGAGGAAGAGTTCTCCATTCTGGTTACAGACTTTTCCTTCACTGCTGCCAAATTGACCTTATTCCACTGGCAAAGACCATCTCAATAATCCAGTGTTTTCAATAGTGACAAATTCTGTTAGAAAATGCTGACATGATTCAAATCCTTCATTATTTTTGGTGATTGTGGCTAGAATTTGGTCAGTTGCAGAAGAGAGGTTTCGGCCAGAAGAACAAAAATGAGCTGCAAAAGAAATAATACTGTAAAATTCTTTACTGAATATATATATATATGTATATGTGTATATGTATATATATATGTTTTCAAAGTGAGCATTCAGCTCTTGTTCTCCTACCATGTGAATGTTTGGCACTACAAGAGAAGTTTTGCCCCCCTTAGGGCAGTGCTTGAGGGCTCAGCCCAGCCTCAGCACACTTGCTCTTTCCTCTGGAGGAGGAACAGCAAGTGTAGGAACAAATGGGGAAAAGCAGTCTTTAGGGAGCTGATCACCTGGGAAGAATTTTAAAAGGGCAACTTTCAGCAGGGGAATAAGGCTGTAGGATGACTTTTTCCTCCCTTCTGCCACCTTTCAGAAATAGCTGTGAACAAAGAAGGTAATTTCCTTGCACTTTTCATCTTCCCAGTGTCTTTTATGTCCCAAGTCTGTAGCATAGCCCTGGAAAAAAGCCTCCTGTTATTCTTTGAAAGAGATATTTGTATCTATAAATACCATATAATTAAATTCACTTTCATGTTTCCCCTGAAGCTGGAACCTCTCCCTCTCTCCCCACACCTATGGAGCCCCGGGCCAGTGGGTGTTCTGGCAGCGAGCGTGGTTTGAAGGAGCACAGGGGTTGCCATGTTCTTTCTTGGCACCCACCTTCTTTGTTCTCTTGCCAGGAATTCTGCAGACAGTCCCACCCAGTGACTGTGAGTGATTTTTATTTCTACTTTGCTTTGTAGGGCTTCTACCTGCTGAGGCTGCTCACCTGGGAGCAAATCCAGCTCCCTGCCTCAAACCCCAGGTGGATCTGGAAGCAGAGAAGCAGCTGATCGGAGAAGTAAGTTGGGAAGGGATATCCAACTTTGAGTGGCTTTGACTAAAACTTTGTCATAGTAATCATTACAAATATGGTTCAGCCTTTCCAGAACACTTCTCTTTTTCTATTTCTTTCTCTATTTTCTAATCCTTGGACTTCTCCTATGAACAGACCATGTGTTATGGAGGCCATGTGCCTTATTACAGCCCACCTCTTGTTCCCACCTCTCTGGAGATGGATTAGAATGTATTCCCAGGAAGAATTTTTGGAGGAACTACATGTGAAATTGTCAGAGAAGGGAGGAACAGAGTTGAGGAAAGCAGTAGTCAAAGATGCTAGGAACAGAGATGAAGAAAATGAGGAATACAGAGCCAGGAGGAAGAATGAGGAGCCAGGGGGAAACAAAACTCTCTCCTTGCTCTTTAGAAAGTTCATTCCAGGGCACCACAATCACCCAAGGCAGCCATTTCTAGGGCTGAAGAGTCACTTTCCATCACTACTGTGTCAAGTTACAGAAAATGTCAGTGAATACGGGGTGGTGGAGTTGTATTGGGATGGGTGTAAGGTGTGACCTGGAATGGAGCTGGATGTGACCTCGGGAACAGTCACAGGGCTGTTGCTGTGCCTTACAGGAGTACAAGGAGAGGCTGGCCCGGCTCCAGGCCAGCTACCAAGCGGAGCAGGCGCCCCGCACCCACCTGGAGAAGGACATCAGCAGCCTGAGGGATGACTTTGATCTCAAGGTGTCTGTTCTCAAGGATCTCCTCAGGAAGGAAGCAGGTGTGGAGGAGGCGGGTGGAGGCTGCGCAGCCAAGCCCAGGTGCGCTCAGGAGCAGGGGCTGTTTCTGCAGTCAGATCTGTGGCAGCCACTGCAGCCTTTAAAAGGCAGCGGCTGCTACTGCAGCAATGCTGCCTGGCAGGAGCAGTCCCTGCTCCCAACCCGCCCTTATCCACAGCAGGAGCAGGAACTCTGCCTCTCCTGGGCCAGATTTAAGACTGTCCCAGCTTTGTCCTCTCCCCTATTTCCCTGACTTCTTTCCCTGTCGGGACCAGCCTGACCCAACCCTGTAAGCCTTGAGGCAATGAAAAGCCTCATTTTTGAATGAAACACCTGCTTTTTGCCCACGTAGCAGAGTTCCCCCTGGCTGAGGGCAGCGTGTCTCTGGAGCAGAGGTCACTGCTCTGTCCCAATCCCACTGGACTCTCATTCCCGAGGGCGGGGTGGCTGCCGCAGTCTCTCCCTCCGTATGCAAATGTGCTGCAGCACTTGCTCTCCCGGTGGATTATCCACACCATCGCTCACTGCAAGGCAGATATTCCTCTCACATCCTGTAAATTGTTGCCAGCTCTCCTCTCCTCTCCGTTACTACTTTTCATTGACACCCGCAGTGCCTCAGGGCATGGTTTGCAATGTGCTCATACAGCACTTATCACCCACTAGCAATCGTGGAACCTATATTCTTCACTTTTGGTGCTATCAGTTTCTAAGGTGAAGGCTTGAGAGGTTCTTTATTTTTTCCCCTCTGATTACAAATCAGAGCCTCTGAAATGGATTATTTTTGGAGCCAGGCTCTCCCAGCCCTGTACAATCTGCATTCCTTACCTGATACACCCTCTTGGTCTTTCATGGTTTTTACTGACGAGCAGAAGTAGGTGAATGACAGTCCTTTTCCTTTCAAACACGTCATTCCTAGCTTTGGGTGAAGGCTTTGGGGGATGGTTTCACAGATCTATGTCTAGTTTTTCACAGCTCATTACCAACATTGTGGGGATTTCCTCTTTTCAGCTGACACATGGACTAGAACGACCTCTGGCCAGACACCTTCACATGAAGCTGGTGTTGCTTCAGCGCAGGAAGAGCCAATGTCAGCCCAGGTACCCTTGAGGCTCCTTCTCCCCTCGGGATGAATAAACCTGAGTGGGTAATGTTGTGCTTTATCTCCCCCAGGACTCTCATTGCGTCTTTCCAGAGCTACAGCCTTTGTTTTCCTTTTGTCCCCAGCATTCAGCAGTACCTGGCACTGTCACAGACACTGGTGGGGTAAGCAGGGGCAGTGCTGGAGCAGTGGGAGCTGTCACTGCCCCGGGGATTTCCCTGCCTGCAGACCAGCAGCTGGTGCTTGCTAGGTCAGTGACATCCCTGCTCATGCCAACTGTCCCCTGGGCAGCACCCACAAGCAGCAGCAGGTGCCTTCTGCCATGACACCACAGCTGCTGAGCTCCAGCTGTCAGTGCAGCCCCAAATCAGGCACATGTGAGTTAAAATGATGAACTGGTTTGGGTGGGAAGCTCATCCCATCCCACCCCCTGCCATGGCAGGGACACCTTCCACTGTCCCAGGGTGCTCCAAGCCCCGTGCAGCCTGGCCTTGGGCACTGCCAGGGATCCAGGGGCAGCCACAGCTGCTCTGGGCACCCTGTGCCAGGGCCTGCCCACCCTCCCAGGGAACAATTCCTTCCCAATATCCCATCTAATCCTGCCCTCTGGCAGTGGGGAGCCATTCCCCCTTGTCCTGGCACTCCAGGCTCTTGTCCAAAGTTCCTCTCCAGCTTTCTTGGAGTGCCTTTAGGGCAGCAAGAGGGGCTCTAAGGTCTCCCTGGAGCCTTCTCTTCTCCAGGCTGTTTTTACCCCAAAAGTAACTTTGCCCTGTTTGGGTGGATGAAGAGCTGTTCCTCGCGGCGCTCGGTGAGGCCAAGCGCCAGAATTGTGAGAGAAAAATGGGGATGTTCAAGTCAGCAGACGTGGATGCCAAAAAGTGTGTGTTCCTGGTAACAAATCCTGCCTGGAGCTGCAGGCAGGGGAGTCTTAAGTGCCCACACAAGTTATAGAGATGCCTCCTTTTCCTCTTGAAAGAGGTCCTTGAAGGGTACTTGGAGCCCTCTCATGTACCTACAGGTAAGGCAGCAGCTGTCCTGTGCCTCATGGATGGACTCCGCCCATCACTGAGGCCACTTTTGCCTCCAGCTCATGCGTCTCACAGTGTTTGCAGCACATCAGCAAAAAACTGACAGCAAAATTTCCCAATAATCCTATTTTAGGGGCACTGTCTCCTGGAGGACAGGGCTGGGATATGAGGGATGCAGGCTCAAGACTTGTGCTCAGCCCATCTCAAAGGCAACCCCGTTCAAGGTTTTCTCCATGTGAGAGCTGTCCTGAGAGAATTCCCTCAGCCAGAGTACACCACCATGTACTGAAGCAGCATGGGGGGCTTGGGCTGCTCCAGAAATACACAACTGAAGCAAATTCTGCTGGTTTCTCGCTTACTCTGTTGTGCAGAACGAGATCACAATTAGAAAAGCTCAACCTGAGATATGCTGTGGATGACAGAGTTTGATTCTGAACAGTTCTGTGGGTTTTAACCAGCCCTTTTGTGGGTTTTAACCAGTCTTTCAGCTTTCCTGTGGCATGTGCTCGCTCTGTTGGGTCTCTCCTGGTTCAAAAAGGAGCTGCTATGAATTGCAGAACAGCAGTGTCTGTAATTTGTGGGCAGTTCTGTCTGTTAATGGAGAGATCTTCAAAGAGACCCTTCATTTGGATATCAAATGTTAGTGGTCCTATTGCAGGACTGGTCCTACTGCAAGAATTAATCCTATTCCTTTTGTGTCAAACGAGGGAAAATGCCCTTCTAATCACATTGTTAAATCCAGGTTCTGTGCAGATTGGGCAGGAGGGTTTGGTTCCACAGGCATGGGGATTTCAAAGCTGCCTGTTGAAGCTTTACACATCGGGGCAGCTCAGCAGAGCAAGGATTGAATCCTTGGATTCAATCGTGTATTAAGCAAAGGAAGGGGAAGGTCGCCTGGCGGGAGCAGTGCAGCAGAATAGCAGGTCAGTTCTGGGGGAGAATGAGCCATTTCAGAGGGTTTGGAGATAATTAAGAGGCTGTTATCAGTAAAGGGCTTATCAGCCAATTTGAGCCAGTGCTGGCCTACCTGAGCTATCTGCTCTGCTCCAGATCCTGCGCAGACAAAGGAATGGCTCTGGAGCATGGCTTTATTTCCATGTCAGAGCATGATTTCAAATACAGGCCTGTGCCAGTGCTCCATTAACAACGCTGAGGTCACACAAATCATCAACTGTGGCTGATACTACCCCAAAATGGAACTGTGGGTTTCAGCTCTACCACTCCCACATCCACCATTTAAAATAACACTCTGTGTAATTTTGGCACCTTTTGTGCATCTTAAAAAAACCCTAAATGTAATAATATATTCAATGTTTATTTAAATAAGAATTTAAATATACATTACACAAAACAAGGGATTTAAAGAGAATTTTGTGAGCGTAGATATGGATTTCTGGACATCCTTGTTGACTGAGGTGTTTGGAGTAACACATGCTTTGCCTTTGTGGAATATTTTGCGCAGAGCAGCTGTGGCTGCCCCATCCCTGGAAGTGTCCAAGGCCAGGTAGTGGAAGGTGTCCCTGCCCATGGCAGGGGGTGGGACAAGATGGTCTTTAAGGTCCTCCCAACCCAAACCATTCTGGGATTCTATTTATGACAGAAACTGTTAATAATAAGTAGAATTTGCCATGATAACTCAGGGCAAAAAATCTTATCACAATTCCCAAGTTTCTGTGTCTCCCTAAATGTCACCCATGGAAGGACGTGCATCCTCCATGCTTGTGCAGCCGGTTCTTAGTACCACTAAGCTCAGAGAAGTGTTTCCCTTCTCCAGGCTGCAGATGCTGGAGCAGCAGGCGGTCGGGGGAGAGAGAACAAGCTCAAAACAAGGACCTGAAGGAAAAGCACAAACGCCGGAAGAAATACGCGGACAAGCGGAGGCTGCAGCTGGTGGCTGCACTGCAGGAATCCAACCAGGACAGCAGTGAGCGGGCTCTCCTCAACGTCTACGACTCCATCCAGGAGGAGGTTTGAGCCAAGAGCAAGATGCTGGAGAAGGTGCAGGAAAAGGTGAGGGAGCAGCTCCTTCCTCCTCTACATCCCCGTTTTTTACGTTACAGGGTTTAGGGCTGTAGGTTTAGAGAATGACTCTGGCTGTGTCAATATTTCATACACCACGTGGTTTGTGTGGGTTTTTGCAAAATCCCAGATGCAACAGCCCTCAGGTGGGGAATTAAGCTTTTGAAGCCCAAGCCCCACCAGTTTTAAAGGCTCGGTGTGTGACACTTGGCTGGAGGAGGATGTGTTGGGATGGGAGGGGATGCGACTCCCTCTGCTGACCTATGGATCTGCTGCAGCTCCCATCAGTTCTAAGCACACTTTCTGGGGGGAGAAATAAAGCATAAAAGTAACACTCTTAAATTTTACATTTAAAATCTTCATTTTCAAAACACTTGAAAATCAGTTTTGCTCTGATATTTAGTGGCAGAATCAGAGGGGCTGCAAAAAAAATTACATTTGTGTGTACAGTCCTAGACCTGCACATGAAGGACTTGCTGTATTTGGGTATTTAAGTTATCAAATAACTATTGCACCTTTTTAAACGAAGTTAGGAACTTCCAAGAGTTCCAACACCACAACAGTAAGATTAGCTTCAGGTTCATTCAAAAATCATCCCTGTGGAGAAACATGAGAAATCTTTCTTTAAAACAGACATGGAATAATCTCTGCACACAAATTTCATGCTAATTTGTACCTAAATTAGAAATGTTTCCAAATATTGAAGCTTTCCTGACTGTCTTTCTCTGCCTGGCAAATTCCTGTACTCATAGTAACCATCAGTCTCTCTGCCTTATAATCCTGACCACTTGTTTTGTGGCCAGCTTCGGGCTGGCCAGACCGAGATCAAAGAGCTGCAGCTGGAGTTTGGGCTGGAAAAGATGGATTATCTGAGCACCAACCAGCGCCAGGAGCGGGACCTGATGCTCTGCCAGCAGCTGCTGGATCAGGTGCAGTCCCTCGTCCAGCGCGACTGCAACTACAGCAACCTGGAGAAGATCAGCCATGAATCCGTCTGGGATGAGGAGAGCGGCTGCTGGAAAATTCCAGAGCCTGATATTCAAAAAACCCACCTGCCCGCAGGTAAGGGGACAGGGCCCAGGTGAGAGGAAGGTGCTGTAGATGTCAGGAGGGTGATGCAGGCACGCAGCTGTGACAGGCTGTGTGCAGTTATAACATCTTCTACAAAAAGGTTGTCTGGAAAGTTTGAATAACACGATCTAAGGTGGCACGAGGTGCGGCTCCCTCGGGAATCTGAGCAGTGCCGGGATCAGGGAGCGCAGTCAGGGCAGCAGTGCCGGGATCAGGGAGCGCAGTCAGGGCAGCAGTGATTGTTCTACACACAACGACCCTTAACGCCACCTCTTCCCACAGCCCAAACCTGCCCGGACAAGCCCCTCGAATGAGAGCGGGGAGCCAGCGGTATGGCCCATTCCTCCTCCATTTCTGTCCCATTTTACCAATTTCGCCTTATCGCTGGGGCTGCTGACAGCGTTTCCCACCTGGACCACTGCAGGCTGGTGCTGAACAGGAGCGACAGCGAGACCACCGCCAGCAACTACTTCCGATGCCGGCGAGCCGGCCAGATCCTGCACCCAGACCAAGGTAACCTCCTTTTCCCAGATACCGCCGGCACTCTTCATTTTCCTCTTTTTCCGTGAGGAATCAAATGGCGACCCACCCAGGACCAATTCTGCCTCAACCCTTTGACCTCTCAGGAGTTTCTCGCAGGGCACAGCCGCATTTTGCGGTCCTGCAGCCACCCACCACAACCCCTTCCTCTCCCCTTCCAGCTCCCGCAGGCTCCGAGGGAGCTCCGAACAGCGCCTGCACCATCCCCCAGCCCCGACCCTTCCGCCTGCAGTCCCTCGCCTTGGCTGCCACCGCCGACACCAAGCGCAGGAGGGGCAAAGGCGGCTCCGGCAAAGGCGGCTCCGGCAAAGCCGCTTTTGGCCCACCGCGGTGTCCGAGAGCAGAGGGCGGCGGGGCCCTCCCTCACTTCTCCCTCCCTCCTCCCCCGGGCGGCGGCGTTTGCGCTGCGTGCCGGCGCCGCGGAGCTGTCTGTCGCTGATTGGCTTGGGGCTGCGGGGCGCTGGCGCTGATTGGCTGGAGGCTGCGCGGCACTGCGCTGATTGGCTGGAGGCTGCCCGCTTCTGAGGTGGTTCGGGGAGCAAGATGGCGGCGGCCGCTGTGGCTGTGTGGGGGCTGCTGGCGGCGCTGGCGGCGGGCGCTGAGGGGGGGCCCCGCACGCTGGTGCTGCTGGAGAACGGGAACCTGCGCGACACGCACTCGATGTTCTTCCGCAGCCTCGCGGGTACGGAGCGGGATCCCGGGAGGGGTTGGATGGAGCGGGAGGAGTGGGCTTGGGGACCCAGAGTCAGGATGGGGGAGAAGGTTGGAGTTACCTGAGGGAAAAGGGGATATTTGGGGTCTTCGGGTTAGGCCGAGGGAGGAGATGAGGTCCCTGGCGGGGCTGAGGGCGGAGCCAGGGGTCCCTTGCTGGAAGGGGGGGTGTTTAGATTCCTGTGGTCAAGATAGGGGTCCCCTAGGGCAGAGGGGGGTGATCGGGGTTTCCGGGTCAGGATGAGGGAGGAGATTTGGGATCCTGCGCCGGGCAGAGGGAGGAAATTGGAGTTTCCAGGCGGAAAAGAGGGGTGTTTGGGGCTCCCACGTCAGAGTGGAGGAGGAGACTGGGGTCACTGTCAGGCTGAGGGAGCAGATCGAGGTCCCCTGAGGGAGAATGGAGTGTTTGAGGTCTCTTGGTCAGGCTGTGGGAGGTGATGGGGGCTCTGTGCCTGCATGAGGGAGGAGATTGGGTTCCCCATGTCAGAATGGGGGAGGAGATCGGAGTCCCCTGGTCAGGCAGAAAAGGAGGTTGGTGTTCCCGGGGAGAGGGGGTTGTTTGGGTTCCCCTGGTCAGTATGAAGAAGATTTGGGTCCCCATGTCAGGCTGAAGGAGGAGATTGAGAGGGAAGTGCTGTTGGTGTCCCCCGGTCAGGCTGAGTGTAAAGAAGGAGGAGATTGGGGTTCCCTGGTTTACAGGGAGGTGTTTGGGTCCCCTGGCCAAGCAGAGGGAGAAGACTGGGAACCCTGCGCCAGTCTGAGAGAGGAGATTTGGGTTCCCTGGAGGGTGGGGGGAGGCTGTTTGGGATCTTCTGGTCAGAATGAGGCAGGAGATGGGGGCTGTTTCCCCAGCTGTGCTGTGTTTGGGTCCTGTGCAGCATCAGTCCCTGTTCGATGGGTGACAGCAGGGCATCCTTTGACATCTGGGCTCTTCAGGGGATCCACCCCCTTGGGTTTATGTGGGAGCCCTCATGTGCTGCTCCTAAAAAGCTCCTAAGCCAGTTTTTCCAAACCACTCCTTCTTTGGGGGAATAAACCTCTGGATCCTGCTGCTGCTTTGCTGCTCCATGGGTGGTTTCAGGCCATGTGGAAGTTGTCACTTTTGTCTCGTGGCTGCAGACAGGGGCTTCGACCTCACCTTCCGGACAGCGGATGACGCCGGCCTGTCCCTGATAAAATACGGGGAATTCCTATACGACAACCTCATCATCTTCTCCCCATCCATAGAAGGTAAATGCGGAAGGGGAAAGCTCTGGTGGCATTTCTGGAAGAGGATTTCCAGCTGTTTTGTGAATTTTAGTTAAATCTTACTCTTCAGATGTACTCAGTAGCAAACTGCAGCTCCATCCTGGCCTGTATTGGTGGTTCTGCCATAGATTTGGTGATTTGCCATGGTTTAATTCTAATGGGAGGTTATTTCTGAGCTCTAGCCATGAATTGTTGCTGTTTGCTTTCAGACTTTGGTGGGAACATCAATGTGGAGACCATCACCGCGTTCATCGACGGCGGCGGCAGCGTCCTCGTCGCCGCCAGCTCAGACATTGGTGAGTGCAGATGTTCCCCCAGAGAATTAACTCACTGCAGCAAAAACAGCTGCTCCTTGTGCACCTCAGGTTTTGTGCTGCGAGGAAATGGCTGATTAATGCCTTTAGTAACATGTTCAGTGGGAATGCAGCTGGGGAGGTCATGTTGCTCCCTGGGGTTTGGCTCATAGAGCGTTGAACACATGACTCTCAGCTGAATTTACTTTTTCTTTTGAGTTTGTGTCTTGTAACGGAGAATCTGTTGTGTCCCTGCAGGTGACCCCCTGCGAGAGCTGGGCAGCGAGTGCGGGATCGAGTTCGATGAGGAGAGGACAGCGGTCATCGACCACCACAACTACGACATCTCCGACCCCGGCCAGGTGACGGCTTTGCCTGCACCCTTGGGCTGCTTTAACGAGCACGTGGGTGCAAAGCTTTAGGGATGAGTCCTCTGGCCTTGTTCTCCCATTTTTCCTCTATCCCTTCTCCCCTGTCCTTCTCCCAGGAAAGTGGTAAATAATCCATGTTGCAACATTAAGTTCTGCTGCTGTCAGCATCCTTCAGGCTCTAGTTTCAGATGGTCACCGTGTGCAGGCAGGTAGACTGATTAATGCTGGTTCTGGATCCCTCTGAAGCTTGGGGGGAATTTCACATGAGGGTGCAGTGTGTCCGACACCAAGTGCAATGCTTCAGATGTGGGAGGGGAGATTTTCAGTCCCAGATTTTCAGATCAGTATAGAAACACAGAAACATTTCTACAGTTTTTCCCACCTGGTGTAATCCAGCACTTTAAAATTAAAATATATATTAAGGTCTGAACTAAATATACTCTGATCATTTTTTGTTTAAGGTAAACTGTTGAATTAGTACATATGTGCATGTTGTCCTGGTTTGAGAGTGAAGGTTGCTAAATACAGGGAAATTAAACACTGAAGGTGTTGCTGTCTTTATCAAGCGGCAGTTTATATTTCCTTGAGGATCAGTATTAACCTAACTTGATTATAAATAGAAAAATGCTGTTGTTTTGCTTTTTAATTGAGCTGCAACGTTCACCCAACAGTTGTAATTGTCTGTAAAAATGAAGTTAACTTTTAACTGCAGAGCTGTTGTTGTCATTAAACCCCGACTCACCTCACACAGATCTCTCTCGTTTCCCCAGCACACGCTCATCGTCGCCGACACTGAGAACCTGCTGAAGGCCCCCACCATTGTGGGGAAAGCAGCACTGAACCCCATCCTGTTCCGAGGAGTTGGGTGAGCAGCAGGGGCTGAGGTGGGGGTAGAGCAATGGAACCAGTGGTGTTGCTGTGAGGTGAGCATGGGGTCAGCCACTGGGACTCTTAATGTGAGCGTAACAAATCTCTCTTGATTTCAAACAAAAATAGAAGGAAACCCTCCAAAATAGCTTAGTTGTTGACTTAGGAATGGTTCCTAACAAATTAGTGGTGGAAATACTTAGTTTCTCAGCAGGTTCGAAGGGTGAGAAGGTCCATGGGGTTGAGCGGGTGGCCACACGTTCCTCTGGGTGTGGGGGGCCCTGGGGGTCTTTGTGCTGCTCACTGTGGCTTTCCCTGCAAGGATGGTGGCTGATCCCGACAACCCGCTGGTGCTGGATATCCTGACTGGCTCCTCCACCTCCTACTCCTTCTTCCCAGATAAACCCATCACTCAGGTACGCTCCCTTCCTTTCTCTGTTGTTCTGAGCTGTGCTTCTGCAATTTAGTCCCTCTAACTTCAGCTGCTTGGGAAAATCCTGCAGTGTTTGATTTCCTGATTGGTTTTGAAAGGATTGGGCTGTTGGCTGCTTCCCCATGTTGCCTTGGGAATCTTCCTCTCTGCTTTGTGCTCGTGGGGAGGTGTTCAGTGTGAGGGACACGTGCTCTGGAGGAGAGGCCGGCCTAGATCAAAGCACCTCTCCCATTCCATCCCACCTGGAGTGGCTATCAGAATCCTATTCCTTCTTTTTCTGAGCTTCGTGGTCACTACTTAACTGCAGCTGGTGCTACGACACCCAGACTGTCCCACTCCACAGCAAACTCTTCTTCATGCATTCCCCAATGGGCTAAGCCCTGTTCCACCTCGTTGCCCCGCAGTACCCGCACGCAGTGGGGAAGAACACGCTGCTGATCGCGGGGCTGCAGGCGCGGAACAACGCCCGCGTCGTCTTCAGCGGCTCCCTGGATTTCTTCAGCGACGCCTTCTTCAACTCTGCCGTGCAGAAAGCGACTCCTGGCTCCAAGAGGTGCGCTGGCTTCCCTGGCTGAGGAATGTTTGGGGAGTGGTTTGAGGACAAAAGTCCTGGGAAACAGGCAACAAATGTTTATGTTTTGGGAAAGAACAGAAAGCTTGAATTGAATGGGGGTGACATGTCTTTCGGTGTTGCGGAACAAAGAGCTTTGGAAAGCAGCTCCTTCCTCTAACCTCAGCTCAGTTTGTGTTGCTTTCACATCTATTTGGTTTAGTTTGGGTTTGGCCCCTGGGTCTTCTCGGCTGTCTCAGCCTCCCATGTTCTGCAGGTACTCGCAGACGGGTAACTACGAGCTGGCCGTGGCCCTGTCGCGCTGGGTGTTCAAGGAGGAGGGGGTTCTGCGCGTGGGCGCCGTGTCCCACCACCGCGTCGGGGAGCTGGCGCCGCCCAACGCCTACACCGTCACTGACCTCGTGGTGAGGCTGCCGGCCTGGCGGGGCAGGCGCACGCGGGGGCCGCCTGGGAATTGGGGAACGTTGGAGCTCGGAGTTGGCCGAGGCTCGTTTTCAGGTATTGCTGGTTCGTTTGTCCCAGGAGTACAGCATTGTGATCGAGAAGCTTGCTGATGGCAAGTGGGTACCCTTCGACGGGGATGACATCCAGCTGGAGTTCGTGCGCATCGACCCCTTCGTGCGCACCTTCCTCAAGAGGAACGGTAGGTCCCCGTCAGGAGGAGCAGGAGGTTCTCCTCAAGAGGAGCAGGAGGTCCCATTGCTGCCCTGGCCCCACACTGGGGGTGTTTTCACCTTCCACAGCTTCTCGTGTCCCCTCAGTGTCACCCTGTCTCTCCCTCAGGTGGCAAATACAGCGTGCAGTTCAAGCTGCCGGATGTCTATGGCGTGTTCCAGTTCAAAGTGGATTACAACCGGCTGGGATACACCCACCTCTACTCCTCCACACAGGTAAGCGTGGGGGAGCGAATCCTACCCTGTCCTGGCAGGAAAGGCTGCCCCAGGCTGCTGGACTGCAAGGGCTGCTCTGTCCCATGCCAGGTGTCCGTGCGTCCCCTCCAGCACACGCAGTACGAGCGGTTCATCCCCTCGGCATATCCCTACTACGCCGGCGCCTTCTCCATGATGGTCGGCCTCTTCATGTTCAGCATTGTCTTCCTGCACATGAAGGAGAAGGAGAAATCCGACTGAGCTCCCTGTGGGAGCCTTTTCCTGGTGCCAGGAGGGCCGGGCAGTGCTTGGAGCCTCGCGTGTATCCGTGTGAGGACTGGTGGGTGCCGGATGCACTGTGGGGCTGTGTTTGGTCTTTTTTATTTTTACACCTGGGGGAGTTGTTGAGAATGAAAATTAAATTTTGGGGGGGGAAATCCATTGCCAAAGTCTCTGCAAACCCGGGGACTGGAACACTTCCGGTGTTTACTGATGAATCACTGTTTGTTTCACTCCATTGTTGGAATGATTTGGACTGCAGATTAACTCCCAGTTCAAAATAAAGTCCCTCGTTCCTCTCACCCTGAAGGGGAGTGAAGTGAATTCCTGGTGTGGGGCATTCAGTGCCGTCCCAGACCTGAGGGCTGTGTCCCTACCTTACCCTCGCCCGCTCCGGGCGTTCACCAGGGTGAGCTGGGAGGGAACAGTCAGATGGCGCTGGGGCTGGAGAGTGCTGAAAGGCAAAAAGCGGAGTCTGGGGAACTTGGGACACCCCAAAAAGCACAACGAAGGGTCTGGGCTGTCACCAAAGGCACACAGAGGACAGGACACCTCAAAACCCACCCTGTGCCCTGTAAAGCAAACAGGTGAGTTCAGGGATACTGCAAAGGCTCAGCAAGAGCCGGGGATCACCCCAAAATGCACACTGAGGTGTCTAGGGGAAAAAATACCAGCTGGAAGATGTGATCCCAAGAAAACTGGAGTGAAGTGGAGGAGCTGAAGGGGTGGCAGGGGTGTGAGATGGAGTGAGCGGCTTTTGGGGTGCACCAGGGCTGTTTTGAGATGGAAGGTGGAGAAATGATGCGGGGGGTGACGGGGTCAGAGGTAGCAGTGAGTAAAAGGATGAAGAAGATGATGAGGCCTTGAGGGCCAGCAGATGGGACTCAGGGGCCCACAGGGATCCCTGGGATACTTGGGACACGGGGACCAGCAGGGGCACAGGGACAGCCAGGGCAGGGCACAGGACCCCCAGGGGACACCTGGGACAACAGGGACCACCGGGGCAGTCCAGGACACTGATCCCTGAGGCACAGGGGCCCTGGCACACAGGGGCCCCCCTTGGGTCAAAGGGACACAAGGAGCGCCAAGGGGCACAGAGACCCCCTGGAAGCACATTGGCACCAGGGATCCCTGCGGACACAGGGACCCCGGGGACAACGGGGAGCGCCAGGGGCCACAGGGATCCCTGGGGAGACAGGAACGGCCGGAGGACAGCTGGGGACACCGGGCCCGCCGGTGCCACAGGGATCGCCGGTGCCACAGGGATCGCCGGTCACCAGTGACGCCCAGGGCCATAGGGACCCCAGAGGAGCCCTGGGGACACCGTGGGACACCGGGACAGCCGGGGACACCGTGGGACACAGGGACACCTGGGGACACCGTCGGACACAGGGACACCAGGGGAGCCCTGGGGACACTGTGGGATACAGGGACACCGTGGGACACCCGGGGACACCGTGGGACACCAAGGGACCCCAGGGGACACCGTGGGACACCAGGGGACCCTGGGGACACCGTGGGACACCGGGACCCCAGGGGACCGTGGGGACACCGTGGGACACCGGGACCCCAGGGGACCCTGGGGACACCGTGGGACCGGCGGTGACACCCGGGCCCCTCCGGCCCCGCCCACGTGCCGGCGCGGGGAGGGGGCGGGACCTCCTCCCTCCGGCGCTCTTCGATTGGTCCGGAGGCCGTGATTGACGTGGGCGCCTGACCGGCGGGGCGGGCGCTTTGCGACGGCGGCGCTTGACGGCGGCGGCGGCGGCGGCGGGTGCCGATCGGGGCGGGGGCGGCCATGCTGCTCACCGTGTTCTGCCTGCGCCGCGACCGCTCCGAGATCACCTTCAACCTGCAGGTGGACGCCGACTTCGAGCTGCAGAACTTCCGCGCCCTCTGCGAGCTGGAGTCCGGCATCCCGGCTGCCGAGAGCCAGGTCAGGGCCTGCCGGCGCCCCGAGCGCCGGGGAGGGCCCGGCCGGTGCCCCCGGGTCGGGGTCCCCCGGGCTGGGAGCGGCCGTGTCCCCTTCTCCCGCAGGGTCGGGGTCTCCCGGGCTGGGAGCGGCCGTGTCCCCTTCTCCCGCAGGGTCGGGGTCTCCCGGGCTGGGAGCGGCCGTGTCCCCTTTCTCCCGCAGGGTCGGGGTCCCCCGGGCTGGGAGCGGCCGTGTCCCCTTCTCCCGCAGGGTCGGGGTCTCCCGGGCTGGGAGCGGCCGTGTCCCCTTCTCCCGCAGGGTCGGGGTCTCCCGGGCTGGGAGCGGCCGTGTCCCCTTTCTCCCGCAGGGTCGGGGTCCCCCGGGCTGGGAGCGGCCGTGTCCCCTTTCTCCCGCAGGGTCGGGGTCTCCCGGGCTGGGAGCGGCCGTGTCCCCTTTCTCCCGCAGGGTCGGGGTCTCCCGGGCTGGGAGCGGCCGTGTCCCCTTTCTCCCGCAGGGTCGGGGTCTCCCGGGCTGGGAGCGGTCGTGTCCCCCACGCCCCGCGGGGTCGCGGTCCCGGGATCCCCCCCGGCCGTCTGGAGTTTGGGGTTGTTTGGGGTGGCGGGTCCCTCCCGGTGCCTCCCCTCGCCGACCTTTCGGGTTTGGGGAGAAACCCCTCGCTTTTCGCTCAAAATCCTCTCTGGAGAGGGCTCCGAGTCCCCGGTGATTCGTGGTCCCTCCGGGAAAGGCTCGGTCCGCGCCCGCCGCGCAGCTGAAAGGGGGAAAATAATGTGGGTTTGTTTTGGTTTGTTTTATGTTGAGGTTTCGGAGGAGTTTGATGCTTAAACGGGGCAGGAATTGGAGCGAGGGGAACAGGAGTCGGAGCGCGGGGAAAGTGGTGGCCCGTGGGCTCCAAACACCCCGGGAAACGGGGCTGAAATCAGTTCGGGAAAGGGTTTATTTATCCCACCAAACCCCTGCCCGGTCTGGGGCGGAAAGGGCACATTGAGTCTTTTCCTCCCTTTTTTCCACACAGGTGTGGGGACCGAACAGGCACATCCGTGTGGTTTTCCCAGCAAATATCCCTCTCCAGCCCGGATCCACGGCTCACTCGCGTGCCAAAACATGGGGGAGGCTGCGTGTGGGGGCGGCTCTGGGCCATCTGTCTGGGGTTTGCTCATGTTTTGGGTTCAGTCCCGCGTTTTTGGCCGTTCCTCCCCGTTTGTCCTGGGCAGGGCGGTGTCGGCTCCTTTTCTCGGCGCCGGCCATGCCTGGCAGAGTTTGTGGAGTTTAGTGGTGGTGGCTTTTGCTTCCCGAGCCTTTTCCCAGTCTAAATTAACAAAGTGATTTTCCGGCCAAGCCGAGATTAGTCAGCGCTGGAAGAGCTGCTGCAGGGGCAGCCCTGGAGCTGGAGTGTTCCTCACCCAGCAGGTTCCCGACATTTGGCTTTCCCTCTGCCGTGGGAGAGCCTTGTTTTTTGGAATGGGAGGTTGGTGTTGAGAGAAAAACAGTCTCAGAACAGGGGTAGAAAATCCGGGTAGGGTGGATTTTCTTTTAGGAAAAAATCTCTTGGTTTTGGGCAGGTGGAAAGGGAGAACCCACCTCACACAAAGGTTCTGTGCTTCAGCAACCCCCCCGTGGCTGTGTCACAACCACCAGTGAGCTCCCAGATCTGGGGACAGCCCCTGAGTGGGGGACTCTGCGGTGGCTTCGACATCTCCAGGCATGAACTGGAGCATAAACTCCTCACTGTCACCTTTGTCCCTTGTGTCATGGTAACCTGCAGCTCTGGGTCTGATTTAGGATAACGAGGGGTCACTTCTCCGTGTATTTTTTGTCAGGAGTTCCCTTGTTTGAGTTTCTCCAGCACAGCTGACCTGTGTGGGGTTTGGGTGCTGCCAGCCCCAGGCAAGGGGAGCAGCGCTGCGCTTTTGTAGCCACCCCTGCCTTCCTTCTGCTCATCCATCTGCCACTCGTGCATCATCCTGTGCCGTGTCGTGTCGCGTTTTCAGGCAGTTATTTATCGCTCCTCTCTCTTCTCTTTCTGCCTGGCGTTTGTGAGGTGTTTTTAGGACTTTCAGTGGGGAGAACAGGTTGGACGTCAGGAGGAATTTCTTCATGGAAAGGGTGGTGGGACATTGCAAGGGGCTGCCCAGGGAGGTTTGGAGTGCCCATCCCTGGAGGTGTCCAAGGAAGGACTGGACGTGGCACTCAGTGCTCTGGGCTGGGAACAAGGTGGGGATCGGGCACAGGGTGGACCTGATGATCTTGGAGGGCTTTTCCAGCTTCAATGATTCTGTGAGAAAGTTATAAAGATACAAGTTATCAGTGAAGCAGCTCCTTGTGTGGAAAGATTTTGCGTTGTTATACCACAAATAGGCGGTTTTACGTTTACCAGACTTGGCTGTTTTCTGCCCTTTTTCCCCAACCAAGGTGAACCTTGCATTGAAGGTGCTGTGTTGGCATGAGAAAGGATGCATTTCATCGTAAGGGTTGTGCAGGGTGGAGTGAACCACTGTGTGTGGAGAAGGGTTAATCCCAGCCTTGTTCTTTGCTGGTTTGGGCAGTGAATTCCGGGTGCTGCAGTCTGGGGTGGGGCAGGGAGCTGTGAGGTGTCCGAGGGACAGCTTCGGGCACAGGTCGGTGAGATAACAGAGGTGGCTGCCGGTGGCTGTGGTGATAAGAGGAGCAGGGCAAGGAGAGGGGAAACGATCTGACTTTCCACAGTCTCCTCCACACACTAAGGCTGTGGCTTTCCTGGAGAGGGGATAGGAGGCTCTCAGCAGAGCCACACTCTTCATTCCCTCCCTTCATTTATTTTCTCTCTGTGCCCTCCCTCTCCTGTGCCATGCTCAAGAATATTTGATGGGTCCAGGATCTGCCTTGATTGATGGCTGCAGGTGGTATCCAGCGCTCCTGGTTGGGGTTCCCTGCTCCACAGAGAGGTTCTACCCTCTGGCATCAAGCACAATGAATCCATCAGTGCCTGCATCCCTGTCTGAGTCACCTCCAGAAGAACCTGTGTCTGGTGCCTGCCAGCCAGCAGAACTGCCACGAACCAGACAATCAAAAGGCAGCAAAATCCAATCAGTTTGTTTTAAGAGTGGAGCGGAATGGGTCAGAAGTGGATTAACCCGTGATGCTAATGGATGTGGCGCGAGTGCCAGACGCTTAATTCATTGTCTGGGATGTAAGGCCAAATGCTCATAAATCCAATCCCAGCAAGATGACAGAGGTAAAGCCTCACTTAAACTGATTAACTCGTCTCTTCCAGAGTGTCTGCGCGGGGAATCTGCCATTTCAGATTTGGGTGTGCAGCTGGGATTTATGACACACTGGCTGTTGCTGCGGCAGCACCGACTCAGGCCGGTAACATGAGAGGCTGCGCCGGGGCTCTGCCAGCACCAGCTGACCTTGGTTGTGCCAGTGGTGTCGTGTGGGGTAGAGACCAAACACCTTCAGAGCGCTGCACATGGGCCCTGGGAGGGACCTGGCTCGTGAGGTAGCGCTGAGGCTGCGCACTGTGGTGGTGGGGAGGAGGTAGGGAGCTCGTGCTCGGTTCCATCATGTGTCTTTCCCTGATTCTGTGATTGCTGCCCTAGGGGGTTCTGGTCATTTGTGCTCCTCCTGCCTTGCCTCATTTTGGCACTGCTGCTGACAATGGATCTCCACTGCTGAGTGCCATAGGGAGAGTCTGTGTAAGGTTTTGGAGTTGCTGGAGTGAAGCAATGAAAGTCTGTAATGTCATCCAGACATTAAGACAGGTACTGATTGGTTTTTTTGGATGTTGTTGGATCTGCTCCCTGTGATAGCATCAGGCAGAGCCCCAGCCCATCCACGCTGGGACTGCAAAAGCTTTTCCCACGAGGCTCAGCCAGTCCCGACCTGTGGCAAACGTGTTGTTGCTGAACTGGCCTTTTCCAGCCCCAAAGACACAGTTTGGCTAAACAAGGTGGTGAACATGAGATTTGATTGTGTGCCTGAGGGGTTTAAGCCAAGTTCTCGGTGCTCTGGACTGCTGCCAGGGCAGGAGGTGGTTGGGCCGATCTGCCTGGTCTCGCTGTGCTCCAGCGACGGCACAGAAACCTTGGCGTTGCCAGATACCATTTCTGGGAGCTTCTGTTCCAGCTTTATTTTACATTTTGGGCTTTCCCATAACTTAGGGCCTCTAGGTATTACGGGTCTGATGTTCATGGAAATGTTCCGTGGGGATTATTCACCTTTATCTCAGTGTTTTTATGTTTAGTCTGTGGACCCCTTGTTAAACCAGGTTATCAAAACAGAAGTGGATGTGAGTTTGTGTTTTATAGTCATGAGAAGTTCATTCCCTCCATGGGACTGATGGCAGTCTTGGGAGCAATGCCTTTGGGTGCTCCGAGTCTGGAGAGTTACATCACGGGAGTGAACTGGAAAGCACTGAGCTAATGATTGAGGTCCCCGTAAAACTGGTTATTCTGGGGAGCCGAGTTGTGGGAAGAGGCAGAATGATGGATGTTGGGCTGGATCATCCCTGGATCTACTCAGATCGGTGCTGCTGGCATGTCTGCAATTGGTCCGGGGTCAGTGGGTGCTGACTTGGGGGCAGGGAACGCTGCAGGAAACGTCCGAGGCTTGTGTAATCATAGAGGTTGGAGTTTGGGAATGTGGGCAGACAGTCCTGGTCAGGACTTGCTTCCCTTTAATGATCTTGGCCTCTGATCAGGGGAAACCAGCCCTTTCTCTGTGGCTGTCAAACCACGGCTGGATTTCAGCAAGACCAACCCCATGTTGTCCAACCACGAACGTGTCAAGGCCCTGCCGTGCCTGAGGCCGGGCCTGTGAGGACATCACACCTTCCCTTCTGAAGCTTGAGATGGATCTGGAAGATTTACTGGAATGGTTTTTTTTAACATCTTGCTTTTTTTTTAAACTGTTTCTCTGCTCGGTGGTGCTGGTGGCTCTCCTGGCACAGATTGTTTATGCGGAGCGGCCGCTGACCGACAACAACAGGTCCTTGGCCTCCTATGGCTTGAAGGATGGGGATGTGGTGATCCTGCGCCAGAAGGAGACAGTGGAGCCACGGCCTTCCATGCGCTTCCCAGGTGAGAAAGGCTCTGTGCCAACACTGTCTGAGATTCATCAAGACTTACCCAACACCAGCTCCTGTCAGTGTCCTTTAGCACCTTCTATGCAAAGCACTGAGGGAGGGACGGTGGCTGGGATGAGTCAGGGGGGCTTGTAAATGACCATAAAGGCTTCTGATTTAGTGTTTTATTCTGAGGAAGCCAGTACCATTTTACTTTTTTTGGGGGGAAGTGTGGAGGCAGTGAGGAGGTGACTGGTTCAGAACAGGTTTGGTAAAGGTGTGTGAGGTCTCCTACAGCCACTGGTTCCCTTCCTGCTGGATGTGATGGCACAGTTGTGTGAGTGGCTCAGACCCAGGAACAGCCTCTATGGACATGTGTCCTGAATCTGCCCTGTGGCAAGTTCCCTGAGGAGCCACATCTTGCCAAACCCTGTGGCTCGATCATGTGTGCATCTGGGAATGCCCTGTGCCTCTGTCCTGCCTTCCACAGCCACTCCTAGCAAATCCCAGTCATAAAATATCCCTAGAAAAGGTGCCACAGGCTGAGAAGGGCATGGGAGCATTGCTGAGGTCCTCGTCCTGCCTCAGCTGGAGGATGGGTACCTGCAATGCAGGTCTGCAGGAATGTTACTACTTTTTTTTTCCCCTGCTTTTTTTTAACCCGAGAGACTCCAAAGTGCCTCAGAGCCACTGGGTTTAGCCCTGCAGTCCCTCCATGAGGGATTCACGTTTGTGGAGCTGGGAATAGTCAGCAAGTGCATTTCAGGGGATTAAAAATGGGGCAGGCAGACGAGACCAGTTACATAAATGCGCCAGCGTTGCTAACCCAGTAACCCGGGGACGCGGCTGTGCTTCCGACACAAACTGCTGCTCACAGAATCTGCTCTCGTGCAGCATTAAGGGGCAGCTCATCCTTCCCATGGTTTTTCCAGCAGAATTGTAACCACGAAGCACTGACACCTCTGCTCTTCCTCCCTGCAGGTCTGCCCAGGATAGATTTCAGCAGCATCGCCGTTCCCGGGACGTCCACGCAGCAGCACCAGCCCCCGGCGCAGCGTCCTCGCCCGTCGCCTCCGGACGCGCCGTCATTCCCTCAGGGCCTGGACAACCCGGCGCTGCTGCGGGAGATGCTGCTGGCCAACCCCCACGAGCTGTCCCTGCTGAAGGAGCGCAACCCGCCCCTGGCCGAGGCCTTGCTGAGCGGAGACCTCGGTGAGCTGGGCTTGGAGCTGGTCAGGGTCGGCTCCCATCATAGGCAGCCCCGGGTGTTTAACGCTGGGATGTGCTGCAGGCTCCTTGATGGTGCAGATAAAAGGTGCCAGTTGGGAGCACTCAAGGCAGAGTTCTTCCATTTCTGGGTGTATTTCTTCTGCTTGGCATCTTTAATATCCTCTGTCTCCTACTCGGAAATATCAGATGCACAGATGATTTGGGTGTCTGTGAACACAAGTGGCTCAGCTCCTGATTTTTACACTAAGACACGCTCTTAATGCACAATTTCGAATAAAGGTGGTGTGTTTGGTGCGTCCCAGATCCTGCTGGGACTCAGCAGAGAGCAGCACGCGCCCCAGCTCTGTCCGTAGTGATCATGTGCTGTGGAAGTGAATCACAGAAAGGGAGAGGGAAAGGAACAAGGAAATGGTGTGTTTTAGGAACTTTCTCAATAGAAATAGTCAAACGTGTGAGTTTCTGTTAAGCTTGGAAGTGTCCGCATGTTCTGGGCACAACTGAAGCCTCGTCCTTCACTTCCTATGCAGCTGATGTTGGTCCCTCATTCTTCCTGTGGTGAAAGATTTGAACTCCGGTGTCCTTTCAGTGTGAAAAGAGAGGAGTTCTGGGTAGCAGCAGATGAGCTCCTGAACCTTTGCAGGATGTTTAGTTGGGAGATAAATCCTGTGGAGTTTGGAGAAATAAGTGAAGAGAAGGAGCTTCTAGCAGGAGACTTTATCAACTTTCAGGGTTACATCCGAGTGATTTCTCTCTGTCAAAGGAAGCCAGAAAGGAACTTCCATGGATATTGTCAGCCTGTTTAGTTTTAAACTCTGCCTTTAGTTCATATCCAGAGCTGAAGTCACATTCTTTGCACTCTCAGGCATCTTCAGGCTTCTTGCTGGGAGTTTTTCCCATCACCTTGAGCAGGGGTGCTGCTCTTGGCATGGGAAACCAGAGGTTAAGCCAAAGACACCCAGAATTGGCCCCTCTGCTGTTCTGCCTGGTCAAGCTTTGACCCAGATGTTCATTTTCAGTCCCAAATCGCCACACTGGGCTGTCAGGAGGAAGTGGTTTGGGCTGGTTTTGCCGTTGTCGTGCTGCACTGCTGCTACTGGCAGTGTTTGGGCACAGATCCAGTTCAGCTCTAGCTTGGATTCCCAAATATCTGCATAGATCCGTGCCCTGTGGCTGTTCTCAATGAAGGCACCTGCTGTACAAAAGCCTAATTTCAAAAATCCAACAGTCAAACATACCCAGTGCCTCCCTGAGCACATAGCAGCCTTTGAGCCAGAGCTGCTTCCTGGGAACGCCATCCCTGGAAGCAAACCCAAACCCTCCATGTGTACAGACCTTCACGGACTGCCAAGTCCTTTTGGGGACGTACGTGATCCCATTCAAGTAGTAAAAAATGGCCAGAGGCCATTCAGAAAAAGTGGGAATCTAAAAACTGTGGTCTTAAAATGTGCATTTAGACCTAGCGTCCTGGCTAGCACCTCCTGGTTCCAGTGGTAGGCATTCGTCTTTAGGGATTATAATCTCTGGCTTTGCCACATTCCTTGGCTTTGAAGGAAGTTTTGTCGTTAGCTTTTGCTAATTTTTTCCCTATAAAAATATATGTGCCAGGAAATTGAGTTTGATTGTGCAGTGTTTGGGTAGGGACATGAGGAGAATGAGCTCTGTCCAGTTGCTTTTCATCTCGGCAGGTTCCCAAGCTTGCCACTGATCCTCTGAGGTCCATCCATGCCGCCCTCAGAGGAAGCTTTTTTCCGTGTGCTGCTGAGTCTATTCCTCAGCTGGCATCAAAAGAAGCATTTGCTGTGCCAGAATTTGATTTGCAAGAGTAATTTCCAGTAAAAAGCATTTCTTTATCTCCTCGTTCCCGCAGAGAAATTCACCAGGGTGTTGCTGGAGCAACAGCAGGACCGAGCTCGGCGGGAGCAGGAGAGGATCCGGCTCTATTCCGCTGACCCCTTTGATCTGGAGGCACAGGCCAAGATAGAAGAAGACATCAGGTAACAAACCAAAGCGGCTTGCAGGCTTTGGGGGTCCTCTCTGGGGAGAAAAAACTGCTGTGTGCTTCTATCCATGATGTTTTTTCCTCAGAGAAGGCAGAATCTAAACACATTCCTTGTATCAAGGCGTTTGTTTGCAGGGCAATGCTCTGGGTCACCTTTGCATGTGGGAAGGTTGGGATTTGGGAACATGTAGGTGCACCCCATCCTTTAGATGTGTCCAGCTGAGATCACAGAGCGTTGTTCCCTGTAAGGGTGGGGAGGCCCTGGCAGAGGTTGCCCAGAGAAGCTGTGGCTGCCCCATCTCTGGAAGTGTTCCGGGTTGGACAGGGCTTGGAGCAACCTGGCATAGTGGAAGGTGTCCCTGCCCATGGCAGGGGGTGAAACTGAATGGTCTTTAAGGTCTCTCCCAACCTGAACCATTCTGGGATTGTGTGATACGAGGTGACAGCACTGTTGTCTGTGCACGTGATGTCTTGGAGCTGCCTGAGCTGGTCCGCTCTGAGACTGGAGCACTTGTGGAAAGCACATCTCCTCTTGAGAGGTGCGACTCCAGTGCCTGGGGCGTGTTTTGAACCCAAGAGCTGGGCTGGTGTTGTCTCCCAGCTGAGCTCTGCACAGCAGCACAGTGTCGTTTCTCCCAGCTGCCCTCAAGATTTGGTTTTGCGTCCTGCTGATTGTTCTGTGTCTGGCTGATTCACTGATGAGAGGTTCTGCAGAAATGAATTCTGCACATCAGCTCGCTCCTTCTTGCTGCCTTCCAGATGTAACTGTGTTGGGCTGAGGCTTGATTTCTTCAGCTGAGTGGTAAATCCTTGAGTCGGATTTTGAGTGGCTTTCCCCAATAACAAAGTGTCTGTCTGGTACAGACCCATTGTTGGTCAGAACCAAAATTCACTGGCGCTAGGAGTGGTCTCATGTTACAACTGACAAGGTGTTGGTGCCAGATAAACACTCAGCAATGCAGAAAATAGTCATTTGTAGATAGTGAAACATTGCTTGGAGGCACAGGAACGCTTCCCTTCTTCCTTAGATGAGGCACACATAAAGGGGATGCACCCAATGCTGTTTGGGAACACTGGGCTGAGCCGTCCCCAGGTTTCATACCCCACTCAGTGAAAAATGAAATGACATCAAAATTAGAGCCTTTTTCCCCTTTTTGGGGAGATAAAGCTGTTTCGGATGCAGTCACTACGGATACCCATCACTTCCAGGATTATCCTGGGGCTGCCAGGGACTCCTTGAAGAGCAGTTTTTCTGTCGGCTTGAATTTGCACCGAGGGCTGGTGCTCCTGGTGGTGTTCTTTCTGCTGTTTTGCTCTCCTCCCTCCTTTCCTATGCCTGGAAAAGGAAAGATACCAGGGAAACCAGAGGATTTTAATGTTCAACTGCTGTGTGGGATTCCAGTGATGTAGCTACTGGCAACATCTCCGTGTGCCCTCGGCATGACTAACGAATCCACAGGTTTTTTGCTCTGAGTTCTCCAGGTTATCGTGGATGGCAGGTTCCTATTGGCAACACAAGGCTGTCAGGAGCTGAGGGGTGAGTTAGGCTGGGGTTGGAAGCGGCAGTGGCTGCTGAGGAGTGACTCAGTGTCTCTGGACTAAGCTGAGATTATTCCTAGCAATCCTCAGCTCCAAGGCCTGTGTTTCGCTAAGGAAGCGACCTTTGCTGTGGTTTAAATGTGTGTTTGTAAGGTGAGCAGCAGCAGGTGGGATTTCCAGGTCCGTCTGTGAGTCAGGGGGATGTTACAAGGTCTGGTTGACAGACGTTTTGATTTTTTCTCTCTCTTCTCCACAAAATTCAGGCAACAAAACATTGAAGAGAACATGACGATAGCGATGGAAGAGGCGCCCGAGAGCTTTGGGCAGGTGGTGATGCTCTACATCAACTGCAAAGTCAACGGACACCCCGTGAAAGCCTTTGTGGACTCAGGTGCTTTCTCCACACTCTCCTTTCTGTCACTGAGGGCAACAGTAAACATTCCAGTAGTTTTCCCAAAAAATCCTATAACAAAGCATTGCATGACAAGATTTTGAAGTGCTTTACTGAATCCTGAGCCCAGCCTGGGTGAGCAGAGCAAATCGTTAGGAGAAGCAGTGTGGGAACACCCTGGATTAGGGCTCCTGGGAGAGTTTCTGGGACTGCCGTGCCTGGAAGGTCACTGCTGTGTGTGTGTCTTATCTCATTTTGCAGATGGGGGGATTTCACGCGCCTTTAATGTGGCGGTTCTCATCTACAGTCCTCCAAGGGGAAGTCCTTGGGGTTATTCCATCCCTACAGTAATGGTCAGTGCTGACCCATGTGTGGACAGCCAGATCAGCACAGTGGGATTCACAGGAAGCCTTTATGCCCTGGGGCAGGTGGGTTGGTTTCCCAGCCACTGAGTGCCAGATCTTAAGCTCTTCCAGGAGAAAATATAAATTCGTGCTGAGCTATCGGGATTTAACACAAGTTCTGTCGCTGGTAGGTGCCCAGATGACCATCATGAGCCAAGCCTGTGCTGAAAGGTGCAACATCATGAGGCTGGTGGATCGGCGGTGGGCTGGCATTGCTAAGGGTGTTGGGACACAGAAAATCATTGGCAGAGTGCACTTAGGTAAGTACTGGCATTTTTGGGGCAGCTTTAGCAGGGGTTTAACTGCATTTCCCGCAATCTTGGCACCGAGGAGTGTCTGGGTTGGTGCTGTAATTGTTAGAAGCTCCTGCAGAGTAAAATCAAAGTGCATCTGCAATGTGTTTGTCTTGGGCACAGAACTCTGTTTTCTGTCTCATTAATGCTTTATTTTAATGGCATTACTGTAACACTTTGAGGTGAGGGAGTCCCAGCTCCTGCACACCTAGAGGAGATGTTCACTGGGGGCAAAACCTAAGGTGAAACACACAACCTTGCCCATTTTGGGTGGGACTGCTGGGCAGGGTGAGCTACTCAGGAAGGGTTCCAGTGCAGTGCAGTGTTTGCTGTTCCTTTGGAAAGAGAAGCCTCTCCGTGCTCTTGTGCAGCTTTTCTGGATGGAGGAGATTGTCCTTATTACTGAAAAATCGAATCTGTTTGCTGTTGTTGCTGCTTAGACTTGTGCTCTAATAAACTGTTTGTAGCCCCTTAAGCTTGGAGGGTCAGAGAAGCAGGACTCGAGGTTCTTAGGCACACTGGCTTTTAAAATAATTAATCTGGGGCCATGGCAGGCCTGGCAGTCCTGGGGCTTGCAAAGGGCTGGACTTTTTGTGACCAAAACAGTGCATCAGAGTGCTGCTTTCAGATTTGCCCAGACCTTTCCCTGGAGGTGGAAGAGCAGAAAGCAGATTTGTTGTGCTGTAGTGGGAACTTCTCTCCCTTGTGTTTCAGCTCAGGTGCAGATTGAAGGGGATTTCCTGGCGTGCTCCTTCTCAATCCTTGAAGAGCAGCCCATGGACATGCTCCTAGGACTGGACATGCTTAAGAGGCATCAGGTATCAAAACCTCTTTTGAAACAGTTACCTGGCTCTTGCAGGTTTAGTGAGAAGTGCAACATAAATGCCTGGGCTGGGAATTCATTAGGATTTTTCTGGGGAGAGGTGATGGTGGATTATCTTCCAGCCTGGAAGCACGTAGACTACATCCATCATGGACAGTTCTGGGGTGCCTGGCTGCTGCCTGGAGCCTTTTGCTCTGATCAAAGATGCTCAGAGCTTTCCAACTGAATGATTTATTCCAAATTGAGTCAGACAGGGCCCTTTGCTTAGAGCTGATACTCCTGGCCCACCCTTACCTGCTGTGACCCGTTCCCATTGGAGGCAGATTGCCTGGCTTCGTCTCCCTTTTTCTCTGGGAACTGCCTGGCTCTCCGCAGGCCCCTGATGTCTCGCTGCTCTTTCGCAGTGCTCCATTGATCTCAAGAAGAATGTGCTGGTGATCGGCACCACGGGCTCGCAGACCTCGTTCCTGCCCGAGGGCGAGCTCCCCGAGTGCGCGCGGCTGGCGTACGGCGCGGGGCGCGACGACGTGCGGCCCGAGGACATCGCCGACCAGGAGCTCGCAGAAGCAATACAGAAATCCGTAGAGGAAGCAGGTACCGGCAGGAGCCCAGTTGAAATAGGAATCCGTGTATTTTTTTTTTGCTGCATGTGAGGATGTCTGTGAGCAGTTCCCTTTCCAGCTCCTGGGAGCAGCATCAACCAGTAAAGGGTGGAGAGAAGGGGCTTTATTGTTGCTCGTGGCCTCTGAGTGCACTTCTCTCTTCCTTTCTGGGCTGCAAAACCTGCATGAAGGCACAGGGGCTGTTCGCTGTTTAATTTTTGCTTTCCCTGCAGCTTCCCACACGCTCTGGTTTCCTGGCTTTCAAGGTGTGGAGGTTAATGGTTGTCTGTGGCTGGGATCACGTTGTAGTACCCAGCAGGGACATGGCTCAGCTGTGGTGCTGCTGCAGCCTCGTGTGAGCACAGCTTTGGGGAGGCTTCCCAAACCCTGCTCTTATTGGCTGCACCACGTAAAAATAGAGCAGCTGTAGTGGTGACAAAAGTTCATGACAATTTTTAGAATTCGCACTATTTCAGCATTTTTCCCTGGAATGGTGCTCGTGCCCTTGGAGGGGGAATTGCCTCCTTGCAGATGCTCTAAGTTTCGAAAGCTGAATTCATGTCCTCAGCCTTAAACGTGACCTGGAGAGAGAACTTTCACCTTCCTGCAGTTTTGTTCCCAGTATCTCTGGAATCCAAA
This sequence comes from Corvus moneduloides, assembly GCF_009650955.1. Classification (NCBI taxonomy): domain Eukaryota; kingdom Metazoa; phylum Chordata; class Aves; order Passeriformes; family Corvidae; genus Corvus; species Corvus moneduloides. The sequence continues at coordinate 7,648,838 of NC_045497.1, forward strand.
CGCTGCACGGGTGCTGTGACCGGGCTGCAGGGGATTTTGGTGGCTGCAAAATTTAGTGAAGTAATTTTATTTTCAGCCAAAATAGCTGAAAGTCGAGTGATGAGCCAAAAACGGTCCGAAACTCAGATTTTCTGTTCAAGTCCTCCCTTAATTCAGCTTTTAGCTAAAGGGAAAATTAATTTTTTCCCTGCTGTTCCAGAGAAGCTGTGAATACCTCAGGGTGTACTCCTTAAGCCTTTTCCAAAACTTCTAAAGATAACATTTTATATCCAAGAGTTCTCTAGAGACCTTTGAGTTTTACTGCTCATTTTTCTTCTGACAGAATGCAGTAAATTCTGCTTCCTACACACATGTAGAACTCTTTGCTGGGTCAGGTTTAAGCTGATCAACATTTTTGTTGCTAATTTTTTAAGACTCTAGCATGCCCATATATAAAATTGAAATGAGATAAAAAGATTTAACCATATATGTAATATTAATATTACATATATATTTTTATATATTTGTTAGATACTAAAATTTGTATATATTTAACTACATATATATATCTATCTATATGTCTATTTCTATATATATTTCTATATATATATTTCTACAGCTGTATCTATCTAATTGAAATGCACTGAAATTTTTCTTTAACACTTCTCAGTTACTGTTTGACAACCCAAAGAGTAAGCAGTTAGTTACAAATAATGAAGTTGATAACATTAAGGGGAGCACAGGATTGTGCTTGTTGCTCCTTTTGGCCAATTTTCTTCCATCCTAAGAATATAAGTTTTCCAGAAATGCAAAACACCTCGGAAGGAAGGTCTGGCTTTAATGAATCAGTAAGAAATAGTTTAAATGTGTGACTTTTCTAGCCAAATTTGAACGTTTATTAACTCAAGTTGCAGCCAGTAGAGAGAAACACAAACATAGGTTTGACCTTGTGATCGGGTTTTGACGTTGCTAAAGGTCAGGCTCAGGAGCTTGGGCTCTTGTCTGTTCCCACAGCCTGGCAGGTGTAAATATTAGTTCTTTTCCTGTTAAAAATTGTAGCCTGATGAAGCCTGGGTTAGCTTTTGGAATATATTTCATTTTTGGATGAGACTTTGCAGATATTATAGTTGATTGGATTTAGTTCTCCGTTGAAAGGGTCAAATAACACAGCCCTAACTATGAGTCTTTACAATAAAAACATTTTAGTCGAGTTTTTTAGAAAGAAAAGTGCCTGAAATTACTTACATCCAAGCTGCTTATGTACCACATACAGTTCTAAGGACCATGAGCCTTTGTTCAGGCTAGTCAGCACTCGGACACTTGCCGTTGATGCTGAGCCCTAGAGGAATATAAAAGATTTATGGGAATAGGAAATCCATTTTGTGTGTTCACTTAATGCTCACAGAACACCAAGGCACAGAACTGAAGTGGCTCTTGTTCAGATTGACTGTGACAGTCCTGGTAGTTCTAGACACAGTACCAGCCTCTGGCCCACAGGCTTTTGTTGGCTGTATCCTAAAATGTCAGCACATTCTCTCTTTCTCTCTTCCAAAACTTGAGTTGCTGCTAGGTGGTGCCAAGAAAACCAGGAAAGGAAAAAACAGAAAATGGAAGAACAATAGAAAGAGAATGTGATGCAGCTCCAAAGAAGCTCAGCTCCCCGCAACGTGTGTGTTCTTTTATAACAGCAGGAATTTTTGCTGGCTTCCAGGAGATGGTACAACACAAATGGCTGTGTGCACCTGGAGGCTATTAAAGTGCTTGTTTTGAATGCACCTGGATTATCCTTGAGCTTTATTTAATCCCCTGAAGCCCACTTTAGGGAGCTTCATGATTTCTGTCAGCTGCCTTGCTGGTGGTTCAGCACCTATGGAAGGCAGCGAGGTGGAGTCCTGGTGGGGTTCACTGGGATCCGGGTCCCAGTCCTCATTTATTTCTGAGGGCTTGATGCTCTTTTGTGCCAATTTTGGGCAGCTTGGTGATCATGGACGATTACAAGCCTGGCAGCAAAACTGGAGCTCTTCTGCTGAGGAGGAAGTGTAGCCAGGCAGTTCATCCCACACACACCTTTTCATCCAGGCAGCCTCAGTCCAAGTCACTGCCACCACAAACAACTCAGGCTGTTCCTGGTACAGAGAGGAGTTTATCCCTCATGGTGCACTTTGTGGGGAAGAGTTTGTTCCCGGTTTTAGCTGGACCAATATCCCTGGTGGGGCTGGGATTCAGCTCCTGTGGATACCCCAGGAGAAGGATGACACTGAGGAGTGCTTGGCAGAAAACCAGCTCCTGCTGCTACCTACATGTGAATCCCTGATGTGTTTGATCAGACCCTTATTAACGATCCAGCGGGTCAAAAGACAGTTCTGCTTTCTCCCTGAAGGGTTGGTTTAGGAGCAGAGAACATGAATGTAATCATTCCACGTAGAAACAGAAAGGATCCATCTAGTTTTCATCCATATCCTGTGTCACAAAGCTCTTTCCCACCCTTAGGAAAGATGAATAGTGGGGTGGTGTCACTGCACTGGTTTTAATTAACAGAGGATAAAAGGAACAAGGCTGAGGAGAGAAAGACAGATTTCTGTTGTGTTGTGGAATTAAAACAGAATCCTGGCTGGAGGTGTGGGCATGGTGAGCTGCCCGAGTGCTCATGTAAAAAGAGACTCCAGGAAAACCAGTGGTGTGTGTTTAAGACCGCTGAGTTTGGGAAGGGAAAGGGCAGCAAATCACAGAACACCTGTGACCCTGGGCAGAGCAGGGCTGTGGTGGCAGGACAGGAGCTCCTGCAAAGTTGTGTGAGTGATTTAACAAGCGTGAGAGTGCTGATACATCAGCAAGATTAGACTGTCAACAAGATAAGGTCACTTAATCTCTCCCGATAACCACAGCCAGTGTTTGGTGCTTCTGATAGAGATCTGCAATTCATCTGCTCTCTGTGAGGACAAGGAAGCAGCAAGCTGGGTTTGACTTCTGGCTGCTTCTCCTTTGCTTTGCTCTTCCCAGCCTTGGGCAGCAGTTCTTTTGGGGGATTTCTTTCCCCCTACAATCTGTACACCTCCCTTTTGCAGCTGGCTGGTGTTTGGTCACCTTCTCTTGGGTCTGATGGCACTGCTGGGAACATAACCCAAGAACTGTGTTGCCATCTCAGTTCCTATATCCCTGAAACGTGTCTCCTGAGTATCTCCAGCCAAAGGGAGAACAGACCAGTATGGCACTAGACACGTGTTACACTGTGTAGAGTTTACCAAGTGTGTAGTATCACCCACAGACTCCTCTGTGGCGTAGACAGTACAGAACAGCCTTTAAATTGTGCTCTGGCAAAGTTATTTTTACCTTGATGTGCCGAATTTGCCAGGCAGAATCCTCCTGGGAGGCAGGAGCTCCTGCAGCCTCCGTGGCGTTGTGCCGGACAGTTGGGAGGGGAGCTGTGCAGGACTGTAACCATGCATGGTGTGTGCTCTGAATGCTAACACGAGTTTGGTGTGTTTGTTTCCTAATCCAAACAGAACGCCGGAAGCCTTGATGCATGTAGTGTGTGTTTACTGCAGCTGGAGTGGGCCACAGACCAGGTATTTAGAGCCACCCATTCCAGTTTGTGCTGCCACGCTGTGAACGGTGCTTCTGCTGTGTCCTGACTGCTCCTTTCCTTCTGTCTTCCATAGAGAATAGTGACAAAGAAACTACCTCACTGGAAATGCCCTCATTACCAGCTTCTGATGGGTTTCAAAATCCAGTCCAGTCTTCAGGACTAAATTCCAAGATCTGTAATCCCACAAATCAATTACTTGATCGTTCTGTCTCTGCCCCTGCTTCAATTTGCTCATCCAAATCCAGCCTTGCAGAGCCCATTGATCCTAGAGCCATCAAGACTTTTGACTCTTCACCTGAACACCAGATAACCCCAGAAAGAGAATATCCTCTGGTATTGCAGCATCATTCCAATAGCTCTTCCTTGGCAAATAATGACCCCTCTCCACACACCGGGGATGGAACCTGCCCCAGTTCAGCTTGCCTTTCACAGAAGACACTCAAAGAAACATTTAGTGCTGACATTTTAAAGGAATGTAATGCTGAAGGGCAAGATCATGGTCAGGAACATCCTCTGGAAGTGACAAAAGTCAATTTGGCTGACACTGCTGCCAAGCACAGGCAGAATAAAGATGTCTGTCTGTCTTCAGAGCAGGAGCAAAAACATGAGCTTCCCACAGACCATCGGACGTGCAAAGAGCCAGAAAAGGAACATCTTGAGGAGCAAACTGAGACAACCGACCCAGAACCTCCTTGCTGTGTTGGTGGGGTTGAGAAACCTGCTGTGGCAGAAGCCAAGCAGCCAGAAAATCCTCCCATGGAAATGAGAGATGGACTGGAGAGAGCAGGTCTTTCCTGTGTCAAAAGGAGTATCCAACTGTCAGCCTCCTGTAGCCATGTGCACATGGAAGCCTCCATGGAAATAGATGCAGTGGAGCAGGCTGCAGCTGAAGCGCAGAGCTCAGCAAGGGAGCAGAAGCAGCAGACTGAGAGCAGACGTATATCCAGCCTGAACTCTGATGCCTTCTCCATGGAGGTGGAGTTGCTGAAGTCTCCATCCTCCTCGAGTGATCCGCTTTCCACCAGTGATGTCCTGCAGCCTAAAAGCACTAGTGAAACTCCTGCAGAGTATCATGAGTTGGCTAATTTGGCAGCAGACAGCTCCTTCCCCTGCAGCATCCACCAGCTGGACACGGATCCAGGAAGACCTTCAGAAGAGCCATGTTTCCCTCTAGCATCAGCCTTGAAAGAGCTTCACAAACTCTTGGTTATCAGTCGGAAAGGAGAATGTAAGATCCTTGCCTCGGAAGAAGTCTCACAGCTGGAAGTGGTTCACAGAGAGCCAGCAGTGCAGCAGAAGGGACTTCCTGAAGGTGAGCAGAAAGGCTCAGATCCAGCCAGCCAGGAACAGAGCTGTTCCTTTGCTGAGGTGAGGTCTGAGGGTGGAGGAGCAGAGGGGAGCCAGCCTTGTGATTCTGGCAGAGGGCATGTCAGCACTGGGCCTATCAGTCCAGGGCAGCCTGTGCTCGGGGGAGATACTTTAGAGAGGCAGAAGGGTTCAGGTAAGAGCGATGTGGTCATGGTGAGTTCTGCAGCCACCCCTGGCCAGCAGCAGAGCCCAGAGCAGGGGGAGGTTTTGGCAAGAGCTTCTCAGAGTCCACCGAGTCCAACTTCGGAGCAAAGCACACCTGTTTCCTCCACACCTGCTTTGGGCGAAGGTGCACTACAGGATACTCAGAGCCTGTTCACAGGAGCACCTGGGAGAAGTGGCAGTGCTGCTCCTGAAGGTCCGTGGCCGCTGGCTGGGAGTGAGGAACCGCTGCTGAGCCCCCCAGCCGCCTACACCAGACTGACCACACGGGCTTCTGCACCCCCTGCTTTCCCTGCCGCTGATGTTGACCGAATCCTCGGTGCTGGTTTTACCCCGCAGGAAGCTCATGAGGCCTTGGAACAAGCAGATGGAAACGCAGATCTTGCTCTTCTCATTTTGCTAGCCAAGAGCATTGTTGTTCCTACATAACGGAAGAGGGAGCTGACTGGGGGATCTTTTCTTCTACAGGAGTATCTCAATTACACACCACAATGGACGAGCAGAATGTTGAGCCAGACTTTTTTTAATTATTCCCAGCCAAAGTAACATGTCTCTTCTGTTTCACTCATTAGATTTGGGCCTTGAAAAGAAAGAAAACATCCTTGCATTGTGTGGACAGGATAGCTTTTAATCATGCATACTGGATTAAAACTACTGGTTTTATTTAAATGTACAATTTTAGAATGAGCTCCAATGCTACAAATAAAAAGCAGCAGCCACTGTGCTCACCGCCCTGTCTGGCACAAAGCAGGTTGTGACAGGAATTAGCCACACGTGCACAGGACGGGAGGTGCACACCGAGTCCAGTGTGGACTCTGGATTTGTTGCAGTTCCTTGGAACCCAACATGCAGCTGTTGAAATTATTCTGGCAGCTACTGAAGGTGTGTAGATGCTTATGGATGTGTAAGGCTTTGCCAGAGGAGTGAGGGGGTTTTGTGGGAGTGTGAGATTTTGTGTTTGCATAGGGAAGGCTGATGCTTATTTTTGCCAAACCCTTTTACGCTTTGATTTAGAGTTGGACTCAATGATTCTTGTGTGTCCCTTCCAACTCATAATATTCTCTGATGCTCTTGGGCCAGTGTGTTCCAGTTTACAACATGGGGATAGAAGAAGGGAAGGGATAGAATTTGGTGCTACCAAAACTTACACGTTTTAACTTATTTGAAGATGTGCTGGTATTAACTGTAGGGACGGGGGAGGGAAAAGGAGTACTGACTTTTTTTTCTAGCCTTGCCCACATCATGTTTTTCCTCATGCAGAAAGAACAAGCTCAACCAGTTTAGGGCTAAACCTTAATGATGAATTTGTTTAACAAACCAACTGTATGTTATGGCTCTAAATCTCCCTGTGCCCGGGGAGGAATGAACTTCATCTCAGTGGCTCCAAGCAGGGCTGTGATTGGAAGAAGGAAGAATCTGCTTTGCTCTGGTTTTTCTGGATGTCTGGGGTCGATTGGCCTCTCGGCTATGGAATGCCATGGCTGGGGGCTGCTGATCTTGCACCTCCTTGAGAGCGAGGGCTCCCCAACAGGGTTCATGAAACAAATGCACTGACGTGGCTTCTGCATTACAACCATCGTGGCCTTCTGGGATATCTCTGGTGAGTCACCTGCGTGGTGAGGCCTCACCGAGGCTGTGCTGTAGGAAGCCCTTTCCAGATGCTTTTTTTTGAGGGGGGGTGGACTCCTTTGTGATGGTCTGCAAAGCCCCAAAACTCTGTCAGAACTGGGGAAGGAAAGCGTGGCTGAAACCAAATTTTAAGTAGGAACTTTGATTTAGTCCCACTTGCAAATCTCAAAAGTGGCTTTGTGTTAGGTGTTCGTCTTGAACTTGACATGTTGAGCTAAACCTGGAGCAATGGCTCAGCAGCACCAGACACATTTTTGTTCATGGCTTCCATGTGGTGTTGTCATTGTCTCAGGCCTGTGTCCTGGTGTTTGTGTTCCCTGTTGCTTTAGCAGGTCTCCTATGTGTGTGCTGGGCTGTTTTTATGCAGGTGGCATTTAAAAACAACACAGATTTGGTTTCATCTGTCACCTCACAGGAGTTTGTGCTGTCACTGAGTGCCAGTGTCAGATTTGCCTCAGACACTTGGGCAGCCAGGAGATCCTTTGGAGTAATGAAGGGCTTTAAGGCATTCTGCTGTCAAATGGAGTTTTTCCATGAGCTGGGATGGTACCATCCAGACTTAGAGCTGTTTTGGCTTATATCCCTCTGCTTGTGATACCAGCAGCCAGCACTGCTCTGTGTGGGAAGCAGTGCTTGGCTGTCTGCAGCAGCATACAGTGATTCACTTGAGGCTCTGCTCAAAATGAGTTACTGAGGCCAGACTGCGCTTTCTCATCTTCATGGGGCAGGTGGTAGAGTTACCCCTGCTGAAGGTTTGGTTTAGTATTCTTGCAATGAGCACCTCAAATCAGCAGAAGCCCCTCTGTGAAGGGCAACGCTTGAGCTGGTACAGGATTACGGTATCAGCAGGTCTCTCTAGAAGCCTTAGGAAATAGGATCTATCAGACCCATTCCTGTCTGCATCTGGTTCACCATCAGAAGCAGCAGCAATGAGGCTCCCAGATCCAGAGTGACTTCAGATGGCTGTATCTGTATTCGCATGGTGTGGCTTGGTGAGGTGGAAGCAAGGGAACACGGGAGCCAGGGGCAGTTTGGCTCTCTCGGATGCGGGAGAGCTGAACCTGTGCCCTTCGCCTGCGGGTGGATCTACTGCCAGCTGCTTGGAGCAGCAGATGTTGCTATTCAGTGTTAGCTACTCAGTGTTGGCTACTCGGTGATAGCCCCTTGTGGCACCCTCTCTGTTTTAGAAGCCGTTGCTCAGCTGGGCCAAGTGGTGCTGCTCTGCACTAAGCTGGTGACAGGCTCTGCTCTCACAGCCACGCTGACTTAGGCTGCGCATCCAGAATTTATGCTATAAAAGCTTTAGAGCATCAGCCAATCTGCTTCAATGCTCACTTTTATTCCTTGTCAAATAGAAACTTTGAATCCCACCCTTCTGCCAAAGCTGTATGGAAGCATTTATCCATAGTGCTAGAATTCCGTGCGTAAGTCTCTCTAAACTGCTCGAAACAAACCCTGACCCCCAACTGATAAATATTGCTAAAACTCTTTTATCAAGTAGGTCCAAGCCTGGTGATTTAAATCTCTTAATTTCCAAGTCTTGCTTTGAGTGAATGGCTATGTGCTGCTAAATTACTTAATAATTTTTTTAGGAGCAAGATTTAGTATAAAATTGGGGCAGTAGTGAGTATTTAAGGTTAAAATAAAATGTAATAGAATGTGTGTTTAGCAAACGCTGTCTAAAACTTGTCTTTGTTTCAACGTGTGTCCTCTCTGCTGCATGCACACACACATCCTGTGTTCAGCCTGTGGCAGTCCGTGTGCTGACCTGGCCCACAGAGTGGGAGTATTTATAGGGAAGGAGGGATGGCAGAGTGCTATGGCTTATCGGCTGCAGCAGGGGATAAAGGTACCACCAACAGCTGTTCAGGTTTCCAAGGAGCCAGGTATCCCCGCCTCAAATCAGCCACCTCGTTCTTTTCTGTTCCCCCTCCTCATTAACCACTGCTACAGTGTCCTAATGTCACATCACTTAACAAAGGGATTTCACCATGGAAGTCCAGCTCTAGAGAGTAAAGCAATGCTCAGAAGGTGCTTGGTAAAGCTCCCAGCACCTGTGGGGATCCATGTGGGTCTGTAGAGCTTCTTTCTGGGTGTGCCCTGGAGCCAACCCTGGTTTCTGAGATTTACTTTTTTCCTTAAAAATACCGAAGGAATTCACTTGGCCTCCTGGTGACTGCATGTTTGTGTACACAAGGCCGCAGGTGAACATAGAGGTGATGTTAAGTGAAATCCCAACATCTGGAAGTTTCTGGGCATGGGTAATTCTGACAAGAGGAGGGAATATTCCTGGCGACCATCCCTGGCATGTTGACCTGCTGCAGGACAGAGCTGAGCTACGCTGTTAACGACAATCTCTGCCTCCTTGCTGTGTATGTTTAACTTTCTATGTAGACACTTGGTCTCCAGGACTGTTAACCTTGTACGTCCTCCATGTTTCCCTCTTCCTTCTCTCCCTCTTGCCGTCTCCTCTTCTCAAAAGTAGCAATATTTATGTGTACTTGCTGAATGCTCAACTTCAGATCAGTTTTCTGTAAAACTGCCATTGACGAACAAAAGGAGGAGCAGGTCCTAGAGGTTTCTTCACCAGACTTGGACTTCTTGCCAAACAGCTCCCCAGAACTCTTAACAGAAAATCAAAGAGGAGAAATCCAGAGGTATTTCTGCCTGCTTCTCTCGGAAGTCAGCTTGGGAAACGGGGTCGGTTTCATGTCCATCATTCCCCTCTGAAGCGCCCAAGAGATTTCTTCCTGCACTGTGTAGACGAGGCTTAGTCTGTGATCCAAAGCGCAGCGGTTTGGGTCACACTTTGACTGATGCTTCAGAGTTTTACAGACTCACTTAGGGAACTTGAGAGAATCAATACTCAGGAATCCTAAAGCTGGTTGCGTTTTGTGTCATTGACTCTTGTGGGCTGAACACGCTGCGGCCTCGCAGGCGGCTGAAGAGAGGAGTGGGTGTGTCATCAATGGGATGTGGTTCTGCCCAAAGTAATACACACTTGATTCTTTTTTTGATTTTTTTAATATTGGGGGACTGTTTATCAACAAATTATGTGTAAAAAAAAATTTGATATTTTAAAAAAGTTGAATAAACACTTTATCATAATGTTGCTTGGTTGGTCTGTCTGTATTTCTGAGGTTGGCAGTTCTCTACTCAAATCCTTCTCTGCCATTTTTCCCAAAGCCAGTGGATTTTCCTTAACATAAATGCTGCCATTTTGAACATAATGAGTAGAAATCTGTGGGTAAAAGGATTCCAGTTGGGAGGGCCTGAGAACAGGCATGAGAAATTTCTGTATTCCCTTTACTTTGGGGATGGGCTGTTGGGCCCTTCATGGAGGACTTGGAAGAGCATCAGAGTAAACACAAAATGTAGCACTTGGCCATGGCACTGTCTGCTGGGAAGGTGATTGAGACGCTCCTTGTCTCCTACTTAAATACCTCATTTCCAGCCCAATTAGAAGATGGTTTTATTTTTCTGGAGCTGGAAGCTAATTTCTTGGGACATTAAAAATATTGGCATTTAAATCCCTGGAAAGCTCATGAGAGTTTTAGTTAGAAATAACCTTTTTGAAGTTCCATTCTCGTAGTGTCACATAGTAGAACAGGTTTTAGAAAGGAGGAGTAGAGGATATTCCTCCTCTGAAACTTGGGGTATAGTCACTAACCCTAAGTTCCTCTCATGGAGGAGCACTTCCTTTTTCAGATCCAGAAAACTTCCACTTTTCCTTGAGACATCACTGAGGTTTTGGCCATTTTAAATCCCTCCTAACCAGAGCTGTTGGTGCTGGTACCAGGTAAGAGAGACACAAACACAGTGGGTTATGATTCAGTGGCTGTGACAAACTGGGCAGTGGTTTCCTCCTCACATGTTCAGAGCTCTGCACGTGATGCTGGTGTCGCTGTTAGAGCTAAGTGAGGTCTTTGATTATGAGGCAAAATCACATTTTGAATTCAGCTCTCAGGGTGGGAAAAGGGAAGGTTTGATGTGTGGGCTGCTACAGCCCCATCATACACTGGCCAAAGGGTTGCTGCAATTTCTTCTGCTGGGAGATGATTTAAGGACTGAACACTCTGGTTCAAAACTATTTTGAGTACTTGGGCCTTGTTTGTTCTGCTTGATGAAGATGGTTTTATTTTGGTAATGTATAAAAATGAAGATTAATGACACAGTTGTGTCCATGTTTGGGATTGTCCCAGTTTGAATTGGCCTGATGTCCTGAAGCTGAACCAAGGGTAGGCTGTGGCTGCCCCATCCCTGAAGTGTCTAAGGCCAGGTTGGGTGGGGCTTGAAGTAACCTGGGATAGTGGAAGGTGTCCTTGCCCATGGACATGGGATGAGGTTTAAGGTCCCTTCCAACCCAAACCATTCTGGGATTCCATTAATTGGGGCATTGGCACCCTGAAATCTGCAGCCTTTATAGAGCCAAGAGAGGGTCAGGCCGTGTGCAATAAAGGTACACTCCCAGTTGGTGTTTTCCTTTGGTTATCTTTTGTGGGCCTTCAGGAGTAGAGGTCTCTCCTAAAAACTTCCTGCACAGGTCTGGAGTTTAAAAATAACAACTGAAGGTTTTTTGAGCAGTCACGTGGATGCAGCGGCTGCATTAAGAGCAAGAGTGGGATGCAGAGAGGTGAGTGTTCCTTCATGCAATTTCCTGCCCCAGAATAGTTCAAGGAATGGTCAGCAGAAGGAACATGACTGAGCCATTGCTCAGGAATTCCGCAGTGCCTCCCATCAGCCCTGGTGTGGCTTTGCCAAGGTAACCACTTTTTGGGCGGGTTTGTCACCAGAATGGGATTTGGGAAATCCTGCTGGCCCACCTGGCTTTTGATTCACTGTGACCGTACATCGATTATCTGCTCTGCCTCATTCCCTGGGGGTACACTGGGGGTGCCGGGACCCCTGGAAGTGTACCCACTCCACTATGACATAATTACCTCCAACAACCATGCGTGCTAATTACAGGGTGCTGTCATGATTGCCAATAAAGCACTGAGTCACACAGAAGGATGTGAGTGGTTGGTGACTGAAATCCTTTCCAACAGCCACTGCCAAAGGAATGTCTGGTTCCCAGTCTCTGTTAACAAATGGAAATGGGAAGGAGTTTAAAACCAAACCACTTGTGCCTGGCTGTGGAAATGGAGGTGTGCTCACAGGCCTCACTGTTGACTTACCTTTATAACCCAGCAGTTTCTTCCATGATTTTCCTAATTTTTTTTCCTGCTGGAATCCACAGTGCTGCAATGTTTCTTATGCCTCTTTAATTTTCCCCCCGATCACTGGGAGCATTACTGAGGTGCCCTATGACTGCACTGTGTTAGGTGGTATCTTGGGAGTACCTTGCATGTAACACAGCTTGCTGCAGGAGGTGATTCCTCTCAGTGACTCGCTCTGTCCTTCCTCGCTCTCCATCCATGACAAGCGCCTGATGGCTATTTTCCTTGGGGATCACGTTCTCCATGCCAACTTCAGGCTGCAAATATTGAGCAAAGAGTTAAAAATCTCTTGGGAAGAGGGTGGGAAGCAACCCAGCACGTAGTGGGAGTGGGATGGATTCCCCCAAGCTTTTCTGAGGAGGATGGGAGCTGTCTAAATGCTGGGAGCAGGGAATTTTCCACGTAAATCCATAATTGGGTGGTGGGTGCTTTAAGGGATTATAACCAACTCGTTTTATTTGAAGTAAAAAAAATACTTGGGGCATTCAAAACATTCAGGAAAACAGCAGGACACCAGGAAGTCTGTTCCACAAGAGAATCCCAGAGTGGTTTGGGTTGGAAGGGACCTTAAAGCTCATTCCAACCCCCATGGGATTATACAGGTGTAGATGCTGCACCTGGTGCCTCTGGAGCAATGAGGAATGCAAATGGATGCACGTACCTGCTGGTGCTGTACAGCTTGTTTGCCTTTATGCTTTAAATCCTAAAATCCACCAGGAAAGAATAAACTGGCGTGTGGGATCTGTTGGGCTGCTTTAAAAGGAGATGACTTCAGTCTCTCCAGTGACTTGCTGGGGATCAGGCTTGGATGTTTCAGGCTCAGGATTCGCTCCATTCCCCCCCAGTTCAGCAGGAGAGAGTCACCTTCCTCCCCACATGCCAATACAAGCTCTGATCCTTGGGATCTTCCTTAATGCAATGTTTCTGCTTCTCCAGAGGCTGGTGGGGAGCTGGGAAAAGAGTTTTTTGGTTTGGCTCAGTTCTAACCCAAGCACTGTTCCCTTCCTTTCCCTTCCCTTCCCTGGGAGTTTCTCCCATGGTTTCCAAAGCTGTTAAACTGGCTGGGCTGTTCCTGCAGGGAAAGCACAAGCTTGGCTGGTGTGGCTTTTCCATCCAAGCCCTTGCTCAGCCCTTTCCTTCCCTGCCAGCAGGTTATTTACAGAGGAAGGGATGGGAATGGCAGGGAATGCACTCCTGGAAGCTGCTGGCTTTCACATTTTTAATTGCTTTTACTTTCAGTTCCATTTTCAGTTACGAGGGTCGGGTGATTCAGGCGCTAAGCCAGCCCCAAGTCACAACCCTTTACCTCAGCCTCAGGTTTTATTTATAATTTATCTTAAATCTTTGTACCAATTCCCATCTCTGTCCTGTGATGGCAAGTGGGGCTTGTATTTGAGGTTTTTAGGAGCTTTTCCCACCAATGGAGGCTTGGGCTGGAACAACAATGTGGCCCATTTTTGGATCCATGGTGCCACCCAGCACAGGGATCCCAGCAAAGAGCTGGATCCCCTGAGATCAGAGCAGAACTGAAGGAAGCAGCGCTGAAGCCTGAGGTGGTGGGATGCCATAGGGATCCCCCACTTTTCCCTCACTGATTATTTCCTTTGAGACCAGTGCCCCAAAGTGCAGCAAAGCTGCAGGCTGGGCCCTGGTGGCTGGTGGGCACCTCATGTCCCAAACCCACTGTGTGTCCACTCAGCAGGCACCCAACAGCACTGTCCCCTCCTGTCGCCCTGGACTGTGAGAGAGCCAACACCATCTCCCCTTATCCCCATCACATCCCTCCTTGCTGTGAGGGAATCAATGCCACCTTCACTTGTGTTTCCTCACTGTGTCATGGGAGTTCCAAATGCATTCTCCCCTCACAGAGGTCTGGGCCATGATGGACCCAAAACCACCTCCCCTCATGCCCCTCAGTGTCCCCAGTGCCATCTCCCCCCACATCCCCTCACTAATCCCAGGGCTGTGAGGGAGCCAGTGCCACCTCCCTATATGCCTTCACCGTCCCCAACATCATCTCCCCTCATGTCTCCTCACTGAGCCCTGGGTTGTGAGGGACCCAGTGCCACCTTCCCTCACTGTCCTCAGAGCCACATCCCCTTGCCTGCCCTCACTATCCCCTCAACTGTTTCCAACGCCATCTACCCTTGTGTTCCTTCACTATGCCCAGCGCCACCTCCCCTCAGGGGCTCATGAGGGACCCAACGCCAGCTCCCCTCACGGGGTCACGAGGGTCCCACCGCCATCGCCGCGGGCGCCATTTCGGGCGGGCTGGGTTCAGCCGGGCTGGGCTCGGCTGTGTTCGGCTCCACTCGGCTCTGTTCGGTCTGGTTGGGCTCGGCCGTCCCGGCTTCGGCTCCGTTCGGCCCCGCTCGGCCCTGTTCGGCTCAGCTCGGCCGGGCTGGGCCGGGCTGGGCCGGTGCCGTGCTCCCGGGCGGGGCGGGGCGGGGCGGTCCCGTTGCCGGCCCAGGGCGGTCCCATTGCCGGCCCGGGGCGGGCAGCGCCGCTCGCTCCCTCCCTCCGTCCCTCCCTCCCTCCGCGTGACCTCAGTTCCCGGCGGAGCGCGGCCCTACCGGGGCTCGGCTGCGCTGCGCTCCCGCGGGGCCCGCTCGCCCCCGCGCCCGGCCATGGCGCGCTGAGCGCCGCGGAGCCGCCAGCCCGGGGCCGGCCGGGGCAGCCGGCAGGACGGAGCCGGCAGGACGGAGCGGGCCCGGCGGGCGGGACGGCGCTCGGCCTGCGCCGGGCGGGCGCGGCGGGCGGCGGCAGCGGCGGGCGGAGGCGCCATGGAGCCGGCGGAGGTGAAGGACCGCATCCTGGAGAACATCTCCCTCTCCGTCAAGAAGGTGGGAGCGGGAGCACGGCGGGGGCTGCGGACACCGACCCGCGGTGCTGAGGGGACTAGGCCTGGGGACACCCCTGGGCTGTGGGAGTTGGGGACAGCCCTGGGGAACCCCTCTGCCGGGGCTGCGAGGTTGGGGACAGCCCTGCGACAGTCCTGGAGTCCGGGGTGTAGGCCGGTGCTGTGCTGTGGTGGACAGCCCTGGGGACACCCCTTGTGGGAGTGGGGACCCCCCTGTGCCGGGGACAGCCGGGAGGACAGTCCCTCTGCCGGGGCTGTGAGGTTGGGGACAGCTCTAGGAGAGCCCCTGGGGCTCCCTCACCCGGCTCTGCCAGGGCTGTGGGCCTGGGGATGGCCCTGGGGACCCTCCTCTGCCGGGTTATAGGGCTGGGGGACAGCCTCCCTGGGGACCCCCCCTCCTGGGGACAGCCCAGGAGACCCTGCTCTGCAAGGGCTCTGGGCCTGTAGGCAGCCATGGGGACCCCCCTCAGCTGGTGCTGGGGACAGCTCTGGGACCTCTTTCTGTCCTGTGGCTGAGAATGGGGCTGTGGGCCTGGGGACAGCCCCAGGACAGCCCTGGGGACTGCCCTCTGCCCAGAGGTGCACGTGGGGGCTGTGTCTGCCAGAGGTGCAGGGCTGGGGGACACTCCTGGGGACCCCTCAGACACACACCACTGCCATGGATGTTGGGTTGAAGGATGGGTCCCCATGGACCCCCTGCCTGAGGTGTGGGGCTGGGGGACAATCCTATAGACCCCCACACCCAAGGAACATCCCAGGGATACTGATGAACTCTGATACAGGAGTGTGGGGTCAAGGGCACTTTTGGGGGTGTCCTTGGAGACCACCTATGTTGAGGGTGTGAAGTTGGATGCAGCCTTTCTGGTGGTGGGGGTGGCACATCTGGGGTGTGGGGTCACCCCCAGGACCCTCTGTCTCAGTTGGTTGGGATATACTAGGATTCTCCCACCCAGGGTTCCCCTTTTCAAAGGACAGGACGGGGGGGACCCCTCTTCTGGGGGCTCTACTCAGGAGGGATTTGGAGTCCAGCCTAAAACCGTCTTTCTAGAGGTTTTCCCTCCAGCCAGGCATGTCCAGGGCACGGGATAGAGGGGCAGGACCTGGGACATTCTCCCCATAGACAGAAGGGATGTGTTGTTCATTCCTGTGCCCTGCTCTGTGCCCTCAAAACAGGGCTCTGAACATGTGTGCTCTCACCTTCTCCTTGCCTCTCGTTTCTCCTCGGATGGTTCCTTAAAGCCCATCCTGGTGGTGGAAACATCTGTGAGCTGGCACAGAGGGGACCAGGACAGGCACAGAGAGGACCAGGATGCTGGAATCTTTGGGAAGGCCAAAGGAGTGCATTGTAAGGACGTGCTGGAAGTTTTGGTTTGGCCCACACGTGAGCTCCAACCATCCTTGAAAAAGAACCTCTGCTCAGGAGCCAGGGGAAACAGGAGTTTCATTTGTGTTTGTCCCAGGTTTTGGGGGAAAGGCTGTCTGGAGTCGCTGTTGTTACTCCAGTTGTTGGGTTTCCTCTGCCTTATGGAATAGGAGTTTTCCTGTGCTCTGCAGTGTGTCCTAACACAGATTCATCCATGAAAACTTGTCCTGTGAAGACCAGCACGAGTGAATTCTGGCGCTATTAAGAAAGGGATGGCTGGACACTGCCTCTGGGGTGTAGGATGGATGTGCAAACCTCTCCCAGCTTTTTTCTTCCATGGATGACCCTGACTTCTGGTCTCTTGCCTTTTTGTCCTCTAAAAATTAAGGATAATCTTGTATCTATCTGGAAATCAGTGGATGTTCGTCCTGCTCTGAGCTCTGTCACAATGCTCTGCAATGCTCCTGCCTCAGTTTCCCTGTACATATAAGGAATACAACTTCCCATGCAGGACTGGTTGGACATAATTTATTTGCATTCAGAAAATCCTTGGAAGATCACGTTTGGAAATGCTAAAAAATCAACATGATGTTTATTTTAATTATTGTTGTGATTGAAGAGGACTCTTCAGCTCCAGCTCTGCCAACACACCTTGGCCTGCCCGATCCCTGCCAACTCCTGTCTTGGTCCAGCAGTGAAAATTTTGGGATTTTCCAATCCTGTCTCTTCATTCTTGCTCAGAGCAAAACTCAGGGAAGTGTAGGAACCTACTTCAGGGTGATGGATTGATTTCTACCATCCTAGTAAAATCAAACTCAGGCCATGGTGAAATCCCACCCTACTTTTTTACCCCCAGGATGCAGTTCTCCTTCCTCAGGGAAATTGCTATGGAGCTGCTACCTCTGGAGAGCACTGACCTCTCTGACTTCAGCCTGTAATCCCTGATCCTTTTTTTCCCTGTGAGTGGCAAGAGTAAAGTACTAGGTTAAGGGAGCAAGTGGCTTTGTGCTGGGAAATCCTGCTCTCTTTCATCCTTGTCTTGAGTAACTCCTTGGCGCTGGAATTGTGTCATGGGGCTTGGAGTTTTCCGAGCATCCTGCCTCTGATTTTGAAAGCTTCCTCACAGTGTGGGTTGCTCACTCCTTACTTTCACCACCGGTGCAGGTGTGGGATGGAGGGTTTGGATGTGTCTGTGGTGATGGTGTGGGTTTTCTTTTCTCGGCTGCAGACCCAAAGAGGAGAAAAAATGCCCTATTTTCATGGAGTTGCCTAGGGGGAAGCACCCTGTGCTTGGCAGCCTCGGATGGGGAAGAAGAGCAGCAGCACAGCCCTGGGGCAGTGTTTGACACTCAGGGCTGTGACAGTATCTGGCTGTAATTTCAGTTTTTACCAGTGCTGCTGGATTTTAGGAATGGGGAATTTGAGCACAAGCGGTGGGTGAATTCTGTACAAATCCACAGCAAAAAAATGCTTTGATTCCAAGCAAATCCCTCAAATCTGAGTGAACAGGACCATTTCTCTTATTTTCCTGGAAAGACATGAGGGATGGAGCACGGATGGAAAAGTGGCAAACCTGCTTGCAGAGGGTAATTCCAACCTGTGGGATTCTCTGTGTGTTACCAGCTACCAGTGGGAGATCAGTGGTAGCTCTGCCATGGATTTTGGAGGTGTGAGGTCAGAGGTGTAAAGTCAGGCCTCCACTGCAAAAAGTGAGGAAAACACCTACCTTAGGCAAAACAGGCTTCTCCAACCAGAGAGATGTCAAGAGGTTTCTGCTCTTGGTGGCCTCAGGAGAGGCTGGGAAAGCTCAGCACTGGAGAGCTGGGTCCCTGCTTCAGTTCCAAGGGAATTGGGAGCATGGTTTTGGTTTCCCATCTACTGCTTGTCCTCTGTGTCCTCCCTGGGAGCTGTAAATTAATTCCCAGGGTGATGCTTTCTGCACAGATGGACAGTGTTACTTCTGTCTTGTTACCGTTTCTTTTCCCTTTTCCCACTCAGTTCCGCTCCTGCTAAGAGGGCCATGTTCCAGCTCAAATTACTGCACAAATTAATGCCTAACCCTTGCTTTTTGTAAAGATTTAGGGCTTTATTTTTTTTTATATTTTATTTAGGGGCAGAAGGCTGGAGATGGGCATGTTATGGCTCAGTGTGCAGGCCCTTGTTCACTCAAGTGCTTGTTTCCTTCTAGGAGATGCTGCTGTATGTGGTGGCAGTGGGATGAGAGCAGCTTCCTGGTGCTGCCCAGGTGGACTCTAAACACACCAGAAATGCAAACAACTTCAACCTTGGCCAAGCATCTCCTGGTAGCCAGGAGCTGTTACAGGTTCCCTGGTCCATGAAGCTGGTGGTTTGTGTTCTCTTGGGTTTTCCTGGACATTCCCTGGGTTCAGGAGGGGTTTAGTGCTCTCCTACTTGGGATTAGGTGGTGAAAATACTAAGTCCTTAAACAGTGTTATTGTTGACAGTTCCAGGAGCTGAATGTAAAATCAAAAAAGAGGTCAGAATCCCAGATTTTGGGACTCCTCTCTGGTTTCCAGGCCATTCTGCTGGTTTTGAAGGACACACGTTGCCATGAACCCTGGAGCAGCTGATCCTTGGTGCATGTCAATCAGGTGGAGCGGTGGTTTTTGCTGATGTTGCAGGAGTTCTTGCCAAAAGCTCTGGCTCTGCTCCATTTCTGCATGACTTTGGGAAGGTTTCCACTGCCCTCACAGCAAGTTAGTGCTGAGCCCTTGCTGCCTGTCTCTGGGTTGGATTTTTAGCCCTGTACCTTTGAAATGCCTTTGCAGTCTCCTGTGCTGCTGAGCTCTGCTGTGACACCTCTGCTCCTGCATGGTGAGAGAGGGTGGGTTTGGGCATGGCTTAGTATCCCCATGCCCTGGAGAGGAGCAGGGAGCTCTGGAGTGGAGCATCCCTACTCAAATCACGTAGGGAATGTGCTCATCTCTGCCTGGCTGGATTTATTTAGCTCAACTGTTGTGACATGGAGGCAGCAGCTCTGGAGATGTAAAAACAGCCAAACAGTCTCTTGCCTTCTGTTCTCTGCTGAGGGGCACCTCGCTGGCTCAAAGACCACAGGGGTTTTATCTCTGCCAGGGTCTTTCCTCTCTCTCACTCATCTCTCCAGGCCACGTCTGTCGCTGCTGCAGGGACCACTTTAAGAGGATATAGTCCTGCCTGTTCCTTTGCCACGTGTACCACGTTTGCCAGCTGCCAGAAACCTGTGGGTGAAGGTAGCAGCAATCTCATGGAGCTCCTGAGTTGTCCGTGAAGACAAGACACAAGGGTCACCCAGGTGCTTTTAACAAGTCCACAGATGTGTTTTGGTGGGCCTGCAGGGGCTTTGTCTCTGTGGTGCTGTGGTTCTGCTCTCATCACAGCTGTGTATTGCTTAGGTTGCTTGAGTATTTCAAGGTTTATCTCTTTAGAAATTCCTCTTGCCTCATCCCAGCGATCAGGAAACTTCCCTGCCTGGCCATCCAGGAGCCACTCTGGTAGTCACACTGACCACCACAGGTCTTGTGATGATCCGAGGTTCGTTGTCCACAATTTCAAGGGGATTGGGTTCTGCAGGTACCTAAACTGATAGTTGTCCTCTATAACACCCAAAATCAGCTCTGGAGCTGAGGGTGGACAAGTCTGTGATAACATTTTGGGAATTAAAAAATCCCACTTGTTCTCCTCCCTCTAACACAAAGCGTTTCACTGGGAGGGCAGTCGGTTTAGGAGGGTGAATTTTGGCCATGGTTTTCCTGAGGAGCTAAAGCAAGGCCTCTGAGCCTCTCTGTCTCTGATTGCACAATTTTGGTGGCTGTTGAGTGATTTCAGCTTTCTCCACTTGTGGTGAACTGGTCCAAGAGGTGTAACTGAATTAACCACGGGCCAGAGACTGTGGTCAGTGGGGAAGGACTCGGAGCTGCGATACCCAGCATGTGAGGGAGCATCAGCTCCGTGGGACAGCAGCACCTTGCTTGCTTCTGGTGTGTTTGCCACTGGACTTGTTTTTTTTTTCCCCATAATATCTATTTTTTTCTGTTATGCTGAGCATGTGACCTTCCCATCTGCCTTTGGTTAGCTCAGGGATCCTGTTCCGCTGCAGCCAGTTCTGTGCCTGGCCCCTGCTCTGCTCACTCTGACAGAGGAACAGGATGCTCCCTAAGCGTTCCCACTGGAAAAAATCCTATCCTTGTCTGAGCCACACATGGGTTCAGCCTGCTGCAAGCTTTGCTGCTTAGAAATAGCGAAGGAAAGCCCTGGAAAAGCCGGGGGGGGTGTGAGCTGAGGAGCATATGTGTCCCAGGAGGTGACAACCTTGCTGGCATTGGATTGGGAATGCATCAAAGCTCAGTGTTTCCAGCAAGGAGCAACTTTGCTGTGGGTTTCAGCTTCACCTGTGTCAGGCTCCTGTCTCTCCACATTTCCAGGCTGCTCCAGTGGCACTCGTGGTGCCTTCCAGGTGCTGATGCTCTGAGTGTGCCTGGTGTGTTTTTCCTAGCAAAAGCCCAAAGATCCAGGTGATGCCCATGAAGTGGGAAGCTGGGCCCTGAGGCCAGTACTGGTTTGGAAGTTTGTTGTAAGGAATGTTAAGTCAGATCGTGTGTGTGACTTCCAAAATGTCCTGCTAAAGCTGAGTTTTAGGGGTTTGTGTCATGCAAGCGTAAGAGAGAGACTAGCACCCCTGCCATGAAATTCAGCCTGCTGTTATGGATGGTATGGAAAACTAGGAGTTTTCCAGGTACAGGAGTTCAGCCTCCTCTTTATCCATTTGCCATTGAATGTCTGTACCCCCTTAGCAGGTGTGAAAGTGACAGGTCTGAGGTGTCTGTCCTGGCCCTTCCCACTGGGTCTTCCCTTGGCACTGAGCTGTCGTCGTTTGGGACAAGATCAGTCGCCCTTTTTTGTGCTCCCTGGAGCTCCAGGATTGCTCCTGAGAGTGCTCAGCTCTTCCAGCTGGGGAAAACCCCTCATCTCAGTCCATGAACTGTGGGCGAGAATGAGGGTTTTGAAGCACCTCTCCCCTCTCCCATCCCAGTTAAGGAGCTGAGGAGTGCAAGGGATGTTTGTTCTTTCACCGTGTTTGCCCTGGCAGGGAAATACCAAGCAGAACAAATGAAATGGAATTGATGTTGGACAGCTGCTGGTGAAGCATCTGCAGGGCAGATTTACAGAGGGGAGATGTGGACTCAGTTGGGTTGTGGCCAGCCCTGAACAGATCAGGAGACTATTTCAGTATTCCAATAAGTTTTTAGAATTACAGGAGAGATTTCAAAGGAGCCACCACAAGAATGATTAGATTTGGGAATGGGCTTTCCAGAACACCTCCCTGATGTTTTGTTGGCTTCCCTTGCAACACAAGAGCTCTACGGATCAGCCTGGAAAACTTCACCCTCGTTGAGAACCACTGCAATTAACAGGTTATAAAATTGTGCAAGGAAAAGCCTCTCTCGTGCATGCCAGCGTGGAGCGGGGTGTGTCACTGCCAGAAAAATGAACTTGTGATTGATAAACAGCAATTAAATAATTAAATCCTCCTCCTCCTCCTCAGTGGGGATGAGGTGCGAGTGTTCCCCGGTGCCAGCCAGGTCTCTGTTCCCGTTGGACAAACACCCTCCTGCTCCAGGCTCTCCCAGGTGTGTTCAGCCCGTGGCTGAGCTGTTGTGGCCCTCTCCCCGAGCAGGTTCTGTCCCATGAGCGCTGGTGCTCAGACCTGCTTGGGGTGCAGAGTGGTCCCGGTGGGTGGATGGCAGGAATGCCTTCTGCATGCCAGCAGTGCTTATTTTGGCCACAGGAATGTCTATAAATAGCCCCGGGTCAGGGCTCCAGGCATTGCCATGCCCCTCATGAGTCCTCCATCCGAGCCAGCCTTCAGCCCTTCCTTCTGGATTTGGGGTGCAGAGGAGACATGGGGAAGAGCATCTCTTCAGAAAACCCAGGGTGATGTTTGTAACCCAATTATTTGCCTCCTTCCTGATTTCCCTGGCTCCAGCCCGGCTCACTGCCCAGCTGTGTCAGGGAACTGCTTTGGGGATGCCTCATGAGGTTTTGTCACCACCTCCCAGACAGGTCTGACTGCTGAAGGAGAGGCTGGTTCAATTATCCATGTGTGTTTTATAACTATTTACAGGAGACTCCATATAAACACTCCATAAAATGCCATTTTTCGGGGCAGTGTCACATCACTCCTGCCATCACCATGCTGAGGGGCAGGTGCTGGGATCATTCCCCATGATGCTTGCGGTTGTACTTCCTACAAAGTTGGATCTTTGAAAAATGGTGCAGCTGGACTTTGTTCCCCAATTAGAAAAGCTGTTTCATCCTAACTTTTCTCTGTGTGTCTTCACCCTTCTTCCCAAGCCAAAAACACCTCCCCATCAGCTTTTGCAAATCTTTCCCCACCCTGGCTGGAGGGATGACTCCACCCAGGAGATCCCAAGGCTTGCTGTGTCTTGTTTCCTCGCTGGCCAGGTGGTGGCTGGGCAGGGATTCATCTCCCTGATCTCTTTTGGGAATTGTGCTCCAGTGAGCTGTGCGTGCCCTTGGCTGGTCCCTGGAAGCCTTGGGCTGTGTTTATTTTGGAGGGATGCTGGAAATGGCACCATCCCTGGGTGCAACGCTGTATGGGGCCGTGGTGGCACATCTCAGTGGGAGTGAGCCCTTGTGAGCTTCCCTGTGACCCGCAGCTCCTAAAGGGCCGTGACTCGGAGTGCCAGAATCCCAATCCCAAACTGCTGAGCACGCGTTTGCTGCTCACTGGGCTGGTGTGACCCCGTGACTCAGAGCACAGCACAGTCACACCAGCTCATCCTCTGGCTCCTGATGTGCCACAGGGACAGGGTTGAGCCTTTTGGGGTGGGTTTGCTCTGGATATGGCCATGGGGCTGGGTTTTCCCGCAGCCTCCGCGGGAAGGGGGATGCAGGGGGAGCTGGTTTGTGCAGAGCAGGAGGCTCAGTGCTCCTTGTGGAGCAGCTAAAAGGGACACCAACCCTTGGTGTAACACAGAGCAAACCCTTCAAAACCTAAACCCCTTCCTGGGGGAAGATTGGGCTTTTCTAGGGAAGAGAAAGCCATTTTTTAGACGCAGACAACCACCATTTGCTAATAGTTTGCACCCTTGGATGACGGGAGCAGGTCAATCCATGGAGAGGGATGGGAGCTGTGCACTGGCTGCAGGAAGGAGCATGACAAAGTTCTGAGTTATTTTGGGGGGGAAAGGAGGAAAGAAAAAAGAGGAAATATTTCTATTTCCTCATCTCTTTTGCTGCCCAGGCTTGGAGTGTCTTTGTCACGAGGAATTCCTCCAGTCAGAGGCACAGACAGGCTCCAAGTTCCCTCCACACTGACCTCCCCAAGCTGTGTCTCCTTTTTTTTGGTGGTGAGCTAATGAAATGCCTGATTCATTCTTGTTCCCCCCAGCTCTCCCCCACAGCTGCATTTCTCCAATCCAGCACAGAGCCTGCAGAAACCTCCTCCAAGGAGTGCCCCAGCTCCCTGCAGAACCCACAGCCTGGTTGGGACAAGCTGGGAATTTCTGCCTTCAAATGCTGGCTCATGTCCTGTGAGACTTTTGCTTCTGCCTCAGTTTTCCCAAAAATGGGATATTTTAGTGAGCTCCAGCTCTTGGAGATCATCCCCATGACTCCATCTATCCATCACCTGAGGAATATGGCTCTAAATTATGATTTTCTTTCTTCCTCTGGTGTCCTTGCTGCAGCTTCAAACACTGGCTGCAAGTACCTCCTGAAATTTTTCTTAAATAGTGGGATTTTAGGGCATTTTCCTCTCTGTTTCAGTGTGGGCTGCCTATGAATAGTGGGAATCTTCTGGAACAGCTTCCCCCCAAAAATGGATAGGAGCTGCTGAGCTGAAATGCTCCAGGTCTCACCTGGGTGTTGTGAAAACCCCTGTGGATCTCCGGAGCACCCACAGGTGCCTCTGCAAACACCACCTTGTTGTGGATCTGCTTCCCCAGGGGATTCACCTGCGGAACAGACGGGACAGGGACAGGCAGAGCAGGGCTGTGCCATCAGACAAGGGAACTCTGGCTGCGATGCTCCAGGCTCAGCAGTTTGTTCCCATGTAAGGGCTGGGACCAGCTCCATGCAGGAACATGCCTGGCTCCCCATCTTACCTAAGAGCTCCAGAGGGATTCAAGGTCTTCAGACCAGGAGGGTGTTGGAGCTTGATATGTTTATATTCTTAAGAGTGTTGCTGGGATCAGTTCCCAGGGGCTGTGAGGTGTTCTCTGACCCCTGGATAACTTCACATCAAGTCTGGATGATTTTTCTAAAGGACCTTCTCTAGTAAAAATTCTGGAGGAGAAACCTGTTTTGGGGGACAGGTCAGACTTGACAAGCACAATAATGTCAAGTTTTACACATCTATCATCTAGCGAGGTTTGGGAAGGACGTATCAGGTCACTAAAATAACACACATATTGTCTATAATATTGTTGTGGCTCAGCTGAGCTGTTCTTGCTTGTTGCCAGCAAACAGCCATGGCCTATCCAGCTGAGATTACATCCTGGGAAAGTAATCTCCCTGCCTGGATGCCGAGAATGTGTGAGACAGGACCTAAATAGATCCGTAAGCTCCGGGGGCAGGAGGAGGCCGGTGGGTCAGCTGGGAAGGGATATAGGATTTGGGTACAAGGGGATTTCTGGCAAAACCAAGGAGAGGCCTCATCCATGTCAGAGCCGGAAACAGAGCAGAGCTGGGGTTTATTTCTGCTCTGAACCACTTTGTGGTGGCTGCAGAGGAACCACCAGACCCCGCTGTAGTATTGGCTGGGAGGGAAGAGGCTGCTCACCAACAAGAAGTTGATTGTTCACCCACCACAGCACTGCTGGGCTGTGAGATGTGGGGACACTGGGCAAGGTTCTCCCTGTAGTTACTGCCTTTAGGGTCCTCTCAAAACCAACAGCTATGCCCTGTAAGTAAAACCTGTGTCAGGGTTTTGCAAGCTGCGAGGTCACAAAAAACTGTTTAATGCTGGATAGGAGCGTTTTGGCAGCTCCACCTGCTCCTCGTGGGCTGGAGAAGGGCGTTCCAGCCATCCCATCTCTTCTTTTTGCAGCTGCAGAGCTACTTTGCTGCCTGTGAAGATGAGACACCGGCCATCAGAAACCACGACAAGGTCCTGCAGCGGCTCTGTGAGCACCTGGACCACGCTCTGCTGTACGGGTGAGCCTGGAGCCCACCTCTGGGATGCTGCTGTTCCCCATGGAAAAAGCCTGGTGTGGAGCCTCAGCATGGGGAAAGCATCTAGGCAGGGATTGGGGTGGAGATAATGAAGCTTTTGTTTAATTTTTCCCTGGGATTTTTCTTCCTCCAGGCTGCAAGATCTTTCCTCAGGGTACTGGGTGCTGGTCGTTCACTTCACGCGCCGGGAAGCCATCAAACAGATCGAAGTGCTGCAGCATGTGGCTACCAACCTGGGACGGAGTGAGTATTCAGTGTCCCCAGCTCTGGGCCTGGGGACACCTGGGGAGGTCCAGGTTGTGCTGAGGAGTTGGGGCTGCTGGTGGATTGAGGGAGCCATTGGAATCCAGGTTGCAGGCAAAGGAATCGCAGAATCATTAAAGGTGGAAAGGATCTCTAAGATCATCGAGTCCTACCATTAACCCAGCCCTGCCATGTCCACCACTAAACCATGTCCCCAGGTGCCACATCCACATGTAGTTTCAACATTTCCAGGGATGGTGATTCCACCACTTCCCTGGGCAGCCTGTGCCAAGGAGGTGGGAGTCCTGCTGTGACCACGTGAGGTCTCTAGAAATAATGTCACCATGCCTCGGGGTCAGGTGCTGAGGTGTAGCCCAGCTTCTGCTGCCCTGAAACCCAAGGAAAGGTTCCAGACAGATGGGAGTCCGGTGGGGCCATGCCCTCAGGAAGAGTTCCTGGCACAGGGTAGCACGTGGGAAGGATGGGAAGCCTGCAGGGCTGTGCCCTTGGGAAGGGTTCCTGGCAGATGGGAGCTCTGTGGGGCCATGCCCTTGGGAAGGGTTCCTGGCAGATGGGAGCTCTGTGGGGCCATGCCCTTGGGAAGGGTTCCTGGCAGATGGGAGCTCTGTGGGGCCATGCCCTTGGGAAGGGTTCCTGGCAGATGGGAGCTCTGTGGCGCCGTGCCCTCAGGAAGGGTTCCTGGCAGATGGGGAGCTCTGTGGGGTCATGGTCTTGGAAAGGGTTTGTGGTTGATGGAAGCCCTGTGGGGCCGTGCCCTTGGGAAGGGTTCCTGGCAGATGGGAGCTCTGTGGGGTCATGCTCTTGGAAAGGGTTTGTGGTTGATGGAAGCCCTGTGGGGCCATGCCCTTGGGAAGGGTTCCTGGCAGATGGGAGCTCTGTGGGGCCGTGCCCTTGGGAAGGGTTCCTGGCAGATGGGAGCTCTGTGGGGCCGTGCCCTTGGAAAGGGTTCCTGGCAGATGGGAGCTCTGTGGGGCCGTGCCCTCAGGAAGGGTTCCTGGCAGATGGGAGCATTCCCTCTTGCCCCACATCTTGCTGTAGCAGTCATGTGCATGATTCTGCATTTTCCCTGCTCCCAGTTGTCCATAGCAGATGTTTGGGACCATCGAGGCCGCTTTTGACGCAGGATGGTGCCCAGATCCTCCATGTCCTGGGCCTGTACTGGTGAGAGCAGAGCTGAGCAGACTCCGCTGTCACCTCTCTCTGCACCAGAATTTGTGTCAAATCTCACCTGGGGTGATTCACAGCAATTCTCCCTCCACCTCTCCCAGCATTTCTGGCAGGGCTCCCATCTTGCTGGGGATACACAGTTGTGTGGCTACTTCTTCACCTGTCTCTCACCAATTTTACTCCAAATCATGAATCCCTCACTGGCATTTTCCCTCCCAGATTTCCCCCACAGTTGCTCCCCTCAAATGATACAAATGAATGATCTGAGGAGTTTTAACTAATTCATTATTATTTCTAGGCTTGTTTCACTTCTCATGTATTTCCAGATAAATCTCTCTGCTGCTCTGTGTTCCAGGCCGGGCCTGGCTGTACCTTGCCCTCAACGAAAATTCCTTGGAGAGCTACTTGAGGCTGTTCCAGGAGAACCTCAGCCTGCTGCACAAGTATTATGTCAAGTGAGTATCCCAGCTCCTTCTCCTTTGGGCACTGTTTGACATCCCTCCTTGTCAGAAGCCAGCCTGAATTTGCCAGTGGAGGACAAGCAGCTGATCAGGGTTTGATTTTGTTCCTTGTGGGGTTTACCTGGTTGATTTAAAGATCCCAGATGTGGACACACTGTCCTCTTATCTCTGTGAGGCCCTGCAAGCATTTCTCCTAGTTCCTGCTTTTACTCTGCAGTCCCCTTTATATTTTTCCATGGTTTCCAAGGAGCTGCCGAGCTCCTGTTCAGGCACCTGGCTCTGCTGGACACCTGGAAATGTGGCTGTAGCTCAGTTTGGGGACAGCACATAGTGGCTGCCTGTGGAGGCAAGGAGTGGGCTGCCAGCTCTGGGGCCGATCTATGGCAGCTCAGAGACACCTCCAAAGAAGCAGAAGGGCCCTTGTAGCTGCTTCTCCTCTTTCCCACCTCTGTAAAGCTCTTTTGTTCCTCCCTGTGGCAGGAACGCCCTGGTCTGCAGTCACGATCATCTGACCTTGTTCTTAACGCTGGTGTCTGGGCTGGAGTTCATCCGCTTTGACCTGGACCTGGTGAGTGTTTGATCTGTTCTCCCGGCTCTGGGAGAGCGGGAACGCGGAGCAGGGAAAGTCCAGGGTGGGACAGGTTCCAGGACTTGGTCCAGGGTGGACCTTCCTGTTGACCTTCAGCTGAAAACATGATGCTGATGCTTTTGGGAAAGACTTTTCGGTCTTTGGGGATCCAAGAATGGGATTTATTCCTGTTGCTCAGTTCTTCACTGTTTGGAGGAGGAACAAGGCAGCTGCAGGGCAGATTGGTGGGGATAAAGGAGTTGAGTTCTGCAAGTGTGGTACGAAACCCTGGTGTCCCTCCAGGAAACACAAATCCACTGGATAACCCTCGGTGAAACTGCTGGGTTTCCTCTGAAATGGACACTGAGAGGGGACGTTCAAGGGACAGTCGCACTGTTCTGGTGGGGCGGCATTTCCCCCCAGCTGTGCCAGTAACAGTGACTGGAGCCTGACTCACGCCGCGCTCCCTGCCCTGCAGGATGCTCCGTACCTGGATCTGGCCCCGTACATGCCGGATTACTACAAGCCTCAGTACCTGCTGGACTTCGAGGAGCGCCTGCCCAGCTCCGTGCACGGCTCCGACAGCCTCTCCCTCAACTCCTTCAACTCTGTCACCTCCACCAACCTGGAATGGGACGACAGTGCCATTGCTCCATCCAGCGAGGGTCAGTGGGTTTTGGGGACGGTGTGGGCAGGGCTGTGTTGTTCACACATCCCCTTCAGATAAGGCGGCAAATTTTAGACTGGAAGAGACCAAAGCAAGAGACCCAACAGCCAGACTGGGAGTGTCTCCTGTCTTACATCCTTGGGAGACAAGACAGGGGGAAATGAGTTTAAACTAAAAGAGTTTTAAATTAAAGATGGGAAATTTAGATGGGATATGAGGAAGAAATTCCCCCCTGGGAGGGTGGTGGGGCCCTGGCACCGAGTGCCCACAGGATCTGTGGCTGCCCCATCCCTGGAAGTGTCCAAGGCCAGGTTGGACAGGGCTTGGAGCACCCTGGGTTAGTGGAAGGTGTCCCTGCCCATGGCAGGGGGTGGAATTAGGTGAATTTTAAGGTCCCTTCCAACCCAAACCATTCTGTGATGATTCTGTGCCTCTGACTGGGAGAGAGGGACTTTCCCAGGCCCCATTCCTGTCCTTAGCAAGAACTGGAGGAATCTCCCCACAGAGTGAAGGCCGTGCCTGTATCTGAATGTGGCTTCCAGGTCAGCAGGGACACAGGGCTGCAGGGGAGGTTTTTAAGTGCTTGTTTTGCTGTCCAGAGACCCACGTGTGCTGGACCTGGTGGGGAGTAGTTTCCAGAGTCTTCTCTGTGTCTGCAGTCTGGGAGACAGACAGCCAGTGGTCTCAGAGGTGCTGGTTTTTCCTGTTCATACATCTTGAGCAGGCTGATAAATTGTCCTACTCACCCCCTTATCCCTTCAGAGAGGCTGGATGTTGTTCCTGGTGACCTGGGCAGACACGTACCTTGTGCCCCATGAACCCACTGCAGCCAGAGCAGGGAGCTCCTGTCCTGCACCCATGTTCGCAGGAAGCAGCAGCTCTGCTGATGCTGTTCCTAATCCAAAATCCTGGGTTTTGTCAGTTTGAGCAAAGGGGATTCTGGAATAGAACTGGAATGGAATGAACTGTTAGCTGGATGCAAGGAATTTGGGACTGAACCCACACACAGATGGGTTCCCTCAAGACAAGGGTCACCAGTTGCCCTTGATGTGCAAGACAGAACCTCAGGTATTAAAGATGCTGAGAAGGAACAGCCTGGGATGGGCATTAAAGTTGTTTTAACAAAGGGCTTGGAAGCACAGCACTGGTTTGGGCTCATCCACATCTGCACTCAGGAAAGGGTTTGATTTCAGGGACTTGCTCATGCCAAATCTCCAGCATCCCAGGAAGCAGAGAAG
This sequence comes from Corvus moneduloides, assembly GCF_009650955.1. Lineage (NCBI taxonomy): Eukaryota > Metazoa > Chordata > Aves > Passeriformes > Corvidae > Corvus > Corvus moneduloides. Next base: position 7,678,567 of record NC_045497.1, read on the forward strand.
GCAGGAGGAGCCTAGAAATAAAAATCAAAGGAATAAGGTTCTCTGTCCCCAGAGGGTTGGCATAAGCAGCTGTTCTGCTGCATCCCTGGGTCTGTATTCCTGCTCCTCCCTCAGCAGAGCATGTCTTGGTGCCAGACACCTCCTGCCTGTCCCTATCACTGGGTGTCCCTTGGGTTTGGCTGCATTCTCCAGCCTGTCTGGTGGATGGGTGCTTAATGCTCAAGAGAAGAGGGATTTGGAGTAGAGATCCAGGAGATTCTGGAGATGGATTTTGTGTCTGGCATCATCTCAGCCTATTCCATGTGTCCAGGCAATGGCTGTGCTGTGTGTCTCAGTTTCCCCATGCACAGAGGGGTTTGGTGCTGATGTAGGAATGCTGGACCAGGATCCAGGAGGGCAGGAATTGCTGCTGCTCCTCTGGTATGGAGGAGTTTAACTTCTCCCTGTGACTATTACCATGCTCATCACTTCAACAGGAGCATGTCTCTACCCTGAGAGTGTAGGTGGAACTGGGGATTGTAGGATCAGAGGACAAGATTTTCCCTTTAATCAGATCCCTGGCTTTGCAAACATTCATGAGTCAAACATCACAGTATCTATGGGAGGTAAGTGTGAAGTGGGGAAACGGAGGCACAGAGAGACTAAATTGCTTCCCAGAGAGGATCAAGCCTTAGGTGACACTGTTTATCTGGTTTAGCTTCCCAGCAGCTTGAATAAAGGGGCCTTTCCTGTTCCCTTTCTAGCTCCCATAACACTGTTGTTCCAGAAGGAGCACCCATCAGTGCAGCTGGTTTCCATTCACATCCACATTCCCTATTTTCTCATGTGTTTCAGATACCAGTGGACGATTGTTTTGTTTCTCCCCATTCCCATCTCCCTCCCCAAATCCCCTTCACACTCTCCCCCCTCCCCACTTCCCTCCCCACTACTTGTATTTCTAATCCTGAGTTTTATCCCTCATTTTTGTAGATTATGATTTTGGAGATGTCTTTCCAGCAATGCAGACCATGCCCAGCAGAGACTGGGAAGGTGGGACACGCTCATCTCTTACAGCATTTTGGTTTCCTCTCTACATTGCTGCCCCCTGAGCTTGCTGCATGTTCCCATGTTTGTTTCTTTAACAACCAACTGCCCTGTCCTGATGGAATTCCGTACAGGCCCAAAATGTGGGATGTGCCAGCTGCCCTCATGCCATAGATTTCCTCTGTGGGGTAAAGCACACAGGGTGCTGATTGAAAAACTGATCCACCATCATTGGTTTCCTGAAAGCCCTGGAAAACAGCTGAACTAATTATGCTGCCTTTAATTTTGGGCATTTTGCAGGGATTAATTTGGGAGGTTTTGTTTTCCCTGGATCATCCTGTCCTGAGTCAAAGCTTCTCCCGTGAAGCCACAACATCCAGCACATGGCCGTGCTCAGTTTGGCTCACTACATTTGTTATTTTTATTGATTTTACCACTTTTTAAACCCACTTACCAGCTACCTGTGGCCTTTATGGCCAAGAGCACGTGCCCAGCTTAAAGGAATTTGTTCTTCCTCCACATGCAGCCCCTGTGGACATTCTCTTTGTGCCACTGGAGCAGGACCCTGTCTGCTTCACCCCCAGAGGAAACACACCCACACTCCATCCCTTACAGCTCAAAGCTGGATGGAGCCTGATGGTACCACCTGAATATTTGGGGAATATTTGGGCAAATCTGCCTGAATTCCATGTGGCTTGCTCTTGGGCTCTAACACGCTCCCTCTTATCTTCTTTCTTTCCCCACGCACAGGGATGTCACAGAGGTGGTTTAACCTGTCCCTGGAGGGTACAAACCACATTTCCAAACCCAGGGTGCAGCCAACAGCTCCAGTGTGGGTGTTGGGTGGAGGCTGGGAGAAGCTGAGGGGTACTGGGGGCAGATCCCTCTGGATCTGAGGTGCACACAGCTCCCATGTGCAGGGTGGTGCTGCTGGGATCCAGCACTGCTCCAGGCTGAGCTTCCTCAGCCACAGGGAAATTGTCATCAGAACCCCCTGCCAGGTCAGCTCACAGATGGATTCCTCGCTGTGGGGACAGAGCAGAGGTTAAGAAGGTTGTGCTGTTCCCCATTTTCAGCAAATGCATTTTGGGATGAAATTCTGTATTTTGGACAAAGATTGTTTTGTCTCACCAGAACCAGCAGGATTTAGGCCAAAGAAGTGATGTGGATTTGGTGGTGCAGCCTGGGAACCCAGGGCTGAAACAGCTTTTAAATGTTTTGTTTTGTTTTATTTATGGTTGGACTCGATTATCTTGGAGGATCTATCCAACCTAAGCAATTCCATGAATTTCCCTTTAATGCAGGTATTAAAACCCGATTGACTTCCCTGGTAGAGCTCACACCCTGCTCCGAGGCAGGTTTTTTAGTGGGAACAAAGTGGCATTTTGGAATCATCCAGCACAAACTGCCTGGATTAGAGTTTTACAAGAGGTTTCATTCTCCACCTCAAATCCTACAGCCCAAATCAGTCTGCCAGGGCTGTGCTTCTCTTCCCAAGGGTCTTTTTAGCTGGCTGTGGAAAGGAATCATAGAACCATGGAATGGTTTGGGTTGGAAGGGACCTTAAAGATCATTTCATTTCAATCCCTTGTCGTGGGCCGGGACAGCTTCCACCAGACCGGGAATGGTGCTGGAGAAGAGAAGGGCATGGATAACCTTCCTTTAACCATGATTTTGGATGGATAATGGATAATAATAGTCCCAGCATGACTCTTGCAGCCCTTCTCCACTGCTTTTTTTCCCTGTGAAGACTAACATGGGCCCAGCTGTTCGTGCTCTGCCCCATCTGTGCCACCTGCTGTCCTCAGACCCCCATGAGTGCTGTGTTCTCCCTCCAGCACACTCCAGCCCCCGTGAGTGTCTCGTGTGAGCAGAGGAGAGCAGCCAGCTCCCTCAGGATCGCTGTTCCATGGGCTGGCTCCGTGTCTGCCCTTCAAGCCGAGCAAGCCCCTTCCCACGGCCCTAAGGCAGGGGAGAACCAGCAGCCGCGTTGCTCGCTGTCATCTTGCTCAGGAACAACGGCCCCGAGTCCCCTCAAACTCTTCCTACAGACACTGCCTCTGCTCCTCAATCCGGCTGCCGGCTCCTGGGTGATGGAGCTGTTGTGTTCAGGCATTCTCTGAACTGCAGGGGGGTGCTGGGTCTCATGCTGGCCTCCCTGTCCCTCCTCGCCAGGAGGGTGCCCACACAGTGCCCCGAGTCCCCAGCTTGGCTTGATCTGGCTCCGTGCAGGAGCCCGAGCTGGTGCTGATCCGCTCTTCCCGCCTTGTCCCTGCAGACGGAGACCTGACGGACATGCTCAGCTGCCCGCGCTCCACCGCCTCGGAGGCCAACGGCAGCAGGGCCGCGGTGAGGAGCCCCACGCAGCGCCACAACCCCTTCAACGAGGACAGGGCCGAGGCGCCGTCCTCTGCCGACACCACGCCGGTGCACATGGCCTCCCGGGACAAGGCAGAGGCCACCCCCGAAGGAACGGACCAGTCTGAGAGCTGCACGGAGCTGGAGGTCATCAGGTAGGGACAGAGCTGCTGGCCTGAGAAGGGGTGGTAGATGTTGAGGATGTGCCACCTCTTCTATCCCAGCAAGGATGATGTTTGTGCTGCAGCCTTTATTCAGCCCTGTGGGGCTGGGCTCGGGTCCTTGTGCTGACTCCACATCACCCCCTTTCCCTGCCAATGTGTGTGTCAGAGGGCTCAGAGTAATCCATGAGCTTTTATGTGGAGCTCTCTCCAGCTGGTGGCAGCTTTGCAGCAGCTCTGGGGCTTGAATCTTCTCTCCCATCACGTCCCTCCTCCTCTTTTGTCAATGAGCTGTGGCCAAACCTGTCACAAGAGATGCCTCTGCAGAGCTCCCGGCCGGTGTTTGGGCGTATGACTCCTGCAGAGGAGATCCCCAGGGATCCCTCCCAGCCCTCAATCCAGACAAAGAGCTCAAGGCTCTGTCTGCTCACACCCAGTGATGGGGACACCCCAAACCCGCCCAGCAGGGCTGTGCTTTGTTCTCGTGCCCAGTTTTCCTGGGGAAGGAGCAGAGGAGCTGGGTTTTGCACATCATCCCACATGGCAGGCACAGGGAAGGAGAGCACTGGGCTCGCTTCCCAAGCAGGGGTGACCTGGCAGCAGTTTGGGTGCCGCGGGTGCCGGAACACTTCCTCAGCACATCCCGGTGTGCTCCAGCCTGCATCTCCCTCTTCTGGCAGGCGGGGACACGGCATTCCCACTTCTAGAGACGTCCTCCCTTCCCAGCTTCTTGATCTCAACCAGGGATTTCTCCCACATCACTTGAGCTCCACAACCATTTGTGATCCCTTTACAGCTGAAAGAAAGCTCAAGGTGCTGTGTCAGCAGTGATGCCTCTTTTTGAGATAGGTAGGAAAAAGTGTCCATACCTTGTGTCTCCTGAAAAGCAGCACAGAGATGGGGGCTCTATACAGCTGCACACTGAGCAAGGTTCTCGATAGAAGGATTTCTCTGCAATAGGGAAAACTGCAAAGGAATGTCGTTGGGAAAGGGTTGGACCCCCTGCGTATTTCAGAGTCTAAACAGGCACAGTGAGTGACGTTCTTCTCTCTCACAGATTGGCCAAGAAGAAGAAGACAGGCAAGAAGAAGAAGGTGAAGCCTGAGGAGGCAGTGAACAGCCCAGCACCCGCAGCGCTCGAGGCCAGTGGGGACAGCGGCGTCAACGGGTTCAGTGACAGGGAGGAGCCGCCGAGGGACAAGGGCCCCGCTGCCCCGGGTGGGCCGGAGGAGGGCGGGGAGCGCGCCGCCCTCGGCCCGCTGGCCCTGCGCATCCCCGAGATGAAGGACACGTCCATGGAGAGCGTGGGGCAGCCCCTGAGCAAGGTCATGGACAGGCTCAACGGGCAGCTGGACCCCGGGGGCTGGAACGCCGCCCTGGAGCCCCCCGGGCAGCCCTTTCGGACCGGCACGCCAGGGGAGACCCCAGATGGATCGTCCTCTGGCGACTTTAGCGAGGGGATTTCAGCCCCCATGGACTTCTACCGATTTACCGTCGAGAGTCCAAACGCTGCTGCACCAGGTGGTGGCCACCATGACCCTCCAGGGCCTGGCCAACCGCCACATGTTTCTGGTAGCCCTGAGGCTCCTGAAGAAGAAGAAAGCAGAGAGGGAGAAGCAGTTGGGGCAGTAGAGGAGCCTGAAAGGACGAGTGATGAACCTCAAACAAGCCAGACAGAAACCACCAACCCCCCGGCTCTCTGTGAGCCCAAGAAGGAGCAGCCCAGCCCTTCCCTGAGCAGTGCTGAGGACTCTGGGGTGGAGGAAGGGCAGGGCAGCCCCTCGGAGCTGACCCATCCCTCCGAGTTCAGGTGAGGATGGGTTTGCTCAGCAGGGAGACCATCTTCCAAACAATCTTGAGCTCAAGTTGACGCCTTTCCCCTTTGTCCTTGGTTTGGGGGCAAAGCCCATCCTTCTCCAGGATGAAGAGGAGGCACAAAGGGTCAGGAAGAAAAGGTCTTGGGGAGCTAACAAGTGCCCAAATCATGGGCATGTTCAACAAGGAAGGGGATTGCCCTTGTTGAAGGACTCACCCGGCCTCACAACCATGTCCATCCTCTGCTGTCTCTCTCCACAGGGTGGATAACAACCATCTCCTCCTGCTGATGATCCATGTCTTTCGGGAGAACGAGGAGCAGTTGTTCAGGGTAAGGGATCTCCATTGATCGAAGGACCAGCTCTGTGCCTGCATCAGCCCAGGGCTGAGCGCTCTTTTCTTTCCATGCAGATGATCCGAATGAGCACGGGGCACATGGAAGGGAACCTGCAGCTGATCTACGTCCTGCTGACGGATTGCTATGTGTACCTCATCAGGAAAGGTATGTCACCCTGACAGCCCCTGGGCTCAGTGGCAGGGAGGGGGGCTCCATCTGTGGCTTATCCATGGATTAGGCCACCACAGCTCGCTGCCTTCACTGCCAGTTCCCTTGTGTCCCCTGGTTACAGTAGGGAGCTCCGATTGACTTGTCCCCCAAGGAGCCCTGGGACACGTGTCCCGTGGCTCCGTGCTGCCTGGGACATGGCTCGGTTTGCAGGTCCATCGCTGCTGCTGCAAAGGGGGTCCTGTGCCCCCCTTCACGTGGCTCTCTGTGTCTGTGCCAGGGGCAGCGGAGAAGCCGTACATGGTGGAGGAGGCTGTGTCCTACAATGAGCTGGATTACATCTCGGTGAGCCCGACCGGGGCGGGTGGCCAGGGGCAGCCAGAGGCGAGTCGGGAGTCAGTTCTCGCCTGTCCAAGGGTGAAGGTGCCAGGAGCATCACAATGGGGTGTGTTTGTGTCCATGGGGAGTGTTCTGGGCAGTGAACCTTTGAGACTGGGAGAGTTGAAGTGATGCCACCAATGCCACCTCTGTGGGTGCCCACCTTGCTCCCATCTTTGCATGGGCAGCGGAGTGACCACTAACCCTCTCCCCGGGGCCAGAAGCCCAGTCATCCCTGCTCTGTTGCCCCTCATCCCGTGCCTGGCTTCCCTAACCATTCCTGTGTGGCACAGGTGGGGCTGGATCAGCAGACAGTGACCCTGGTGTGCACCAACCGGAGGAAGCAATTCCTGCTCGACACGGCTGACGTGGCTCTCACCGAGTGAGTGGGGACCCGGAGCATGGAACTCTGGAATTCTTGAACTTGAGGAATGTGGGAGACTCCGGAGACAGCCCTTTATGACAGTCCTGCCACCAGTGGGAGGTTTGGGGGTTAGTTTGATGCCACCAGGCAGCTGGAAATGCCTCAGGCATGGATACAACCTAAGTATCTTCCCTGGATAAACAGTCACCCCATCCCTCAGTCTGAGCCTTGGGGCTCTGGGCAATGAAGACCACGTGTCCTTTGTGTCACTCGGGATGAGTAGGGACGAACTCTTCAGTTCCAAGGCGTGTCCCCAGGTCCCTGTGTGTGCTGTCACCTCAGGGAGGTGACCATCGGGTCATAACTGGGATCTGTTCTGGGATGAGTGCCCACCTCCCAGTGTCACCTGTCTCCTTTCTGGAGTTCAGACTTTGCAACCTCCCATCACCTTTGGTCTGTAGGTTGATTTTGCGATTCTTTGGAAGACCAGAGGCCCCACAGTTAAGGGGAGCCCCTTGGGCACCAGAGTGTATGAGAGAGACAAGGGGCTGTTTGCCCCAGCCTTGTCAGAAATCTCTGCCTTCCTCTCAGGTTCTTCCTGGTCTCCTTGAAGTCAGCCATGATCAAAGGGTGCCGGGAGCCCCCATATCCCAGTATCCTCACGGATGCCACCATGGAGAAACTGGCGCTCGCCAAGTTTGTGGCGCAGGAGTCCAAGTGTGAGGTGAGTTTGGGTATCACCACCATCGCTGCGGGTGACGGAGGCTCGCGGGAGCCTCCCTCGACTCCTTCTGGTTCTCACAGGCCTGCAACGTGGTTGTGCGTTTCTACGGCCTCGTTCACTGGGAAGACCCCATGGACGAGGCGCTGGGACCCGCCAGCAGCAGCTGCTCCTCGGCGGAAAACGCCGTCACCAAGGACGGCATCTTGCACTACAAGGCGGGGACCTCCTACCTGGGCAAGGAGCAGTGGAAGCCCTGCTTCGTGGTGCTCAGGTGGGCACCGGGGCTGTGGTCAGATGGGGCTGTTGGGAGAAGGTGCTGGGAGCAGTCTGCTGTCCGGGAGCTGCGTGGGAGGTGGAGAGGACTCATCCTGGCACCTAAAGGGGCCAAGCCACTGGTTTGGTGGCTAAAGCCACTGGTTGTGGGTGCCCAGCAGCAAGAATGTGACCCCATAGGGCTGTGTGGGTGGAGGGCAGGGCAGGGGTGGCTGTAGGACCAAAGGCACGGGACCAGAGCTGAGCTGACTGCAGTTACCCCCTCTGATCTTCCCAAACGGCAGCAACGGGATCTTGTACCAGTACCCGGATCGCACGGACGTCACCCCTCTGCTCTCCATCAATATGGGGTAAGTGGCTGGTAGGACACAGCACCCAGACTCAGTGGGGATCTGGGGAGCAGGAGCTACCCGGGATGTCCAGGGAGGGCTTCTGAGCTGGATCATGACCTGGTCCATGCTGCAGGAATCCTGGCTGCTCCTGCCTGGGGGCAGGTGCCCGTTTGCTTTGGCTCCAGTGCATGCCACTGGAAATGTGCTCACTTCCTTCCTTGGATGGGGCCTCGGGCTCTGAAGGGTGACACAACCCTCTAAGAGCCATGCTGGGAGACCCACTGTGCTCACCTCCAGCTCTCCTGCAATGTGCAGAGCCTGGAGATGGTCCTCGGAGCAATCCCAGGGGATGTCAGAGATGGGAAATGGGTGTTGGGAAGAGGGGTGAGGTGCTGCCCAGGGAGGGCAGTTGGAGGCTGTTTTCAGGCTCATGCTGGCCCCTCCATCCCGCTCATCTCCCTCCTCCCCCTCTCTCCCAGCGGCGAGCAGTGCGGGGGATGCCGGCGCTCCAACACCACCGACCGGCCCCACTCCTTCCAGGTGATCCTGACAGACCGGCCCTCCCTGGAGCTGAGCGCCGAGAACGAGGAGGACATGGCAGACTGGATGCAGTACTTCTGCCAGGCTGTCTCCAAAGGGGTGAGCCAGGGACAGGCCCCAAGCGTGGGTGCTTTGACCCCCTCCTTTGCCCAGAGCCCCTTTGGCACTGCCGAAGGGAGTGGGAATGTCTGGCAGGATGGAGCAGGCAGCTTTATCCTGAGCCAGGAGGGTTTCCTTCCCCACAGGGGGCCCCATGGAGATGGGGCTCCGTCATACCAGGTTTCACCCTCCCTTCCCTGCCCCACACAGGTGATCCCCCAGGGTGTTGCCCCGACGCCGTGCGTTCCCTGCTGCCTGGTGCTGACGGATGAGAAGGCTTTCACGTGCCACGAGGACTGTCAGACCAGCTTCTTCCGCTCGCTGGGCACCGCGGAGCTGACGGACATCACTGCTGTCTCCACAGAGGCCGGCAAGGAGTACTGTATCCTGGTGAGTGCAGGCCTTTGGGACCCGCTGACCTGGGGCTGGGTGAGCACCCAGTGCTGACACCCGGCCTCTCTCTTGGTATTTAGGAGTTTGCTCAGGACAGCAAGGAGTTCCTGCCCCCCTGGGTCCTCTATTTTAGTTGCACTACAGAACTGGAGAGGTTCCTGTCAGCGCTGAATGTCGCGTGGAGGAACATCTACCAAGTGAGCATGTGTGGCTGCCTCACACCCTCATCGCAGGAGGGAGGGCAGAGGGGTGAATTTGTCCCTGTAGGGTGAACCCAGCTTTCCCACAAAGGGCAGGAGAGCCACAGAGTTCCTCTGGGTCCATATAACCACAGGATGTGGGATTTAGAGCCTGGCAAGACAAGCCATGAGCATCCAGTGCTGGCAAGGGGAGTGGGAGGAACCTGGGTCAGCCCTGCTGTCACCATATTCATGACACAGGCGACTTTCCCATGTGGATTTGAGGTGGTTTTACAGCGAGAGGGAGAAGGGACCGTTGTCTGTTCCTCTCCTGATGCCCCACATCTGTGTTTCAGGTCGATCTCCAGCACAAGGCCATTCTGGATGCTGCCGTGAAGAAGAAATGTGAGGACGCCCAGAGCCTCATCAACAGCGCGTGGCAGCGCAGTGACAGCCTCTGCCGGGGACGGGCCGAGCGGGACCCCTGGTGTTAACCCTGGCCAGGGGAGGACAGCTCACGGGGGCCCATTTTTGGGGATCCAGGGCCTGTATCTGGCCAACTGGCACCCCAAACCCTCCTGCCATCGCTTGGTCCCCACCAGGGCCGTGCCTGCAGCATGGACCCTGCGCTCTCCACCGAGCCGGGGACACCTGGCGTGGTTTGGGGAGCAGCCGGACGCTTCACCACCTGCGCCTTCCTCCTCGTCCAGCTGCCACGGGGCAAATAATTTGCCTTTCACAGAATAATATCCCAGTAGTAGTGAGGGTGAGGGTGGGAGCGGGGTGGGCTGGGACGAGTATCCCCATTGTGGTGGGGAGCAGGACTGAGGACTTGTTCATTTTCGAACAGGGTCGGGGCGCGGAGGGGCGAGGTGGGAACACTCAATCGCTACCGTGCATGTTTTGTTGCTCATACAATCACCGAGGACGGCACCGCTCTGCCTCCTTCTCCTGCAGAGCTCGCCCAGGGCCTCCGGACACCACTGAACCCCTCTCAGCCTGTCCAGGAGCTTTGAGGCTAAGGAAGAAGGAATGGGGCCAAATCTTTGGCTTTAAAGATGGTTTTAGGAAATCTCAGCAGCCGGTTTGTGGTTTGGATGCTGGCCCTGTGCACTGGGGGAGAAGAGATGGAGTTCCACGTTCTTCAGGTGTCATGAGGGACATTGTCACGTGGCTGTCACCAAACACGTCCCCATCTCCTCGACTCACTGCACCTGAGGCCAGCAAGGACCCTTCGCCACTTGCGCTCCACAACGAGCACTTTGGGGCACAACCCCAGCTTTTAAATAATATTAATAATAATAATAACCTGGAGACCTTCTCATGTAATATACGTTCACGGGGCCTTTTTGTGGGAGGAAACGTACGTGACTGAATGTATATGTACATACATCTGCTTCCTTTCCCCCTCCCCAAATAAATAGACCTTGGTAACTCAGCCTTGGCCCTACGCCAGATTCTGCCACCAGTGGCTGCTGCTCCTCCTCCTGCCGTCACTTCGGAGCCTGTGGAATGGCTCAGGCGGGGGGGAGGGGGAGAAAGGGATATTTGGATGAAAAGAGGGAGAACGTGCACCTCCCATCTCCTCGCTCAACCGCAGCAGCGTTAACCCTGCGGTGGGACACGTTCGTAGGAATTACCCATCAGGGCACAGAGTCTTGATGCTTTGTCCTTGTTCATCTCTGGAGCCAGGAGTTATTCCCAGTCCCCTGGATCTGGGAGATCCAGTCCAGACAGGAAAGAAACAACCATGGGGTCAGCCCCCAGCGCCACCCACTGTCCTCATAAACCCTCCTTGACTTCTGACATCAAAACGAGGGTGTTCGGGGGATATCGGGACTGGGACAGCCACTGGAATGAGGAAAATATTGGGGCCGAGGCAGCCACTGGCAGCGGACAAGCTTGGAACATGGAGGCTTCACACGTCCTCCCCCTCAGTAACCACCGAAGTGCCTCGGCCATGGAGTAAACCGGGTCCCCGGGGGTCCCTGCGCAGCGCTAAAAATAGGAATCCTCGGCGGGGGCGGGACACCGCCGTCCCCCACCTCTCGCAGCATTTTCCCGCGGGAAGTTCCAATTTCAAAGCACCGGGAGAGGCGGCGAGACCCCCGCAAGCCCCCCCGCCCCGCGGCCACCAGCGCAGCGAGGTGGCCAGTCCTCATCCTCCTCCCCAGGCTGGTCGGGGCGGGGGGGAACGGCGTGTGCCCCCCAAAATTCCTCTCGCTCTCCGTTTCTGTTTCAATTTTATCCCGCCTTTTTTTTTGGCCTGCTTTTCCCTGTTTGCGCCGGGGCAGCACCATCACGTGAGGCCGGGCCCGGCTGGACGCGGCTGCCGGGGCGCGCCGGTGCCGGGCGGCCGGACACGCACCCCCAGCCCCGACCTTTGCCCCACATCCCTTCCCCAAATTGGGGGCTGGATTGGGGGGGGTTGGTTTGCAGGAGGCGGCGCTCGCTCTCGCCCCCCCCCCCGGATTTTTTTCCCTGCGGTTGTTCGGGAAGGTGGAGCCTGGGGCCGCCCCCGCGGGCAGGTGCCGGATGGCGGCGGGAGCCCTCGGCCCCTGCCCTTCTGACTCCCCGCAGGAATTCCCGTACCCGCCCCCAAACAGCCCCCCGGCCGGGGGGGTACCCCCGGCCATCGACCTGGTGCTGGGGGCCACGGCCGGGTGCTTGGCCTGCTTCCTCACCAACCCGCTGGAGGTGGTGAAGACGCGGCTGCAGCTGCAGGGCGAGCTGCAGCCCCCGGGCACGTACCCCCGGCCCTACCGCGGGGTGCTGCGGGCGGCCGTGGCCGTGTGCCGGGCGGACGGGCTGCGGGGGCTGCAGAAGGGGCTGGCGGCCGGGCTGCTCTACCAGGGGCTCATGAACGGTGTCCGCTTCTACTGCTATTCGCACGCCGAGGACGCCGGCTGGACCGGGTATCCCGGCGGGACCGTGGCCGCCGGGGCCGTGGCCGGGGCGGTGGGAGCCATCGTGGGCAGCCCCGCGTACCTGGTGAGTGCTGCTCCGCCCCAAAAGCCGTGGGGTGGGGGTGTGTTTTGGGGACACGCTCCCCCCCCAAAGGTTCGGCATCTTGGCTGCATCCTATAAACACTGTCTTGGTGCATTCCCTCGTCCCCTGCTTTGCGTCACCCCCCCAAAAATGTGGGGCTGCCCTGTGCATGCATCCCCCTCCTTTCTCCCCCAAATCCCCCTCAGAAAACCAGCAGAGAACTCCCCCATAAGGAAGTTACCCTAAAAGAAATTGCGGGGGTTTCCTCCCACTCCCATTTTAGAGGGTCTCCCCAGTTTTTTGAGGTTGCAGAGCTCCAGCAGTGGGTGTTTGCAGGGTCCCTTTGCCCTGGGTGGGAGGGGTAAAAAAACGGGGTTCAAAGTCTGGAGTTCCCACTTGGCTACTCAGCTGTGTCCCCCACGTCTGTTTGAGGGGCTGAAACTTCCCCTCAAAATCTGCTGAGAAGAAGATGGGGGGACCACAGCCGGTTCCAGCGAGGGCACCGGGGGGTTTTGTCACCTGGTATTGTCCCCCCCAAGGTCAAGACCCACCTCCAAGCCCAGACACTGTCGGCCATGGCCGTGGGCCACCAGCACAACCATGAGGTGAGTGGGGACAGGGCTGGGGTGGGGGCACACAGAGGGTTTGGTGGCACCTTGTCTGTGCACGCTCCGGGACTCAGCAGGGATGATGCTATTTTGGTCAGCAGGAATTTAAAGCTGTTGTTTGGCCGCTTGGCCCTGTAATGATGCTATAAATAACAGAGCGAGAACAGAGGGGGTGTGACAGGCACGTGGGGCTGCGATACCGAATCCAGAGAATGCAGACCCCCTGAGATCTCTCCAAAGCCAATAGTGGCTTCGTGTCACCAGTGACCAACAGGGGTGGGAAATTTTGGCCAGGTGGGATGCACCATTCCCATTTTCCCCAATTTCCTCTCCTCCCCAGAGTATCTCCAGCGCTTTCAGGAGCATCTACCAGCAGCACGGGGTGGTGGGGCTGTGGCGGGGGGTGACAGGCGCCGTGCCCCGCGTGGCCGTGGGCTCGGCCGTGCAGCTCGCCACCTTCGCCTCCGCCAAGGACTGGGTCTGCGAGCGCCAGGTGAGCGGGAAATGTGCCGGATCCGGCCGCCGCCCGCCCCCCGTGCTCCCCTTTATGGCTGGGAAGAGCTGACGCCGGCGCTTCCCGCAGTGGTTCAGGAAGGGCAGCTGGGCGGCGGTGCTGGCGGGGGGCATGGTGAGCGGTGTGGCCGTGGCTGTCACGATGACACCTTTTGACGTGATCAGCACCCGTCTCTACAACCAGCCGGTGGATGCCGACGGCACGGTAAGGCCACTCCGGACACAGCTCAGGGGACACAAGGCTTTTCCCGGGATTGCATCCGGCAGGGGTGCACAGCTGGCTCCTCTCTCCCCAGGGCAAGCTCTACCGGGGTTTTTTGGATTGTATCCTGCAAATTTCCAGCAAAGAGGGGCTGCTGGGCTTGTACAAGGGCATCGGTGCCGTCTACCTTCGCCTCGGCCCCCACACCGTCCTCAGCCTCTTTTTTTGGGACAAGCTCAGGAACATGGTTCAGCACTAGCAGCCCCCAGGGCTGTAGGACAGACTCCTGCCACCACCACCGATGTTAATAAAGAGGTTTTTCTATTTTTGGCGTTGTTTCGGGGTCTTTGGGGTGGTGCAGATGGGGGGGGGGACAGGACCTGAAATGCTGCAATGCCTTAGGGTGGAGAGGAGAATGGCAGTGCTGGGGTGGGGGGGGAGTTAAAGGTGCTGGTGGTCCCTGAGTCCCTCCATGTGCATCTCATCCCTCTTCTCGTCCTAAGTTTCACCTCCACGGGGCAGCTGGAGCTCATCTCCTCCGGCCGGGGCTCCAGCTGCCCTGGCTTGCCGCAATAATGATTTACTAGCCGGGGGGGGGGCCACTCCCCGCCTCCGCCCCGCGGACCTTGGAGCCGGGGCCTGGCTACACCGTGGCTTCTCTCCATTGAAAATGTTTTCCCTGGGGTCCTGGCTCCCGGCGTTGCCCGGGCTGGCGTGGGGCTGGGCACTGCTGGATGCACTCCTGCAAGGTGAGATCCCCCGATGGTGGCCCGGGGACAGCCTGGGGACAGCCCAGGGAACACCAGTGACCCACTACTGCCTTTCCCCACAGGGCTGGTGGGTGCCTGTGCCGTCTCGGTGCTCTGCAGCCTCCTGAAGGTTTATCTCTACATCCAGTGCGTGAAGTAAGCACCAGTCCTTCGTCCCCTCGGGGGAGGGAGGTTGGTTTTGGGGATCTGATTTTGGGATCTGCTGTTGGGGGATGGCTCTTGGCACCCAGGGGTGCAGGGCAGGGCCTGCAGCCTCTGCTGCAAAGCACAGAGGGGGATGTCACTAAGGCTGTCGCCCCATTTTGGGTGACATCCCCCCTGGCTCAGCATTCCTCCCCTGCTGTCCCCAGCAATCCGGAGAGGCAGGTGGAGAAGGAGGCGATCGCGTCGCAGCGGCTGCTGCTGGAGCCGCTGCACGTGCTGGTGCTGACCGGTGTCCTGGCCCTGGTGGGCTCCCGTGTGGCCGCGCTGGTGGTGCTGGAGTTCTCCCTGCGTGCCGTCTCCGCCGTCCTCTCCCTCGGCAAGGTGAGGTGGCATGGGGGAAACTGAGGCACGGTGAGGTGTGGTGTGGATGGAGCTGGGAAATCGTGGATTTGTTCAGCACCCACAGGGGATGGAGGGGCTGTGCTGTGGAGGGGGCCGTGTGTCCCTTTGCACCTGAGCCAGGTGTGCCCAAGTGGGCAGGAGGCCGATGGCACCTGGCTGGTCCCAGTATGGGCACAGGCCCAGGGCAGTGCCTGTCCCCGGTGCTGGCACTGCTGGGACACCTCCAGTTCTGGAACCTTTGTGATGAGGACACTGAGGGGCTGCAGCATATCCAGAGATGGGAACAGAGCTGGGGAAGGGGCTGGAGCACCAGGAGCGGCTGAAGGAGCTGGGAAAGGGGCTCAGCCTGGAGAAAGGGAGGCTCAGGGAGGACCTTGTGGCTCTGCACAACTCCCTGACAGGAGTGGGGGTTGGGGTCTGGTCCCAGGGAAAATGGGACAGGATGAGAGAAAATGGCCTCAAGCTGAACCAGGGGAGGTTTAGATTGGATATTGGGAAAAATCCTTCATGGAAAAGGCACTCAGGCACTGGCACAGACTGCCCAGAGCAGTGCTGGAGGCCTCGTCCTGGGAAGGGTCCAACAGATGCTTGGATGAGGCACCTGGGGACATGTTTAGTGGTGAACGCGGCAGTGCTGGGGGAACGGTTGGACTCGTTGATCTTGGAGGTCTTTTCCAACCTCACCAATTCCGTGATGCCACGACCCCCGTGCTGCTTTGCAGGGCGCCCACAGCAGCCAGCTCTACCTGCTGTGCCAGTACTCGCTGGGCTGCGGGGTGTCCTGCGGCCTCAGCTTCCTGCTGGAGGGGGCTCCGCACCGGAGCTGGAACCTGGCGCTGGCGGCGGGGCTGGCGGGGCTGCTGGCGCTGCACGCCCGGCGCCTGGCCCGGCACGTCTGCGCCCTGTACGAGCTGCACAGCCGGGCGCGCTACTGCGGCGTCTGCATCCTGCTGCTGGCCGCCGGGCACGGCATCCCGCGCCTGCTGCGCAACGCCCTGGGCCTCACCTTCGCCGTGGCCGACCTGGCCGCCGTGGAGCTCATCAACCGCGACTTCCTGTCCACGAGCGAGGCCGTGCGCTTCTGGACACCGCTGACCATCTGCTACACCCTGCTGGTCGTCTACATGCAGGGTGCGTGGGGGGCTGGCCCGCTATGGGGGGCTCCGGGGGGTACGTGGGGCTGTGTGGGGTCTGTTGGGGGTGTAATGGGGGGTATGTGGGGGATGCTGGGGGTGTGTGGGGCCACTGGAGGCCACCTGGGGCTGTATAGGGGGCAGATGGGGGGTACTGGGAGTATGTAGGGGGTACACAGGGTGTCCTTAGGCTGTATAGGTGGTATATATAGTACATGCTGGGGGTGTATAGTGCCCATATGGGGCATCCTGGGGGTCTGTAGGAAGTATACGGTGCATTCTGGGGATATATGGGGTGTCCTGGGGGTCTGTAGAGGGTGTATGTATATAAATCCTGGGCGTTCATAGAGAGTACTGGGGGTGTATAGAGAGTATGTGGGATGTCCTGGGGGTACCTGGCATGCCCTGGGACCGTATAGGGGGTCCACGGGATGTACTGGAGGTATAGCGGGTACATGGGCTATATGTGAAGCCACCCCATATCACCCCTGGAATGCTTGGTGTCCCCATTGTGGGGCTGGGAAGGTCCCAATGTCCCTGTGGTGGCTCCCCAATGCCGTGTCCTCACAGAGGAGCCCCGGCAGAGCACGGGCAGGGGGCTGGTGTTCCGGACCGTGGTGGTGCGCATGGGCGGCCTCTTCATCCTCCTCCTCACCGTGGGCCGATGGACCGACATCCTGCACGTCTTCGTGTCGTTCCTGGGGGAGCTCTGGTGCCTGCTCTGCTCCGGGGTCCTGCTGGAGTCCTGCTGGAGGCAGGTGAGAGGGGGGGACAGCTCCCTGCCACGACGCTGCATGAGGGTGAGGGGCTGGCGGCAGCCCCGAGGCCACGGTGGGGACCTTTCTGCTTCTCTCTTTCCATCTCCCACAGGATTTTGCCCATCAGCCTCGCTTGGATAGTTCATCGGGATCCAGATCGGAGCAGACGGCCCGATGAGCCGCGGGGGTGTAACCAGACAGCAGAAATTCAGGGTGGCTTCACCAGGCACCCCCAGAATCCCCCCGTTGCAGATCCCCCATGGGGACTAAGGAAAAAAGGCCTCCTGGAAGGCATCCATGGGATGGAGGAGGTCGGGGGGAAGACTCACATGGCCCCTGGTTTTTGGGGGGACCCCATAAGGTTGCAGCACTGCTGGGGTTTGTTCTCTGATCCCAGTGGGACTGCAGGATGCTGATGGGTGTCCCATCCTCGCTGGCTGCAGGGCCACACTGTCACAGCACAGGGCCTCTAGGGGGTTACAAATCTCAGAAAATAAAGTTTTTTCCAGCAAAATCCATGGGCGGAGCAAGCTGAGGTCCTGTTGTGCCGAAGAGGCAACTTGGGATGGTGGTGGTACAGCTTTTTGAGGGAGGTGGGTAGATCTCCTCCTTGGGAAGGGAAACTGAGGCAGAGTGGGGTGACCCTCTGGAAGTACCCCTGTGCCTCAGTTTCCCCCTGGCTGCAGCCTGCTGTGCTGTGCCAGGGGGCAACAGGCCCTGTGAAGGTGGGGTGCAGTTTGGGAAGCGGGGGTTCTGGCTGCCTGGGCATGGGCCCCCAATGCGGGGGGGAGCAGGAAGGGGTCTGGGGGCACCAGGGGTTCTATAGGGGTATATGGGGCACCCTGGGGCTCTAGAGGGGCACATGGGTGTCCTGGGGGTACATAGAAGAAATATGGGGCATTTTGGGGATGGAGCTGTATGGGGGGTAACTGGGGCAGTATTGGGGGGATAGGGCTTACCCTGGGGGTATGTGGGGGTATTAAGGCTGTATCGGGGTACACAGGCACCCCAGGGGTGTATGGGGGGCTCATGGGGCACGCCGGGAGGCTGGGTGCCCTGAGGGGGTGTGGGGCTCTCACCTGGGAGGGGGTAATCCCAGAGCATATAAGGGCACCCGCGGGGCCTAGGTCACCCCGGGGTAGGTGGGGCACCCTGAGGACAGACGGGGCACCCATGGAGCACTTTGGGGTGCATGGGACAGTCGGGATGCACGGGGCACCCTAAGGACACGTGCCCCCCTCTGCCTCCGCCCGGGGCTGTGGGGCAGGCAGGGGGGAGGAGGAAGGGAGGTGGAAGAGGAGGAGGAGGGAGGAAGGGGCGGTGATGCCGGGCGGCTCTGCCTTCCCGCTGCCCCCGCCGCGCCCGCGGAGAGCACGGAGGGACCCGCACCGGCTCCCCAGGTAGGGGACAGGGACGGGGACGGGGACAGGGTCACCCCCGAAGGGCTGCAGGGCCACCCCCGGGCAGGCGAACCCCCCGGGCAGGCGAACCCCCCGGGCAGGGAACCTCGCCCGCAAGGTACGAACCCCCCAGCTAGGGGACCGGGGCCACCTCAGGTAGGGACCACCCCAGGAAGGGGAGAGGGGACACCCCAATATGGGACACGGGACCCCCCACGTGATGGGATAAGGACTGCAGAGCCTTCCTGGGATGAGACAAGGGGACCAAGAGCCACCCCCAAGGAAGGGACTGGGGACTCTCCCAGGGAGGGGATGGGGGACTCCCAGGCAGGGGGACACAGTGGGGCCACCGCCCCATAAGAGACAGGGCACTCCCAGGTAGGGGACAGGGAGCTGTGGGGCTGCATGGTGGGACACAGGGGATGGCAGGGGGGCTGCAAGGCCCACCCCCCAGGTGGGGGACAAGAGGACAGTGGCACCACTCGGGGTGGGGGGAGAAGGGACACCAAGCGTTGTGTCCCCCCATCCCATCCCTTTTTCCTTGGGCATCCTCGGGGCACCCTCTGACAGGTCCCCGGGGCAGGGGACAGAGTTGAGGTGCAGCTCTTGAGGGCTGTGTCCCATCCTACTTTTGAGGGGTGTGGGGATACCCCATACATGGCCCTATCCCCATCAATCCCACCTGAGCTCCCATCCCAGGGGATTTTAGGGAAACTGGGGCTGTTCCCTCCCAGTGTGGCCTTGGCCACCCCAAACCAGGATGGAGCTACATGGGGAAGGGGGACCCCCATTAATGCACCCCTCAAGCCTCGACCAGCCCGGTGGCCCCCGGCTGGGGGGACCCGGGGGTGCCGCCACGGGGCTGCCGGGATGCCGTCAGCCCCGGCACAAAGAGGAATGCGATGAGCACATGGTTCTCATTAACCCCGGAGAAATTTTTTTTTTTTTTTCTTTTTTAGGTTGGTTTTTTTAAATGATTATTATTTTCTTTTTCCCCCCAGTTTTCTGCAGCTCTGCTGGGGAGGAGGACAAGCGGCGGCTCCGGTGGGTGAGGAGTTGGGCGAAGGCCGGTAGCGCCGGAGCCCGTCCGGGGTTTTGCCGGCGGGGAGGGAGGGAAAGAGGGAGCGAAGTGCTCGGGGTTCTTTTTCCTCTTTAATCCCTTCCCTGCTTGAGTCAGAGGCTGAAGTCACCGGCAGGAACATCCCGAAGCTTTTCCCCCACCTCGGGGAGTCTGTCTGCCCCTGAAAGGATGTGCTGACTGCCGTGAGTGGGATTTTGGGGGAGCGGAGCCGCATGAGACTGGGAACTCATCACACAGGTATTTCTCAAGCTGCCGATTCACCTCAGGGATGAATCCTGCTTCACCAACACAGCGCCCTGACTAAAGCCTCAGGGCTCCCCCCCTTCAAACCATTCCATTTGGGAAGGCGAAGCTTCGCCCCAGCTGCTTTTCCCATTGGGAAGTTGGATAAACAGCCCTTTTCCTTCCTGAGCAGGGTTTCTCAGGGTAGGGTGCATCCTGCCTGTGCTGCCGGGTGCTGCTCAGGGGATGTGTCGATGTTGGGGACATGGTGATTCACAGCACAGCGCCTCAGTTTACCCACCTGGGGAAATAAAAGGGGGGTTGTGCTGAGCTGGAAATGACTGGCAGGGAATTGGAGTTAGGGAGGGAGGGAATGGGGATGTAGAAACATTCAAAAAAAGGGGTTGCCAAAGCAAAATCCTATTGCAGCTCTGTTTTTTAAAAGGAAAGGTGGGTTATTTCCTGCTGTTCATGGGGAGTTTAATCACAGGTGAGTGGGAGCAATAAGAGGAAATACAGGGGATTCAAACGCTTATGAAAAGGTGGGATTTGGCCACAGAGGTGTGAAAATGGGAGATACCAGCTGCTGCCTCACCAGGAACTCTGTACCCTGTGTCCTCCCAGGCATGAGACCATTTATTGCTGTGACGTGGGACGGGGTTCCTTCTCCCTTTCCGGGAGAAGGGAGGCGGGTTGATGCCGAAGGGCAACACGGCTGCAGGAGCTGCCAGTGCGCCCGGGAGTTTTACTCTCCTTTTTTCTTATTTTCCCTAGAATTAACCCCTGATCCAGCCCTTCCATGGCTTCAGCGATGTTGCCAGGGAAAGCAGAGAAGAGAATCGCTTCGTCCATTTTCATCACCCTCGTGCCACCACGGAGGGACGTGGCCACCAAGGAGAAAACCCAACGGGAGCCACAGCCGGATGGTGCCGAGGTCCCTGGCACCCATCACCCCCAGATCCTGCTGTCACCCCCTGCCTTGCCCAATGGAGGTGA
This sequence comes from Corvus moneduloides, assembly GCF_009650955.1. Taxonomy (NCBI): domain Eukaryota; kingdom Metazoa; phylum Chordata; class Aves; order Passeriformes; family Corvidae; genus Corvus; species Corvus moneduloides. Next base: position 7,698,929 of record NC_045497.1, read on the forward strand.
GGGGTGTCCATGGGGGGCTGCGAGCAGTGGGGAAGGATGATGGTGGGGCCAAGGAGGTTGTGGGGATACTTTGCTAAAGGATGCGCGTGCAGAAGGGGATGTGGGGGTATTTTTGGGGGGGTTATTCCCTAAATCCCTGCACCCATCCCGGGATGGATCTGGCAGCTCCTGGGGAAGGACTGTGTTTGCTCTCCATTGCCGGGTGCTTATCAGTGCTGTTTATCCCCTCTGGCCATGATGGCGTTTGCTTTTGGGGCAGGTCAGCAAGCGCTGCTGCAAAGCTGTTGGGGCGTTATTGTGACAGGGTGTTATCATGATGGAGTGTTACCGGACATTACTGATCCCCTAAACCCCCCACATCTGTCTGTTGCCACAGAAACCCACCCAGTGGCCTCTGTACCTTCATCCCCACCGGTCCTCACCCTCTCTGAAGTGCCCCAGCCCTTGTCTGCGGAGGCGCTGGGTCTGGCACTGCAGCAACTGGACATTGCAGCACCTGCCACCCTCCAGGTGAGGATAACAGGGTGAAGACCCCCAGTGCCTCAGTTTCCCCACCTGCAAGGGCATAAGTAACATGGCTTTGCCCTTCCCCACTTGCCAGGCCCCTTCCACCTGCCCTGCTGAATTGAAGCCGCCCACATTTTGCCAGGAGCAAGCAGGCAAGCAGCAGTGGCAGGATGCAAATGGGTACCCAGAGAGGGACAGCTCCAGAGGTAAGGGGAAACCCAGCTGTGCACAGGCTCATCCCCACTTGGGGAAACTGAGGCACGCAGCTCCGAATCACTCTCCCTGCTTCTTGCAGACATCTGTGCCTTCTGCCACAAAGTGCTGGGGCCCCAGGAGCCGACGGTGGAGGCGATGCGGAAGCAGTACCACCCTGACTGCTTCACCTGCCGCACGTGCCACCGGCTCCTGGCCGGGCAGCGCTACTTCCAGAGAGATGGGTGCCCCATGTGTGACACCTGCTTCCAGGTACCCATCCTCCTTCAGGGAAAACCAGCACCCTTGGAACATCCCTTGGGGCATGGGCTGGTGTCTCATGGCATGTGTTCCCTGAATTCCAGGCCACGCTGGAGAAATGTGCCAAGTGCCAGGGGCTGATCACGGAGCATATCATCCGTGCCCTGGGCAAGGGCTACCATCCCAGCTGCTTCTCCTGCGCTGCGTGCAGCCGGGCCATCGGCACCGAGAGCTTTGCTGTGGATGAGCAGGGTGACGTGTACTGCGTGCCCGACTTCTACAGGTGGGCAGTGGGGGAGTGTCTCCCACACTGGGAGTTGGGTTTGGCTTGTCCCCGTCACCCGGCAAGGCTCACGCTGCTTCCGCTTGCTCCCATCAGGAAATACGCTGCAGTGTGCAGCGCCTGCGAGCGCCCCATTGTCCCCCACGAGGACGAGGACACCTACAAGATCGAGTGCCTGGGACGCAGCTTCCACGAGAGCTGCTACCGCTGTGAGGTATGGCCCCGGGGGTTGGGGAGGGCCCCCAAAGCCTAGGAGGTGGCACTGAGCCTTGGCTGAGCACAGACACACAGGATGGCAGCACCCACGGTTGTTTTTTAGCCCCCAGTTTATCTTACCAGTAATGGGGAGAGGGAAAATAAATAAATTGGGTGGTGGTGATGATGATGATGTGTTTGGAGAGCTTCAGCTTTGCACACTTTTGATGTAATTTGTCACTTTTTCGGAGTGCTGGTGGGTTTTGCAGGGAAAGTAGGATGTAACACAACACAGGGACCGCTAAAATGTGGCTTCCTTTCCCCCTCTTGCCCTCAGAGCTGCAGGATGCCCTTGTCGCCAGAGCTGACAGAGAATGGGTGCTACCCCCTGGACGACCACCTCCTCTGCAAGTCCTGCCACGTCCGCTGGCGCAACGAGTCATCCTGCTGAGACCCTGCAACTCATCAATCTCCCTCTTCCAGTGCCAGACACCAAAAACGGGGTGTTCCCACTGGGATACGCCCTGTGGCTGATCCTGGGTGCTTGCTGCACCTCCAAATTACTGCAGAACTGGGTTTTCATCACCAAAATGTCCCCAGGACCCTGACCCGGTGGGCTGGCGGGGTGGAGAATTGTGGATATGTCCCGGCACAGCTCTGCACTCATCATGAACATAAAATGCCCTGACAGAGCAGCAATGGCAGAGGAGTGAAGGTTTTAATCTGTATTTCTTCTTTTAAACTCCATTTTCAAGGCCAGTTTGGTTTTCTTGGGTGGTGGTTCTTTCTTCTTGAGCTTCCTTGGGGTTTCACTGAAGTGTTTCTCTCTGTGGAGAGCAGGCACTGATTTAGTTACTCAAAGTTAAATAAAACCCCAAGTTTAAAAACTCTCATTCCTTTCATCCACCCTGCATTCCAAACCTATCAAATCCAAGTTTAAAAATAAGGAAAAAAAGCTGGTTTTGGATTTTCTAGGCGTGGCAAGAGTCGGGTCACTCAGGTCCATAACAGTTGATTTTGGAGTGTAGCGATTTGGCAGATGCTGCTGTCACCTGGGGGAGAGGTGAGTTGGTTTTTAGGGTGGATTTGGGATTTGGCGATGTGCCGCAGTGTTGATAAAAGGGGTTTTGGTTTTTTTTGCTGACTGACTGTCCTGAAGCCGGTAGAGGGCAGCCAGAGCACGAATTCCTCCATCAGGCACGAAAACTCGAGCTAAAAGCATCCCGAAGGGCCGGGATGCGGGGAAAGATGGACAGCCCCATTTCTGCATGTTATCCAAGATTCTGTCGCTCTGCCAGTGGAAGCTTTTTGATCTTCTCTCAGTCCAGGCCTCAAACCAGCAGCAACGTTTCTCTGCGTGCCCAACATCTGTGCAACCGATGTTGCTGGTGCTTAGTGGTTTTGTTTGCGAGGGCGTTGCAAACCACGCAGAGAAACTTTTTAACTTTCTTTTTAACCGAAAGTGCTTAAAAAGCCACAAATCAAGAGCAGAAAATAGCAAGAGCATGTGAGATGATGTTTAATGCTTTCCTGATGGAAAATGGGAGCTGTAAGTAAAGAAAACCACCACCAGACCAGCAGCTCCTGGGTCACATACAACATCTCTCCAGCGTGTGCCGTCTTTATGAGTGAAGGGGTTAATGTTGGTTAATTAATCACATCAATAACTATTTCCTGATGACTCTTCCCCGTCTACAAAGCTTATTACTCAGCGTTCGTTAACGAGCATCTCCGGGCCATCAATCAGGTCATAACTTGCTTTAAACATATTTATAAATAAGTTGTGGTCTGTCCCAGTCACGTAAGTTGGTGGCTTTGGGTCCAGTTGGGTGGGAACTCCTTGTCCCATGCCAGGAAATTCCCGTGCTCCATGTCAGCTCTCACTTTCCAAAGCTTCTTGCACTGTGAGGAAAATCTGGCATCAAAATGATGCTAAAAAAGTAAAAAGATGTGGCAGTGGCCAAAGGGAGCAGGAAAAAGAAGGTCCAGAGGGCAAAGGGCTGCTTGCTTTTTGTAATATGGATATTTTTCCATGCAAGGTTTTTGGGGAGGATGGAAGTGCAACGCTGAGTGGTGTTTTGGATGTGTTATTGCAAGCTGCGCTACCCTTCCGCAGAGGAATGGTGGGAAGGAGTTGGGTATTTCCCCCTTGGAGCCTTCCAGGATGGGCTGTTGGCACTGGGACTGCGGAATTTTTGGCTGGAGGTAGGCAGGGAAATGCTTTTATTTACAGGCAGCCTTGGAGAAGGTCCTGGAAAGCAGGGAGAAAGGAAAGGCACTGCTGGAGAGTTTGGCAGCATGGTGAAGGGATGTGACGTGGCCAGATTTGGCGTGATTTTTCAGGAGTGGAGGGTGACAAGGGACAGGGATACATGGACACACGTAAAAGGCCGATTTAAGCCATCTTCTTCCCAGATAAAGGGAAAAGCACTATGAGCCGAGGTGCGGGGAGCACTGCTTTGCCTGAAAAGCCTCCCTCGGGAGGAGCTCGAGGAATTCTGAGCTGCATGCAGGAGATCCTGCAGGGGTGAGACTGCAGGAGCTGGATCCTGTCCCACTGCTGAGCAAACCCAGATTGGCTGCAATGGCTCAGCCTGTCCTTGGGCTTCTCACCCTGTCACGAGTTCTTCTGCAAGCACCCAGGTCTGCAAAAATAAACCAACCACATATCCTGCCTGGAAAAATAACATTTTGGGGCTCCAAAGCTTTGTGGAGTCCCCCCCGGGACCACCCAGGTGTAAAACCCACTCGCTGTCCCTCCTCTTGTCCCTGTAGCAGTGCCAAAGGGCAGCGAGGATCCCAGCGCTCTGAACTGCTCTGGCCCTTCCCTTGGCTGCTGCAATAGCCCCGTCAGCTCTTGCAATCCCTGTTGGCAGGCCGAGGAGAGCGGGAAGGACCTGGCTGCCTTCCAAGGAGCAGCAAATGCAAATATTTCCTCACTTCAGGCTGGGTGCGGCCCGTGGATAAAATTTCCTCGGGCTTTCCCAGCGAAGGCATCTGATATCTTGCTCTGCTGCGTGGCCAACTTGCTCCC